>NW_028288957.1:2640000-3240000 GCF_059628265.1 Tinamus guttatus | reverse complement strand
TACAGTGCTCACAGTCCAACATCTAGGCCCAGAGGAGGCCAACTGAGGGACTCATTTATACTAGCCTCACAGCTGGCTTCTGCAGTGATGAGCACTGCAGCTGAGTTGTGATCAAGCCTGCCAAAATGTCTCCAGATAAACAGGCTCCTGATGATCTGTCCTAGAGCACATCCATGCATTGCCCTGCAGCAACAGCCAAAGGCTGCTATGTAAAGATATTCAAATTAGTTTATGGCACTGTTTTGGGTGGGAGGATGCAAACATTTTCTCAAATTCTTAAGCACCTGGTCTATCAGCAAGCAATTGAAAAGGGAAAGTTATGCAGTTGACAATATAACTGCCTACCAAAGTACTATTTTTATGGTACTGCTGCTGCAGGCAGCTTAAGTTTTGTCTTTACTACTAACTGTAGCAGCAACACAAAATTAAGAACAAAAAGCCTCAGAGCCAGAAAGTGAAGAAAAGCAGGCAAACATAGGTGCCTAGGGATAAGAATCTAAAAGGAGAGACACCCTCAAATAGTGCAAATGGTGAAGTGGAGGTAATGAGCATGAAAAATAAGGACAGAGATGGGCACAACTTACTGTGTTACTTCAAAGTTATTTCTTTTTCAATATAGACAGTTGGGACTTCCAATAAGGAACATGAGATTGTCAGAGCAAGATGAATAAATGGCTAAAATGAAGAGGGGGCAGAAGGGAGGAAATGACACACAACAGGCACACACATACCCTAAAGCAGTACTACCTAACATTCAAATCTTCTACGCAGTGCTGTGGCATGCATCCTCCAAAGACAACTGCAGCCGTAACCCACAGCATGCCCAGTAAACTACTGGGAAAATTTTCCTGGTTCAAACCAACAGTGAACCATACATCAAGCGTATCTTCTCATCTCAAGAGAAAAAATATTGTTTACCTTGTCTATAGGGCACAGCAAGTTGTAGTAGCTACAGAGCTGCTGGAGGGAAGGATGTCATTGCTGCAGACAGCAAAAGACTGAACAGATCACACAGACAAACTGGCAGAGATGGTGAGCAAGGAGAGCTCTCCCAGGATATGGCTGGACAACACACGCCTCAAATGTCAGAATTAATACCAATGTAAACATTTATATTCTACTGTAAGGCAAAGCAAAAATGATGCTCGGTGTGTGTGTAGTCCTTCAGAATAAGCAGTTTGCTTCTCATGGAATGCCTGCAGTAGTAGTTCTGGTATCACCAGCGACTGTTTTTAATAAAGGGCGTTTTCCCAAAACGTGGGAACACACAGACACTGAGGGCTGCTCCCTGGGAGCAACCACTCCGCACTCTGAATTCAGCTCTCAACAGCAGGCCACTAAATTCCTTCGTCTTCAGAAGCAAGAGTTACTCAGTGTCCTGGAAAATCAGCTCATTTGATGTCACAGTTTCTAGATAAACTGTGTGCCTAGAGACATCGCTTATGGAAAAGCGCACCATCCCTCAGCCTCAGAAGCTCCTGTGGAGGATACTGTACTGCACCAGGGCTGACAAGATCACAGGATCATTCAGATGGCAGACAGTGTGGAAGGTCTCCAGCCCAACCAGCTGCTCAAAGCAGGCTCAGCTATGAGACAAGACCAGATAATGCAGGTCTATCCAGACCAGTCACAAAAACCTTCTTCCACTGCTTCTCTATCCTCTTATGGAAGAGGTTTTTCCTTGTATTCAAGTCAACTCTCTTCCTCCAACCTAATCCCACTGTCTCTTGTCCACCCACCTCTGGATCCTCCCTTGCCAAGAGGTTAAATTACATATCACATCACTGTGCTTTTGTCCCCCCAGTGATCTACATGCAAGAGAAAATACACACACGCACACCTAACGGTAATTACTAGTTTCCTCATTTATTCTGCTTTATAGGTGTTTTTAATCAAACTTTCCTTTACTAGTTGTAAACCTACTTAATTAGCAAAAGATGGACTAATGTTTTCCATGTTTTTATTTCATGCTGTTACTCCTCACTTTTAGAAGATTTAACTCAAGACAACTAGAAGCAGGTTTTACAGGAATAATCAAGGTATTAACTACCCTTTTCTGCAGTCTGACGAGCACACGTGTGAATGTACCAGCACATCATGACCCAATCTTAAATGTATTTGCAGAGCAAGAGCTTATATGAAAACAGGCCAAAACATCAGATACCTAAAACCAGTACTGTGCTTTGATACCAATTTACCCTGAAATGGCATGCACAAAGAAGAAATGTTTGCACAGAAAGCAATGCAAAATATTCTAGTACTTGCACAGCTTGTATTCAAACACACTTGAACTCTTGGGGTTTGACTCCCTCTCCCCAAATACATGACAGAATACAGCAGAGCCTCATGACTTAGTAAAACTGCAAGCCCCAGAACACCCATCCCCCTGTAATGAAGCCAGTGTCTCTGTCCACATGAAAGCAGAGAGCAGCAGTTCAGGGTGGTGCTTCTGCTGGAGCTGCACACCAGCTTCAATGTAGCTATCTCCCCCCACCTTCTTTTCCCTTTGCTCACCAAGAGGAAGGCTTGACCCATCTGTGCTTCTCCTGCTCCTTTATAATAACTTCCAAATGTTATCTTTCTCTCTACATCAACCTGACAAATGTTGAAACAAAAGAAAAAAATACACAAAGCCTGCCCAAAGGCATTAAAACCCCAAAGAGAATAGCAGGGAAAGTGTTAAACACTAGTCAGAAGGCATACTTGGTTTCAGGTCAGGATTTACAGACAGTTGCATGACATCCTCCAATGTGAGCAAGTACTCAGTCACTGAATTTATACCACTTTCCAAACTGAAAATTCCTAAATCAACTAGTCAAACTGTGTTTGCTAGTCAAAATGAAGGGAGTGTGTTTCTTGCCATAGCTGAAAGCAAACCAAGAACTCAGCGTGAAGGACAGCCGCAAGGCCATGTCCTGCCAAGGTTCCCAGGTAAACACAGGTGGTGCAGAAAGGCACACGCAGTGCTCTGCACTCTAGCAGCTAACTTCACTACACTTTTTACATCCACAGGAGGAGGAGGTAAAAAAAAGTAGGAGGAACACCAGTAACATTCATGCTTTTGCAGATATTCAGTCCAAATCACTCCAAGATCTTTTATTCTGGCAGCAGTTTGTTCCAAACTTCTACCTGACATTTTGGGTCTACAAGAATAGAGAGAGGAGGCAAGAGGTAAGAACAGGAATGGTGCAATGAAATTAAAGGCTTCTCTTTCACAGACTGCTTTTTAAGCAGTTACTACATGTCATTCAGGGGAAGAGTGCTAAGGATATTTCCTCCACCAGGAAAACTAATGCTCATGCCACCACATCATTTGGCGAATCATTTTCCTACATATTAAGAGGCTTTTAAAACTTGAAAAGGTGCATTTTAAATACATACATACACACCTTAGAGGCATAAGTGCAGGATCCTATGGAACAGGCATTACACACCTTAACCATTTTTAAGTACATGGACAAGCAATGGTCATATTATTATTAGCACGTGCACAGGGATTTGGGTTTATGGTTTATAATCCAAAACATTCCAGGCCTTTAGATGGAGAAAATCTGTAACTGGAAACAAGTTTTGGTAGTCATGCTGGCCAATTCCTGATTCCGTGCCTTTCCTGGTATGGCAAACACTTGCTCCATGAGCAGCCTTGGCTACAACTCTGCAAGTAGTGATGAGGAACTGACTCTCCCCTCCAACAGGCCTGTTCACCTTGCAAGCAGAGCAGGTGAGGTAATTCGCTTTCATCTCCCAAGATAAGGATCAGACCTGAGGCAAACGTAGTACTGTTCAATAAGTAAATACAGCGGAAATGGGCAGTAGCTGGGAGCTTGCCTTGGCTAACAGCCAATCCCCATTTTCTCAAACCAAAGAAAATTAAGGAAAGCCTAAGATTTAGGTCATTGAAAGTCAAAGCTATGTAGGCAAAGGCTTGCACCCCTCTTGGCTTTGGTGGAAGACAGGTTACAAAGTTGCAACCAGAGATGTCATCCAAAAAATACAAAAAAGGAGGTGGGAAATCTGCTTGGTTTATGTTTTTCTCCCACAGCACCTTGACCCCTTCCCTTTCCCCTAACTGGACTCAGCTGAAACCTTAACCTGCTGAAAGAGCCTAAGTTTCACAGCCATCCTTCACAATGCAGTGCAGTAAAAAAAATGTGTAGAGGAAATTAAAGGAAAAATGGGCTCTATTAGGTATAACTACTCCAGTGCGTGGACCAGTTATGTTGCTTCTCCATTTGCATCCAAAATCGCAAGTGGACTATTCTACTTGCTTTACTACATAAACAGAGCTTTCAAAGTTTTTGGTCTTATTAGATTAAAAACATTTAAGCTTTATTCCATAAGTACGTAAAGATACTCAAGAACTCCAAGTTTTATGATACCCAGTTGACCTACAAAAAGTTCATTTTTAAAAGCAAAGTTATTATTTAGTTAAAACAGCACACAAAAAAAAAAAAAGAAAAGTTACCAATGACAGGCAGATTACTGTTGATTTTGGCTGGCTTCATATAACAGGCAAACTGATTTTGACACGATTCTGCTATACAAGTGTGCAAGCGTGCACATGCGAGTGAGTGTAGCATGGCTAAAGCCTGAAATCACATGCCAACTTAGAGTTGAACAAATGTAATAGTTAATGTATGAGTGCCCAGAAAAGGGCATTGCAAGGCAGAACTGATGCTACGTTACCTCCACTCATGCCTCACACTATGTCACCTTCCTGCTCCATAGCAGGCTCTATGGCAGGAACCTCGGAGTTAACATGCTTAAAGCTATAAAACAGATAGGGGAGGGAACATTTTGTCAAATAGCCAGCTTTAGTTTTTTTCATCTAGGAGTGAATAAAAAGTGAAATAGATACTTAATAATAAAGTATCTTAATGGTTAATATCAAGAAAAGAGAAATAAGACCTAACTTCAATATTAATTTGTATGCATTTAATATGCAGACTAGCAGTCAGAGCTTGACTCCCCTTCTTCGTTGCACAGACTCTTAGGGTGTCATGGACCCTGTTCGTGATACTGCTATAATCACTGTGAAAGAACACCTGTATAAAAGTAGTTGCCTAGTCAGGAGAAAGACTTGATAGAGCAATAGTGGAACAACCCATGGAAAGAAAAGAAAAAAGAACTACGAACCCCAAACAGTACGTTAAGAAACAAGCAATGCTTTGAGGAGAAAGATAACCTAACAGAAGGATATTAAAAAGAAATGTAAATAATGTTCCAGCAACTACAGCAAGGGTGAAAATAAATAAATAAAAGCTTTCTAAGAGCAATCAAACTTGAATTCCGTCCATCCCTGAATAACGGTGATACAACTAAAATAACATCTGCTACAGAGATTCTGTCAGTATTTTAAATAAAAATAAAGCTTTTTTTACAGGGGAAGCTACAAAGAGTCCTTCCTTCTAGAGCTCCCTTCAAGTTTTTCCTCCCTCCTGTAAGAGGCCATGGTAACTGCATTTGACACTTTTATTCTCTTCAATTTAAAATAGTAAGAAACACTGGGTCAGGACAGCATCTGGCGAGTGCCAGCATGATGCCTGTAAGTGACTTGTAGCCTTTCTAGCACCACTGATCTCCAAGAGCTTTACACTTTAAACAATTTTCATGCAGAGGATGAAGTTCTCTGTTACAGAACAGAGCTGAATCCAGTGCCAAGCCCAAGCCCTTCCCATTGTAGGAAAGCAGTTTAATCTGTGGAATTTGCTGCTATTGCCATAGCAAGTTCATCGTCTTAATGTCTGCTAAAAGCAATTGGCTTCTGAAATGATTTTTTAATTACTGCGCTCTTCATCACCATGTGCTGATTTAAATCTAAAAACAAATATAACAAAGCTGTGATCACTCAAAAAGATACAGGATAGTGCTTCTTTCAGTTCTACTTATCAAAACATTCCTAAGCTTGTTAAAGATGAGAGATGAGAACATTGATTCATCCCATAACTGACGCAGGCCTACACAAAAACAGGCTTCCAAACACTACCTTCTATCAGGGAGATGGCAGTTTCAAGACCAATTCATGACTTTTCTGCAGCATGAAAATCTGTTTGCCATGTTTTCTTAACTATCATGTGGGGAGCTATACATAAATACCTTTCTCTGCTTTTCTAACTGATACAAAGCAAGTTTTTAAAAAAAAAAAAAAAAAAACTCTAGCCAAAAAGATTATCACAGCCTAGCCAAAAAGATCATCATAGCCAGATTTGCTTCTTGGAGACCAGTGAAATACACAATAAAAAGTTTTGTTTCTTAAAGAAACATCTAGCCTAGGCCAGCTAAATGGCAAACCCCTTTAAAGCTGCAGCAAATCTCCTGGCCAGAAATAAGCCCCACAGTGCCCTTTCCCATGGCTATACCTGCCCACATGCCTGGCTCACACAGCTTAATGCCCAGCAGGAGCAGGGTCCATTCTGCCACCCAGCAGTGCCTATGGATCCTTACTCTTGCTACTTGCCAGCACCATGACGTCCAGCTCTGAAAGCAATGATTTCCATACACAAAATAACACAATGTTATAGACCAATAGAGAAGAGTTATCTTCAGGATTCCCCCCCACACCAAGTAATTATTTACTTTTTCATTTATTTTTTCATAACTGCCATACACAGAGTCTCCACCTCAAATCCCCAACAGTTTTGCCTGACTTGCAAGAGTCTCTTGCAAGAGACTTGCAGTTAACATGTATTGCACAGGCATAGATGACAGCATCTGCTGACCCTGGTCAGATTTGATTTAGGGAGATGAGACTCAAATCTATTTGGGGTTTTCTTGAACACATGCTTGTTTTTAAACATTACCTGCTACCTTCCATTACAAGTCCCTACATAATTGTCTTGTTCATCCCATTATAGAACTAAAAAACACATGACAAATACAGAGGCTGACACATGTTATACAAAGAGTACCAAAAGGAAAACACTTAAGTGACACATCTTGCCCTTTATGAGCATCATATTACTTGTGACCCAAGTTATATGCAGCCTGGCAAGTGTTATTTGGCTGTTGAGACACTTGACAGTGGGGTGTCATACAGGTTCATACACATGATACAAGACAAAATAAGACCATAGAATATCCTTAAGGTTGGAAGGGACCTCCAGAGGTCACCTAGTCCAACCCCCTGCACACGCAGGGTCACCTAGAGCACGTGGCACAGGACTGCATCCAAGCGGGTTTTGAAGATCTCCAGAGAAGGAGACTCCACAACCTCTCTGGGCAGCCTGTTCCAGTGCTTTGGCACCCTCACTGTTAAGAAATTTTTCCTTAAACTCCTGTGGAACTTTTCGTGCTTCAGTTCGTGGCTATTACCTCTAGCTCTAACGGTGGGACCTTGATTATTTGGTTCCCAGTATTTAAACCTGACAAACACCATTTTGTGCTCAATTACGTTTCCAGAGAGTTCCCTTGACCTGTGTTATCTGACACGGGTTGGGTTGAGCAGTCAGTCCACGCCGAATAACCCTAGCAGATCTCTGCTTTCTTGCATCAGTCACAGGGCACTTCAAGGTGCAAGCATTAACTTGCTCACTGAACCCCAATAGTAAAAATTCAAGATTTCTGGGCATCACCCTCTGCTTGAACCCTGACACATTATTTTGGAAACATCTCTCTATGTAAAGTATAATAAAAGAGTACAAACATTATATGCACTATGATCCTACAGACTCCTTACTATGATGCTTCAGATCCTTACAGACTCCTAAGCAATCTGGGAGATGTTAGTGTCTACCAAAATGTCAAACAGGACAACACAATACACAAGAAATTAAAAATTCAATCACATAACACATGTTCTGAAGGTAGGGTGACAGTGCTGTTTATTGTTTTAGTCAAAAATATTTATGCCACAATAAAAAAGAGAAAAAAAATAGTCTACCTTAATCTAATCCACTGAAGACAGAGCTAGGATTATACAGACTGTAATTTTGGGAACATTAGTGGAACTGTAATTTTGGAAACATTAATGCTAAGTGCTTCCTCCTGCTTTGGCACCTACAACAGATAAAAAGAACACTTGTTCCTCTTCTCACTCATCTCCTATCTCTCATCTTACACAACTCCTTTTAGGTCTTAGTATCAAACACTATTTTTCTGTTGCAGTAGTATCACATCATAACACATTAAGAGTTTGGCTTGAAGGCAGATTTTATAAGAAACTGCTCTGCTATTGCACACATAAGCCTTGACAACATTTTCCTAGCAAAATATTTTCCACAGTGAAATGCAGGTGCAAGAGTAAAAGTCAAGTACAGCACAGGAATCTTTTTCAAGCTAAGGACAAATATAAATCCTTTCAGGTTTAGGTCATATTCTAGTGCATCAAAAATGTTTTTGGGCTGCGTAACTGAAAATGCTTTATCCCTCTGACAAGTTGTTCTTTGTCATAATAAGTCATGGCTATAAACCTGCAAACTCAATCTGTCGCTTTTGGCTCCGAACTAGAACATCAGAAGCATCCAAACCAAGCGGCCAATTTGAAACAGTCTTGGTTTTTGTATGCATCTCTGAACCAGAAAACAAGGTTCTTTCAACAGGGCAGCATTATACCTGAAGAGACAAAGTGCAGCAAATAAAATCCCACATGAACGCCCATATTTCACGGAGCTGTAACACATTACAGGATTTTGGCCTTTTCTCTTGCAAGCTCTAGAGCAGGTCTGCACCAAGACACGTCCTGGTGTTTACCCAGGACACATGGGCAAAATAAAACACGCTACCTTGCATCACTGATGCACGAGCACTGAACCTTCACAGGTGAGCCAAGAACTACATGCTTTGGAGATGAAGCAGCCCAAAATTCTAAGGTGTAGGTCCACAAGCCATTTCACCTAAGAGATGAAGAGGGAGTTCTCAAAAGCGCATGGTTGTAAAACTCCCCTTGTATCAATCTACTGCCAGTGGGATTTTCAATGTCCTGTATCAGAAGCTGCGTAAAGTTTTTAACTCTTCAGGCACTAGATTGCTTTTGCATCTCAGGGCACCCACAGCATCCTAGGAATCAGACAGACCCACTTCGTCACACCTTTGCCAGCTTGCACCTGCAATCAACTGCAAATCTCTGGCATGGTGTGAAGTACTGCAATCAAAAATTTGGCTTGAAAAAGACCTCATTGAAACAGTGCATGATCTATTTACCACCATTTCTGAAAGCTTTGCAGCATTATTTAAAGGTGTGGCTCAAATGAAAAGCAAAATGATAAATTGCATAGATAAGTTGTAAAAAATCTGAAATGTATTTCTGAAGTTCACGCAGGCTGAGGCTCTCAGTTTCTCTGGAAACCAAATAATACAAGCCCACATTTAACACTGAGGAGTAGAATACTAAAAAGGTGGGGCAGATTAAGCAGAACTTCATCAACATATTAAAACAAAAATCAAGTTAACATTTTGAAGCAACTTAGAAACCATAGTTGACCATTTCTTTGAATCATGAACACATTAATTACTAGTGCAACAATCAATAGCTTAGCTAGCCTGAATATGTTAAGAATATGCAGACGAAGAAAAAAAATCTTTAAAAAGCACAACTTTCCAACACATCGATATGTACACTTTTTGCATAGGACTCCAAGGCAAAAAAAGTCCTTGATGCTGCAGTATTAAACACATATCTAAGTATAGCCCACAAGCCAGGCCCTGGCGCAGTGCTGTGGCCCATTCTCTGCTGCTATGTTGCTTGTAGTTGAACAAGAGGCAGTTTTTAATCCAAGATATTTCAATTACTTCCAGATAGTTGGTTGATAAAAGCAAATTTGATATAAGAACTACTCTGTTTTTCAGAAGCATTTGATAAATTTTTAAGAATGATAAAGGTCAATGAAAAAAACATTTAATCCATTTGCAGATAGCAATCTTGCATTTTGGCTTCCTTCCTTCTAAAGGACACACAGCTTTGATGCCCTGAACACAAAATTAGACAACTCTCCAATTTATTTTAAAATCTCTTTAAACTCTCATATGGTAAATCCACTCTGTGTTTGCTTTTAACTGAAACAAACACAGGTTACAAGTTGCAAGAAATACTTAAAATCCTATCAGAACATAAACCAAACATTTTTTTAAGCAAATGCCATGTAACATATACACTTGGCTAGCTCCAGTATTTCCTTCCATTACAGGAATTGCCTCCTAGCAATGCCTCATGGTGACTCTTGCAGACAGCCTCTTCAACACCCATGCTTTTTGCAACTTATGCCTTTTCCCAAATCTAATCCAGTTTAATTCATTTGCCCAGGTGCAGATACTACTGCATTATCACTGTCCTCATCAACTTGTGTAAATCCCTGCTCCAAGGCTCACAGCTGGAGGCTTTCAAGGCTACCCATGCAGAATATGGTAGCTAAGCAGGGTCATCTGTCTTGCTCCACTGAGGTAAGTCCCTTGCTTCTCTAAAAATAGTGGCTCAGCATGGAATACTGCTCATTCTCATTCACATGCTTAATTTGAGCACTTAATTAACTCCTAAACATTTAAATAACTCTGTGGGAGTACTTGCAGGATCAGAAATCTAAATCTATCATGTGGCACACACAGTATCTCTGTCTGTGTCTATAAAAGCCATAATGCTACCACACCATGTTTTCTTCCACCCATTAGACTAGTTACATTTCCGACAAATGCAGCAAGTTACCTCAAATCCCATTAGTTATCCACTTTTACCACATCCTTAGCCTTAAAAATAAATAATAATAATAAAATAATAAAAGTTCTGCAGCTGTAGGAACAGTTCTTGGAAATACAACAGACCCTCCTAAGAACGCAGGACAGCTGGTAGTACGGGCACAAGGCAACCCCTGCCCAAACCCACACATCGCAGCCCTCAAAAGAGCACAGTGTTCAGAGCACGTCAATACGGGCAATGCCACCTGTGCAACAACCGCACGTAGCAGAGGGCTTGCTCTGCTTGCTCCTGACAAACAGCAACGTGTGACTCACCCCACATTTCCCTCACACGCCCGGGGAAAGCCTGGCCAGGCAAGCGACTCGAGTTAAGCACCTTCAGTGCCTCGACATCTCCATGAATACCAGCAACGCTAGCCAGGGAAAGGACTGGTCTTGCGCACACACACAGGCTCTCATTTATCTCCAGAAGAGAGCCAACACAGGGCCTTGCAAGCATCAATCAGCTAGACTGCTGCAAAGCAATTAAAACTAATGCCACGTGCAACACGTCTGCTCTGCCTTTATTAATGAAAGCTGCCTGATCACTCAAATTAAAACAGTCCCTTGAGTGCAGTGGGAACGCAATCAACCTTTGCTGCTGTGCATGTCTGCTTGTAAACATCCTTTAAAGATTTTCAACACCCGCAGTTTCAGAGTAATAGCAAAGTTGTCCTGAAAATTGTTTGTGTCCTTCTGCAGTATTCCCCCTAAAGAAGTGATTAATTTACAACTACGTCAGCACAGTCAGAGCTGTTTCCTTGGTTATTCTGTCTAGCATCCTCTGTTTACACTCAGAGCCTTTTGTGAGTGCAGGTGTATAAATACAATAACTTCAATTAATTGCAATGCTGCCCATAGCATGCCTCTGATCAGAGGCAGTTGCACACCTGCAATAATAAAATACCAAGAGAGATAATGTACAAGTTTTAATCACATGTTGCCGTGTTACATATTACACTGTTTAAAAACATTTCCTTTATTCCAGAACTGTTTGTAAAAGGGTGTTACCAATTAAGCATGAATAGCCTGGGGAGTGATATTACAGATCACACAAATTGGTTATAGTGACTATGTAGAGAAAAGCAGCTTGATAGCAGCTGGTATTTTTCTTAAATGGATAACAATAATAATGATAGGATTTTTTCCATCAGTCTTTGCAAGGAGAAAAGAGCTGAGGTGGTTTAAAACCCCTTGGCAGATAGCATTGTCAAGTGATTCACAATTCAGCATAAAAGTTAAAATGAAAAGAGCATGCAGGGAAAGCAAAATGAAGAGTTACATTAGTGGCAAGATAGTTCCAGAAAAAAAAAAATCCATCTTCTTTTTGGAAATTCAGTGAGACAACCTGTGCCACTACATGCAAACACGTGAACTGACAGAACACACGTAAAGTGGAAACAAGAGGCTAACTTGAAAAGTATCACTTGCCAAACATCTCCCGAGTTTTGCTGAACACTTCTTTCTATCAGCACCAACTACATCGACTGAACTTAAGGAAATATGAGTATGCACTAGAGGACTTTGCTGTAAGTGAGCTACAAGGGAAAAAAAGAAGAACATACTGCAGCATCTGGCCTTATAAAATGCAGTTCCCAAGCTTCACACACAGTGAGTTTCTTGGTTTACTTAGGAAGCTGCAGTGTACCCCTGAGGAAGAGCACAGCTCATCTGGTCATGCTTTGGCGATTCTGCAGACTGCAGTGTGAGGTAGGGACCATAGCAGATGCATCTCTCCACCAGCAGGGAGAATTGCTCTTCCCTGTGCAGGAAGATACATCTGGGCAGTTCTTTGCATCCCACCTGGCTCCTTGGTGGGCACAAAGGCAAGAGCATCACATATTGGCCTTTTGGCTGGTTAACTGGCAGGCCACAAGTTAAAGTGAAATGCACTCTGCCTCTCACTTTCCTGCAGGCATATGGTGAACAGGTACAGGCTGTTAATCCCTACTGGTTGCATACAGAACTTTGCAGATGCACTGAATAAAAGACAAGTCTAAATAATCCAAATGGAAGATATTTTAATGCTTTTAAGACTCAAGATTTATAAATCTCAGCCAAATTCTGCAAGATTCAGTGTCCTTTTCAACTATTACAGTGCCAAATGAAACAAGATTCCAGTAAAGTCCCTATATCTTTTATGTTCCACCATTAAAACATAACTTATGCATGCAGCTTCAATTCTAAACCTACAGCTAACTTTCCTTGAATGGTTTTCCATTGCATAACTCATGACATGGATTCAATAAAAATAAAAGCAGGAGTTGTTCTATCAGAATAACCCATTTGAACAGCAATTCTTGGTCAAAATAAGCAGCTTGCTGCAAACTGCACTAACCAAACAGGTATGTTCAGAGGCGTGTGCTTCTACCCCCTTTCACAAGAACAGACATGCACACAAGCACCAGCCAGCCACCACCTTCCACTGGCCCTTAAGTATAATAAGAGTGGGGAAAAGACGGCTGAAGGAAGAAGAAAAGGGAGTTAAATCTCAAGTGTACCTGACTTGCTCTTTCGCAGGAGTTCAGAACAAAAAAGCAAAATTAATGAGTAGAGAAGCAACTTAAAAATGAACAAGTATGTGATAAAGGTCAAGGAATACTGGCAGCAATAAAAGATGTCAATAAAGCACATCCAGAAACAACCAAAGAAATCAGAATCTGAGAGATTGCAGAAACAAATTGGCAGAGGGAGGGAGGAAGAAAAAACATAAACACACAATGCAGGTGTCAAGTCAAAGCCAAGGTGTTCATTCCCAGATTCATTACTTGGGGAATCATGATGAAAGATGCTCAGGAGCACACTCCTCACATGTTGCTTAACTAACTACTGTACAGTGCATGGAAAAAATCAAGGAAGCAAAAAGCATTTGTGAATTAGCAGCCTGCTTAATTAACACTGATTTGGGTGGGATTTGAGCTGATTTGTCAGTGGAAATCATCTCTACACTGTACAAACAGCTGCTAATAACAAATTACAACTCTACATCAAAAAATAGGAAACTTTTCCAACTTTCCTGTCCCACTAGAGTTATATCATATTTAATACATCATTCCAGCCATAGGTAGACCTGTTGTTCTGTAGTAGACCTGTTCATAGGCGAACCTGATTCAATTTCCTGTGGACATGTCCCCAGGCCACACAGTGGAGAGGACACCTTTGTTAGGGACACCCATGAATTATCCGTCCCACATGACTGGCATTTAGCCACATCCAGATTTAATCAATTCCATGCAATCTGTTCGTATGCACCTAGTGCAGCAACTCTTGAGCAGCTACTAGAGATTTCACTTCATCCAGCACTCAGCACCACTCTACATGCACTCTAGTCTGAGCTATGAGATGCTTTTAAGGTTAACAGAGGCATAGTGTACTAGTGCTGTCAATACCTGCCAAGAGAGGTTGTAACTCTTATCAACAAACAAGAACTTTAACCTTTTAAGGTATGTAATGTAATGTTAATTTGTAACACAGAAAATCATCATGCTTTCCCAGGAATGTTTCTTTTTACTCCTATCATTTGTGGAGAAAGTCTTACCATGAGTTAATTGGTGTCAGTGCCTAGAACTTGCATCAAAGAAAAGGAACTTAAATTTAAAAATAGTGGTTTTTAAAAAAAACTCATGCAATATTGTCAATCATACCATCTAGCAGATTTAGTGACAACTTGCCACTTAGGCAATACATGTGGCAACTAAAGGTATGGGGGTTTTTTGTTTTTAGGTTTTTTTTTTTTTTTTTTTTTAACATTGCCAACTTTCTCCTCTCTTTCTTTCAGGACCTCAGAATTATCTTTACTGCTACCAGTAACCAAGCAGCATTTATCAATTAATTTCAGCAGCCATTGTGGTGCCAATCCAGATAGGCTAGTTAAATTCATCAGAAGTGTTTTAACCTTCACAGGAATCAACAGATAAATATTACATAGATCTGAAAGAGGATGACTGAGCCACCTTCTTTCCAGGACATTCTTCAATACCGCCTCCTATCTTCACTGTCACAGAAGAGTACATTTATCCCATTGTTTTTTGTAGTCAAAAAACAACTTGAATTATATTTTGCTTCATTATTCATGATGTACTCATATGTAATCTTACTTCTTCCATAAACCAATGGAACATGCTTTCTTCTTTGCCTTTGGCTATTCATTTCTAAACCACGTCAGCCTTCCTCTGACACACTGATGGCTTTAATTACAGATTTTGCTCCCCATCTTCACAGTTCCAAATTCAGAAGACACTCCCTATGCCCCAAAAGCCCTCAGATAACAAATTAGGCTACCTTGTTAGTATCAAGCCAGAGCATGGCAAGAGGCCTCAATAAATGCCAGGGCCTCTTCTAACTACTATTTGCATTATAGACACTTCTCCAGATGCCAAAGCAAAGCAGTGGTGTGTTTGCAAATATTCCTCGAGTTTCTCTAACCTCTTTCCACATTCAAGCAAATTCCAGAGGCTAACTTTCATAGAGGTTAGCTACAATAAGACAATCTCTCCCTGACTTTTGCATGGAAGCATCCCCAGTCACAACAGTAGCTCATCTAGCCCTGTAAAGTAGTCATGTGTTCCACTGGCAAAATGTCTGGTCATGTTGATCAAAAGAGAAGGAATAATTTTTTTGAAGATACTTACACACAAAAGAATTCAGGGCATGTAAACACTGAGTTACAGAAAAGGGTACTTGTGAATATCCCCAATTCCATATCACACTAGAAGCATAATGAAATTCAGATATAACTGAGGGGAAAAAATGTGATGTGAAAGGCAAGGCAGCATGGCAAAAGCATTTACACATTTGCACGGAGAGTAAGTGCAAACAAAATACAGCATGCCAGGAAGATGCTGCACACAAAGATGCTGCAGCTACCCAGTCACAAGCATGAAGTAGTCAGGCCAAGCATTAGACTTCCCCAACTTATCTCCCAGCCTTTCCAGGTCAAAACTCCCATATCTCTTATCGTGTTTGGATCCTTCTCCCACTGACATTGCAAGCAAATGCATCTACAGTTGACATCCTGTTCAGGCTTCCTGAAGGGCTGCCAAACTCATTACTAAACATGTGAGGCATTAAGACACTTCTGACAGTTTCTGAAATTCCAGGCCTGGGAGCACCATATCTAAGCAAGAGCCAAAAATTGTTCAACTCATTTTCTGATATCAGAAGCATTCCCCAAAGAAGTACTCAGCTATAACTTATAGCATGCTATAATAATTCCTTTGCAGTTCTCAGATATTGACCAAGCATTAGAATTGTGGCCTACAGAAATATAGAAATCCCTAAGCCTACCTAACAAGTATTAGCCTCACAGATGAAATAAGCCTTTGAGCTGACTATTATCATTTAGGAATGAGAGCTTTAGGCAATGACACGCATTCTGGGCAATTGCAACTGCTTCAACGTCAGCCCTATTTGTCTAAATCAATTGTTTTCATACAAGTTTCAGACTGTTACTTCAAAACTAGCCTAAAAAAATACCGTGCCAGTTGTTACAGAACAGTATCACCTACTTAAAATCTAAAGAACTCAGCTTTTTCCAAGCATTTTATCCTGATATAGTGTAGGCACTTCTAGTATATAGCTTTCCAGTTAGTAAACAAAATCATAATTCTAAAATGATATAATTTTAGCCAGTTTAAAATACTACAACTCAAATAAATTGGGGATAGAGGAAAAATAATTACGAAAATTGGCTTACAGTTGAAGGCAGAGACTAGTTTTCCCTGTCTTGCTAGAAAAAAAGCATAATATTAATGCTACAGACAAATTATTTTGTCAAGCAATTCAAACACAATTTAAAAGCATTTGGAAATGAAAGATTTACATGCTAAATTCTGAAGATTAAATTCCCCTCAATTACCTTGCTGAAAATGGCAACACCACACACAAGCACTTTTCTTGAAAATACAGTCCTAGCTTGGATTCAGAGAGAGCAATAGCAGAAGCAACAAAGCTATTTGAGAGGACATTGCTAGAGCACTAGAGAAAAATACTCCTCACTTCTCTGTACACAGAGATTTAAGTTCAACAGGGCTCCCAGATCATCTGCTATATACTCTTGTCAACTACAGTATGAGACTTTTACCCATATACCCTAGCTGTGCTTTTCCTCTTTGTTTTTATTCCAAACAGTTGTAATGCTTTTGTTGCTTCATCATAGCATTCTTATTTTTTCTACTATGCATCTTAAAGGCCCACATGCCTAGTCCAAAAACCTAAGGCTTGGTTTAAAAAAGAGCATGTATGTTGCTTAACCTTGGATATACACACAGTATTGTCATTTGCCTTTTTTCCAGCAGATCTAATTCTGTAATAATCAAATACCTCCACAGCTGGAGTGCAGAGAACTATGTGTTTAGGGTGCCTGTGGGGCATATATTGTCTCAAGCCTCCACACAGACTAATACACTGAGTCTCCACCTGGATGTTACTGTATGGTTTGGTATACATATATTTCAAATGTGTGCCAACCCAAGCCGACAGTTTCCATCAGTTCTGCTCTCCTTTACAGGAGTGTAACCAGAGAATAATTTGGCATTTTTAGTCTGCCACTTGGAGTTTGAAGCAATGCATCAGAATATCCCAGAACAGAGCTAAATCCTAGGAAGATGCACTAGACAGGCATGCTACAAGTGAGGCCAAAAGCTTGCCTCGCTACATTAAAAGACACACTGTATGATAGGCACATGAAAAGAGATGCAATCCCTTTTCTAGTAGGCAATGTTAACTGAACAGACAAACCAGTTCTTGGGTCAGGAAGCACTGCCTAGCCTTAAAGGTACATTTATTCAGTATGAACAGCATCACAGGTTACTATAACATTGCAAGAACACATCCCAGGTGGCTCCCAGCCCCCCAACAAGACCACAAACATCTAACAAAGCTTTATACCTAACCAATATTTCCTAACAGGAAATGCAATCCTCAAGCAGAAGATTTGCACTCCCAAGAAACTCAGGGCTTGGGCAGCCAAGACAGCTAGAGATTGAAATGCTGAAGCAAGTAGCCTTGGCCAAATCTCTAGCTTTTGTACATTTCTCTGTAAAAGATGCTCCCTCACCACAACAGACTTCATGACAGCATCTTTTTTCACAATGTGCTGCTGCGCTTTTTGGAAGCAGCTGGGCAGAAAATTCTGCCTGGTCCTCAGCATGGGCCTGCGGGTCTTGCTTGACTTTGCCACTGCTTTACAAGAGATTGCAATACTTGATAGACTTCAAAGCAGGGAAGCTGCTTTGCGTTTTTTCAGTTTGGTTAATACAGAGCAGCTAAGTTTCAGCTCTTTGAAGATGCGAGTGCACATGGCACGTTGGCGGGAAGAAGCTGGAAGAAGCAGACATTTGAGCATCCCTGCCTTAGGCAAAGTTATGTCAAAAAGAAATAGATAGCAAATTCTTTTAAAACCATGTCTCTTTTCTCAGTATTTAGCTGATCTTAACTAGAGTTCAGAGTTTTTTAAACTCCATCTTGTCCAAGAGAAATTTGAAACAGTAGATTATGAATTGTAAGCATTTATAGACAAATCCATTCCTTGGACTCCTGTTTCTTTTGCTTGAAGACTACTAGCAAAATAACAATCTCTGAAAATGAGTATCTTTCAGCAGCTACTTAAACACATTTATTTTTCCAAATATTTTTCCTGAACTATTCAGAGGTTATAAAGGAATTAAAAAACAAAGGAGGTGATGGGGGAGGTAGTTCATTCTCCAGTAGAGAACATTGACTATCCCAACACATTTCCAACTACTAATAAGTGCAGGGTCCTGAGATTTAATTCGTTCTACTTTATATCAGTGGGATCATTTACAACACTGAAATACAAAGCAGTACCAAAAACAAACAAAAACAAATAAAACCTAGCATCTAACACATTCCAGGACGGCTGGCACCATTCTTTCCTCAAAAAACTTAAATCTGGGCTTTCTACCACTTAAAAGCAAACCCACCTTAGCCATTTGCTGTTCAGCCTCACCTTCCGCAGCCATGCTGTGCTGCAGTTGCATGGGAAGAACACTTTGGGATTTCAGTCTCTGCTTCAAAAGGCTGACACTGGATTCCTTCCTAAGCCACAGGAAAGTAGCCTTGGGACAAATACTGGCATCCAGGATAGCCACTGCTTCCAGGCAGGCATCCTGACTAATGGGCTAATGACTCACCCTCATGCTCTTGGTCCAAAAGTAATCATTTTATACATTAAATAGGCCCATTTCAGCAGAGGACAAAGATTCATCCATTCCATCCCGGAGCAGCTGGTAGGTGGCCATTTTTCTTGCATTTCCCAGAGCTGCGCTGTAAATATCCCTACACAGGGGCAGCTTAGTGGCACCTCTAACACTCTGCCTTAGTGTTACAGCCTGGCACTCCAAATACCAATATCAGCCCTTTCTCTGGTGGAAAACTTGAACAAGGATGGCTGCAGGATTTTTTCCTGCTTGTCAGAGTTCACCCGTACAGCTTAAATAAGCAGGTGCTCAAGGGCTCTCAATCTTAAGGGGAGAGAGGCCCCTCCTGGTTACATCAGGTAAAGCACCTAACCCGCAAAGCAAAATCCATCTCTTCAATATTCTCCTCATTTCAGACACCACTCTTGATTGCTGGCTTTAGTTGTGCCAGCACCAGAACCACAAAAACACAATTATTAACTGCTATTCCCTCAAATTATTCAATCAGATGAGAAGCTTAAAGCACCATAAGGCAAAATCTTTTTTGCAAATAAGGAAAGTGAATTGAGTTGTATCATCCTTCCTTCACTAGCACACATGGACTGATGTCACCCAAAGATGAACACTGTGTGCATTCCCAGTTGAAAAACATGCATTGTTGAAACATTGTTTTAAGAACACTATGGTAGAAGTTAAGAGACGCTTTTGAAGAAAATGCCATTTTCCAACTCTGTCATTCTGAAGGACAGAAAGAACCAATGAAATTGCATGCATTTTGAGATGATCTAATATACCAAAACTCATTTGGTATATAACATTGACTGGAAAAAAAAATAACATATAGTCTCAAGTTCCTTCAAGATCTCACAAAAAATACACACACACACACCCTCATTGCAAAGAACAGATGGCATTTTGCGCTTCTATCTGCCACTCAGAGTCCACGGTTCACTGTCTTTTATCATCTCATTTCTTTGTTCTTATTAAGAAAAACTCCCTAATGAGAGAGTCCTTGTGTGTGTGTGTGTGTGTGTGTGTGTGTGTGTGTGTGTGAGAGAGAGAGAGAGAGAGAGAGAAGTACAGTGTATTTTAAATACCACCAGTCTTACAGCTATTTCTTTTCCCATCAATTTTCACTTGACATTAGATGAGCTGCTAAGCACAGAAAAGTTTCTATCTGCTTCACAGTCTAAAAGAAGAAATAAATGCTATGCCTCCAGCCTACCCAAAACAATTTTTCGGCCACACTTACTCAGCTTCTCTTTAGTAAAGGAAACCTTAGTGTTGTACCTACTTTAGTTGATAAGGCTATTTAATTTAAGCACAAATAAACAAATAAACAAAAGGGGGTAGAGAAACATCCTGACATTCCTCACGAATGCTCTGATCATATTGGCTGGTTTCTTGCTGTTGCATTTCAACTACACTTGGAAGTATTTTGCTACAGCTAAAAGTACACCCTTACTAATATTTGCATAAGTGGATATTGCATTTTCAACAATAAAATAAGTCTGCATAATTGTCATGTGATACAGCTGTTGGAGTAAAATGTGTGATGAAAAGGTCTGTGAACTAAGTCTAAAAAATAAATGTTCCTGAGCACTGACAGAGCAACCTTTAACATAAGATCAGAATTAAGAAAGCTAATAGCAAACAGGCAGCCAGACACAGCAGCCAGTGACACAACTGTGGAGCCAAAATGTAGCAGCGGAAAAATATATTACAGCCACTAGTTTGTTTTAACTCATTTCAATAACCTTGAAGCTATACATTGTGCAAGACCAATAGCGTACAGTTTGCCTAACGACTCAGTTTAAATCAGTAACACTGACAAAGTATTTTCATTGGGGGAACCCTGTTGGTTATGAATATTAGCACTTAGAGATGTTTCCAAAACCATTAAAGGCAAGTTTGTTTCACAAACACATAATAAGAGTCATTTACCAGCTCACTCGTGTTTCTGTGTATATTGATTCAGGCAAACCATTGCTGCAGGAACAGCAAGAGCCTATTCTCTAGCCTTTGGTAAAGGACTTGCACTGTTTTACTTGGATGGAAGGGATGATTATGGATTGGTGGAGTCCTTTCAATCCCTTTGCATTGGAGAGCAGCATCATGGCATCACAGAAGCACTGAACTCGCCATGAAATTAGAGTTCTGTGGAAAGCACATGCTGCGGTGTGCACACTGTAACTGGTATGAGATTGTAAAAGCTTGGGGAAGTGAGAGGTAGGAGTAAGAAAAAAAGCTAACACACTCCACTTGAACTTCCTCTCTGAGAGACTTTTGGAACTATCAGCTCTCCCAAAGGCTTTTGGAAATGGATGTAAAATCATCCACGTAAAGTAGACCACTTGCAACCATGTCCAAGAGACCCTTTTAAGACTCTTCCTAAGTGATAGTTCTCATGAACTTAAGAGTACTCAGCCTCAGGTAGCTTCTGTTCAGAGTGCACTGCCACAGCAGTCTCCCTGACTCCAAGGAAACACTACAAGGAACCAAGACTAGCAGACCCTGTATACAGGAAAAACTCTGGACTACATGACTCAGCTCCATCCTTAAAGCCTAACTACAGTTTTTTCCTTTTCTCAAACGCTGTCTCTGTTCTGTCACTATATTCCCTGTTTTTCTTGCACATCCTTGACTTGCATTTGAACCAAGAACAAGACTGTCAAAAATGAAAAGAAATCAAACTGTCTCATGTACACACTGAAACTCTATACAGTCAGGACTCTACTTTTGGACACGAATGGTTAGAGCACGCTTGGCCAGACGAGATCCATTTAGTCACAGCAGCACAGAGGTCATACTAATGAGGGTGCCCTTGCCAGCAAACGCCAACCCGGTGTGCACCAACACATGTCTGCAGCACACAGACATTCCCTGCAGGCACTTACTTTTTGGAGACAGGTGCCGGCAGCCCTGCAGCCTCCTCCACACGGGCCTCGAAGTCCTCCCGCCGCAGCACGTCGCCAGAGCCACGGAAGCCCAGCTCCACCAGCTGCCGTGCCACCGCCTCGCTCTGTGGGAAGGCAAAGCCAGGTGAGGACACCCCGTTAGAGACGAGCCCCCCTTGCCCACACCCCCTGAGCCTGGGATAGCAGCAGCCCCACAACGCCACCGCAACCACGAGCGTGTGTCGCCACCCAGTGACACGGTTCAATGCTTCCATAGCCCTGGCATGCCCACAACACACCTGGTAGCAGGGAAGACAGCCTAGCTAGCAGCTAAAAACCTGCAGCTTCCTTCCAGTTCTTACTCCACCTGCATCACACCTAGGCCCTCGGAAAGCACCTGCACCCCTCTGCACTTGTATTCACACAGGTTTCTCTCCCCTTAAACTACCAATTTGTACCATTTGAACATGGTTTCCAGCTAGACGTTTTAAATAACACTTGCACCCAAGAGTAGCACTGATGAGTTCAGCACAGAGGCAGCAGAGTGAGGTATTTCCTTTTGAAGTAGGGGCACCTGATAAGCCCTACCAGGCAAAGTGCCACGGGAAATACCACACATGAATTCTGCTCAGGCCAACTCCTCAGAGGGTGTCAGGATGCCACCAGACTCTCTCCTGAGTTATACAAGCCAAATGAGGATGGGTAACTGCCTTTGAAAGCAAAGCTAGAAACAACAACAGTCACTTTTAACACCACCTTCCTTCTAAGAAAGTCTTCTGTGACTTTCCCCAAAGCGCTTTCAGCTGAGCACTGGCTAACACTGCACATTCATAGCATTTTTAGAGGTCAAAATCCCCTCCATCAATAAATACCCTTCCAGTATCACCAATACGTGAATTCTTGAACCACACACCTCCTTGGAACAACTCACCCTAAACATCACCCTTTGTATATGCTGGAAATGTGCAAGATCTTATTCCTTATTCCAACAATTTAGCTGCATGTGTTGCCTTTGCATGTTAAAGCCAGCCCCTCTGCCTTTGGCTCCTTTTATGTAGCCAAATTGGGGTGTTTGGTGTGTGGATGTGAACAGTAAACCACACACAACAAACTCTTGCTCACAAAAGGCTTTCTGTCCCAGTCCTGAATTTTAGGGTCACTTCATTTTAGGTTCACTCTTCTTCCTAGCCCTGCCTGATGAGCTGAGCTCAAGCCTGGGGCAACCCTGGCATGCCTCCTACTCCATGACGGCATTTCTGGCAAGCTTCAGTACTGTTCTCAGAGTTTATCCTCACACAAAAGCTGCGCTACCTTCCTCTGGCACAGCCAGTTTGCATCGAGAGACACCAGCTATCAGTAACACAGTTAATTCCCTAAGGGTGGGGGGTTTTACTAGTGAGAACGCTTCAGATAAGGGGTACTGGAAGTATCACAGGGTAAAACGTGTCCAGCTCCTCCCCGGCCGGGGCCTGGCGCCGCCTCACCGCAGGCCCGGGGCGGGAAGGGACAACATTGGGCTTCCCGGAGGGGCATCTGGGGATGGCCAGGGGGCTTCCTCCCCACTTCCGCGCTGACCTCCAGGTAATACAGGTCCTGCGCCGTCACCTGCGACTCCAGGTACTCCTCGTAGGTGCCGAAACGCTCCGCCAGCGACTGCGCCGCAGCGGCCGCCGCCATCCTGCCGCGCGCGCGGCCTTAGCAACGGCCCCGGGGCGGGGCCGTTCCAACGGTTTTAACGGCACGCGCCTGCCCAGCGGGCCAATGAGCGCGCGGGGCGCGGCCGCGGGGGGCGGCGCGGCCGTTGGCGGTTTGTCCTGCGCCACCGGGGTGGCCGTTGCCCGCGGCCGGGCCGGGCGGGAGCGCCTCGGCACAAACGGCCCCCTCTTTGTTTTGCGACCGTTGTCTTTTCTCTTATTATTATTATTTGCTGGCGTTCGTTCTATAAGTGCTGGTCCTCAAATAGTGGAATAGTGGAAAGTATTTTTTAAAAATCATCACCTAGGTGAGAAGTTTGCCAAACAATTAGAAATACTGAGGCCTGGCAGCAGGCCACGCTTACACAAGGTCGTGTAGGAGAGTAGGGGCCCAAAGGCTGGCTGTGAGGGGGGCAATGTCACTCAGAAAGGGTTGTGAAGACTACCGTGAGAAGAAATTCCCCCCAGTCTGGCATTTTGAACAAGGTCCTGCGTGGAAACACTGTGTAAGGAATGACAAGGGCAACAGAAACAGGAAAAAAAAGTCTCAGAAAAATAACAGCTAAAAGATTTTTTCCCATCTTTCTTGGAGGTTTCTATTATTAGTAAGAGAAGTTGTGATCTTTATTAGTACGGCGGCAGTTCATGTTTCAGCATAGGGGCAGATTAATGTCCCCGGAAGCGCCTCCGTGAGCGGCCGGGAGCGCTGTGCCCGCGCCGTCTCCCAGAGCAGCGCAGCACTTGGCCTCAGAGTTGTTGTTTTTCGGTTAGCTCTTCCCTGGAGAAAAACAGAGGTAAATGTGCAGCTGCAGCCTCCCAATAGCCATGGCGAATGCAAAAGCAAATTGGAAAAGCCGATTAATCCTTTACCCTCCTTGTCTTCCTCCCCATCAGTACAAGCAGTTGCAGTTTAAACTCCCCCAGGCCAGAAGACTTTGCACCTTTTCTTCTTTTTTTAAGGTCATGGAGTAGTTGTTTTAGGCCGCTGTTCTAAGCGCAAACATTTTGGCTGTCCCATTTTTGAGGGAGGAAAATGAACTCCTTTAGTCCAGGTTCAGAATTTTAAAACATGAGATCTGCAACTGAACCCCAACCTCAAGTCTTCTGCATTTTGCATGAAAACATGAAGCATCCCAAGTGACACAGAAACGGGAACCATGGTGTGTGCACAGCATCTCATTTACACCCTACACAAATGAAGGGCCAAGCTGGAAAACTGACGTATCTCCCCAGCTTCCCCAGGCCCCCAAAGCTACTCAGCGCTGCGAACTTGTTTCCTCTTCCAACCATCTCACCTCCATCTTCACAGGTGTCTACCCACCATTTTCTTGCTGTCTTCTCAGTTCTGCGCAGCTCAGGTGATGATAAAAGGACAAGCTAAACTGCTGGAGAGGCACCACTTGGCTCCATGCTGCATTTCCTGCCACAGACTGCCTGGCATCCAACAGCTCACAGAGAATTTGCTTGAACACGGCTTGCAGTTTTTGGTATCAAGTACTGCGCAAGTGTGTGATCCAGCTCTTAATTCCACACATACTTGTGCCTACTTTGAAGTCCATAATTGTTTGGAAAAGAATTAATTAATTCACTTCATTTGCTTTCCAGCTTTGTTTCCAGTTTTGTTTTATGTCATTTTACCATACCACAATATTAACTTAGAGATAATGGGAAGAGGAAAAAATTGAAAAAGAAAAAAAGGAGAAAAAAAAAAGAGAGGAGAGGAAAAGGAAAGAAAGGCCAATAACCTTAGGCGAATGTCCAAATTCTTTAAATATGAGGTGTTTAAACCAGTGTTCCCCTGTACTGGATAATAACTTCAATTTGCAGTTATTCCCTTGGGGGAGGTAACATGTTAATGGTGTGCCCTGCGGCTCAGACCAGCTCCACATGCTCATAGGGATTAATGGGCAGTCGCGTGTTGAGGTAAAACACCAGCTTTGTAGTGCAAAAGGGGAGCTCAGTAATTCATGGAGAATTAAAGAGGAAATTGATGTCAATATCTCCCAACCTTGTGATTTTAAGTGAAAGCAAGATCTTGAGTCTCTCCCCATGTAATACTTACCCCAGTCCATGTCCAATGATCAAAAATTATTCTGAAGCAAATCCAAGGTGAGGGGTAAATTTGATATGATGAGCTGCACACAAGTGGAGAGACGAACAAGAGGCATAAAGCCTTGTGCCCATCCGCACGCCCTGCAAATAGTTAACTTTATACATCTGTCTGAAGGGCAGGGGGGGCAGACCCAGGATGTCTGGCTTCCATTTTACAGGGCCGTTGAGATGTTGCCCACTGCAATGCTTATATCAGACCTACTGCAAAGCTGATTGTTGATTAAAATTGAATCACGGGCTTCTGGTCCATCACTGAAGGAAATCCAGCAGTCTGTCCTGATTACGTTAATGAAAAAACACTCATTCGGCTTCACTTGCCTGGCTATAACAACCGAAGGAAACAAGACGATGCCTCCTGTCTCACTTCTCAGAGCTGCCTGGGTAGAGCTGTCTGTGACTCCAGAAGACAACACCAACATCTCTGCAGGGCAGGAGAGTCTGAAGAGCCCTCCTTTACTCAGCAGAGCAACCCTCGAGTCGCAGCTAGGGTCCACACTGCGGCCTGGCAGCCAGAGTTCCCGTCCTAGTTTCTGGCCAAAAGTTTACCAAATCTTCTTATTCCTGCAAGTGGTTACCCTGTCTTTACCTTCAAAATAATGGATTTTTATGTCCTAAAAAATAATAGGCACCTAGACTTCTTACTAACTTATGCAGCACCCACTATTTAATTTTCATACAATGTTAATCAAATAAGTGTCAGCAGGTTCTTACCCCGCTGCACAGGAAGATTTAATGGCAATAGGAAAAGCTTCTGTGTAAGATAAGTACAAAAAACTGTTTAAGATTCTAACAATTAGTCCTGTTGAGTTTGAAGCCCAAATGGTAAATCCTTTCAAATGAAATATGAGAGGCTGACATAATAATTCGTGTATTTGGACTAAGAAGCAGGAGTCTGTGCCTTTTTTCTTTTCCTGGACTGTCACCGCAATTTTTCCTCCCTTAAGTCAAAATACCAAGGATATCATTTGCAAAGTTGATTTCGTAAGTATAAGACTCTGAACATTTTGGAAGCCTAAGTTCTGCAAACAACCATGAAATAAGAAGAGAAACATTGCATCATTTCATACATTCTCTGAAAAAAAAAAACCCTTCTTTGCTGAAATCCAGTAGAGGTTCCCCTTTGAAGCAAGGGCACGAAAGAGTATGTGTATTTTCTTAGCTGGTTTTGAGCTTCTCATCGTGTTCAAAAGGCAAATGGCAAATCCGGTATGACCTCAGTTCTGCTGACAAACAAACAAAAATTAGCTCAAAAGGTTTAAATGTAATGAAAAACTCTAAATAAAAGTGACACTGAGCACACCTTTGAAACACAAGAAATGTAGTGCACTGAGAAAGTCAACCTGATTGCTTCAAAATGTCTCAAATTATCTACAGGCACAAATTCCCCCACCAAGGAGTTAAACAAATGTTTTTGTCTCCTCTTAAATTCATTCCCATTTCAGGATTTAAGGGGTTTCCTCACATTTTCTCCAACCATTAAAATAATCAAGCCACTAAAACGCTTTCGTCCTTACTTCCTTGACTGTTGTAATCCCCTTTGAATCAGAATTCTGAAACTAATTTTAATTCAATGCAAGATACTTACCCAATTTTTTCGTGCTGTCAGTCTTCTTACATTAAGCGAACCCATTTAATTTCGATGGTGAAATATAGCCAGATGGCAACATGAGAGAATTTTAAGTCCACTTGATTTACAGTGATTCGAATTAGTCTTTCCTCTCATGTTGTCACCAAGCTGCTGCTTGTCACAGCATTAGCTCTTAACTATCCCAGTTGTGTTGCAACCATTCCGGTAGTGCCGAAGTAACCAACACCAAGTGGAGGTTCAGCAGCGCCGAGTGACCTGCTCCAAGGGCTGATACACCTTAGCTGCGTGATAGATCAGCTTGTCACCTGGCAAGGGCAGGAGGGGAAAAACACTGCTTCCCTCCCAGGAGAGAGAAGTCGAAGGATGGGCTGAGGCACATTAAGAGCAGAGGCTCCATGGCAAAGGGTGAGGAGCTCATGGTTTTAGGAAAGGCTGGAGATGCTGCTGGGGCCGCAGCCACCTCACCCCGGAGAGGCACCACTGCGGCAGGGGGCCAGGGCGCCCTCTCCTCCGCAGCAGCCCAGGTGGTGGCGGCGGCTTGAAAACGGGGACTGCCAAGCAAAAGAGAGACTGCGTTAGAGGGGAAGAAAGCAGCGTGCTAATGAAGGCGACAGACCTCCTGGCTCTTTCCCTTGCTGCCGGGTGGTGATACGGGTACAGCACCTCTTGTATTGAGCAGGACAGGGCCTTTCTCTTGGCCGTTGTAGGCGCAACTCCTGTCCTGGTACGGGAGGCACCTGGAAAAGTCAGGACGTACGGGTGCGTGCCTGCATGGCTACACAGGTGCTCTTCCATCCACAAAAGGGCAAATCAAGCAGCACATTAGACAGAGTCTTTCCAACCCAACAGAGGTAGAGGACAAACGGCCATGAGGCCGCTCAATACTGCAGAGTGGAGAAGTCATCTTTCCCAGTATCAGCTCTGGAGGGGGAGAGCAACAGCTCCCAGCCCCTCTCCTCAGATGAGCAGCAATAGCCCCACGCTGGCAACTGTCCAGCCCTGCAAATCCCCCACTGCCACCAAAGCCCAGCGCAAGGGCGGCTCGGCCACCTGCGCCTCGCAGGCGCCTGTCCCGGCCCGCGCCCCACGGCCGACACGCAGAGCAGCTTTTGCGAAGGAATACGCCGCACAACGCCGGCTGCTTACCGGCGAGAATTGTTTTCTGTGTTCTATAAAAGCAAGCCAAACAGGGCTCTAGCCTTTCCTTAGAGGAAACGATGCCCGCGAAGTAACAACTCTTTGTTCACGAGCGCGTTCGCTGCCGAGGGAGGTCTCGTTATAGACGCCCAGCGTAATTCCCCACGCACCGCGTGCCCCAGCCACTTAGGGCTGAGGCAGGCACTGTATTGCGCGTCTTCTGCAAATGTTTTCCTTCAATTAGTTAATTTAGGTGGCCCTATGCTTCACTGAGCATTAATTACACCTAATTGTGCCTGGCTGCGAAACGGCAGATAAGGAGCCTTATTTGAATTTTTTAAATCTATAGTTGGGCTTTCACAGTTGAAATCGCTGGGCACTGGCGTGCATAATGCACCGTTGTTCTGCTTTAACTTTGCTGTTGTTAATCAAGTCCAAACAACTGCACGAGATAAGTGATTGGGAGGTTTGTCTCGGCGCAAAATATGTGGAGCATGTAATACAAAGGCAGCATGTGCACTAATTTTGCTTCACTCCGTCCTGTCAACGATATCATGCCTGCCAAAGCCTCTTACAAAAACATGTGTAGTGGCTAATTTAGCAACGTTCATCTTTCACGTTCAGGAAAAAAAACCTAAGAGAGCAGCCAGACGACAAGAGATTCCACAACCATGTTTTAAAATGAATTCATGATTGTATTTTATTCCGGTATCACCATCCATTCCAGTACGTATATTGTACGCCCTTATACAAAATCATTTACTTCCCCTATTAAAAATAGCAGCAGTTACCATGTGTGCCCAGTTTCCCCACCAAAAGGGATGGGTACAGTCGCGCAGAGGCCATTCGGGATGATGATGGGTGAAAGAGATGCTTCAAGTGGAAACAACAATTTGCAGGATTATCACATTTTGGTACAATGCTAGACAGCACTGCCTGCCTTAGTTATTGCTGATCTGCAACTAAAATGCTGGCACAGCTAATTTCGGTATGGACACAACTATTGCAAGCCAGGCTAGACTTCTGTTAAGGCTTAACTGGTGAGGCTCGACTCTACTATTTTCTTTACATACCCAACACAACTAAATGCTGATCAAACCTTTATATGCGAAATTACTTCATCGACAACAACATGCCTGAAAAACTAGTCAAGAGTAAAAGCCATTTGACTGCCTCAGTGGGAAAAAAAAAAAAAAAACTTCCAAGATTCAAGTAGCTACAACATTGTTTATTGCCATCTTGCCACGTTCACTATAAAACTTATTTTTCCATAAGTGGATCATGAATGCTGATGCAATAAAAAAATAAATAAATCCTGTAAACCACAAGAAGTAACGCACCGCAGAGCTGCCCCCACGCCGGGAGAGAGCGAGCCCCGCGCTAACCCGCACCGCTCCGCTGGGAGCCGGGATCAGGGCGGATGGCGGCAGCGCTGGCCCTTGGCTGCCGGAATGGCGGGAGCCTTCCCTGTGGAGCGGGAGCCCTGGAGAGCGTTTATTTCCCTGGTGCAGGGACCAGAGCTACGCTGGGGGCTGCAGCCCTGCGGGCTGTTACTCGATACAGCACCTCGGCTCCCTCCTGCTCCTCCCGGAGCGCAGCTCCCTCCCTGTGGACCGATAATAGCAGGAATGCTACAGGGTCATGACAGAGGTATTTTAAACACAGACTTCCCAGGGATATTTTGATGGACAGAGTAAGACTTAGTCTTCCAGCTGTTCAAGAAAGAGTAGGAGAGACAAGAGGAGGGTCAGGGTTGCTTGCCTAGAAAAAAAATCTTTCCCCAAACTTGAAACCTCTGGGAAAAATAGTAAAAATCAAAATGGAAAAAGTATTGCCAAAGAGGTTTAGATGCCCTTCAGCACCACCAATGTCACCTGTAAGGCAAACATTTTGGGTTTGGTTTTGTTATTGTGCTCTGGGAGAAGTTGATTTGTAGGAGTAGGGAAACTAGATTTTTAAAACAACCTGAATCTACCAGGACTGAGGTATGGTCAGAAGTTAAAAGTGCAGCAAAGAAGAGTAGATGCAAGGAAGGAAAAAAAAATGCCTGGAATATGTCAACAGTGAACACAATTCTTGTATGAAAATGATTGTCACAAGTGTCATCAGCTAAAATAAGATAAGAAAATAGGTTTGCCATAGAGGTATCTTTCTGCTCCTTTCAGCAACAAAATTCACCAAAAGTTCATAAAATATTTTCTTTACATCACAAGTCAGTTCTTTGGAAAGCAAAAGTTAAACAGTCCCAGCCCGTGCTTCCACAGGTATGGTACGGTCGCTTTGGAGAGGAGAAACCAAAACAGGAACCCAGGAAAGCGAGTTAAGGCAAAACCAAAAGCCTCCGCACGTCCTTCTGAACCGCGCCGAGGGCCTTCTCCGTGCGGGGCTCCGGGTCCCGCGGCGCTCGGCAGAGGCCCCTTTCCCGGGGGAGCAGCTCCCATGCGGGCACCTACCCAAAGCGGAACTTGAGGCGGTATTTGACGGGCGCCGAGTGCTTGCGCGGCGCCGGGGCTTTTGCTGGCGGCGGCGGCGGCCGCTTCTTCCTCTCGGGAACGGTGACGGTGAAGGCGAGCTCGGGCTGCTCGGCGCGGCGGAAGCGCGGCAGGAAGTGCGTCGAGACGTGCTGGGGCTTCGCGCGGGGGCTGCAGCCGCGCTTGGCCTTGCCCCGCTTGTTGAGGGCCACGTACCACTCGCGGCCCGAGCGCGCGCCGCGGTGCGCCGCCGAGGCGTACGTGTTGTAGCTGTTCTCCTGAAAGCGCTCCCGGAACTTGCAGTCCTCCGTGAACTTGGCCTGGGGAGGCAAACCCAGACAAGGGCAGCTTAGTGAAAAGCTTCGGGGCGCTGCGCCAACCCCCTGGGGCTTTCCCCTGCTACGGGGCGGGCCGCCACTGCTTGCCTGGGGTCAAGGCTCCCAAATCAAATGGCCCAACGGTCTTCAGCAATGAGGGGGGCTCAGAAACTCCCTCCCAGGCCCCTGGATGCCCCACATCTGGAAAAACCTGCCAACTGAGATGTCCTTAAGAGCCCATCATCGGCACCCCTCCCTTGGGCCTCCTCAGAACCATGGACTGCGAGAGCCTCTCCCTCACCGGCCTCAGGATTGGCAGCCTTCACACACGGCTCGTCAGCCCACCTTTCCTATGGAAAGGACTCAGGAAAAGGCCCTTTATCTGCCCGCCAGCAGCTTCGTTGGGAAATATGAGGTCCTACCCTTCGCTCTATCTGAATTCCTAGCCTCGCGTGTCCTGCTTTTGCACTGAATCATCGCTTAATAACCTGGAAAGGCAATTTGCATGCAGATTTTCCCTGCTTCACTGAGCATAGTTTTGATTGTATTGGATTTCTTTTTTCCTTAAATAACTTGGGGTCTCTTATCCCTTGATAACCTTAAGAAATTACTTCCAGCCAGAGGAGGCTTCTTCACATGAACAGGGCAGTTGTCTTAGTTCCTGGGCCAGGACTGCCATGGGGAAAGGCTCTAAGAGAAGGGAATGAAGCATACCCAAACCCAGCATAGGGGCCGTCAACTGCTCTGGATCAACAGACACACTGCTGATGCCTGCACAGGCAGTAGATTATGTCTAGCTCTGTAACATATCAGCTCCGTTCACACGTCACACCCATCAAAATAAGAAGAGGGAACAACTCCAGAGAAACGCCGTGACAGTGCCAAGCTCCCTCGGAAAAACCAAGCTCAGAGGTTGGAGCAGCAACTAGCGAAGGAGCCAGGCTCGCTGAGATGGTAGGTGACACTAACCTTCTGCTCCACATCCTCCTAGGAAATCAGTGCACACTGAGGGCCCATTTCTGCCCTCACACGCAGGCAGAAATACAGAAATAGAGCCATAAAACTGCAGCTATCCGTGGCACTGTGACACCTAGCTGCATTCTTCAACAGCTGCTCTGAAATACTCGCCCATTTTTTAAATCTGATAAGGAAAACGTGAGTTGGTGTCACATTATCTTCTAAAATGATATCTGGTGCATCCAAGCCTGATTGCCAAGTAAAGCATTCCAAGTATTACTTTGAAACAGGTGCTGAGATTTTTAGTTTAGAAATCCAAGGCAATGCAAAACCACAAAGAAAAACCCCGCAGTTTTACAACCAGTTAGAGTATCCTTTTGGCTTAGTATCATTTCTAACCCCGTCACTTAGAGAGAAGTTGATTCCTACAATTCAAATGACGGTGTCCTTGACTCGCCGTACAATTTTTTTCTCCCGTCACACTCAGAATTAAGTCTCCTTTTGCCCTTTACTTGGGAGCAATGTGAGCCTGACCGTGTGTTTCAGCTTTCCTGGCCTCTCATAACCCAGCGTGACTCTTTGCCCACGCGTGACCTATTGAATCCCCCTCAATATCAACCCTTGTGGCTCTCTGCAGCCCCAAACCTGCAGCCCCACTCAGACAGGGGGGCACAGGGCAGCCCCCACATCGCCCAGCGTTGCCTCTCAAGGGGGAGGCTTTAGGAATAGCCGACCCTCATCATTAATGTTACTCATCGTATGCTGACTTACAAAGTACTTTTCTGGGCTGTAACATATATAGCTGGATTTTAAATGAAACCCTGTAGCTACGCTTTGGGGGCAGCCCTTGGAGGGGATGCAGGGAAGTGCAAAGCACCCCCTGCCTCCCCCCAGCTCCTCACCTGCTCAGCAGTGCCTGGAGCAGAGCTTGGGCCGTACTGACAGCACCTTGTGCAAGGGCACTGAAGCAGGCCCTCCAGTTCCTGGGGGGATTTGGGTGAATGGCAAGAACAGGCCTTGTTTTGTTTGAGGATTGTCAAGCTGCCTCCCCTGCCTTGGGAATCCAGGCCGGCAGAGCCCTCCGCCCCGGTGCCGAAAGGGGCTCAAAGCGGCTTTGCAGGCAGCGGGGTGAATATGAGATGATGCTCCCGGCCTGCTCCGCCACATCCGGGCGCGGACGGCAGCTCGCAGCTGCTCTGCTCCTCAGGAAGCTGGATGGAGGCTCCCGGGGCGGCCTCGCGTTGCGGGGGGGGGACGTGGCCGCGTCGGGGGAGGTGGCGGCCAGAAAGCTGACCAAAATATAAACCGGGACAAAACAAAATCAACAACAACAACAAAAAAAAAAAAAAAAAAAAAGCTCATGACATCTGGACAGGCTTTGGGGCATCCAAGAGAAAATGAGTGCTGCAGCTGTGCTTTGGGGAACGCTCCCTAGGGGCCAAAACCAACAGGATTCAGGCACTTCTGCCTCAAGAGGTTCTCCTGGGCCAAGCACCCACAGCACCTGCTGCTGCATTTTCCTGCAGGGCAGCAACGGGGGAGGCTACCAGAGAAACATGCGGCTCTTCTCACAGCAAAAAGCTCGAGTGGGATGAGAGGCTTTTGTCCCGGAGCTTTCCGGGCTGTGCGCCAGCACACGTGCGGAAGACAGCAAAGCAACACTCCTTTCGGAAGATAACATAGTTGGAGCTCCCTCCCTCAAAAACAGCATGGCAGGAAGGTGTCCCTTGGCTGGAAACGGTCACCTCCAGTGTGTGGCACACAAGCTCCTGCCATGTGCCCCCCACACTGCCTTAGGGACCTGCAAACCTGCCCATGCCCCCAGCACTGCAGCTGTAGGTTGCTGATGCTGGGGCTGGCAAGAAAGACCAAGGAAGGATGCAGCTCCGCACCCTCACAAGACGTTGGCGCCCGCAGGCACTTTCTGGGGCACAGGGCTTCAGCGGAGCATCCACGGGACTTGCCCAAACTCACTGGGGGAAGGCGCAGAACTGCGTCGGTGCCTACGCACCAGCCCAGGGCCACAGCAATGAGAGGATCGTGTTCCTCTGCCACACGTGGTCCACATGTGGGTCCGAGCCCCTCGTCCTGTCACCCGTCTTCACCTGAGACAATGAGTGAGGACGGCGACTTGGACCTGGCGCGCTGCAGAAGGAAGGGACTTGGGCCCTTGGCAAATACTCCAGGGCTCTGGGTCTGTGATGTGACCTGAACTAGCATCCATGAACACCCCTCTCAAGGACAGCTAGGTCTTCCTCAAAAAATAACAGCCACTTGGCCAAGAAGGTGTTTTAGCCATGCAGATGTTTAAAGATCCTTGAAGCCAGTGAGCAAAGAGATGGCAGGCAGGAAGAAAAACAGATTTTCGACCTGTTGCACTGTCACGAATTTGCAGTCAACTGGTTGATCATCACTTGGACAGTTCCCCCTGCGTGTCCAAGCTTTTCAGTTAAACCCTGGCAACATCTCCGTGGTGCAAGGCCACTTTTCTGGGTGGCCTCACACCCATCCTGGCCACCATGCGCTGCCTTGAGCTCCAGAGCCACTGGGCAGCAAAGACAGAGCCAGACAAAAACAGCAATCCTGAAGTCGATTAATTTTTTTAAATTAAATGCAAAGGAGATTTGCCCTAGCTAGGGCCAAGGCATTTGGTCTGCAATTATTAATTCGGCACAGCTCTTAAGAAAGGAAAATTGCCTTAGACCCCTGTAGATAAATACTGCTGCTTTCAGGTTCGCGCTAGCCCCCTCCTGAAATCAATGCCAACCAATTCATGCCCATTTAATGATAATAATGTTCAAACATGCAACGAAGGATTTAAAAATGAGGAAGGAGCCATCTGTGCGTGGAACTGATAATTGCTAGCAATATTATTTCTGAATCCGGCGCCTAAAAATGAACCACTTGATAATTTAATTAAGCCGCCATCAAAAAGAGTGAGGGCCGGCGTGAAGCGCTGAGCTCTGATAAAGCGGAGCCCGGAGAGGTGGCCGCAAAGGATCCCACATAACTGCAGGAATTACTTTTATCTACAGTCCAGCACAAAGTCGCTGCAGTGACTTCCATATCAAAGCGCGGCGGTGAGTGACAGGCGCAGGACTCCCTTTGTACTGCTTAAAACTCATTAGGCCATGAAATAACTTTATCCTGCCAGGCCAGGAAAGAACAACAGATGCTGGGTCTGCGTTACCGGCATTATTGAGTCCAGCCATCTTTAGACATTTGGGTCAAGTTTCGACAAATTCGCTGCTTTCAACTGACCAAGGAATTGCATGTCCTAACCCCGGGGTCTGACCCGCCTAATCGAAGCCCATTTATAACGCGGGGCTTTGCTGGGCGACAATTAACCACAGCCTGATGAGGCCCTAATTTAATTAGGGTCTGAGCTGAGGCATAAATCAAGACTTAAACTTCAAATAACGGCTCCGTTGTACGGCACCAAGGAGGAAGGGCTCGGAGGGACATGAGGATTGCGCTCTTGCCGCACAGCCCCCAAATTTATACACGGACGCTTTGCCCCCACTCCGTCCTTTCCTGCTGTTGAAGCTGTGGCTGAGGGACAACCAGGGCGTTGAACTGAAATGTTTTTTCCCCTCTTTGGAAGACTCTGGCAAAACCCTGTGTCGGGCAGGAGACCCCTCCGCTCCCCGGGGTTTAGCTGAGCAGCCCGCAGACCTGCTGTGCCCAGACCGCTGCGCAAGAAGGACCAACTCGACATCAGCCAACAGCTGAGCAGGCTGGAGCCTGAGCGGCCTCGCCAGCCTCCTAAAACTCCCCCGAGAGCAGACGATGTGCAATGGCACAACAGCCCAATGCAATGCCAACAGCTCCAGCCCTTTCAGCACCTGCCCTGCACCCCGTGCCCTCGGGCACCCCTGCTCCGCAGGAAGCTTGTTCCTCTCTCCGCCTTTCCTTCCCACCCCACCCACCTTTTTGCCTTATCTTACCTGCTCCTCTACTCTCTGCTTTGCCAATTTGCTGTCCCTCCTCCTTCCCTCTTGGCTTTTCTTTGCCTCCTCGCAGCCATTTCTACTTTCTTCTGGACTATGATCCTGCTGCTGTTCTGTTTGCTAACATAAGCAAGGATATGCTCACCCTTTAAGCATCATTAGGTTTCAGGAGTAACACTCCACTAAGAGCCAAGGGAGGTAGAAGCGAGTTCATAAATCTCTGTTTCAGGCAATTTGTGGAGTCGGACAGTAGAATTACCGGTAAGAGTCACTTCACAGCAGTGAAGCTAATTTCATAACCACGGGGGTACGAATTTGCTTTTTCTTAGCAAAAAAAAAGTCCAGGCTGCTAGCCCTGAATCAACACTCTGGGAACCAATTCGGATGACAGGTCATACAAGAGGCTGACTTAAAAACGTCCTCCTTAGGATGCTGCATTCACACACTTCAAGAGAATGACCTCTAGGTAAGCCCGGCAATTATTTTAATCTATGTTTACATTGTCTCCAAGATTAACAGAAAAAAATAGGAAGCAGTAGCTTCAATTTGAAGGAGGACATGAAATAAACTCCTAGGATTCATCTGACATTAAAAAAAAAGGATAAAAAATAAAAAGCTTAATTCATTCTGCTGCAAAACTCCTTATAACGAACCTTAAAACTCCTTAAAACTCCAGATAACGAATGCAGCCTCTTGATGCAAACACCTCGCTGCAAAACCACACGTGCACTGCGCAAATGCAATAACTTGGGAGCTTTTGGATCCAGCGGCCCCCTCACTGCTGCGAAGGCCGGAGTCTTTGCCGGACACCTTGGCAGCCTGAAGTGCTTGGGGTCTCCTACATCTCTGGAGCTACTATGGGCATGGGGAGCTGCCGCAACACCTTTAATAAACAAGACATACTGAGAATTGGGGTTTTACTTACACTTGCATGGAGTTTTCCTTTTTTTGACATCGCTAAAAATTTGTTGCTGAAAACTCCTCGTATTCCTACAATCCCCTGAGACACAGCAAATATTTCCAAAATACCTAGGATGACAGAAATCCCAAAATAAATCACAATTCTTTGCACAGCGCGACAAAAAAAGAAAAATAAAAGAAAAATCACCGTGTATGTTTGCATTTGCACTCCAAAAGCTCTGCTTCGTGGCTCCCGGGGTCTGTGTGACAGCTGCAATCAGCGGCCAAGCCGCTGAGGAGCTGGGTTTTCAGAGAGAAATGGGGATGCTGCTGCTGCACTAAGGCACCTGCTGGGGAAACAGCTCCCTTTGGGCTGGCCAGGCCGCCTCAGCTCTCATCTTTCCACCGGCACAGAGCTGCTCCCTGAAATTTAGGTATGGAGCAATGAGGGGGGTGGAATTTAAGCGAAAAATACAGCACCTCGGACCTGCAGCCTCTCTACCGAACCAGGCCTCAGCCTTCCCGCTCCCGTACGTGCGCTCCCGCGGGAGCGATGGTGCCGCGCGCCGCTCGGAAGCCCAACGGCACAGCCGGTTACCTCAGCGCCGCCCGGGCAAGCTGCAGGCAGCCGCCCCTCAGCGCCGGGCTGCCCGGCGGCCCCGCTGAGGGAAAACCACCTCTTCCCTCAGGCCAGGCCTTCTCCTCACGCCCCACGAGCTCTTTCCCCATAAGCGGGAGGGCACCATGGGGAAATAAGGGAGACACCAGCACCAGCAGGAGCCCCGGGACGGAGCTGCTCCCTGCCATCTCTGCCCCATCCGCTGGGGACGGCCGCTCGGCCACCCCAGCAGCCTCAGCCCGGGATACCCGTCCCCAGACATGTGCCCGCCACACAGGAGAACTTCCCGCTCAACCCATCGCCCTGGGATGCCCCTGCCACGTGGCAGTGTTTCTCATGGCACGGAGGGTGAGCGTGGGGGCCAGCTGCGCCCCTGAGGGACATGGGCGTCCAGCTGCAGCGGATCACCCGTGCAGTGTGGCAACCATCAGCTCGGCGTGCCAAGAGGCCTTGGCAGCAGTCCCGGGGGGCCGAGGGAGGATCGGATCACCGCTCCCCATGGGTATTTTAAGGTGGAAGGAAGCTGCCGGAGGCAGGCAGATCGCGTACCCTTCCCGGAAGGGCGCTCTGGCTTCCTCCCCCTTCCCCTTCGGAAGGTCAGGGCTGGCAACGCTTCAGCGCGCGACGTGCCCAAGCGCCCGGACAGGGCTCCCTTGCTCCGCTCTGTGCCGCGGGGAGCGCACCGGGAAGGCAACCAGCTCCATGAGATCAACACCCGGATTATTTCCGGCAGGTCAGATTTTGTCTCCGCTCTCCGAGCACAACTGACAGGCAAAAGGGCCGGTGCTTTGGGGGGTCACGGCAGGACCAGCCCCAGCCTCTCCCGGTCATCTTTGAGCCATTCTCCTTCCCTCTGCGAGGAGACCGCAGCCTCTCCGGCTGCAGCGATAAGCAACCTCCGCTTCTCCCTCCCCAGGGGAATTGCAGCCTGGCTCCTGTTTTTAAAACCAACAGACCCTGATGCTTTGCTCAAGCCATAAGAATGCCAAGGAACAAAGGGAAAAGTTAAATGCAGGTAGGATGGGGGGAAAAGGGAGGCAGAGCCCAGCTCAGCATCCTCCTGCCCCCCTGCTGGCTAAGATGCTCTGGGCGCAGCACAGAGCCCTGCTTTGCACCTCAGTACTAGTCCGCACCCATTTCCTTTAGGAGGGCGGGCGGCCACTGCAGGGCAACCCCTCCAGTGCCGACAGCTCCCTCCTCACAGCCCTACTGGGGACATTGCCACGAGCGCAGCAAGAGGGACCCTCCTGGGGCGCTTTTGGTCACCGTGCAGCCCTGCAGCCTGGGGGGTGTTGGGCACCTCCAGGCATCGGCCCCCGAGCTGTCCTCGTGCCACCGGCTCCCCCGGGAGGGAAGACCCCGCAGGGCACCTCCCCTGGGGCTGCAGGGCCTACGCTGTTCCCCGAGGCAGCCCGGAGCGGGGCCGCGCCGCGCCAGGGTGGGGGGCACCGATCCGTGGGGGACCCACGAGCGGTGCCAGGGCAGTGCCGAGGAGGCAGAGCCAGAGCTCAGAGGGAGGACCCACGCGGGACGCGCCCCCCCACCCCAACTCGGGACACGCTGCCCTCGGCCCCCACGCGAGGGGAAGGCACTTACTGAGCGGCCCGGCCAGGTGGGCGCCGTCCACGCGGCCGTCGGGGTGCAGCTGCAGGTGGAAGCCGATGCCCACGCGGCAGTAGAGGCGGCCGCGGCGGCGCCCCGGGCGGCTCCGCGGGAAGCGGCTCGGCCCCGCCGCCGCCGCCGCCGAGGAGGAGGGAGACGACGAGGAGGAGGAGGAGGAGGAGGAAGGCGCGGGGGCGGCGCGGGCCGCCGGCGCCCCGCCGGGCACCTGCTCCCGCCGGGCACGGGCGAGGAGGGCGAGGAAGAGGAGGCCGAGGAAGGACAAGCTCATGCTGCCGGCGGGAGGGCGCCGCGCCGCATCTTGCTCCGCGGCCGGCGGCGTTTCACCGGGGATGGGGAGGGAAAAGCGGGGGGAGGTGGGGGGGGGGGCACACGCCCCTCCCCGCGCCGCCACCGGGATATTTATAACGGGGCCGGAGCGCGGGCTGGGGGGGGGGAAGGAAGGAGGGGAGGGGGGGCGCCCACCTGCGCAGCGCCCAGCGCTGCCCGCAAAGCCCCGAGCCGGGCAGCGAGCCCCGTGCCGGGGCCCAACGCTCACCCGCTGCCTCTGTCCTGAAAATTCACCTGCCCCGGGGGGCCGGGGCCACGCAGCAGCTCCCCGCAAGGCAAAGGCAAAAGCCTCTGCCACTGGGGCACCACTGAAGCAGGCAGCCTGTGTGACAAGCGGGGCCCCACCGAGCCCCCGGCGGACACGCATGGATGGGGGAAGGATTGGGTTGCATGGTCTGCCGGCTGCGGCCGCCGCCGCACTGGAGCAGGAGAGATGAGAGCCAGCAGCTGCACGGCCGGCCCGACCTCCTGCCCGCCACCCCACCGCCCTCGCGGGGGGCTGGAGGCAGCACCCCTAGCCCCACACCGCTGTCACCGCTGTATCGAGGCTACAAGTCCCACAGGGAATGGCCACCGCCGGAGGTCGGCCGATGGCAGCCCCGGGAAGTGAGGTGGCCTCTCACTGCACACCAGGGTGCCCAGGCTTGGCAGGCTCAGCCCCACACCCTCCTGTTGCTGGGATGTAGCAGCACCTCTCACAGGTGACCGTACTGGCCACGTTTCCCTCAACGCCAACACCTTGAGGCAGCCCCCGACATCCATGTGGCACCCAGGGGCAGCACCTTCGCACCTCTCCCTCCCCACCTCTCTGCCAGAGGACACCCAGCTCGGCGCCCGCGGAGAGCCCCTCTGCACCCGCTGCCCTGCCCACATCCCTGCTCCGCATTTGTTGGCCTCGTTGCTCCACCAAACCTTCCCATGAGCTCAACCAAGGCCAATCCCGGCCGGAAAGGCTCCCCACGTCTTGCGGCGGCGCAGATTGACAGCAGCAGGAAGTCGCACCAAGGCGGTCAGGGCCTCGGAGGCCGCTTTGCCCTTAGCAGGCGGATCGAGGTCAGGCACACGCCGAGCAGCGGGTGCCCGGGCAGCCCGAGCCCCCACCAGCGGCGCTGGGCACGTTGGGCTGTGAATCAAAATGATCTCGCCCAAACCTTGCTGCACTTGCGAAAGATTTATGAGACCACGTATTATGTATATATATACACATACACACACACTTTCCATATATATGCATAGGTACATGCACAGCCATGCTTATAAATACACGGGTATCTATATAGAGAGCCTTGTATATAAATAGACACACCTGGAGGGTGAAGCCCTCTGCCCAGCAAAACAGTTCTCGCGCTGCAGGAGGCTTCGGGCAAACAGGCCGACCCGGCCTGCACGCGCCGAGCGGATGGAGCCAGAATGGGCTGCGCCTTGAAAAATGAGTCCAAATGTTTACATGGGCGCAGGTGGGGATTAGCAGCCCTTCCATGCGGCAGCCACCGACCCTCTGGAGAAAGCCGGCGGCAGCCAAGTTTTTCAGAGCTGGCCCGCTCCAAACTGCGCATTTGCCTATTATGGGAAACGCCACTGGGCTCCTCCAAGCCATCCCAAGAGGCAGCACAGGGCATTAAAATGAGCAAGCAGGGGTGATGCAACACTCGCTGCAGAGCGGCATCGCGGCGGGACGCGGGGCGCTGCCACATCCAGCAGGAGCGCCGACGGCTGCCCAGAGATCGCCAGGAGCCCAGACCAACCCGCGCTGCAGGCCGGTTTTGCCAAAAGGCAGTTTGCCCACAATTAGGAGTGAGCGCGGTGGGCACAGCCTGCCTCAGCCGCAGCCCGAGCGCTTGCTATTAATAACCAGAATAAATATATAAATAAATAAAGAGCTGTCGCGTCACAAAGCGCGTGGAGTCGCTCGCATTCCCAGAGCAGGCTGAGCTCTTCCCGACTGCCCTGCTCGGCTGTAAGGCTGTAAGAGCAGGTTTCCTTCTGGGTGCCCCTGGCAGGACACCCCTCGGCCTCAAGGAGAGGGAATAAGCCCCCCATGCACCCAAAAAACTCTTCACTGTGTCCGAGGTTTTGGGTAAAATTGCACCCATATCCCTGTGCTCTCATAGCACAGCCCACCCTGGTGGCCATCCACGTTATTCCAGCAGCAAGGATTGCCCCTATGCAGCACTACGTATATTGATTTTGCAAGGAGACTGTAATGAAGTCAGCGCTCAGGGCGTCTTTCAGAGGCACACGTAGTATCAAGTCATTTTCATTTGGGTCTATTAGTCCATACAACAGCTTTCATTTCAAATATTCCAACTGCTAATGCACTGCAAGACAGTAAAAAAGAACAGTGCTTAAATAATGTATATACACATACACATATATTATCTGTCAACTTCCTTGACGAATGCAGTTTGGCTGCCTCTGGCAGCAGCAGCGGTTACAGCGGTACCAGCAGCTTCCAGCACCTAACGCCTATGGGATGTTACCCGCGTCCTTCAGGGCTTGGTTAGAGAGCAACCTCTCTGGGGGGATAACGTGGCTTTGGCATTAGAAGCGTCCTGTGCCAAGGCAAGAAGGGCTCTCGTGAACACCCGTCTGCTCTGCTGCGCAGCTCTGACCGCCCTGGGCAGACGAGCCCTGTGCTATTTTAATTGTCCCTTTAATATATATACACACACAACATATACGCACACATATATACATGAAAAACGCGACAGGATATGAAACAAGCCAGGCGAGCGCTGCCCAGAAAGCCTTTGCGCCGAGCTGCAGCCCTCGCCTCGCCCGCGCCGCCGCGCGCGCTGCTCCGCTTCTGTTTATAGGAAAAAGGCACCGGTTCGCAGCACGCCGGACGTTTATGGGTATAAAGGGCCTCCAGTCAAACAACGCCGGCTGCAGCCACCTTTTAACAGATGGCCTCGCTGAGGAAGCCCACCCTGCCTTTCGTGTTGCTTGGTTTTAATGCACCACAAGAGGTTTTTTTACCATATTAGCCAAGTAGCGGCATGCTTGGGAGTGTATTTATGCCAGTCAAAACTGCTGGGGGACAGCAGGAAAAGGCCGCAAGGCTCCCACATGCGCACAGAAGGCCCCAGGATGCCCGGGAGTCGGGGAAAGCCCAGCAGCACCCAGTGTTTCAGCGTCCATCTCGGCCCGCGCAGCCTTTGGGCACTGGCTTCTGCAGGAGACGCCCAGCAGAGCGGCACGGTGCCATGTGCTGGAGGGGAGCAGAAGAAATACTGGGGCCAGGGACCCCCGAGCAGCTGAAGCGGATGGTACCAGCGGTACCAGCCTTAGCTGCCACACACAAGCAGAGGGTCTAGCATTTGCTGTGATACTCAAGCACACCTGAGAGCGCAGAGGCCTGTCCCTATGGGGAGCTGCGGCACTTGCCCAGGTAAGGTTCGAGGCACCCTATCCCCCACTTCTCACCCCCGCACCAGACACAGCAAGTTCAATGGCACAACAGCGTCCAGCTGACACTTGTCAGCCATGGCTTGGCCAACAGCACCAGCCACAGCACTGCGAACCCCGGGCATGGCCAGGAGACGAGAATCAGCGCAGCGGCACAAAGCCAGAACCAGCACCCGCTTTCACTCACACGTGTGGCCTCCTGCAAGAGGGGCACAGAGCGGGCGGCAGCTCCAGACACCCCATGGGCAGCCCTGACACAGAAGGGAGCCGCACGACTTCTCCAGTAAACCCTATTTTAAGCCACCCCTATGGAAACTCCGCGCTCCGGGCTCTGGTGGCCATGTGGCAGCCCGTGAAGGAGCAGGCTGGGCCCCACTAGGTGGCAGCGCTTGGTTTGCCTGGCCAGCGCCCGCAGGCCCTGCGGCCTGGCGCGTCCCTGCAGGACCTCACAGGCTGCTTACGCAGCACCCAGGCAAGACAGAAAGTCCCTCCCAGAACCCCAGCTACGCTAGCGGGGTACAGGAAGGTCTTTCCTTCACAAGGGATCAGGCCAAAAGAGAGGAGCTTCTTTCCTATTGTCAAGAAGTAACGCACACACTTGGAGCATTACATGGAAACACCTGGGGGAGATTTGGGGCCAGTTCTGCAAGCAGCAGTTTGTCAGTGGGGTCATGTGTGTTTCTCATCTCAAGGGCCTTCATTGGGCAGCTTTGTCATTTGTCATTTTAACACGTTCTTACACACTGGGCATTTACTGCTGTGGTCTCAGGGTGTGCAGCAGAGAGGATTTTGGCTTGGAGACGAAATTTAAACTGAGAGGCCAAGCAGCAGTCAAGAAAAACTGGGGAGAAGTGCTTTAAGTTAACTAAAAATATAAAACAAAACAAAATAAAATAAGCAAAATAGAAAACATGGTATGTGGAATGAAAAAGAAAACCCTCAAACTGTGAAGCCAGTTTCCTTGTAGGGACCCAGCTGAGGAATGTTTGAAGTGGGTGCACAGCCAGCACCGATTATCTGCCCAAGCTCTTCTCGGAGACAAGGAGGCCCAAACTGTCATCACTTTAAAGCCTGCAGCACGTCCCAGGGCGGTAAAAGCTCAGCAGCAAGTCCAGGTGCTTCCTGGCAAGCCTCGCAGTTTACAGCAGGAGACATTTGCAGACCTGGTCCTGCTCGCACCAAGGTCGGGCAATCCCTGAGCGCTGATGGAGGCTGCAGCACTCGCATGGCCATTGCTGGGGGTGTCTGACCTGCTGCCGACTGCCCACCTCATGAGACGACCTGCGCCTGCAACACCCACCCCTTGCGCAGCTGCAGCTCGGCGCGTGCGGGATGGTGTTTTGTGCACACAGACAAGCCACTGCTTGGGGCAGTGCTTTTCACTGCACATATCGTCATTCAAACACCCCAAAATACGTGGGCTTGACAGGAAGTGCGCTGCCTGGGAGACAGAGTGCATTTCCGCAGCGCCCGCGGGCTGCGGCTCTCCCCCAGTGCCCAGGCAGGACATGCAGCCTGCGTGAGCCAGCTCTTTGGCAGCAGGATCCCCCCTTGCCCTGGAGCCAGACCCCATCCCTGAGCTCTTTGCCGGGTGGGAAAACATACAGACGCGGAGGGGGGAGTTAATCCAGCCTGGCATGCTCTGTCCCTGCCGGCCCCGCACCTCACACCCGGCTGGCTGCCCTGCGCACGGCCAGCCGGGGCCAGGTCCAGGTCAGGACCCATTTGCTGCCCTGCCCTGGTCAGCGCTGAGCCCTCCTTCCCACTGCTACGGAGGCACCATCCTGCCACCCAGCCCCTCTGGCGCACCTGGGGAGAGGAGACGGGCAGTGCCAGGCTTTGGGCATGGCTCCACCCGGCAGATTCCTGCCCAGAGGGGCTGCTGTGGTGTGAATGCCACTCTGCCCCTCAGCCCGCTGGCTGAACCTCCCCATGGGGGAGCTCAAGCTCTGCCTCGTCCCTCGGAGAGACTCGGCGCAGGGAGCGGGAGCCGGGACGCTCCTGCCGGCACCCAGCGCCGGGATCTCCAGAAGCGCCGCAGTTCCCGCCGCGGCGCCGCATGGGCACCGAGCAGCGCGGGACGGGGCTCCCGCCGCGCCGCGAGCCGGGGACCGGGAACCGGGCGGCGGGCAGGGCTCCTGCGGCGGCGGGGCGGGCGGGGAGCTCGGGCGGAGGTGGGAGCGTGTGCGGGGCGGGCGGATGGGCTGCGGGAGGGAGGGGAAAGAGGGGAAGGAAAAGGAGAGGAGAGGAGAGGAGAGGAGAGGAGAGGAGAGGAGAGGAGAGGAGAGGAGAGGAGAGGAGAGGAGAGGAGAGGAGAGGAGAGGAGAGGAGAGGAGAGGAGAGGAGAGGAGAGGAGAGGAGAGGAGAGGAGAGGAGAGGAGAGGAGAGGAGAGGAGAGGAGAGGAGAGGAGAGAAAAATGGAAACAGAACGAGATGGGAAGGAAAGAGGAAGGAGAAAGAAAGGAGAAGAAAAAGAGAAAGGGATGAAAGAAAAAATAACGACATAGGAAAGAATGAAGGAAGTAATGAAGGGGGAAAAAAAGAGAATTAAAAAAAAGAAAAAAAAGCCATGGAAGGAAGGAAGGAAGGAAGGAAGGGGAAAGGAGCAGAATAAAAGGAAGAAAGGGACGAAAGAAAAGGTGAGAGAGGCTTTTTAAGTACCGACGGAATGGAGAAATGACAAGAGGAAGGCAGGAAAAAAATGAAAGAAAGAAAAAGAGGAAGAAATAGAGGGGAGATGGACAGGAGAAGAGAAAGGAGGAGAGCTCTGCTCCGGGACGCCGCGGTGCCGGCCCCGGCTTCCCCGCCGCTCCCCTTCGCCTTCCCCCCGCCCCGCCAAAAAGTAGTGATTAACGTCCAGGTGCTTTGAAGAAAATAAAGTCATTTATTGTCAAAGCATCCAACATACCCAGATAAACTATAAAGTTTAATAAATCTTTTGGAGGGGGGTAGAAAGGAAAAAAAAAAAAAAGGAACACGTAACTATCGAGACTTCATTTCACGGGCACGAAATTACACGCGGGTCTGAGAGGATCTGGGTGCGGACGGGCTCGGCGGCCGCTGCCGGCGCAGGCACCTCCGCGGCGGCGGCCGCCGCCCGCGCCGCATCCTCCGTGCTTTTAACTTTATATCTAAAATAAAAATTTACCCTTACATAGAATTATTATTACATCTAAACCATAAGTGCTTAATAATTTAAGTAGAAACGTATGACAAATGCATCAATATGTTGCAATATATGACATTTTAAAAAATGTATTTTTAAGTGATTTACTTCTTCTTTTTTTTTTCCTCTCTGTTTTTTTTTCCCCAGTGGCTTTTTTTTTCCTTTTTTTTCTGTTTTGTTTTTCGTTTTCCTTCGTTCCTCCCCACCCCCGCCTGGCCCCCCGTCCCCCTCCCCAGCCCCCCGGAAAGTGGAAATGCGTGCATCGACAGGACGGGAGCGGGGCCGCCGGCGGGCCGGGCCCGGGCGCGGGGGAGCGCGCTAGTTGTGCGAGGTCATGTGGCGGGAGAGGTGGTGGCGCTCGCGGAAGGACTCGTTGCAGATGGGGCACTTGAGCTTCTCCTCGCGGCGGCGCTTCACGAGCGGCTCCATGGCGTACTCCTTCTTGTGGTGCGAGCGCATGTGGTACACGAGGTCCGAGGTCATGCGGAAGGAGGCGTTGCACTTGGCGCACCAGTTCTGCGCCGGCAGGCACAGCGACGTGAAGGACGGCGGCAGCAGCGTCAGCGCCGACGGCAGCTGCAGCTGCAGCGGCCCCGCCGCCGCCGCCGCCACCGCCGCCGCCGCCGAGCTCTTGGGCCAGAAGGCGGTGGCGTAGAGGAAGGGGCTCTGCTTGGGCAGCCCCCCGCCGCCGCCGCCGCCGCCGCCCGCCGCCTCGCCGCCGCCCGGCAGCTTCACGGCCAGCGCCTCCGCGGCGTAGAGGCGGCCGGGGGCGGCGGCGCCGTCGGGGCAGGGCTCGCCCAGGCCGCCCAGCTTCTGGCCCAGCACGAGCGGCGGGACGTGCGCGAAGGAGCGCGCGGGCTGCGAGAAGGCGCTCTTGCGCTCCTCGGCGCCGCCGCTCAGCTGCGGCACCGTCGTGAAGGCGCTGCCCCGCGCCGGGCTGCCGCCGTCCAGGCGCGCGGCCAGCGGGCCCCCGCCGCCGGGGCCGCCGCGGGGACACAGCCCCGGCTCGCTGCCGCCGCCGCCGGGGCCGCTGCCGCCGCCGGGGCCGCCGCTCGCCGCCGGAGCCGCGGCGGGCGAGGCGCGCTCCTTGCTGTCCTCGGCGGCGCCGTCGGGTTCGGGCCCGCGCGACGCTTTCTTCACCTCCACGAAGGCGCTGCGCTTCGCCTCGCCCGTCTCCGGGCTGGGCGGCGCGAAGAGGCGGCCGCCCTCCTCGAGGCCGCAGTAGGAGCCGGCCGCGCGGTACTGCTGCTGCGGCGTGCACACCAGCTCCTCCTTGGGCGCCGACGGCAGCCCCGGCCGCTCCGCCGCGAAGCGGCCCCGCGCCGCCCCGCCGGGGACCCGCTCCTCCTCCTCGGGGTAGCGCCGCTTCGCCTTGCCCGCCGCCGCCTCGCCGCTGCCATCGGGGGGCGCCGGCCGCCCCGGCGAGGCGCCGCCGCGGGAGTTTTCGAGCTCCCGTGCCAGGTTGTGGAAGTCCGTGGAGGGCTTGGTGGTGGCGGCGGCGCTGCTGTCGGCGGGGAAGTGGTGGTGGAGCGGCCCGCTGGGCTTGCAGTACTTGCCGGCCTCTTGCTCCTTGGCGGCGCCCTCTTTGCCGCCGGCGGCCTCGGCGGCGGGGCCCGTGTCAGCGCCGTGGAGCCGCTTCGGACAGCGGAAACGCAGGTGCGCGGCGAAGGGCAGCTCGAACTGGAAGCGCTGGCTGCACTCGGGGCACGCGTAGGGCGGCGAGCCTGCGCCGGGCACACACACACACACACAGCGGCACCGTCAGCCCAGCCGTGTCCCCGGGGCCCGCGGAGGAAAGGGGGGACCCGGGGATCCCCGCCGTGCCTCCTCCCGCACCCCTTAGGGCCTCCTTCCCTCCCCGCCGGGGTCCCGCGCCGCGCGCCCCGAGCGCATCCCGCCTTGCCCAGGAGCCGCGAGGACGGGGCGGCCGGCGGGGGCACCCACCGTTGCTGCGGGCGGGGGTCCGGGCTGGGCTGAGCAGCAGCAGCTCCGTGAGCTCCTTGCCGTACCACACGAGCAGCTCCTCGTCCTTGGCGATGCGCCGCAGCGAGCGGTAGAAGAGCTGCCCGCTCTTGATGTAGGCCTCCAGGTTCTGCTCCTCCCGCTCGCGCGCCGACTGCACGAGCCGCAGCCACATGAGCCCCTCCGAGGAGCCGTTCGCCGCCGACGTGTCCACCTGCAAAGAAATCCAAGTCCCCAAAAGAAACAAACAAAAAAAAAGGAAAAAAATAAATCACGTACAATCAGAACAAAACAAAACAAACACACACACAAATAAACAAACAGAGTCGGGCGAAGGGAGACCGAGACGCCAGAAAGGATGTGGCAGCGGCGCTTCCCCGCTGGCGCCCCCGAATCGGGCTCCAGCGGCGCCCGTCCCCTCGCGGGGCTGATTCCCCGCCGCGGAGCCGGGCAGGAGGGCGGGCGGTCCCCGACGGGGAACCTTACCCGGAATATGTAGGGCACGGTGCGCTTGTCGGTGGACTTGAGGGCGATGAAGGCGATGCTGTCGTACAGAGACGTGTGGCTCAGCACGCAGGGGCCAAAAATGGCATTTTCCGGAATGTCGCAGGTGGTGTAAACGCTGGTGAAAATGTCAGTCAAGCACTGCTGGACGGTCTTGGCGTCTCCATCCCATATCCCCCTCTGGACGCCGGGGTCCTCCATCCCTGCAGGCAGAGAGGGGAGGCAAAGCGGCCACGTTACATAACGGCGGCGCCGCCGCGGGAAGGAGGCGCCGCGCCGGGAGGCGGCCGGGGCCCCGCGGAGGCCGCAAGAGCCTCCGAGCACAGGGCAAAAATATCTTTGTAAAAATAGTTGTTATTAAAAAAATATAAAAAAGATACGAAAACAAGCAAACAAAAAAATCAGAGGCAGGCAAGCACTTTTCCCGGCTTGAAGAAAATCAAGAAGGCGAGGAGCTCCGGGAGGCGAGGTGCGGAGAAGCGGTCGCAGTGATTTATTTATTAGCGACCCCGGCTGCGAGCGCTACGGGAGCCGAGGCCACGCAGGCGGAGCGGGAGCAAAACCCATGGTAGGGATGCGGGCCCAGCAGGAGGTGGACAAAAAGCGCTGCCGCCCGCGGGCCTCCGCGCGAGCCGAGGTGCGGGGCTGGGGCCCGGGCTGCCCGGAGCTCCGTGGCCCGCTCCGGGAGAGGAGCCCGGGCAGCTCTCCGCGCCGTGACAGGAGAGCAGAGCGAATGGGTTTCAAGTGGCTTGTCATTGTCAGTGACTGCATGTCAGCTAACCTCCCGCTCGGTCTACAAGAGGGAACGTATGTCTGCTCATTACCATAATCCAGCACTTTCCCTCCGAGACTTTAATTAAAAGCAGCAAGCAGAGGTAATTATTTTTACCTCGACACGCTTATTTATGGAGGAGAGCGAGTCGCAGCCACCGCGTTGGACACGGGCAGAGAGGCAGCAGAGGCGAGGCGGGAAGGGCGCCGGCAGCGCCGGAGCTGCGGGCGGGCCAGCCCCGTGCCCGCCGCCCCCGGCCCGCCCGCACACCCGGCGCTGCCGCCGCGCGCCCCCCGCCGCGCTCCGGGAAGCCGAGGAAGGCGCCGGGCTGAGGGTGCCCTTTCCGTTTCAAACCCGATTAGTTTAATGCCGCCTTCCCCCCAGCCCATCTGCCATCGAATTTATTTATTTTTGGGCTGCTCGCGAATAAATCTATATCTGCCTGGGCGTGCAGGGAGGCAGCCGGCGCCACGCGCACCAGCCACGGCCCCGCCGGGCGCCGGTACCACCGTTTCGGAAGACACAAATGCGTCGCCGGGATCCTCAGGCGCTTCTTCCCGCCGGAGCCGGCCGCGACTCCCGAAACCTCCCGGCCCCGGGGGCCGGCGGGGAAGGCGCTTTCCCCGCCGCGCCGCTGCTCCCGTCGTTACGGCGCTGCCCAGCGCGCCCCTACCCCAAAAGGATTATGTCAAGAAACGAAACCAACGGCACCAAGCGCCCCCCGCGAAACTTTCCTCTCGCCCACTGCGGGCCTCGCACGGCCCCGCACGGCCCCGCACCCCCCCGGCCCCGCCGGCGCCTCCCCGCCGGCCGCCCTTTGTCCGGGCCGAGCGGCGCCGGGGCCGCGGCCGCTGCCGGGCCGGGGGACGGCGGCCGCCCCCCGGGCAGGGCCGCCTGGCCCGGGGCGGCAGCACGACCGTCTCCCGGCTTTGTTCCCGGCTCCGCCTGCCCTTCCTGCTGCTGGCTCACCCGCCGGCGCGGCGCGGAGCCCGCCCGGGCGCTGGGGAGTGGAGGGGCCCGGCGCGGCGCCCCGCCCGCGGTACTCACCAGGGAGAGTGGGGATATAATCCTCGCCCCGACAAGTGCCACAGAGCCGGGCTGCTGCCTCCGCTCGCCCCGGCGCCTATTGTATCAGTGCCGCTCCATGGCCGGCGGGGCGCGCGGCCGCTGTCCGGGGTGCTCGGGGCGCGGGCGAGCCGGGGAGGCGGGCGGCGCGGCGAGGGGAGCGCGACTCGTGCAGATGGACCCGATGCAGTGAGTGACTGGCACCCAGACACACACTTTTTGTTCGCCGCACATAATCTGCCCAATGACGCGTGACAGCCCACGTCCCCTCCCTTTAACCCCTTCAGGGGCGGCCCGCTCGCTGCCTGCCCGCCCGGCCCTCACCTGGCCCCGCCGTCAGGGCACCTGCCGGGGGGAGGCCGGTCGCCGCTCCGCGACCCTTGACGCCCCGCGGCTGCCGGGGCCGCGGCTCCGGCCCCGCACGGCGGCAGCTCCGCGCGGGTGGCGGCGGCCGGGGAAGGCCCGACGGCTGCCGGCGCCGGGATCCCGGCGGCCGCTTGGCTGCTCTGCCCGCCGCGACCGCGCTCTCCCCTCAGCGGGACCTTCACACCCTCGTAAGCCGCAGCGCAAGTAAAAACCGCCTGCCCCGCTCCGGAGAGAGGCAGGGAGAGCCGCGTTCGCGAAGGGGCGTGAAGCGGCCGCCTTGCTCGGCAAACCCGCCTTGCTCTCCCCGCGCAGGCCGGAGAGCGGCCCCGCGCTGCCCGCCGTGGTCCTGATCGGACAGCGCCGCGCGGCCCACGGGGCGGCCCCGGCCCCGCAGCTGCCCCGCGCGGCGGCAGCGCCCGCCGATGCCCCGCGCGCGTTTAGCGCCCGGCGAGCGCTGCCCGGGCCCCTCGCCGCCCGCGCTGCAGGCGCCCACCGCGCTAGGGACGTAAAAAAGAACCGAGCTCCCCAAACTAAACAAAAGGCGACCCGAGGCGACGTTCGCAAGCGGCGAGAGAGTGGAGGGCTGGCCTCCGCATTCACTTATCCTCCATATAATTATGATTTTTTTTCCCCTTGCATTTGGATTAAAGACTGCGCATAATATGCTTTCAACGTTTATCTTATTAATTCAACAAAACCCAGCGGCTCCGAAAAGGGAGATTGACATAACATCAAAAATAGGGGAGTCTGTAAAAATTTGGATCTTCATTCCTGCTTCCTGTGGATTTCCTCTTCCTCCCTCCTCCTCTTTTCATTTTATTTTATTTTATTTTATTTTTTAATACTAAAGCTCTTCCTTTGTGATATAAATTGTCCAAATGACTGTCATTAATACGGGGAAAGAAAATCTACACGTTATTATTATTTTTTTTATCCGCAACAATTTTAACGGCCAGCACGGTACATAAACTATCTAGAAAGTGCTTCGACATTTTATCAGATCCCAAATTCCCCGATACTAAGCAGGAGCGCCGAGGCTTTTACGAGCATTTATTCAGCCTCCGATGCCACCATAAAAGTGAATCCCAGTCAAGAGTGTCGTCTCAGCCTTGCAGAACAACAGTTTTATATACAGAGATTGCTTCCTTTAAGCTGGTGTTTCCGAGGGTTGCATTGGCGGAATAACAAGAGCAAACCAAAACGGACTTGTGCTCCCTGCTCGAGCCGAACCCCATTGTGTGGAGCGCCGGGAAGCGCGGGCTGCGGAGCAGGCGACGGGAAATGCGCGGATCTGGGAGGCAGCGGCTGCCCGCGCCCCGCGAAAAGACGGAGAAAAGGTGCGCGGGGGCCCGACCCGGTGCCAGCCCCTAAGGACGGCCGCCACGGGGGGTTGGGGGCGGAGTGACCGGTCTCGCCAGGCCCGAGGAGAGGGGGACGGGCGCGAAACGAACAGCTCTGGGCAAAGATCAATCAGGAGTTTCCTCGGAGCGGGGCGGCACCAGCCCCGTCGGGGCCCGGGCAGCGCGACCGCTCCATCCCGCCAGCCCGGCCCGGAGCTGCCCGGGGGCGCTCGGAGCTGGAGGAGGCCAGGGAAGTGGTGACAGCCCCCGGGACGCGCTGGGCCGGCTGCGGGGACAACGCGGCGGCGATCCTGCCCACGGCGCTCGGCCACAAAACTCGCGTAAGCTCTCAGTAGCGGCGGGAAGCGTCGCTTTCCTCCCATGGTGAGTTACCATGGGGATGGCAGGAAAGGACTGAGGATCTGTCTCCCTCGGGATGTCAAGACACCCTCCAGGCTTGTGCTGGAGACACCTTCCTTTTCCTTCCTGGGTTTCACCAATAAAAGAGGGAAAAAGAGGCCGGCAGAGGCTGCACAATCTGTAATCAGAGACACTCCTGGATCCCTTGGGAGATGCTGCCTCAAAGTCGTGAAATGGCAAGGAGTGTGCAGGAGGCCTATGGATGTACAACTATTCCCTGTGATGACACAGATCAACAGCCACAGACTGGCTCACAGGTGACTTAATAATAGTCACCCATGAAATAAAATCCCGGAGGAGCCTGAGAAAACATTTAAGTTGCCAGAAGCGCTGAAATCCAGTCACATTCAGTTAGGCAGTGCAGAGGGCTTGGGAGAAGGATTCCTAAAGCTGCCTTTCCCTCATCTCTGCCTGCTCCCGTTGGGAGGCACGGCTGGCATCTGGTCCTCGGAGCAGGGAAGAGCACAAGAGGTAAGGGAGAAGTGCCTCTAACTGCAGTGCGGAGCATGCCACAAGCTTTCCCAGTGCCTAGAGAAATGCGTACAGAACCATTCCTTTCCCCTGAGAGAAGCACCACGGCTGGGCCTCTGTAGTGGAAATAAAGAGGGGCCCCAGCTGAATTACCAATTATTCTTTTCTCAGTTTGTTATGACTAGTCTCACAGATGCGTCTTGTCCTCAGGACATGCTGCCACAGGGATGTGGGTGGCATTATTCCCACCCTGCAGGTGAGCAGACAGAGGCAGAAAAGCGATCCTCCTTCCACCAGCAACGCACTGAAACTACAGCATGGAGAACATTTGAGGCCGCATCAATCCCACGACCGAGCGTGATATTTGGCACCACGGAGGCCCTCACCAAGCTGAGGCACACCGGAAAGACGCAGCCTGTCTCACAAGCCCATGGTCCTTGTCCCTCTGCATTTCCTCTGACCCTTCAGTCTCATCTCACTGATATTTGTGCCGGCATCTGGGACTTGCACATTAAAACCACTGCCACACCATGCATGTGCAAAGCCCAGCTTTTGCTCAACTCACCCTGAAAAGGAGAGAATGCTCCTGCTCCAGCCAGAAGCTGCAGGCAGGCACAGCAGCATCCAGAGCCCCTTCCTCACTGCACTTTCTCACACAGCTCAGGCAAGACAGAAGCATCTCTGCTGCTTTTTCAGTCCATGACCGTACTTGGACTTCCTCTGAACTTCTTTTCAGAGCACTTAAAATACAGAAACAATATATTTAGGTATAGAGGTATACATTCAGTAAAGTGTTACAGAAAATTTGCTTTTCAATGAATAAAAAATGAAGCACTGAACATCATATATACCGGTTAGGTTAGCCAGAACACTGGCTAATTTATAAACCCCAATCACTTTTTACTTTGTATATGAAAAATTTTTTAAGACATAGTTTTATATTTTTCCTGGGATTAAGGATTAAGATGTGTAAAGCATTTGCCTGTCAATCTTCTGAAAAATATTTAACAGCCTGATAGGGGGTATTATGGGCTATATGGGATTAGGAATGAGGGAAAATGAAAGGAGGAAGCCATAGCAAGACTAAAATCTATTTCTCACTCCGTTACACCCCGGGCCTTCTGGTGCTTGTGCCACAGTCCTGCGAGCCACTGCCTGCTGCAGCATGGGTTGCTGGAGTCACCCGCTGCGCGGCACCCGGCTGCCTCCTGCTCTGCTCGTGGAGACGGCTTGAGTCCTGCAGCGGAGGTGGGAGACCCTACGGAAAGGGAGAGATGTGATCACAGACACACTCTAGGTAGTGGCAGGAGTCGTGGCTCAGCAAAGGCGAGACTAAAGTGCTGCAGAGAGCCACTCCAGGGGGAAAGGGGTCCCCCCAGCGTGGCACTGCCCTGCACCAGAGGCATCCAAGTCAGACCAGAGCTGCCTCTGCTTTGGGAGATGTGGGCTGTGACATGAGCGGCTGGCAGTCCAACCCAGGCATCTTTCTGCAGAGGCCACACGGCCTCTGTTTTGTACAGTTTATTAGAACGCCACTCAAAACTCCCCATGGGGACTGATAGTTGCCGCTTTCAGGGTTACACATGCACAAGCCTTCACAGGAGCTGAGTCCCTAACATATTTCCATGAGGCAGATGATCCGGCCAGGGATGGTCTTCTCCTCCTCCTCATAGCCTGCGGGGCTGTGAAGGCCGCCAGTGCTCCAGTCAGTGACAGTCCCTAAAGTTTGCAGAGGTTTGCTAAACACTGACAGAGAGGGGGTGGGGAGAGCAGTGAAAGGAAAGAAAGAGAGGGGGGAGGGAGAAAGAAAGAAAAAAAGATAGATAGATGCAGAGGATTTCAGCTTAGGCTCTGCTACAGTGTCTTGACACGGGGTGTGTGAAGGAGCTTGAAACTTAAAAAGATTTATTTTCTCTAGTCATAAATCTCATCCCGTTGTTCCTCTGACCAACCAAGCATGATAAAGTCCTTTTCCATAAAGTATTCAGTATTAAAGCCACAAAGCTCACCCAATCAGTAGCCATCTGCTTCTCCCATAACTGCTGCTCCAGAAGCAGGGAAAAGCAGCCAGAAGAGAAAGGGCACCACTGTTAAGGCTCCGGGACAAATGAGGAGGCACTGAATAGCATTTGAAACCTTTAGTTTGCCTTGTATATCTGTATCTATAGAGACAGAGAAAGAAAGGAAGCATTATATTGATACAACAATTGTAAAACAAAAAAAGGAAGAGGCATCTAAAGGGCAATACAGCAGGCATCAGAGGGCCCCACGTAAAAGGGATGCTAACAGATTTATAGAAACCTTTAATTGGTTTTCAATTGAAAGATAAAGAGGTTGAGGAGAAAAAAAAAGAAAAGAAAAAAAAAAGAGAGAGAAGAGAAAAGTGGCAAATCGGCCTGCATTACTTTTCTGCATATGAGACGGATTTCATGCAGCCAGATCGTTTTTATTTACATGATTTCCCTTGTGTCGAGTTCCCCGCTGCATCCTTCCCTCCTCCAAAGCATCCACAACATCTCAACTCAGAAACACTGCTTTGAACTTGACTTTCAGATGGCTTGGGGGGGACTGCCCTCCTCTGCCTTCCCGCGCGAGTCCTAGCTAAACATATTTGAATAACGCCCCCCCGCTTAAGTCGCTCAGGGCACGCAGGACCTAAGGGGACCCTGAGTCTGGCTCGCCGAGGGCCCAGCAAATGTGGAGGAGGCAATAGCTGCCTCCCAGGAGGTTACTTGGAGGCTACTTCCCCGCCGAGGCAGGAACCGGGACGAGCAGGGAATTTACCACTCCCACTCTCCGCTATCTGTCCCGGTCCCCTAATTCACAGAATAAAAAGCAACGGTGCAGATTGCAATTAACAGGGGATGGGAAAGAGGGGAGCGAGAGACTGAGGAGCGCAGCGATGCGGTGCTCCTCCTGCGGGAGCGATGAGCAAACCCCGGCCAGGAGAGCAGCCCGTGCACGGGGACGGAGCGGGCTGGGCCACCTGGGGCCGCAGTCCGCAGAGCATCCGCTCCCCTCCCCACCACTCTCAAAATAAATAAATAAATATAATATAATAAAATAAATATAATAAAAATAAAAGAGTAGCGAGAGGGTTAATAACCCAATTATTTGATGCCATAAAAGAAAAGTGCTTGGCCGCAAAAATACCCATCGTATTTATGCTAATGGCCTCTCACAGCGGCTCTCCCCCCGCTTTGCACATGGACATCTCTGTAACGAGGCTGAAAACAGAGCGAAGAGACGCTGCACCGACACACACACACTCACACTCACTTACACGCTAACTCACTCGCATACGCTCACTCACACACAATAGGGCGGCGGGTCGGGGACGGGCGTTTGACGGCGCTCGGGATTAGCGGCCGATGTCGGGGATTACTCCCGGGATTAGGAGGCATAGAGGGCCCGCGGACACGCTCCGCAGTCCCTGCCCCATTCGGTTAGCGCTGCCCGCCGCGGGGCTCGGGGCCGCCCCCGGCCGGGGCTCCCGAAGCGCCGCCCGCCCCTCGGGCCCCGGGAGGAGGAGCCGCCGCCGCCGGCGGAGCGGGACAGACCCCGGCATCGGCCCCGGCCCCGGAGCGCGGCGCGGGGAGAGCGCGGAGCAGCCGCGGGGGCGCCCGGGCCGCCGGCACCGCTAGAGGTGGGGAGCCGGGGGCAGCGGGGGCCGAACGGCGGGGAGCATCTGGGGGGCGGCAGGGGGTAGGGGGAGCGCGGCGGGCTTGGCCGGGGACCGGAGTCCCGCTGCCCAGGAAGGTCCTGAAGAGAAAGTGCCCCCTTCCTTCCGAAGGCAGGCAGGAGAGGAGAGATGAAACGGGGGTCGGAGCCGGCGACACGAGTCGTGTCCGTAGCTCCCTTTTTTTTATTATTATTCTCCTGCTCTCTGAACCGACTCTAGTGGGGTGGTTTGGGCCTGCTGAGCCCTGCATCCCCTTATCTCCCCTCACCGCACTCACTCACTCCTGCGCTGCTGGGTCCAGGCTAGGACACAGCGGGGACACACGTGGAGGCAGGGGCTGCCTGCAAGCACCAGCTGGAACTGACCCTGGAAGAACAGGAAACGGGGTATTTTTTTTTCTTTTTTTTTCTTTTTTTTTTTTTTTAATAAGTGCCTTGGCATGTTAGAGGGAGTGACACAAATATGATTTATGCACTGATTTAAACTGTGGGCAATGAGCATGAGACACCACTTTATTACCCTCCCTCATACAGTTTTGTTTCTCTTGTAAAACTGTGAGCGAGACTGAATTCTGTGTCAAAGGCACAAGTTACATCGTGCCTTTTCCTGAGTAGTATTGTGTCCAGTAGCACTGTATTATGTCAAAAAAACCTGGCCCGGGAGCCCATGGCACATCTGCTAGGTGTGGGTGACACACGAGCCAAGGTTCTCTGCTAAACGGCCTGCCAGAGCCTCAGCAGCAATGGCCAGTGCCAACCCCCTGGCTGCTGCCAGCTCAAGCCCACTCCTGCTTCAGGGGTGGCTTCCTTCCAGGCTGGCACAAGCAGCAGAGGAAACAATGCAGCTAGATGGTGGGGATGTGAGCGAGGCTGCATATGGGAGCACCAAGCAGATGTAGTAGAAGATGAGATGAAGTTATGAAGTGTCATTTAATAATTGCAGCACACAGGAGCTACACTGGCAAGCTGAGGATTAGGAAGGGAAAGCAGTAACATCTTCCCCAGGTGCTGGGTGGACAGGAGGAGGTGCTTCTCCAAAGCAAGGGTAATGTGACTCATCTAGCAAATTGTGTGTTTGGGCCCACAAAGGACAGGCGGGTCTTCAGCGCGGAGCGACTGCATGTCAAGGCCTGGGAATATGTCAGTGTCTCGCAGCTCGGAATCTGTTCACGTGGGTTTGAAATTCAATAGTGAGGCAGTCAGCAAGGACTAAGAGATGCCATTTTAAGCGTATTGTGCAGAGAGGTTTCTTTCCTGCTTTTTTTTTTTTCTCCTGTAAATAAACCCAACCAGTTTTGAAGGAGCTCTGCAGAGATGATGTCAGGATAGGTCTGCAGAGCTTGCCTCACCACTGCCTGGATGCAACAAGCCTGAAAGTGCTCTTCCACAGAGGGACTTGAGACCCCACCGCTCACCGCCTTGCCACAGAACAAGCTGCACGTACCTGCTCAGTCATCTGACTCAAGGTGTTGATCCTCCCCACAAGTCTTCCCAGTGCAATCTGGACATCTTCTGCACTTGTGATTTAGCAGATTTGGAGCTGGTTTTGACATCTTGGTTTATAGCCTAAAAAGGGCATGTGTATAACCGGAGCAGGCCAGGTGCTCACTGCATGCGATGCTGTCTGATTTCAGCGATCTGGAGGAGAGAGATGGAGGCAAGAATCACCTGCTCAGCCCTGCTACTTCCATACTTCTGTGAGGAGAGTCTCCCTTTCCCTCTCTTCACAGCCTTTGTAAAGACTTTTGTTCCTGCCAAGTGAATAAAATACCTTGTGATAACGCGGAGTAAAAGAAGGGGCCAGAAGTGCCCTACCTTGTGGCTGCCTCAGAATGGTAGCCAGCCACTGTTCTGGGCACTGCAGGATTCAGGGTGAAGGGCTGTAGGTTAGAAGGAGCCCAGGAAGCCCTCTTACCCATGGAGCTCACTTGGAAGCTGCATCTATTTTTGTGACAACAGGATTGCATGCAAAGGTGATAGTGAGGAGCTTGCTAATACTACCCTCTTTTTGCTTTCCTAACATTACAACTACACAATGACTGCTGAACTTGATCCAGCATTTTGTTTTCAGTGAACCCAGCAAGTAACCTCAAACAGATCCAAACTTACCTGATTTCTCTTCCTTTAATTCTTTAGCTTCTACTCCTATTTCCATCCTTTAATTTAAATAGTGGCTCAGAAGTGTGCAAGACACTACCTACCCACAAGAACACACAGTCCTTGTCTCAAAAATGAATTTGAAAGATAGCCTTAGGATCTTAATTCTTCAGCTACTTTTTTTTTGTACGTTTGTTTATTAAAGTTAGTAAAGACCATGCGCAGCTCACAGCTTCAAAACAAAAACAACAAACTACTACCTACAAACAAAACTCCCCTCATCCAAAGAAAAAACCTACACCCAGCCAAAGAATGATCATCTCCCCGCCCTCAGTGTTATCCTTTCTGAATTCATCTCTTATTTTATATCTCCACACGCATTTTTCCTGTGGACCCTCCACAGCTTCACACTGCCCAACCACGCTAGCCATGTTCTTCATTGTGGGGACTGTTTCCAGTGCCATGTGTGCTCTGCCTCGGGCTTCTCAGGGCTCTCCCCACACCCTGTGGTTGTGGTTCCCCCAGTTTCCCCTGCTCAGCCATCTGTGGCCCAGGCTCTGCTGTAAACCTTTGTCCTTTTAGCCTGCTGCTCTGACCTCCCTGGGAAGTTTTGATGCTCAGCCTGTATTTTGGGTTGAGCATTATCCACCTTCTGCTTAGTTTCTGAGTTTGCCTTTGTCCTGGTTAGTTGGTTAGCCTCAACCAACTAAACCAAATTATATTTGCCTATTTTTTTTCTTTTTCGTAGCTTAATACTTACCATACCTCAGCAATATGCTTCTGTCACAGCCGGTGTGACACGTGCAAAGTTGAATCCACAGACAATAGATACATTTTAAGAGCAGGAAATAAACTAACAGGTAGAGATTTAATACCTCTAGCCCAATCTCCAAATGTTATGCCTTTGTCTAACTTGAAATACGTGAGTAATCCCATTTGATCTACTCTGGTGCTTAAAGCTAAGCTTATTAAGTGTTTGCATGGCAGTGGTCTACATGCAGAGGAGTCAGAAGAGAAAGGGAAGAAAAGAGTGTGACACTGCTCAGAAGGGGATTTCTGGCAGTGGGAAACAATGCCTCGCTCTGCTTCCCCCCAAGGGCAATGTTCTCTTTTCAGCTGCTCATGGTGCTGCACAGCACTGGCATCAGGCTCTCTCTCTGTGTTTGGTGTTTCCATTGACATTAGCTATGTAAATGTGGTAATAATTAGGGCTGTCAAGGTGAAAAAAATATATTTTCAAACTATTGCCAAAACAAAAACCTAATTTTTTAATTCCACATTCAGCTCAGTGATTCATTTTGTCTAAAACTCTACGTCTTTTTATTTGCAAGGTGTTTTTCTTACTACTCATTAGAGCTGTATTCATTGTCACTATTTTCAGAAAACTATGTGGGAGAGAACAGAGTTATCACTGTTCCCTCAGTGAGAACGCTGGCCACAAAAGCACTTGTGCACATGCTCCCTTTACTTTCAAATGTTTTTAAGCACATACTTAAATTTAAGTGCAAGTTCTTTTTGGAACAGGGAACATCTCATAGAACTGGGGCTTGATTCAAAAGCTGTACATCCAAGGAGCTCTGTCTCTTAACTCTTTGCTTTAAGCACTAGAAAATCTCCTACTTCAGCAATATAAAACAGTGTCATGCTGTTTGATACATTTCTTGGCACATGCACATTCTAATTCACAATAATATAATTTCTTTCCTTTTTTAGTTTGCTTTTCTTTGGGTGCAATGTACTGTGTTTTACTGTATGTACTACTACATACTGCTTGCACAATGTTTTGCATGATCTAATATTCTTTGTTCAAAACTGCAAAAAAATCTAAATAAAGACTATAGTGTGTCGCATCAGTATAGGCATCAGCTAGCGTTTTCTACGGCATATGGTACTTCAGAAGCCATATGTACCACTGTTTAGTGATTCTGGCAAAGAGGCACAGAATGGTGAAATCCAACTGCCAGGATTTCTGAAAACAAATATGTAAATGCTCCAGTGCTTTTGTTATTCATAACATACTTCTAACACAGCACATACAATATGCTGTTCATTCTGTAACTAGTATACTACTAAACTATATTTACTTCAGTTCTCATTTTAAGATTTTTCCATGCATGATTCCTCCATCCTTTTCATCAAAAGGAATTTAAACCTGAATTAAAAATAAAAAGAAAGGGATTTTACTTATTTTAAAGGATTTGTTTTTTAATTTTTGTTTTTGAATCATAGATCTACATAAGAATCTAGTAGTAGAACAAAGAAACACATTTTTTGGTCTGAGAATGCCCATTTTAACTAGTGGGGTGAAAGCAAGGAAAAGAAACTGCATTATTAAGAAGATCAGTTTCTACTGAGCCAAGTCTGTTAAACCAGGAATAGTCTCTCAGGGAAAACTGGTTGGTTGGTCCTGCTCACTGGCTAATGTAAAGCTAGTAGCCTGACAAATACTTTGGGAATATATTCTGGGAATAATTGTTGTGGGGAACCAGATGATTTCAGACATGTGCTGGAAGGTAGATGGGAGCTGCAAGATTCTGACCTGGGCAGGGTCCTGGCAAGCTGGTGTTTGGTCACTGGCAGAGGAACAAAGGAGCCGTGCTCCACGGCCGCAGGTTTCTCCCTAGATGGACCATCAGGATCTGCGCAGGCATCTTTTGTGCAGCAACCTGAGAAGTCAGAGCACAGGCATTAGGGCAGCACACACACACAGAGCTATAAAGTGGCTTCCTTGTCTGGGGGAGAATAACTTGTAGAGACTGATCCTAGCTCACACTTCCAGCATTTATGCATCAGCAAAGGCTCTTCAGACCTCCTTGGTAATTGTGGTTGTGTTCTTTCCGGTGCCCATAGGAAAACAGAAGTAAATAGGCAGTCCTCATTAATGATCTCTGGCAGGAGACTTCATGGTTCTCCTCTCACCTTCAGAGAGCCTGTCAGATTTGCTTGAGGTTTTGCTATTAAGTAGTATTTTAAAATGTTGCTATCTAACATTCAACTTTAGTATTTGCAACAAATGGTTTAAAAATTCTGTAGTCATGATTGTCTGTCTTTGGATCATCAGTGTACAGAGGGATTTAAGTTATGGTTGTTATCAAATATGTTATCAAGTTGTTCAGCTTTTATCTAGTCTAAAAACCCAGAATCGTACATCACCATCAGAGTCAGCGTTTAGTTTTGCTTTGTCTTTTCTTAACACCAGCAAACAAGGCAAACCTAGAGCTGGCTGGGGAATAGGATGAGAAAAAAACTAACATCATCCCCCACCCCCCAAAAAAACCCAAACTCAAACATTTACAATGCTTCTGTGAAACACTTGTCAGTCACCATTTTTTGGTATTTAAAATATATATTTTTAAGAAGAGCAAGATAATCACTCACACAACCTTTCAGTAAGAAGTGGTCTTACTGACAATATAGGAAATATTTTGGTTATATCCAAACGTGACAGTATTACATGCGTCACAGATGCATTTCTCCCAGGAGATCAAGACCTACTGTTTTGCTTCTTTGCAGTCTTCAACAATGATATCCCTTTTTGCAGGTATAACAACCTCAAAGTGCTCTTATGCTCCCTGTAGTCTTTGCTTAACTTTCTCCCTACATAGAGAAAAGCAGACATGCTTATAACTAAATTCTTCCAGCTAATCCCTGTTATTATCTGAACCTCAACAGTCTGGCTCCATCCCACCTCACGACGCTGCTCAGGTTGCTGCTTTCCTCATGTTAAGTTCATAAAAGTGTTCTGTTGTAAAACCACACAACATGTAAAGAGGTTGTTCTTATGGGTACTAGGTCTCTCACCTATAAATGCCCATACTATTTCCACCCTGTCATAAAAGAACACCTCAGTATTAGCTTTTTGATTTTCCTAATTTCATGATTCTCCAGGCCAGAACGTATCTTGCTGGGGACCTGTTATTTCTTCTGTTCTAGCCAGCAGGTGATAAGAAGATGCCATAACAAATTTTGGCTTTGAGCTTAAGTAATGTCTGTGTTAGAGAAAGGGAAAAATCGAGTGCGAAGCGGGGGAAAAAAAAAACAAAAACCAAAAAAACAAAACTTAGGAAGCCAAAAATAAAAGAGAAATAAACAAACACACAATCTGGCCATCAAAAAAGCCACTGTTTTCCCTCACTGCAGTAAAAGCGACCATGCACAATCGCAGAACTTTTTGAAAGGTGATAAGAAACCTACTGAGAGAGGGGTAGAAAGAAAGAAAGAAAGAAAGAAAGAAAGAAAGAAAGAAAGAAAGAAAGAAAGAAAGAAAGAAAGAAAGAAAAGAAAGAAAGAAAAAAAGAAAGAAAGAAAGAAAGAAAAGTGCAAAACAGTCCAACACACTGGCCAACAACTAAAGCTATGGACAACTGTCGGAAGAAATGCTGAACAAGTAAAACATTCTGCGTTCCAAAACAAGGCATGCAAGCTAAAAACTAAATTGAAGGAAAAAGAAAAGTAAAGGGGCTGGCACCAAGCAGTTGCCTGATAAAATGTTGTACAAATCATGCAGCCACTGATAAAACACACTCCACAAAGGGAAGAGAGCCAAAAAAGAGTGTGTTGATAGCATTGTTTCATGGACATCAACATTTATGGCAGACCAAAGGTTAACACTTGAATCCCTCTTGTGAATCCCTCTTGAATGAGCAAACTGGTGATTTAATGGGCTGAGAACAGAATTATATCAATGCACAGTGGGTGGCTGGCTCTAACTCTGGCCATGGGCAAAGTTGTGGGGTTTTGTTGTTGTTGTTGTTTTTAAATCAGAGGAGCTACAGATGATAGCCATTTGCTTATGAAGTAAATGCAAACTTCTCCCAGAGGTGCATATTTGACAACTTTTTTTTTTTTTTTCCCCTGTTCCTTCCTTCTCCAAGGAAGCAATACAGCAAGTCTGCAAGGTTCCTTCCATAGCTGGCCTGGAACGGCCAAAGGCATGGAGGAAAGGGTGTGGGAAGCTGGACGAGGTATGCAAGCGCAGACACTTCTGTGCTTTTTGGCAAAATTACAACTGTGAGAACAAGATCAGCCGAGCAAACCCCTAACACTGATAATAATGAAGGGGGTGAGTACCCACACTGCTTCCCTGTCCGTATGTGCTTCCTCGGCTGACCGAGCCAGGTGTGCGAGCAACCGGGAGATGCAGACGGACAGGCTCGCTCCTCTAGAGGGCGATTTAGAGCTCTCGTCTCCAAACCTGTCAGGTTTTCAGGGGAGAATTCTTATCCGGGATATACGCCTCTAGACAGACTTTGTGCTTTTCATAAATCATTATCCTTATTTTCACAGGGATCAGAATAAATTTGGAATAATAATCCGAACTGTTCTGCAGCCATCCTTGCATCTTTTCTACAAACAGCTTTACACCGAGATCCTCAGCACTCCTGGCCTCCCCTTCTGGAACACAGCCTCTGGCTGCCTGTACATGAACCACTGAGCTATTTTCTCTGTTATTCCCTACAGATCCATATGATTCCTACCTTACACAGTATGATCTTTTTTACAAGACTGATCAGTTTTGAAACCCCCTTAGTCTCCTCTGCTCTGACAGTCCTCTGAAAGTTCATCCTGCTTCTATATTTACATGCAAGATTTTCAAGACACTTCAAGCTTGTGCCTGCCTTACTTTTTTGTTGCAAACCAAATTCTCCTGATGCTGGACATGAGCACAGGGTCTCAATTTACCCCCTTCTTCCTTTGCTTCCTGCAAGCTCCCTGCACTGTGAAACAAATCATATAATTGCACTCTGCCTCCTCTCCTGCAGAACAGAGACACAGCTTCCTTGCCTCACAGGGCTGCTCTCAGAATGAGCTTCCCAGGGTGCATGGCACACTCAGGCACCAAAATCACTTTGGCTGTCTGGGCTGCAGCTAGCTTGGCTAGGAGAGCCATACAAGGACTTGGAGCGGGATTCCCAATATGTGTTCCTGCAGAATGAATGAATAATTTCTGCTCTGTATCTAGTGCCAGCACTTGCTCTTTGCCAGTTGGCAGAGGGTGCTGCTTTCTTCTCGGAGGAATGCTGAACATTCACCTTGCTTCGCACCAAGGGGTGCCCCAGGGCCGCGTGGAAGTACTTGTGAGCAGCCAGGCATGTGCTGAGGTATGGGGTGGGGAAATAAGAATCCAGCAAAAGGAGCTCAGGCCCATTTCAGGCGTTCCTTTAAACCAAATGTGAACAGCTACTACACCCCTTTCCCTCACCTGAAAGTTCCCATGGGAACACATAAGGCCTCTATAACAGCAAATTTTGGAACACACATATATGTGAAAAACTTCTGATGTAATATTTGAGTCCTCAGATGTTCAACCATTTGCACATACTGCGCGAGTGCCTTATTTGCATAGAATTTGTATTTGTTGCTATTCACATTTGTAGAAGAACGCATACATTAGATTAATGTCATCACAGTTTATGAAGATCATCTGTGTCATGACAGCAGCTCAAAGCTCTGATTCCGTTCAGTGCCCTGCAGAGCATTACAATCATTTCTGCCCTCACAGCACATAAGGTTAAGAAGGGGCCACAAATAGACAGGGCAGCTAATCCAAGACAACCAAGCTGCAATGGCTATGGTGAGACTGGAGCACGGTCTCAGTTGAGAATTCTGTTTCCTCCTTTGGGCAAACTTCCTCATCTGATTCTGGAGCAGAGAGGCTCCAGCAAAAGGAAGAGTAACTAGACAAAGCTGTTGAGCCCGCAGTTCCAAACAGGAGTTATTTGAGCTATCTGTAGTTATTCTCTTAAATTTCTTCTTATAACTCTGTCCAAATGCCTAACTAGGGGGGTTCAAGTGCAAAGCCATCGACGAGGACAGAGGCCTTTACTCTTACAACAGCAACCCTCCCTCCATAGGACAACGTTTGCTGTTCGCTCCTCAGTTTACTATGGCACCTGAGCAATCTAGTCTGTCTAGACAGCTGCAAACTGTCATGAGAGATGCTGTTCCTCACAGAAGTGTTGCTAGGCTCAGTCAGATATTGTTTGTAAAGCAGATGGAAAACCTCAGAACAGCACTGCAGGAACAGAAAACTCATTTACTGCTAGGATCTTCTTGTTATTGGACAACGTTTTTCATCAAGCGGCTTTGATCCCAATTACCAGACAACCTAATGAAGTTTTGTTACCTGACTTGCATTACTGAGACCATGAAGCTTGACATCCTGAGAATAAACAGAGTCCCTAAGTCTTTCTAAAATACCTCTGTGCTCCGAACTTGAGTGGAGCAGAGAGCATTTGAGAGCAGTGAAGATCAGGGTTCTTGTTCTTAGAGGTGGCCAAAGCAGAATGCTTTTCTACAGAAAACTGTTCTGTCCCTGTGCAGTCTCCAATCTACAACCATCTCATCTTCACTTTCAAATCTTAGTCATACTTTTTTTTTTTCCGTGAGAGAATTCAGCTGAATTACCCTAGGAGGCCGGATTCTGCCACCCACACCCTGAGCAGCAGTAGGCTGAGCTGTCTGTCTGAAAACCACTTAGGAAGTAGGATACTGAACTTCCTGGCGTGCAAGAAATTGAGTGAACCAACATCTAGAAGCTGCCGAAATAGCCTGAGAAAACTGGATAATTTTAGAGACAGTTTCATCAGATTCTTGGTGAAAAGCTGATCTTCCACTTGATTCGCTCTGTCACAACACACACTGTGCATGCTCTTACACAACTACCGGCCTTACGCTGGTTTTGAGACGTATGTTCATATAGCTGTTCGTGCTGCATTGTTGTTGTTCTCCCTTCTCTCTTCAAGTGTGTATCAAATATCCTGCTTGAAATATTCACCCCACAGTACAATCATCATCTGCGGCTTAAAGGGAAGGTGTAGTAACAACCAAGAGCCCAGTCCTGAACAGAGATTCATTACTTGAAAATTTGTCTCATAGTCTTCATGATGCAATCCGGAAGAAATGTTAAGAAAAAGGAAAAACGTCTACCTCCCAGTCTGGCTCTTACTGATTTCGTCCTTACTCTGGTAATTGCCAATATAACATCATTTTGGTGGTCATTAATAGTTCCTTTATTAAAAGCACGTGCTAATGTGCAATAAGTTGCTCAGACTTCTCCATTACAAAGAAACAGCATTTCCACCACATATTAATGGCCTAGACCTCACTGTGTTAAATCCACAAAGTTATGTTAGGAAAAAATGGTATAAGGAAGTGTCGTCCCTAATTTACGCTCATCTAAATTATGTCCCAATTATAAGCAATACTAACTCCTTTAAAACGTCTCGGGGGGATTTAGACCCTTAGCCCCATTTTCCAAGTGATTTACACGCACAGAAGCCTAGAAAAGATCTTCCCAATCATACTTAAACTCCTTAGATATTTCAGGAAATTTTGTTCCAATCCTTTTTACTACCATCCTCATAGCAAACAACTCCCTATTTCTTCTTGCACTTGTTCTTACTTCTCGCCAACATCTGTCACAACAATCACAATCTCTAATGAGTTTCTAAATTATATCATGGCAATCTGTATTGATGAAAGCAATTCAGTGACTAAGTGTTTCCTCCTGAGAGATTTGAAATACTTCCTACAAGGTGCTGAAAGCCCTCAGTTCCCATAAGACAAAAAGCAAGAAACCCCTTTTTTTTTTTTTTTTTTTAATACTGCTTTTTCAAGGAACCCTCAGTCCCCTCATATTGCCAGACTGTAACGTGGAGACACACTGTGTTCCACACCTATATACAAATGCATACGGAATTTTCCTAATGACCACACTGGACTGCTTAGACATCAACAAGTGAGGAAGTTAACAGCACCAGGCAAAGTTTTCTACCTTTACTATTAGGCACTAAGTTCCCAACTGTGATCAAACGCTTCTGCAGATGCCTACCTACCCTGTCTGGCAATCCTAGATTATTTAGAGCGGTCAGATCTTTTTGCTATTCATTCCTCAGACAGCCAAGACAAGATAGCTTGCAGTACACCAGCATCTCCAGGTAACTTCTGGTTAGGAGCTATTGTCCCCTGGCAGCTAAGGGAACTAAAGCAGTTCCACAGGCAGGTGACAGAAAGAGCAGCAAGGATTTGTGGAAGGTGGCAGTTTTCACATTAACACCTCATAGTCCCTTTACTCTTTCCATCCCCCTGTCTTTCTGGGAAGACAGAATCCTCACCAAAACTTGCTCCAGTCACCCCACACACTCCCATCACTTTTTTGTCAGATTACTTTTTGATAGAGAGTACAAACAGTTTTTTAAGAGATGGGCAACAAGGTGATGGCTCCTGGCTGATGACTCAGCTTTATCTTTCACTTCTGTTCATCAAGGCTCTTGTGACATGGCTCATGAAAGTAGAGTTACTAGCAGAGTTTGATTTACAGGACATGATTTTCTGGGGGTATTCTTGTAGATAAGGATCTGCAGAGCTGATGTCTGCTTTTGAACAGTTACCACGTTTCAAACCTCAAATAACTGTGTTTCCTCTGTAATTCCTGCATACAGACTGCCTTTTACTTCATGTCTGTGAAATGATGTAAAATAATGAATAGCACCAAACGTGCTAAGCACAGTAAACACAAGAATAATGGTCATCACTGTGCTGCTGATAGCATGGCTGAAATCCTAGACTCTATGAGAAAGTGGCTTTACAATTAAGAAGAGTAGAGCAAGACAAAAAGTCTGAATTTGTGGCCCTCAGTAGCACTGACAAGCTATGCAGTTTCTTTGGGTGGCAATCATGCTGCTAACAAGACACCTGCTTTGCTAGTGTCTAGACACAAGCTTTGCATGCTAGGCTCTGGCGCCTAGGCAGACTCCAGCTTTGTCTTCTCCCACTTCCAGAAAGACTAGCTCACCGTGGATGTTAATTGTACAGGAAGTCAGGCAGGATGATACAATGCACTTCAGTCCCCTTCATACCTGGCGATGCTCATGGTTCACCTCTCCTCACCAAACTCTGCTAAGAAGTGCTGGTTTTTTAAGACGATTTGGCTGTGGGATGTGCCAACTGCCAAGAAGATAACATGGAAGGTGCTGAAAACATGTTTGCAAAGGCTCTAGTGCATCCATGGGAGGGAGAAATTACTGGAACTGATGCAGTTGGTAATAAGTGGTCATGAGAACTTAATTTCCTGGGGGACAATCAGAAAAAACAAAGGAACAACCTTACTTGCAGGGCAGCAAACTAGTCCGGAATAAACCTTTTTCAATTGTACCATGCTCCTGCTCTTTTCCCAAGTGGAAAGGTCTCCAATACACATTGCTCTTTGCACATGTGCTTTTTTTTTTTTTTTTTTTTTTATGTAATGCTAAGTACCTTTCTAAGTCTCATATGACTCAGACTTTTTTCCTGAGTTGCAGCTGGTTCCAACTTTTCTTGGAAGGTCTGGAGCAGGAAAGACTAAATGAGTAAACATAAAAACAAGAAAACGTTCCGGAGAGCAGAGGGAGAGGGCAGTGTAGTGTTGGCAGGAACAGATACGGGGCGTACGCACCCCAGCTTGTCTTCACTTGGCTTCTAGCACGCCGCGAGGCAGCTCAGCTTGCTTTTTTTCTAAACCTCTCTAGGTGAGCTGCCTGTGAGCTGCCCAGGTGAATACACACTGACTCACCCTCCACTCAGGAAATGAGTTAGCTGGTGACTTCAACCGCCTCTCTTTGCACAGTTACTGCAGGAATTGAAGCATCCTGGTTCTAAATATGGTTCATAACAAATCTCTTTGCTATAATGCTCTTATGACAAAAGAAAGTTTCTTGCATGCAGAAACTGATGAACAGTTCTCAAGCTTGAAAAGTAAACACGGCTAGAAGCAAACAGGTCTGCATTTGTGGTGATGGTTGTGTACAAACCTGCTTCCTCTGCTGCTAGCGAGGCAACCACGCAGCACCCACTGGCCCTGCATCGGAGGATTTTTATCAGGACCCTGCAAGGCAATCACAACACAGGTTCTGTGCACAACAACAACAACAACAACAAAAACATGCAGGAATTTTGTGCAACATATCACCAAGGGAAAACAGGCGCAAAACAAGCCCTCCAGTCCCCTGCAAGTGAGTGGCACAGTTCCTAGCACGGTGGAACAGCCCAGAGACAGATCTAGCCTTTCTTGGGCATATTTATTTAAACACCCAAGACCAAGAGAAGGTGGGGTGGAAACAAGGGACAGTGTGTCACTCGGAGGGAAATCTGAAGAGTGAATGATTAGAAAACTTCTTGAGTATCATGCTGAAAAGAGCATGGAATTCAAATGAGTCTTCTTGCACATGCATCTTTCAAGGTTTAACCACAAAACCAGGCTTATTTTTCCAAGAGAGCTTGAAGAGGTTTGCTTCCTGCTGGGCTTTGTTAGACCAAACTTTTTGTTTGTTACACCAGTTCTTACATGGGGAGATGAAAACCAGGGGAGTGCAGGAATTCAACATGGCTACTAAAATTCAGCCATATCATAATAGCAGTGTTATACCCTGCATCTTTTTTTTTATATATCTATTACTGTGTAGCAACTACATATGTCACCCAAACCTGTGGCTGAACTTTTTACAGCCCAAGGAGGTGATCCATGGAGATTCTTTTCTTGTTGAACTTTGCATTTCCAAGGCACCAATAAAAATGAAATACTGATCAAGCTGCTTCATCTGCAAGTGAAGAGATGCTCCACTTCCTGTCTATTACATAATTGTATTTACTGATCTGCCCACATCACTGCTTAAAATGAAATCTGAATCCCAAACAATAATACTCCACTTCTATGCATCTCAGCTAACAAAGGGAAAAGAATAATAAAAACAGGACCTCTTAGCACTGCTTGCTGTATGGTATAAATTAATTTATTTTAAATTATTGAGAACTTGAGGAAGAGTCATTCCAGATTCAGGAAGTTATAATATCAGTCAGCTCAGATACATTATAACTATCTGTCCCACTGCTGCCTGAGAGCCAGTATCCCCACACCAATGCCCAGTTTTCCCCTCTCTTCCAGACAGTGGAACTGAGGACGCTCTGTAACCTATGCCCGTGTTACCAGAACAGCTCGGTGGGTAAATAACCCAGCAGGCTGCTGACTCAACTGATAAGCACACCCACAAGTGCACTTCCTTCTGAGCAGTCTGTTAGCAATAGACAAAAAGGACAGAAAACCTGCAGTGGAAATCCCAGTCTGCTTGGCAACTTTAGGTTTTCACATAACACACACACTAGAAGATTTGACTCAAGTTTACAGCATCAGTTACTAAGAGGCTCCTGGACTTTGTTGAAAAACACAAGAGGCTAAAATTAATCAGTGCAGGGAAGGCATTACCACCACCGAGTTTAAGTTGATGAGATTTGGACAACAGAATTTATTTGGCTAAATAAGATCCCTGAAATCACCAAAGTTGCAGAGGGCCTTGGGAGGTCTCTAGTCCAACCTGCTGCTCAAAGCAGAGAAACAACAAATTCAGATCCAAACCCAGGATTTTGAGTGGTCTGGTCTCAAATATCTCCAAGGACAACCATTCCAGAGCCCTGTTTGAGTGCTCATCTGGTCTCATAGTGAAACTTTCTCCCTCTATCCCTCTGCAAACTGCAACCACAGTGCTGCCCTCATGGGCATGTCCTCTCATCCTGCCCACAAGCACTCACCTTGTCTCAGGTTCTCACAGAGCATGTTAGATGTGCACAGCCGAGGGGGCTCTAGTTTCTCTGGTGTTTGCCACACCACACAAGTCTGCACACAAACTCTGAGGTGGGCCCCCCTTTAAACCACATTCTTCTTCCCAAGGGCTCTCTGGCAGAGACCACCGTGCCCTGGGTATTTACCACCTAAGTGACTCCAAAGCCACAGTTAACATCTGTTCACCTCACTTGGCAACTGGACACAGTACCCTGACCAGACACTGGGGTCATGATGCATAAGAAGCCCTTTTGCAGATAGCAGGAGGCATGGGCTCCCAGCCTCTCTGCCTTACACCTCTCATCTGGTGTCTCAGCTGTCCAGACCTTGAGCACTTACCTCCAAAATATTTTTGCAAAGGTTTTCATGTCTCCAGTTCCCTTGTGCTGTGCAGGCCCAACGTCTCTGCTCCCATCAACCTGCTGCCTCAAACAGAAAGGGCTCCCACAGGCTGGGGAAGATGCCCCTCACAGAAAATCCCAAACTTGACACAAGGGAAAAACTGCCAAAATAAATAAAATTAAAAAAGCATTTCCCAAACCTTGCACCTAGATGAACAAAATGAATAAAAAGTCCATTTGCATAAAAGAAAAAAAATGCATAAACAAAAATGCCAAAAAGAAACTCCAATACTGGGGATCTGCCCCACCACCTCCCATGCCAAACTGGCAAAAATCTGGGGGGGGGGGGAGGGAGAAAAAAAAAAGAAAAAGAGGAAGGAAAACAGAAAGGAAAAAACAAAACAAAACAAAAAACAACAACAAACAAACAAACCACCTGATATAAATGGACAGATTGCAGTGGGGTTTTGGCCAAACTCCTCTTAGAGTTATTTTTGATCAAATTAGGGATCATGAATTTTATTATCCTATACTGAAGCACTGCACTGAAGGTAACCAAATGCCAGTGGAAGGGATTCCTGGCTATCAAACTGACAGAAGTTATATTCCAGGGAGCAGTATTTTTAAGGAGCTATGTGGAATGTCAGCTGCATATATGAATGAATTTCACACTCTAAATGTGGCTATAATCCTGATGGCAAATGGGATCTGTGTGTGGTCTGTACATTGTTCGGTGGTGCCCAAAACTGCCAGCGAAAACAATGCTCACAAGTTCCAGGCACTGCCTCGTGTTGTTGCTAAGCATGAAGCTCTTCGTGACTGTAACTCGACATCGATTGCATGCCGGAAGAGCCTTGCACAGATGACTTCACGAAACAAAATTAAGAGTCATACATAAGAGAGGACATTGCCACAGCTCTGGCGTAATTAGGAGCCATCATCATCAAAGACAGGAAATTGGCACATCTGCTTTTTCAGGCTACTGATCCAAGAGCGAATTGTGCACACAGTCAAGGGGAGCTCTGCTGCAGCTTGCTAGCGCTGCAAAGCTGTCTTTGCATAAATATTTACATAATTTCCCCTAACAGCAGTACAGGCATTTGTTTTTATCATTTATCCTCCTATTTATTATTTTCCTTTTCTGCTTCTAAGCCAGCAAGGGAAGCATTGACATGACGTTGTAATGCTCTCCTCCTCTTTTTCTTCCCAAACAGGGCTCAGACAAGATAAACACTAGTAACTTTTTAACCAGTATAACCCAAAGTAGAACGAAAGTTACATTTTGGTTTGGATGTACCCTGCTAGGGGATGGATCCTTCGATCCTTCTCCTCACAAAGTCAGTGATGAAACTGTAGCAAATTCAATAGCTGCAGGATCAAGAGCCACTTTGAATTTCCTTGTGCATTTTATTTTATTTTCCTCCTCCTTTTTTTTTTTTCTCTTTTTCCTTCAGATATCTGCTCAGAAATTTGCAGCTCTCTTCACGGAATGCAGCGATCTTTGTGGAGAGTTTACTCTGTTTCATTTCTCCTTCTCCTCTGGTTGTATAGCTGTTTCCTGAGAAGACCAAAAAGGGTCACTACAACTCTAGAGTTGTGCTAAAAACCCCATTCTAAGTTATTCCTCTGCGCTGCGTTGAGCCAGCAGTGGCCAGAGAGGGAGTTTGATGTTTTCTAGCACAGATTTTTTTTTTTTTCTCTTCTCCTCACTCTTCTTTGTTTTCATCCCCGCTGGTCACCAAGAGCAGAGTGGAAACTAACAGTTCTGCAAAAGTTGCCTTGTGCTCCTGTTGAGCAAACCAGTCAGCAGATAATCATACTGAAACATAAGGGAGCCCTTTCCACATGTGCTGAGACCATGAATCAATTATTATCCCTGGCTCATCTGGACAAATAATGGCCCAATATGCACATACTGGTGAAAGAATTCCATATTCTCACATTTCTAGCTTCTCTCATCCAACATATTGACAATGTTTAGGTTTTCTGTTTTTTTGGAGTTGAGATTTTTTTAAAAAAATGCAATTTTATGTGCAAACAAGCACAAACAAATCAGAAGACCCCCCCCCCACACACACACACACAAAATTTCTACATTGTCTTGGAAAGAAATTATTCAGGAATTCTCAGCTTCTGTAATTCCCAGATTTGTCTAGACATCTGGATGATGCATGCAAGAACACCTACTAACATGACAGTCCCTGTGTTACTTAACACTATCCTTTTTGTTTATTCATTTATACACTCATATATCAAAAGCAGGGGAAAAAAAAGGATTTGCATTGCTAATCTACATTACCTGCAGCCATTGTATCAGAGCAAGAAGGTGGTGTATTATATTCTCAAAACAGTCTCTGAAGTATCACTTGCACACAGGCTGAACAGGCCTCTCTGAAACTGTGAAAAAGGGCCAAGGTGTTTTAACCTCTCCTGTATCATTTTGTTCCTGTAGCATGTGGCAAAATGTCAGATCTGAACCCTACTCAGAATGTACATTTAACCCTACAGTTCTGCAACCACATACAAAGCTGAATTTCTCCCAGAGAAAATTTTGGCAATCTGAGCTTCCTGTAGAAAGTAGAGCGTCTCACAGGTATTGCTCAGAGGTATCCTGGGCAAGAATTAGCCTTAGTGAATGATCAAAAAGACTGCCCAACGTTTTGTAATCTATAGAAAAAAAAAAAGAAAAAAAGAAAAAAGAAAAGAAAAGAAAACAACAAGAAGACAGAAGCAAAAAAAAAAATACTGTTCATCAATTTACTGATCCACTCTTGCTTGGTTAAGCCAGATGACCTCCTCATCTAATGGCAGGGCCAGGCTTTCAGCTGGGTTGCATTAAAGCTGCAAGTAGATTTTTTGCTCCAACTATTTAGTTCTGAAATAAACTGAGTTCAGCTGGGCACACAAGCATCTTGTCTAAGGCCTTCCTTAACACTCTCTAAAAAGAAGGTGTGGGTGGGTGGATTTTACGGGAGAACACGTGGGCAAGTTACCTGTAAGTGCTGAAGCAAAAGACTGGAGTTGTATAATCCCAGAAATGTCTTAAACTGCCCTGATTACTACTTTGTTTGTAATAAAACTTGGCACTGATTTTACATTGATCTATGCATCAACCTTCCACGTGAACATTTCTGCTGCTATTGCTAGGTTATTTTTAAGCTGTATGTACGAATTCTCAGTGATTTCCCTCTTCTACAATCAGCTAACACCTTCTTTCCATCCTTTGTATATTGCATACAGGAATAAAGAACCCTTTAAAGAACAGCAAATATTCCTTTTCTGCTTTGTCCATCTACCATAGCAAAAATATTACCCCTCAGTATGGGACAATAAGTCCTCAAATCACTAAAAAAAAAAAAAAAAAAAACCTTTTTCTTTTCATGACCATTTTTTTTTCCGTTAAAACACACAGAGGCTTGCCTGTAAATACAGGATTCAAACTATTGCTTCCATAGAACAAAGAAAATGCTTAAAATTAAACAAACTGTGAAGTACTTACATAAGAGCCATCTGCTCCAAAGTCTCCCAGTTGTGCATGATGATTGTTTGAGGTTCAAATTGACCATGTCCCTAACCTGGGAAACACTGTGCAGCCCTAAGAGTAGTGGTGCTGAAAAGAAAGAGCTTGCTTGCTTGACGGGGTTGGCCATCCAACATCAGAATATGAATGACCTGAAGTTCCTGCAAAGGCAGAAGCATGGACTGCATCTCCTACTGAGCAGTGGTCTGCCTGCAAAGCGTGCCAGCAGGATAAAATAATAGCAGACTCACCCTTCCTTCCCCAGACTGAAAACAGGCAGAAATGAAACACAACCCTATAATTTGGCAGATATAAAAAGTTTGGAGCAGACCAGCTGGCTTTGGATGCATGAAGAAACTTCAGACAGCACATGTTTTGGGAGATGCATTCTCTACAAATGCTTCTCTCCAAACGTTTTTCTCCAAATGCTATCAGTTCAGTAGTTTCTCCCTGATTTCTTTGTTTTTCTTTGTTTTCCCTTTTGTCCCAGGTACTGCTGGTGAATGTTGTGTCATTGTGTTGTTGTGCTGTAGATATTCTTGCGCTGAAGATCGATGGGAGAGTGAGCGAAAAGGACTTTTTTGTTACTCCAGATGTGGAACAAAACACAGAAAACATCTCACCCAGTGTGAGGATGAAAATGGACAGTAAGTCTTGGCCTTCTGGCACAAGCAAGAGCATTAGGAATCCTCTTCCCTCATTCTAATGCAACTTTCTCTCATTTTGGTATCCTAATAATCCCCAGTTCAGCTAACTGGATACAAGCAAGTTCTCCAAGGGCACTGAAGGGAGCAGCACGTGCATCAAGTTTAGCTTGTGTCTTGCAGCATTTCTGAATTTAGCTTCATGAGTCTGTCTTTCTGGTGGATTTGTATATAAGCCATTTCTTGGAATTGCACTTCCTGATGGGGTAATCACGTAGTGAAAAATGCCTAGCTTTATGGGGTTAAACTATTAAGTTTAGCTTAACATTTAGCACTTGAGGGCTCCTGTAATGCTGAGTGAAGAAGGGAAGGAGGTGAGAGAGACATAACTGACTAATGAGTTCTGAGGATTAAGAAAAGGAGGCCTCCAGGCTGTTGTGCAGTTGAAGCCAACAAAATGTAAACTGCCACAAGCAATTCCTCTGCACCTTGGTGCTTATCTTTGTCTCATCTAACCATTTCAGCAAAACACACTTGATTTATGTGCTACTTCATCATAAACCACAGAAGAGAAAAGGAATTCACACACTTGGAAACAAGAAAGGAGCAAACTATGGCTACCACAAATCTCAACTTGGCATGAAACATTCCAAAAACAGCTGGTCACATGCATTTGAAGTAAGATGTCCAACAGTTGGATAATATGATGTGTATTCCCAGACAAGAAAAACACTCCCAAAGCTCTGGGCTGATTTGTGTAGCTCTGAACATCAATGTACAAGGTTGTTCTGACAACTTTTAGGATGCCTGCTCTGCTACATCGCATGCTTCTGCAAAGAGAGAGGCCAGCATTGCTCAGCATTTCTGAAATGTAACATATTATGAGCCCTTCTTGGGGTCTTGGACAAAGCACAGCCTGCTCAGTCCTTAATCTTCTGTGTTTTGTGCATCCACAGGAAAGGTAAAATATAGTTTACTTACCCTTTGGCCTTGCTACCTGAAACCATTAAGAACATAGTGAGCCAGATCTTTAGCAGATACACACCATTGATGGTCCATGGCACTGGAGAATGTATTCTGACATGTATATGCCAGGTCACATCACTTTGCACGCAGGAAAGTCATCCCAAGAGAGAAGGAGATGCAATGAAATTAAAGGAGAGAGCATCTCCAGTGGGCTGCCTTTAGGTACAACTTTCCCTGCTCTTAGGAAGAGGCCTACGATCCTTTCTGGCACAGGCTATGGGCCTGGTGCAGCTAAAAGCCCCGTGAAAACTGCATGAGCATTGACAGGTCATTGTCATAATTACAAAGAATAATAATAGTAAAAAAAAAAATGCACTGTATTTGTTCAGATGAAACATTAGTTACTGGTGGAGTAAGTTTTACAGATAAGGTAGGACTGAATTCTATGTTAATTTTACTTTCTTAAAATTATTTTAATTTCATGTATCCCTTTTAAAAACACCTTTTCTTCATCGTGTTCTAGCTGCCTGTGAGCTGTTTCATCTACTTGTTGTATTTGTGCTGAAATCAAAATTAAATTACTTTGAAAGGAAAAAAATATATATAGCACCAGTATAGATTTAACAATACATTTGTTTGGAGTTTAATGTATCACACATACCTACACATGGGGAATGCTGACAACAGTCTGCAGTCCTCATGTCCTTCTTCCTTTAAAAAATAACATTTGTTCTAGATGACTAAAGCTGTTCATAAGTCTGCATCAGGGAAAACAGAAATTATTTGTTTGATCTCACAATAGTGGAACTGTGTTGTGATTCTATCTAACAAGAAAACACTTCAGAATTCTGTGTGAAGTGCTGTCGTTCCAACAATCAATTCAACATGGGAATCCTTTTTGTTAGAAGTGACAAGGAGAAGATGAATGTTAAAGATATCAACTTTGCCAGCTTATCATTGGTGTGACTGACACGGGATTCTTCTTGTATTTTATCATGCGTGAACAAGAAAGACATTGACTCAAAGGCAGGCTCAATGGGGATGACAAATACCAATCCACCACACTGTCTATTTTTCTCACCTATCAACGACATTTTGTTTAAATGCTCATGCTATCTGGATTCTCCGAGCTGTATGCCAGCCTCTATAAAACAGGGATCCCACTGTGAAAGCTTGCACTAAACCATGTTTCTGTGATAGCCACATCAGTTCTTGTAAAAAAAAAAAAAAAAAAAAAAAGTGTAACAGACATGCTTCTCTTCTGACTTTGTTTGTTTGTTTGTTTGAACCTCACACCGGAGCCTCAGTGAGGGGGCTCTGCCATGTCTACACCAAGGGCATTTCAAGAGCTCTGCAGGAACCGGGTAGCAACAGATTGCTACCAGGGGGGTTTGAAGCTTACCTTGCATGTCCTGGAGAAGCACAGCCAGCCACAGAAGCGATGCAGGAGTTCCTGATGACCGTATGGTATTGGATTGGGAAGAATCTTCTCAAGCTTAAAGAACAGAAAAGATAAAAAATGGAAAAACTGCTTCACTAGTAGCCTAGAGGCCAGGGAAATCCTGTGGGGAAAAAAAAAATCACATGAAAAACACGCAACCCCAAGGGAAATGCACATAAGATGGTTCAGCTAAGAAATTGTACATTTACTTTGAGGCAAAATATTGAGCATCTTGGGAACAAATGGTAGGGTTCAAGGTAGTATCCTCTACACAGCCCAAATATTCCGTAAATATATTAATTTAATGAAAGCCACAAGGCCATGACAGCTTATTGCCAGCCACAGGCTCACCCTAACTCATGAATAATTTATTTGGCAGTTGATGGGGAACAAGAGTAATTTCTGGGGGAATTTTGTCTTGGTAAATTGCTCATCCTCTGACCAATTTGACTGCAAACCATTCATTTCAGAGGAATTGTCAGCTACCGAGAGAAACATGTTTTTTTCTCATAAGGCATTTGGCACCTTTGAACTGTGTTTTATCTTTCCACAGTTGGACAGCCTTATTGACTCAATGCTCCTGTGATTGATATTATGATGGGAGACAGGTTTTTGTTAAATTTGAGAGCTCTAACAAATGTGATAGTCCCTCTTCCTGCTTGGCTAGTAAGATGTAACTTAACACATTGAAGACCGAATGCTCAGTTTAGCCCCAATCTGAAGTCTGCTGAGAAATTTAGTGCTTGAGAACCCAATGTCTTTACTTTTCTTGCATTATAATGCAAATGTGATTTACTGTAAATTAAAACTGCTCAAAGTAGATGCTATTAAAACAAAGTTGGGTGCATATTAAGTGGTGAAAAGATGAATACTAATTTTGTGTCTAATCCTATTAATCGCTTGTCACATAGTGTCTGTGGCATAAAGTCCAGAAACAAAATAAAGAAATATAGGCTAGACATTTATTTTTAACTTCAGAGATAATTTTGGTTTATGTTGCTTGTCATATGACCATAATTTTTCATCAAAGAAAATTCACACATCTTTTTAGCCTGCAGATAGTATTTTAAGATTATTAAGCATGTTTGAACTTCCTGCTAAAATCTGAAACCACAGATGGAAAAATTTGAAAGATAACATTATTGTAGCATGAAGTGATGCTTTCTACACAGCCTCATGTTCACTGTGAAGGATCCAGCTTATGCTTCAAACCAAATGTTTGCTCTATATTTAGCTTTGCAAAGTCCATTGTAAATCACTGTATTTTTGTGGTTACCACGTGCACGGTCCCAAAGCAACAGTTTGGCTCTATTGTAGATAGTTCCTAAGCGAGCGAAAATGCCTTACTTGTACTTGTCAGCATATAGATGACAAAAAAAAAAGAACATTGTGATATCAGTACATATGTATTGAATATGAGCATGTGTGTAACTCCTACATTCTCAAATGCAATACAGAATTTACTGCATTGCTTTTAGTTGCCTGCTGATTTAGTAGAAAGTTGAATATTCAGCATCCTAACATGACCAATCAAAAGTTGGAGTATTAATTTAAATATTATATATATATATATATATAAAATAATAAAAATTATATATATATATATATATATATTAAGAGGCCTGCAGCTTCCTGGTTAAATCTGCTCAATGAGCTGCTGACAGAAAGTCACACTTAATGGATAGAGTGTCTCAACTCTCAGCAAGGAAGCTGTTTAGATTAACAGAGACAGCGACTGTCCTCCAAAAGTCCAAAAAGCTTTGAGAGCCACGGGTTTGTTTTAATTAAGGCTTTTCGGTACGAGTATGGAGAAAAAAAATATTTCCAGCATGTTGTAATCACTTTGGCCAGCTCTTGCGGGTTTTTAAAACTTTATGCAAGCCAAGCTGAAAGCAGATGGGACAGGGGACCTTTCCACCTCCCTTACGGCCCCGGGCGACAACGATATTCGGGGGTGTCATAAACCTCGGGCTCTCTGAGCCTCGACTTACCAAAAACTCGCCTCTGAGTTTCCCCCTGGGCTCCTCAGCGGCGACGCTCGCCCTGAGGAAAGGACACGAGTGAGAAACGCGAGTGCTGCGGGTTTAAACCCCGCGCCTGCTGCAGCGGGACCCCGGGGCGGGGGCACACGGCCGGGGCTGGTGGGGGGCAAAGCGGCTGCTTCGTGGTCCCGGTGGCCGCAGGCCGGCCCCGTCACGGCGGGGGCACCGCCGAGAGGCCGCCGCCTGCCGGGGAGGCGCCTGTGGCGGCGTCGGGGCGGGCAGCAGGAGGGGGGCCGGGCCGCGGCGGGGTCGCCATTGCCGAAGTTGCGGGTGGCCGCCAGCCGGTGAGGGCGGGCGAGGCAGAGGGAGGCGGGCCGCGCCACACAGGCGCAGAGGGGCGCGCCGAGCCCGCCCGGCCGCGGCCCCGGCCCCGGCCGCGGCCCCCGCCTCAGGCACAAGCGCCGCTCGCGGGCGGGGAGGGCCGGGCCGGGCCGGGCGAGCCGCGGCGGCGGGCGAGGAGCGGCCACTCGAGCAGCGCCTGGCGCCCGCGGAGCGGCAGGACGGCAGCGTCGGGCCCGCGCTTCTCTCGCCGCCGCCGCCGCCGTGTGCGGAGCTGCGTCCCGCCCGCCGCCCCATGGCCGGGCTAGCGCGCCAGGGGCACCTCGCCCCCCACGGCCCGGCGCTGCTCCTGCTGCTGCTGCTGCCCGCTGCCGCGCCGGCGCCTGAGGGGCCGTCGTGCCACGGCGCCTTCGACATGTACTTCGTGCTCGACAAGTAAGGGACAGGGCGGCGGAGCCCGCGGCCGTTAGAGCCGTTGGCGGGCGGCGCGAGGGGGGGCGTGGGGAGGAGGGGGGCGCGGCGCGCGCGCGCTGAGGGGCGCCGGGTTGCGCGCGGCGCCGACCGTTAGGGAGCAACGGCCGCCGCGCGCTGCGCCGACCGTTAGGGAGCAACGGCCGCCGCGCGCTGCGCTGAGGGGAGCGCCGGGAGCCAGGCGGCGCGAGCGGCCCCGGGGGAGGAAAGTTTCTTGCCCGGGGGACGCGGGGCGCGAGCGTCGCCGCGGGAGCGAGCTACGCGGCCGCGGCCCCACATCCGTGTCGGCGCGGGAAGCATCGGTGTGAGGAGGTGCAGAAAGTTTTTAGCTTTTGGAAACATTATTTTCTTTTAAATTAATACTAGCAATCAAAGCAGTGCAGGAGATCAGCGTGGGTTTGATTTTATTTATCTTATTTAACCTTTTCCTGTCCCTTCCTCCCCCTGCGCTCTGAGTTCACAGAAACTTAAGTTTCTGGAAGAAGAGGAAAAATAAAAAAAAAAAAAAAAAGGGAAAAGAAAGCAAAAAACCTGTGAGGCAGCATTTTCTGGCCGTAAGTCTATCTGTGGACACTTTTCAGTCGGCCCAAGCAATCAGCAGCATCTGCCACCCTTCCCCCACAACAGCTGTTGATTATCATGTTTTTAATAGTGGGGTTTGTGTATAACAGGTCACTGTCAGCACACTGGTGCTTGCGGGCCAGGGGCGAAAAAGAAAAGCTTGTGGGGCCCGTGAATTGCTGCTGCTGGGCCTCGCAGCAAGATAGTTTTGCTTTCTCACTGTGATTTGCTATTGAGTGTGCATTTTGCTCTATCTTGGCTTGATGAAAACATGTGCCAGTGCTACTCTGAGCCTGGGTTGATGGTCATCTGAAATAATTAGAAAAACAAATTATCCCCTGTTATCTATTTTCTCACTGAACTTTTCACCCTCTTTGCCTATTTTTTTTTTTAATAAGGCCTACTAACGTGGTTTTCTTTTCTTTTCAGATCTGGGAGTGTAGCACAGAACTGGTATGAAATATATGACTTTGTCAATCAACTGACAGAAAGATTTGTGAGGTGTGTCTTGCGCATTGTAACTTCTATAATGGAATACATGGGAAATAAAACATGCTTCTGTAAGGTTATTAGATGTATATGTTTCAAAAAAAATGCTAAGTTATGGCTTTTAAAGCCCAAAGAGATAGAAAATATTGGAGATGTATAATGTATATATACATGGGATGTATGATATATGATCCCATGGCTATGTACCTGGCTAATGCTATTGTCTGGCAAGTCTTGCTGTGCTAGACATTGCTGTTGTAAATACTGGCTAGCTGTACTCTGTACAAAGAGCTGAGGATTACTGTGATGTAGCATCTTAATAAAAAAATCAATAAAACAAGCTAATCCCCCCGCAAAGACACAGACATAGATTTTGCAATCTTTTTTTCCTAAAGAAAATGAAATGTAATGAGCAATTATGAGGCTTTCATTGCTACATACTACTAACATCCACCTGTAAAAGACAAATCTTATGTAAAACAAGTGAGTGACAAAAGCTTTTGAAAGTTATCTTGTAAACTTTTAAAAAAGAGAGCCTGAGAGCAAAGCTCTTCCTCTTTTCAGCAAGTCCTGAAAAATACATTTGTCCGCACTGAACTAGTGGTGCTTACCTGTGTAAATTGTCCAGTTTTTCATCTTTTGCAGCCAAAAGATACTCCTGTTTGCAACAGTTGGGTTTTACAGTGCTCTGGCCATGTTATTTCAAATAAAACTGTTCCACTGTATTTACTCCTCTGACCTTTCACAGCCAAGGATGATTAATATTGGTGAGGAGCCAGCCAGTCTAACCTAAGAGTATCTCACTTTGGCCTACATTCTGAGCAGCCAGCGTTGTGTGGCATGATAGCTGTTTGGCTCTTTGTACATCTCCCCAGGTGTTTCCATCATGGAGTTTGATGGTCTCTGAGGGTTGGTAAGGTCCTACTTTTGGGCCTCGATACTCTTTCAGAATAGGGCACCTTACCATTTCTTAAACTGAAAAGACCTACCTGATCTAACTATGTGTGTATGGTCTTTGCTATCATCATAGTGTCTGACTGCTGGAAGAGTGGCACAGAATGCCTTGTAAAAGGGGCAGTTTCATGGTTTTCCTAGATTTCATTGATCAAAGATAAATCAATGAGTTAGGTGATAGTTTTGAAGTGACTCTATATGAGACAGTTTTATCTCAAATACAGAAGTCTAACATTACTTGGGATAGTTAGTGACATAATCTAGAGAGATTGGGTTGCAAGTACTTGTTCATTTTTTGGTAACTGTCCGCAGCAACTAAGATGACTAATAATTCCCAAGATCTATAGTGTATTGACATTTCTCAATTTCTTTTGGAGCATCTCAGAAGATAGGGACCTTGCAAGCAGAAAGTATTATGAGCAGGAACTACTGGGTGACAGCTTTTATTTCCATGATGCCTATTTTTTAAGTAATATCATTAACACAGGTGAACTGAAAAATTATGGTCATTAATCTTTGTGTTATGTCTTCAGTAATACTAACCCAATAAATTAATATTGATAAACAAACACTATAAATTATAAGTTTAGCAAAGATATTGAAATTACCATGAGTATAAATTAAAGAAAGGTTAGAGAAATGTTAAAATTCCCTTAGGAAGGTAGCATGATTGAAGACCACGCCTTGGGAGACACTTTTCTCCACTATAGTTTGATATAGTTCCTCTCAGTCTTGTTAGAAGAGACAGATGGGCTTCCACAAAAAAAAAGAAGAAAAAAAAAAAGAAAGATTCCTTAATAAAATCATTTCATGCAGTACTGTTTCTTATGATGCATATTTCCGTAGTTACTTTTAAGGAAGTTGATTTTAGCTATCACAATTATATGTTACTGAGATAGAAATGTACTTATTCTGAAAGCATTTTTATGCTACTAATAACTTAAAAGAAAATCTGTCAGAGGGTACTACTTATTTCATTTTGATGACTTTATAACCAGAAAGCTCAGATCAAAATTTACATTGTGTCTAGATCAAACTTTAAAAGGGGGAAACTCACTTCTGAATGTGTTCATGATTCATGCCCCAGACTATGAATGTACCCTGAGTGTATGTCCCCAGACAACTTTTACATCAGCAACTCGAAGTATAAAAGGACATGTCACATTTTGTAGTTTGGTATATCACAAACTATAAAGTTCACTTTCAGTTGGATTGCTTGAGTTCTTATCTCTAAGTTTAACACATGTTAATTTGGATTCTAGTCAGGCAAGAAAGAATAATAATTCTGTTACTTTATTCTCAGAGCATCTGGGCAAGGAGTGCATGGGCAGAAACTCTTTAATTCCTTTCTCGGTCTTGATTTGTAGTTCAAAATCATGTTATTTGGAATTTAAGGATAAAAGCAATAGTAGTAAAGCACAAATATGTGAATGGAATGGTGAACATCAGTACATTTTTTCCTCATTTGTCTAAAATATATATATATTTTTCTCTTTCCCTTTTTTTAAAAGCCCCAAGATGAGATTGTCATTCATCGTGTTTTCCACACAGGCACATGTCATTATGCCATTAACTGGAGACAGGTTAGTGAACAGCTTTTTTATTTCTCCTCCTGTGCCCCCGTTAAAGGTCTTTCATTAAATCAGAGAAACAGTAAGAGACATTGAATAAATAACTGATAATTTAAATGGTGGCCTCTGCATAGAGATGGATTTAGTTTCATAAACAGCTCAGTAGATAGTCGGATAAAAGGGAAGGAGGAGAAGACCGATGAGACTCAAATTCATGATCCGAACTCTGTACTGCTTTGCAGAACAGCTAAAGATTTATTTATTTATTTAATCTATGCATCTTCATTGGCACAAAAGGGGAAAGGTTCTTGCTCATAATTTATAAAGCAAGATCTAAAGAGAAGTTATCCAGATTGGTTAATATATAAGTAAGGTCTACAATGGTAAATTAACATTTCCCATGATCTCATGTAAGGTATATATATTTTCAAATCATGACTTTAAAAGAAATTGCAGACAATGGAGTTTGTACCACTCGAAACATGCAAGACCTTTCTGATACTATGGGGATGTTTGATGTGCCTTATCTCTGCTTTTCAGTTCGTATGTTCAAGGCTGCTTGTTGTAATTTGTAAAGAAAATAATGATCAACAGCTAGGTTAGATTTGGAATAGATGGTAAAAGCAGAAGGAGAAAAATGGGTAAAAAAAGAGACTGCTGGGAAAGTACTAAAAAAGAAAAGTCTCAGGAACTTGAAATCCATATTGTGGAATCACTGTTTTTGGCAGAGGACAATTGCATGGTTCTTGGTAGTCCGAGCTCTGCTTGTTCCTATCGTCTAAAAACAATACGCTTCCAATCCCTTTTTTCCTCAAATAAAATATGCTCTCAGCCCTGTCAAACCTTGACCTCTTCTCTGTGTATGCAAACTGCACCAAACCACTTCTTGGGTTTTGAACATTTAGATAAACCACTTAGGAATCTTATTAATGAACTGTGGCAGAGTGGAAGTGAGGTAATCTTTCCTTTCTGCTTCCTTTTAACAGAGTCAATACAAAGCACGGTCTGTCATATTCGGTTAGTTTACTGCTTTCTTAATAATACATAATAGCAAGTACAAGAACTTGCTGAAGAGAACTGTCATTGGCAACAGACAAGTGTATTTTGCTACAGAAATATACGCTGACATTCTAGAAATCGGATGTCTAAAGTCATAATTCTAATCTTCTCCTGTTTTAGCATTAAAAAAAGTGGTCTGACTTTAGAACTGCTAACTTTTCACCTCCAGCCACCCTGACTTGAATATCAGATCTGTGGTCTGCAGAGTTGCAGAGAGAGACAAGGTTATAAGCCATGTTTCCAGATGGCTTGAAGGAGGTCAGAAGAGGATACTTGAGCTTGTTCCAAGGACTGTTAAAGTCAATGATTTTTTTTTTTAAATCTTTTTTTTTTTTTAATTATTTCAGTAGGCCCTTAATCGCTGTCACTGGCCTATTTGTTATCAGACATTGAGAGCCAGTGCAGATAGTGCAGATACCATTCAGCCCACTCTGAATGCTTTGGCAGGACTCTGGAATCCAGCCATGGAAACACAAGTGACTTTTTCTTTGCATGTCTGTGGCACACAAGTTATGAGAAGAACCTTTTTTTTTCTTCTTCTTCTTTTTCTGGGAAATCTAGTTTAAAAATAGGAAGAACCCATTTCAGTTCTAACAAGTTCCTCTTGAGGACCTTTCAAATCCACAGTGTGCTGATGCTTTTGTGCATGCGGTAATGGAGAGGAAATCACCCCTACTATTTAGGAGGAATTATAGGGAAAAAGAAGTGACAATAATAACTGTGACCATGTATACATGAGTAAGATGGCTAGATCCACCTAGAACACTGTGATTTTAAATATTAAAGAAGTTAACAGTGAAAAATGATTCACTATTTAGTACTGCCATTGTTCCAAACAGAAGACAATTATGCTAAGTATGCTGCAGTATTGATGCTGCAGCCTTGATTGTCATGTGCATTTCGGACTTCGAGGGACTTCCCTTTTTACCCTGCACTCCTCTCATTTATTTGCTAATTCGCAATTGTCAGGAAACCATAATTAAACTCCAGCAGCTAGTTCAAAGTCCTAAGGCTTAGGATTCTAATTATTCACACAAAGTTCTTGCTTTTTTTTACTGCAAATTAAAACTGTGGACGTAAAGAAACCCATACACAATGGAACTAAAGCCCCCAAATTACCAAAGATTTGCTGACTGTGAGAGATATTATGTGAGTAATTCTGAAAACAGAAGTCATCATTGTTAACCACAGTACACACAGCAGTATAATGTATAAAATAAAAATAACATTGACATGGAGAAGACTTCTCAACGGTGGTTATATCCCACTTCAGAGGTGTGTATTTCCCTTGAATTTAACTGGAAATCATATGCAACTCAGTAAACCAATTTATGCATTCACACTTGGACTCAACTATGTTCCTAGATTTAAAAAGCGAGTTGCTTGAAAAAGCAGGTACATTTATGAATATACAGCATCTTCTGCTTTTTGCAAGGTATACACTAGCCATGAGAACTGGAGATTTAGTAAAGATGCTTCAACAGCACTTGAGCAACATCCACGGCCAAGACTAAATTTGCTGATTCTGCTCAGAGGAAGCTCCTGTTGGAGCTCCTGAAATATTTTGTCAGTGAGGGTGACTTTGTGTATCTACTGCATTACCAACTGAACCTCGTTGTCTGACTTCACTGGCTATTCCTTTATTGCACACACACAGAAATGTTGAAATACGCACATCCTGTAATCTAGCAGAACACTTACGCATCTTCCACCTTAGTCGTGGGAGTAAACCCTGCACTTTGATGCAGGAAGCTTGGCAAAATAGAGCCATCTTGTAGAGATCGTGATGTATTGGGTGAATAATGTTCAGGAAAATCAGCTACTTTTTCCCCAGACTGTGCTCATGCAGGAAGCCTAAAGTTTGAAACAGAGTAATTGTTACTGTAGCACTCACCCTCTGTAGTATTTCAAAGGTGTAGAAAGGCAGCACCTCCTCCACATCACACATGTGAGAGGGCTGATATGTAGGGTTTACTTTCAGTAGTGTCAGCTGTGTTTAGTAGGGATATAGGACCACCCACTCCTCTTTTGTTTAAAGAACACTGTTTTCTTTCCTTTGTTTTCCAATCAAGTATACATGTTTTCTACTTCTTGCTTGACAGCAATACGGAGGTACAATTTTTGTTTGCCCTAATTTGTTGTAGATCATGTACATTACCTTTCAAGCAGCTGGCCTCATTTCTGATTATAAGTATTGCTCACTGGGGATCAAAATTTACCAGTATCTATTTACGTTTTACAAAATTTACCCTGCAGTATCTATAGCTCTGCTCCAAATAAACTGAAAAATGACTCAAGATTCCAGGATTTCGATATGTAAATTAGAACATGGAAAAGAAATAAAAGATACTATCCTCTGTCCAGAAGAGCTAAGAATATTACTCCTTAAAACTGCATAGACACCAACGGAAACCCAGTGTTTTGCAGAACACTATCCCCATGTTTCAGCAAGACCTGAAGTTTATGTGGTCATTTTGGTTGGTTCTTTCACCTTCAGCATTAATGTAGAAGTGCAAAATTGTCTCTAGTAAAAGCAGAGTTTTGAACAGTTTTTAAGTTACTATCTTCAAGCATGCTTTACTTTCTATCAAGAATAATCCTAACCCTTTGTACATGTTGGAGATACGTTTATTTCCTTTAAGGCAAGTGGTTGTCCTCTCTCTGGTATGCGTGCTTACTCTCAGAAACTGTGCTGTGTCTCTGACACATTAAGAAGGCCTCTGATCCATCACAGGTCTGTACCATAATCTTTGCTCTTCTAAAACAGGGGTGTAATCTACATCCTTTGCATTTTAAGGAGATCTTACCTCTGTCTTCATTGTCAGGCAGCAGTGTTTGCAGACAGGTCTGTATGCCTCACCAAAAATTAGGCTCAGCTGTCCTGACAACAAGTGCATCCTCTGCATGATGCAAGGTCCTTCTTTCTGAAATGGAAAGAGATTCCTAGACAGCATGTTGCAGAGTTTGTATCTCCACGATTGTATTTGCCTGACTGCTGCTGGAATAATTATCTCAACAAATTACAAAGTTTAAAAGAGATAACAGGATAGCTATTACACATTAAATGTGCCTTTTCTAAAACACAGAGGTGTGATGCAGCACATATGCTGAATTGGGAAGACATATTATATCTGTGATCATTCAATCCAAACACAAGCAGGCTGCAAGTTGCTGAATTTATTTTCTTTTTTTCCTGCTCTTTCCCTTGTTTGACTTAAGCCATGAAGACAGAAGCACTCCAGCCTTTATTACTGTTACTGAAATGTAGTGCAGTATTGTTCAGGCACCTGAACTGAGGTCATGGTTCTGTAATTTCAGTACAGATGAGTTTCACATAAAACCAGACCTTCCCTTTAGAGTTTGTGCCTGAAAAAAAAAAAAAAAAAAAAAAAAAAACTACAGAACTAGAGAGAGGAGTTTTGTGTTAGAGGACTGCAGAGTAGGAAAGAAGTCTTCAAAGCATTATCAGAAAGCAAGTTACGGGAGAGGCTTGACTGAAGAGCATCCTGTTATCAAAAGGATTCAGACAGACGTGGCTTACATGCCACCCTCGAGACGTGCTGGTGTAATCCAGTGACTGCATACTCTTGTTAGTGGGGCTGAACTAGCCTCTCTTGCTGTCTGTTGGGGCTTATTTGTTTGGACCCTTTTCTCCACTAATGTGGACCGCTGTCCACTAACATGGCTTTGTGACTTCTGGACTGGACTTCATTTCTTTCTGGCCAACTCAGAGCATGGGTGGAGCTTGCTCACATCTGTCTGGACCTATCTGGAACAGCTATGCTCTGAGAGAGAGAGGTAGTGACCAGTTAAATGCTGCTAAAGAAGCTCTTGCTGCCAAAGATTTTCTTGGAATCCCCTGTAGGCAGAGGCCTGGAAACACCAGAGAGGTCTGTGTGGTCGGGTCACAAAACACTCTCGATAAATAAAACTGAACTGATTGTACAAAAGCTATTTTTGCAAAACGAAATCTGTTTCAGAAAACTGGGGCTTCAGTTGCTGTTTGTTTCTTGGCAGCAGAACCCTAACGCCTGTGATGTGCTGCCACTCATTCCTGGCAAGCACTAAGTATGTGGTTTATAATCTGCGTTCATACATAATCACTTTCAAGTTGTTTCTATAGATGCTGAATGTAAAATATTTAGATCAAACAGATTGTATTATCTTACATAACTTGTTCTCTTCAATGTATTTAATGCAGCACTTTTTTTTTTTTTTTTTTTGCAATTGTAGCAATTATCCTCTGTTTAGGAGATTATTACAAATTGAACATTATGACTATGGATTGTGCTTTTGGAACAGAGCTTCTAAACATAGAGAAACCCCATCAGTGGAACAAATGACTTGTGGGTGGCATTCAGACACAGTGGCTTATGCATTCTTTCTCGTTTTGTTTGCCCTAAGGAAAATTAACTTGCATCTTGCGATCTATTTTCCATCCATCTCCTCATCCCTGCTTGTTTCCTCATTGTCACCTGTATTTACTATACTTCTCTATATATTCCAGCCCAAATTTTGTGTCTCTGCTTACATTTCACTTGTCCTTTCCTAGAGCAACTTTTCATGGTCTTCATTGGAAGTTTACTTGCATAAAAATTAAGAGCTTCTACATTTGATTCTTTCAATATAATCTCTTGTTTTTGTTTTTCCTCCTCTCATACTGACTGTGCTGTAATTAGATTAGGTATCAATTACATCTGTTCTCTACTACTCCCTTTATATATCTGCATGTTGACATGGTTAATTATATGTACTAAATATGTTGATATAGAACATAAAACTGCTGTTTTAGGGGACTTCTTTTTAATTGCAGTGTGATTGTAAGTGACCTCAGTTTAAGGAAGCCTAGTAAATTTAGAAAAACTCAACAGTATTTCCACTGAGCTGTTTTAATCCTGGAGTTGGGCCATCTTTGCAATATACGCTTCATAAGAAAGATTTTTACTTTAACCTAACTTTTTGACTCACTAAGCCGTAGTGTACTTAGTTAGGTCTAAAACACGTTACCCACAGTGTTGCTTTGTTGTGAATGTAAGATCTCCCTCCACGTGGTATCTCAGCTAAATGCTTATCTTGTGGGTTCTAATTTTGGGCCTCATTTATGACAGATACATTTTTTTCCATCAATAAACTATCCACTTCCCTCCTTCTCCTGATATTCTAAATCTTTTATCTTACTGATTTCAGAGAGAAAATCAAGAAAGGTCTTAAGGATTTAGAAGAGGTAAAACCAGCAGGTGACACATATATTCATGAAGGGTTAAAACAGGTAGGTTTTACACATCTCATTGCTCTCTTTTGATCCTTAATTAATTCTGGTCCTTAATTAATGTGGTCCCCAAGACTGTCCAGCTATTGAACAGATACCAAGCAGGAGATAGCCATCACCAAAACTTGGCACATTTGCAATAGGGAGTTGTTCTTTGTCATAGATTAAACTCATACAGCTTGCCACTTACGGTAAATAGTCACACAGAGCTTTGTAGGGCTGTGAGCATATCTGTACCTTCTACAGAATGGGTTCGTAGTTAATTGTGCAAACCAGCATTTTCAGCACATCTGGCCTTAAGTTTGGGATGTCTTAATTATAGAGCTCCCAATTGCTTATATTTTAATGAGGTGTGCAATAAAATTATACTTTATCATTCTGCTAAAATTTAGGATGTGAAGGTGAAGAATGAGATGAGCACCTAAGCTTTCACTGTTACAGATAGAAAATGATTTTCTTCCTTTATGGTGGTAGAGGCAAATTTGTAATTGTGGTCTGTATACTAAAGAAGCAAACAGAACCATTTGGCTAGCATTGAAAATCTGAGGATACCAAAGGAAACGTTATTGTGCATTTAAAGAGATGTGAGCTTCAAAGCCCACAGAGTACCCATCCTGAAAGAATGAAGCTTTTCCAAAGTTCCTCAGTCATTGAACCCAGCACTTTGGAGATGGGCTCACTACTGACTTCAAAATATTCATCATAGTCCTTATAGTCCTTATCCAGTCTAGATACTTGCCTTGCCTGAACTCTTGCTACTACTGATGAATAATATCCTTGTTAGTAATTAGCAAAGAGGAAACAAGGAGATGGGTTTCAGTATGAGGTAACGTTTTTTTCCCTCACCTCAAACACTATGCATCTTGGTTACAAGTTTGAATATACATTTAAGCTGGATAAATATTTTTTCACTTTTAGGCTAATGAGCAAATTGAGAAGCAAGGAGCCTCAAGGTTTTCCAGTATCATCATTGCATTGACAGATGGCAAACTTGATGGTCAGATTCCCTTGTATGCAGAGAAAGAGGTAAGCACTACCTGATAATGCACGTTGTATTCTGAAGAGTGCATGCTCCCTGTTGAACAAAAAAATTTATTCTCTTTTCTATTCTGGGGCAGGCAAAGAAATCCAGAGAGCTGGGGGCTCGAGTTTACTGTGTTGGTGTCCTTGATTTTGTACAAGAACAGGTAAGAACGTTACTGTTTTCTAGTCTACCAATTTCTAGTCAATATCTTATTCCATGGCTTTATAAGCGTTTTGTTAAGCAGAGGAATTCATTTAGGTTACCTTAGGCAGTATAATACCTTCTGTGCCTCAGTAAGCAAAAACTCAGTTATGTTCGTAGACATTAATAGAATGTGTGGGTGTCACTTTTATTGCAGGAAAGACCTGTCGCAAGTAGCCCTGCTAACTTGCAGATGCCTGCAGAAGAAAGGACAGGAATAGACCTTTCTAGTAAAGTGGTGACTAGATTAGACTACAGGTTGCATTAACAGAGTAGCTACAGACAAACCTTGAACAAAATTGGTAACAGACTTGGGATAAGAAAAAGAAGTATCAATACCATTAGTCAACTCAAAGCTCTTCTAGAGTTTCTGTGCCCTAGCAAAGCTGTGTTTTAATCATCAGTATAGATACTCTTGTGCTATAAATGTGCCTTAAATGGAGAAGCATATAGAAGGTGTGTTAGTGCAGAAGATAGACAGAAAAACCTTTTAACTGAGTGCTGAGCAAACAGGGAAGATAACATCAGAAAGAGATGTAAAATTATTGCTGAGCTACAGACCCTAAAATGTTTCCTTTGGGTAGTTGTGTTTGGCATGGTGGATAGCCAGTGAAACATTCTGTTAGTGGCAGTAGACTGTAGTAAGTCTACTTCAGAAAAATCATTTAGAAAAATCATAAACAGCCTCTTCAGTTATGAACCGGGGGACTTAAAATTTTCCTTCTCTTGCCAAGTTATTTTTAGATATCCTTTTACATTTTAAGGCTGTAAAACAGTGTACCAATTTTCATTTGCCAAACAATTCATATGCATGCATGTGCTTTCTTTCCAAAGCTCGAAAAAATTGCTGATACAAAAGAACAAGTCTTCCCTGTCACCGGAGGATTCCAAGCACTTAAAGGAATAATTAATTCTGTGAGTATCAGGCAAAAAGCTGAAGACTTATTCAAAATTGTAGAATACGCTTCGTTACCCTTTTCCAGGTAGAATTCATTTCTGCATGTGTGATTCCAGTATATGATGTTCTTCTCCTTATCTTAGAGATAACATTCCATAAATCAACATTGCCTGCCACTCCTACAATTATTCACGTTCAGACTTTGTGGTAAGTTTGATAAATCCAAGCTCAATTAAGTGCACTGAGTTTGAGGAGGATGTGCTGAGGAATGCTTGCTTAGTCTGAACAAAATGAGACTTACTCCAGGAGAGTTGAGAACAATTAGTTAAAAGCCTTAGGAATGCGTGACGTGTATACTTCACAAATCTTTGTACAGAGGAAAGTATTCTAAATGCTAACTTTAGCCTCAGCTTTAACTTGTTTTTCCAGCAAGTAGTCAGTCTTTTAGTCAGGATGACACTTTTGGGAAGACCTAATTTATTTGCCTCATCTCCAACTAAAGGCTGTATGCTTAATGAAGGGGTTTGAGTGTTGCTGCTGCTGCATATAGTTTATCATATCAATTCATATGCATAAAAGCTGCTTTAAACAGTACCAGAGAAAAATCTGACTTCACTTTTGACAATAAGCTTGTAAAAAAGCAAAAAAGAAATCCTTTTTTTCCTAAGAGAGATCTCAATTTATTTTTCTTTTCCAATTCCTCCTTTCTTTTTTTAAAAAATAGAGGATACTGCTCACATACAGGATATTATGCAGCCATGAGTTTGTCACTTTCCTTAAAAAGCTTGGATTTTTTTTTTTGGAGGTTAATGGCATAGTGAAACAACTGTTTTACTTTCTTTTTGCTCAGAGTAAACACGATTTCAGGAGCTTTCTTGCACAGTCTAAAGAGACACAGCCAACCTTTTCATGCGCTGTCATTTATTTTCCTGAAAACACAGTACACCGCATGTGGTACTCCTTTTTAAAATCTCATTCTGTGCTATTTTCAAGACTAAGAATTGTTTTTTTCTTTTTCTTTTTTCCTCAGTAGTGCTAACTGATGCAATAGTGAAGCCATTAGAGGTAGTCTTATTGATACCAGCGGAATATTTATTCTCAATTAGATCATTAAGTTTCTAAGGATACTGCATTTTAAAATGTTAGTGTCAAGGCAATACTTGATAAATGAAGAAAGCAATTGGGTTTGGAGTTTCCTCTCCATTGAGGGCCACTGACCTGCAGGTTTGACGCTTCCCAGCAATCAGGTTTCTCCACTCTTTCTCCTTGAGGAAGTAGCAGGCATAGGATGTTTTGAGGTTCACTAAGATCTCAACGTAAGGATTCTGTAATTAAAATATGTGGAAGATTTGCAGAAGGTCCTGTCAGTTGTCCCATTATCCCCCATTCTTGACCAAAAAAAAAAAAAGATATTTTGGGGTGGGCTCCAGCTAAAAGAAATGTAAGTCTGCCTCCGTTACACCTCCCCAGAGCTTTCAAGCATCTTTGCTTTTTTATTTTTTTTTGTGGATAGAGTGAGGGAACCTTACCTGATAAGGTTTTACAGAGAGGGTTTGCATAAACCCCACTCTAAGTTCTTTTGGTGCTTGTGAAAATCTTATCCAATAAAAACCAAAATTTGTGCTTATCACAGCTGTATAGAAATCAGAAATGTACATAATGGTATCAATTTTGTTTTTAAAAGAGAAGTTTAGCTCTGGCAGGGAGAAAACAAGCCTACTTTGCTGACAGAAATTGCATAGAAAAAGCACATTTAAAGGGAACCATTCTTGAGCTTTTACATATGAACTGCTCCTATAAGTTGTGGCTGAGCTGTTTAGGGTTTTATTTAGCAGACTGCAGTTTGAAGAGGCATTTCAACACTCAGCTTATTCTGTATCCCTGTCCTTAAAAAGACTACGTGATAAGACTATTCAGCCCATGCAAAATATTTTCGCTGATAAACAAAAGAGCATGAGTAAGGTAATGTCAAGCACAAGAAAATGGAGGTAAGACTGCAGTCATGCCTTTCTGATAGGTCAGAACTTAAGATTTTCTATCACAGGCATCAGCTGATTTCAGTCTTACCCGCATCAGTTTCTTTAGTTGGGATAAATAATCAAATTAAAACAAGTAGAGCTACTGATTTAATGGTCCTGGGGCTTTTGGATCTTTGAGCACCATTTCCAGCTTCCTGAAAATCATTTCATCTAACTGGAGTTTTGTCTAGCTGCCGAGGCTTTTGAGGTCCTCCTGTCTCTTCCAGAAAAAACAAACAAACAAAAAAAAACCCCAAAAATATGTTAGCTCTATGTGTTGAAAGATGTAGGGCAATGAGACACTGTCAGAATCCTTGTTTTACTATTGGACATAGATGGAGGTATCCATAGGTGATTTTATTTTTTTTTAAATGTGCATATGGTGGCTATATTAATGTGTTTGACTGATACACTGAAACTCACTTTTAACTCAATATTCTAAATGATTATTCATTCTCATTTCATTATGAAGTTGGTAAGAAAGATTTAATCAAACACCAAATAGCTTATTTTCCATTTATCTGCAATTATAAATCCTTATGGTTTAAAGTTAGCTAGATAATAGAGGCTTAAAGAGACACTGTGTCCCAAGAGGGAAAAATAATTTCAAAATAGATGAAAACTAAATACCTACATCACAAATATACTGAAGTAGTGCTCAAATTATGTTCAAAGGAGCAGTTGTGAAATTCTCCATTGACACTGAATATACTTAATTAAAAATACACTGTTTCTAAAACCTTCAATTAAAGCACTTAAGCAAAACTACAAAACTATTGAGCAGGAATGATTTGTTTGTAATGTCTACTGTATTTGTTTCAATGGACTCTTAGCTGTGAAACTTTTGGGCTGTCACATGTAGTGCATTTCAAGAGAATTGAGCAGTTAATCTTTTGTTGATGGAGGAAAGCAATAAACTATCCCAGAAAGTCTGTGTGCACCTGCAGGTGTTTGAGATATAAACAGTTATTAGAATTCTTTGGCCACATATACAAAGCACGTTTAGTGATAGCTGTGAATTCATGTTCAAGAGAACTCGAGATGAGCATTTAGAAAAAAAACTAGCTCAGATCTGGAAAGCTTCTTCTTACTTGGGATGGAAATCCAAGGGAAGTTAGTTAGTCAAATTAGTAAGGGCTTGACCTCCATGACACGCTGTGTTTCTTTTGAATAGTATCAACTAATGTTTAAAAAACTGTGCCCAGACTTCTGTGTAAAGCAAACTGTTTTTCTAAGTTTTCAGCTCTTCTGCATTGCTAATACCTAACTGCACTAAATAGTGACTGAACAGCACTGTCAGAGTAAATAAATCTAAGTAGAAAGTCTAGAGCTTACAAGAAAAATGCTGAAGGCAAGATATTATTCTATCAGGAACAGTTTACTGATTCATTTTGGCTGATAATTACATGGAGTATGGCCTCACGAGTGAACCATGGCAGTGTGAACTGAAAGGGTTTGGGAGTGCACAATTTATATCACCGTGTGACAGTAAGAAAGTTAAATGCATTCTTTTCTCCCTCCCCGCTATATATGCTTTATGGTAAATTAAGATGCTTTTTAGATGTGATAAAGAGCCATTTGAAATTTTATCATTTATATTATTAGAACATCACCTGATTGATTGCATTTGAAATCACAGATTTTTTTTTCATATTTTCCTTGCTTCTGTTGCTTATTCCTATGCATGTGTTTTGCACAGATCAGCACGTCTAAAGTGCTTGTATGTGCCACACTGTGAAAAGCAAAAAACAGTAAAAGATCTCTGCTTCCCTCTGCTTTTAAGTGAACAAGTTGTCTTGTCGTTCTGTGGGCAGAATTGGATGAGGCTTGTGCCTTTAAAAGTTACAGTAATGGAGCTCACTTGAGTAGCTCTGTTAGAGTATGCGACAGCTGTAAGTAGACTTAAACCCATTTTTATACTGAAATGCGTTGGCAGCACATAATACAGGAAACTAAAATATATTTTGTACTTAACCCCCTCTAAAAATTTACTAGATAAGAATGACAGGAACATGATGATTGTAGAACTTAAAAGGAAGTACTTAGCTACAAACAAACAAAAATCTCACATACCTATCTAAGTTGTTGCATAGTACCTTACCCCACATGAATAAATTCCTCAGTGGCTGCTTGTGCATCCACCTCTTGTTTAAAGGGCAACCTGAGGCAGAGGCTGCATCACTGTAGAGCATCAGTGCTCTTCATGAAGTGGAATTATTAGGACCTTAAAATGGGCATACTTAGGAACAATAAAGACATGGTGCACCTGTGGCCCTTTAAAAACTGGGTTCCTAACAGGCGGTGACAGACTTTTGCTAAGCTAGCATAAGCAAGTACTGCTATAAAAATCCTACTGCGCAATTATAAAATTCTTTCCAGTAAAATTTGTTGGCAATAGGCAGAGTGTGCTCCAATTGTAAGAGCAGTTAGAAGTCTCTCTAGAATTCAGTCACTTGAATAACAGTTTGTCTATTTAATACTTAGATTTTTTTTCCTCCAGTTACATGGTTCTTGTATCAATTTCTGTGCATTTAACAAGACATTCCAGCCATTAAATTACACAGATTGATGAAAGCCAGTCTGTAGGGCCCGAAGTGAACAATTATCTAAAATGGATGTGTCAGCAGCACACACAACATCTTTGCATGCCAGACTAGGCACTGTCAGCGATGAGCAGGCCTGTTCCCAAGTGTCCTATGGTCTATGTCAAGTGGCTCATGTTGGATAGTGAGTCTTCTTGCAAGGCAGGGTGAACGGTAAGCAGTTATGGTGAGCTTGGTCAAGATTTGTTTCACTTTAAGAACAATTTCATTTTTTTTGTTTGTAGAATTCATTGTATTCAGTTACAAGAACATGCTCCAGCCTCTTGTCATCAATCTCTGACTCCTTCTGGACTAGATACGATGTTAGCAGGATTCCTTTGATCTGCCTTTTGGGATGGCATGATCATGCATTGTTAAGCTCCAAGAGTCAATCTGCATCTCCCATAGTCACCTGCTGTAAGGCAACGTTATTATACTGGAAGTGGGAAGTGTAGGGCTGCACTGGTTTAATGTGCCAATGACAGAGATCATGGTAAATCTCCAGTAGCTCTTAAACTGAGTTAGTGCTGTTAGTGTGGGCTGAGCCACTTGGGTCAAAAGTGCATGTTACAGTGGTCAAGTGGGGAGCAATTTGCTTACCCAGTAATAAGTAGGGACTGGAATATTTTGATGCTTCTGCCCTGAGCCAGCTCTGCTCACTAGAGGTGAAAATCCTCCCAGGTCCACCTTGCTTATGGCACACAGAGACTGCCCCCTCTTTTTCCTCCTTCTCTAAATGATATTCCTCAAATGGAGATGAGGGAAGAAGGGTCAGTAAACTGACTGCATGCTGTTGAGATTTTTCAAGAGCAGAATCAGCTTAAACAGTTGATTATCAATTATACATAAACTTAATTGGATCATTTCCTGTAGGAAGAAAATATGCTCAGTTTGTGTACTGGGAATCCAGGAAGCAAACTATTAAACATTTAAAGAGCTGGGGGAAGGAGAAGTGCAACAAGTTATCATTAAAAGAATTATTCTGCTTAAATCAGTCATCTTTAATCCACTTCGATGGTCTAATATTTAAGCTGCACTTGGTGCAAGGTTCAGAACTAATGTTGTGCCATGTTTTCCATGTGATTGAGACTGAGTAGATAGCTTTGGGAATTACTACATGTAGTTGTTAAAGAGACTCAATGGCCTGGAATAGAATGCTTTCTGCTCTACCCTTCACTGTTGTACAGCCCTTAATTTGACATTCTCTGACATATTACAAACCATATAATGTTCTCCAGGAAAACCAAGAGCTTGATAAGCCAGCAACATAACTGACATGGTTCCCATTTTTCTGTGCATGCATGTGTCTCATGATTTGGATTTGACTTGTCAGCTATCCCTGCATGGCTATCAGTTCTGTTACATAAGTGATACTGTAAACTCCCTTAAAATGAAGCGTTCACAAGTCCAGCTGAAATCTATTTAGTGTTTCCTTAGCGATAAGTTCTTCCGAGCCAGATTTTCCTTACAAATAAAAATTAAAAAACTAACCAAACAAAAAAAACCCCAAGTTTTTTTCTTGTTATGGAAAGTAACAGTTCATCTTGATCCTTATTTACATTATTTGATAAGTAATGGATTTAGAGTTGTTTTTAGTAATTTCAGGGTAAAGGTTCCAATGCTGTTAAAATACACATCTCGTGACCCAAAGTTTTGTCATCCACATTTGTTTTACTCAGTGACTGCAAATGCTTAGACATTGTATAATTAGAATATTCTCACTAACCTGACAGTGCACCAGGCTTCTCTTCGATGGTTATTTTATGCAAGACCATATGTCTCATGGATTTTTTTTTTTTCCATTTACAGAGGGGACAGGATAGTCACTTCCCCCCTTTCCTGTTGCTCTTTGTCGAGGACCAGGCTGAGCAATGTCAGGAAGTAGACTGAAATTGAGAGCGAGTTGTAGCTGAGAGCACAGATGTTTGGCAGCGCTTAAAAATAGATCCCATTTTGCATGTAACTGCTGCAGTCAGCTTGACACAGCCTTGCTGGAGAGCATCGTCCAAATTGTGTTTCATATGAAAGCGGTTGCTTAATTCCAAGTTATCTTGAATTGAACATCTTCCCTGCAGTGTGAGGTGGTCCTATTGGCTCATTGCTTTTTTCATAGATTTGCACAAAACAAGTGGTAAATGCTAAGTCTTGCTTTAATACAGTAAAGGCACTTGATGCAGGCCTGTCCCACAGGGAATATATGCAATTTTATCATGCATGTAATTATTTTTTTATGGACCCACCCTCTCTGAAACAATGTAAGATGCTGCGTTGGGAGCAAGCAATTGAGTTTAGGAATTTAACTGTTAGCTGCTTTAAGGAGAAGGGAATCTAGTGAGTAAGATACTCTATACAACTTAAAGAGGGTACCTCTGACTACAGATTCTGAGGGTAGGAAAGGTTACCATAATATAATCAGTTAGGTCAAGGGATCCATTTATATTCATTTACCTTTGTAAGCTACTCCAGATCTTTGTTTTTGAAGCCTAACTTGACCACGTTATAAAAATGCTCAATTCCCACTCAGTTTAAGAAAGCAGAAACCTGTAAAAGAGCAATTATTGCTCACCTTTGTCTGTCAAGCTATTTGAGAGGTTTAAAGGTCACAGACTGTTTTACATTCAAGGGTGTTTAATCTTCTCCAGGCAAGAAATACATAGAGAAGTGTGCCCCCATCCTGCCTTTACTTATGCTCGTTTCACATACTGCAAGATTTTCTCAACTCTGTATAAAAAAATACTGATCTATAGTCAGTGAATAATTCAACCTCCAGAAGAAAAGGTGAGACAAAGTAGACCAGTGCTCCACCTAAACACTGTCTGCCTAAGTTTCATTTTACTTTTCCTGCCTCAAGAAGAGTGGAAACAAAGTTGAAGTTCAGCAAAGGGGGAAAAAAAATCAAGTTGCCAATAAGAGTTTCAGTGACTCACAGAGAAAGAAAGAAAAAAAGAAAAAAAGAAAAAAAGAAAAAAAAAAAACAGGCACATGGAAACATGTGGCAAACCCAGTCTTAATTGAGCCAATCAGAACTAATGAAGCAAAAGTTCTTAAAGGCACTCAAATAAGCACTTATGTAAATTCATCTTCAGTTGGTTTGGGTTGACTCACGCTAACCAGACATGCTACAAGCCCAGCCTGGCTGGAAACAACTAACCCACACGCTAGTAAAATGCTGTTTTCATTAGGAATTCTTCTGAGGAGTCTTACAGCTCCAAGCTGGGCCAAAGCTCCAGAAGATATTAACTTATCAGCAGAAAGATTACCTCAACAGTATCATTCCACAGCGCTAGGCAGTTGTGCACAGCCTGAAACAGTATTTCTGTGTTCCTTTTCAGTTACTGCTACTAGTACCCATATGCTTGCTGCTTTTGCACTCAGAGGGCTTTGCCCCCCGCCAGCCACTTACATAGCTACTGCTCAAGCAGCCCTTGTATAGGTGTGTGCTGTTCCCTGATTAGCACTCAACTGCAGGCCAAAGGTGTATGCAATCCCTAATCAGGAATGCACTGCTCCAGCTGACATTAGTGATGCTAAGGCTGATTTTTAGTGCTGTGTTGCCATCGTTGTCCCTTTCAGATACTATTTGCAAGTCAGCTGAAGTGTGTGCCATCTTCCTTTCCTTTCCTGTCCCTCTTCTTTTTGTACATTACATTTAAATATCCATACTCTGCAGCAACAATTGCAGGGGTTGTAGGTGGGCTGAATAGCATCTCTCTACCAGTATTATCTTGCTTGAGGAGGGATCTGAGGGAAATGCAGCTCTTCCTGGTGTAGATGTGTCACTGTTAACTGAGAAATGTGCTTTGTATGTCAGGGAAAGCACATCTTCTCTTGCATGTCAAACTGTGAACATGGTTTCTTTGATTTTAGTTTTGTTTACGGTTCGTCATGGTTCCTAGATCAACTTTCCTTATAGTTTGCTCGCAAGGTTTTGTGTTTATAGCATTCCTAGCGAAAATGATGAACTCCACATTTGGAGGGGAGAGAGGAAAGAAAGTGGGTTGAGATCTTAGAAAAACTGCTGTTTTGAGTTTGCTGGTAAATTAGCATTTTTATGTTGTTGTGTTTCTTAACCATGCAGGACACATTTTGCAGTGAGGGTACACATGACCTGCTGGCAGAGCATGAACAAACAGGCAGCGCTCGAGGCTCTTGAGCTCTGAGTGCAATGAGCAGGAGTTAATCCTGCTGTACATACATTTTAGCACAGTGACTGTGAAAGAGATTATGTTGCAGTCAGTGGATATTTCTTATAGTTTGCCATACAAAAGCATAGCAAAAAAGGTTACTTTCAACAGCTGAACATTTTTGTTAAAAAAGTGGTTCTGGAAATACTATAAGATAACAAATGCATCTCACTTGCTAAACATAGTTTTGTTAACAGAACCGTATGGCCTTCCTCTGTGAAGAGTCAAGCTAGCCTGATCTGAGAACGGCCTCGTGTTTAAAGGAGAACTGGGGATTAAAGGCCACTAGTGATCCTAGAAATCCTTTGTTCAAAATTATCAATGTGCTGTGTAATTATCATTGCACATCAGGCTGCTCATGGCTTGTTACTACTGCATGATCTTGAAACATGAACTACATGGAAGCACTAGAAGGGAAAGTTGCTGTTTTAGCCTGTGTCTAATACTGTACCGCAGAGAGCAGCTCTGTTTCACAGTATGTTCTGGGTATATGTTGTTAGTCAGAATACTTACAAAGCTGCAAGAGCAGTACTATTTTACTGTTTAAAGTCTAAGGACTTTTAAGAGGCAGTAGGAAGAATGTAAAGTGAGTCAAAGCAGACCTGAGCCCTAGATGTGACAAGTTAAAGCGATATTGGAAAATGCAGAGGGCAAGTTATTTAAAGGAAGAAGTGTTGGTATAAAGCAGGGGCAAGATCTCTAACAGGGCTAGATTAATCGAAGAGGTGGAATTTGCAAAGACTATAAGCACTGACGAGCCTTATTTCATCTTGCTGTTTAGCCGCCTTTTTTGTAATTTATTGCAAGGACATCTGCTTTTTCTATGCTAATGTAATTATTTGTGTAGGTGTATTGTTTTTGCAGCTTAAATAATTTTAACAAAACATGATTCTGTTTTTCAATTCAGACACCTACAGGTCAGAAACTGACAACATTTTAGTAAAACATCTCTAATAATGGAATTAAATATCTCATTAATGACATAAATTCTGAACTGCTTTGCTTATTTATGAAGTGAATTTTGAAGTTTATGTGAGCCTGCAGGAACCTTCTAGCAGGAAGCACACAGAAATCCATGTCACAGACACAGACTAAGTACTGATTAACAACCAAGTTGCTCAGAAACAAATTAATTAGACTTAAAGTTTGTGCCAAGCACAAGGGCTGACATAGTGGCTGGGCTTTCTTAAAAAAATAAATAAATAAATAAACAAACAAAAAACCTATGTTTGTGGTTTTTTACCTGAAGAAGATTAGACTACCGTTGAACACAAAACAGTCTGTGTCCCATAAATCTCTGAAATAGCTTAACAGATGAATGTAAGGATAATCACAAAATATGGCACTTGAAGTGAATGCCAGTTGGCTACCTGAAAAGCTAAACTGCTCTAGTTCTGAATGCTGTGCACTTAAGTGTCATTAATGAACCAGTAACCAGGGTTTGCTAGTGACAGTGGAGCACGTAGAAACTCCTTGAAAAGACAAAGCCTCTGAAAGCCGTGTGTGGCCCAGATATAACAAACTGTTGTGGATGGAAGCTCAAGCTAACTTGGCATGGGGGACATCAAAGCTTTGATCCAACAAGGCAGGTCTTTCACTTTCTTGTGCTTAAGCCAAGATCTCATCCCACCATATTCAACAAAACATTCCATATGCTTTAAACGTGCAGCCACGGAATATGGTGGCTGGCTGGCAGACAGTACGGGACACTCCAACAGCTGATTTACACGTGACCCTTTTAGAAAGGGAGAGCTTATTTAGCCAAATTCAGTCCCAGTGTACATTAGTGATTTTACATCATGGGTGAATTTGCTTTTGAGTGCCCATGGGATATCTCAGATGCCTTTATTCTGATAATCTCTGCTGTCTGAAGTATCCTAAAATAATTAACTTGCATTACTGATAAATGCTGTGGCAATTCTCCATACAGTATCCATTTAGTTAATGGCTGTAAGATGTGATTTCACTAAAAGCCTGCAAGGCTCTTTTTGCCTCTAACTGTCCCCCAGAAGCTTTGCTGCACTGTGCCTGCAGCAAGGAGCCTAGGATGTGTTTATGCTGCTTGTTGGTGAGGTAGCTTTGGTAATAAGTGTTTATAGAAAATATAGCAAAACACTATCTCTTTTTTTTGTTTTTTTTTCTGCTTCTTACTAAGATGCTTGTCTGCTGCTGCAATATGCCAATGATGCAACAAAGACTCTGTAAATGGGGAACTACAGGATGAGTTTTTCCTCTGTAGCCTGTTGTTTTTGTTGCTGTTGCTCTTGCTGAGCAAGATGACATTTGAGGCATTAACTTAATGTCCCTTTAAACATGACAAGAGACTGATCATCCTGATGAACAGAAATGTTCCTTGCACTTTCACTGCACATGCTTCCAAACTACGGTTAAAATGGCAAGCCCCTACCTGTGATTTTGATGCCATTCATGAGCTTTCCCACTCTGTGGGGATAAGCCACTGTGCATTTCCAGCCAGGGCAACCAGTTCTGCATTGCATAGTTCTTACTCAGATCTCGACAAGCCTTCTGTAGGTCTTTTTCAGTCCTATTTTAAAGCTTACAGGAAGGAAGAACACATGCTAACAGGTTGCAGTTCTCTACTACACTGGTTTGTGGGGAAATTTCTTGTTTCTGGAGCAGCTAGCACTCAGGGAAGTGCCTGGAAGCAAAGCCTCTCCAAGCTTGGAAGAACAGAGCCCTATATTTGGCCTGGAACTCTGAAAATGAAGTAGATGACATCAGCTCTTTGAATCTCTCCCCTGCATGCTGTTATGCTAAGGAAGTTTACAATCTTATTTGAATTTATTATATGTCAGCAGAGTATCTAACTATCCTATTCAAAGATGGCCTTATATAGTAATTATTTCAACTTTACTTGTGGGCAGTAGGTTTTTAAATACTGACCTTGCAATGCCTAAGCCTTCTCTTTGATTGTTGTGAGCTGGGAAAGAGGGAATTTAATCACAGCTCTTAAAAGTTTCATTTAGATGTTGCTGTTAGCACAGTCCAGATTTCCATAGGAAGATGGTTCAAAGCAAGTTTTAAAATTATAAAGAAAAGAAGGAGGGGGTGAATCAATAACCTCATTTTCAGGTTTTCCAACATGACACTTGAATGCTAGTTAGCTTATTGTAAGCCAGATCATTCTAACTGATACGGCCTGGAACAATTAATAAGAACCGATCTTTTCCATCAGTGTTGTTCCCAATTTTCCCATCTTCTATAATGGAAAATTCAGTTGTAAATATTGTTTAAGTGTTATCTTGAGGGAGTGTTGAGAAGAGGAGGAACCAAAAGCTAAAAGGTAGCAGTAAAAGAGCAACCAGGATGCTTTTAGGCTGGTTCCACATGATTCTGTTTGTGTCTTCACCATGTGTTTCGTTTTTCTAACTGTTTCTTAGGAGAACTGTTGCTGCAGGGAAGGATTTTCAGGTTTCTATAGCAGATTCTTCTAGCAATAACAATTTCTTTAAATAGAGATTATCAACTTTTATTTTTGAAAAGTAGAAAAGGAATAGGTAAAATATCTTAGAAAAACAAATTTCAGTACCCTTGGACACTTTTAAGCAATTTAAGTTTTGCTGAAAATGATACAGTCTGAGATCCTCACCCTTGCCAAGAGATTTATGATATCTGAAGAAGAGCCTTTTCTCAAGCCAAGGAGAGAATGGCAATACTTCGAGTGATGGAAGATTAGTATCAAAACAACTATTTCTAAGGACAGAATTAAAATACAATGTTTTGCTGCTTTTTATCATCATACCCAAGCAGCACATGATCTACAGCAATAGACACGTGAAATCCATGGTGCTGTGGAGAAAAAAATTAGTGTTACCTGAACTCTATTATAAATCACTTTTTATTTAATGAATTCTGATTAGTTATTTTAAACCACATTTTATCTCAGTAGGAATTGTTCTGTTTTTGCAATTCATTCTTAAATCCAAAGGGAATTAAGCATGTCCAAATAAGCTATGTTCCTGTTTTATATTGGATCTGAAAGTGAAATATCAGAAAAGCACTAGTATAGTTGAGTAACAAAAATACTATTTTCAAAGGAAAGAAATAAAGCGTCTGCTATTGTTTTCTCCCCACAAATTTTTAATAGAGCCCAAATTTATCAGGGAGTGGGCAAATAGAGATAGGAAAGGTCTTGGAAAACTGCTTCCTGTGGATCTAGGGCTAATCTAATATAAAAAAAAATATTCAATTTTGATGGGCCATGATCCTGCCAACAGAGATACTTATACTTCATTTTAAAGCAAGACTGTAGACTCATTGACTTAAATTAGACTGTTCATGCAAGAAAAACAGAGCAAGGACTTTACAGTAAAGTGGGAATCATCTGCTTTTTTATATCTCTATTTACCCTACAAAAGATTATCTTATTATTTTTTCTAAAATAAACTAAATTACAGTTTTTCTCTTTACATTGAAACAGGAATCAAAAGCCAAGTCCTTTTTTGGAAAGAAACAATGAACTCTTCAGCTAATATAAACTGGTTGAGTTCCAGTAAACTTGAGAAAACTACATTCTTTCCAAACATCTCCATTGCTGTCTCATACAAACACGTGTCCAAGACCTCTTAGATTTTTAGATACGGCTTAAAGCTTGTGAAATGGTATTCAAAGCACTACAAAGAATCTGGGCACAGAATTGTGGAGAAGCAAGTTGAAAAGTTTATGGAAAATTTAAATGAGACAGGCAGTTTTGATTTTCTTGGAGCCTGGAGAGTGTTTTGAATCTGTAGTGGCGGATATGATATTGTTTGTGCTGGGTCTGGATATGTAGCAATAGAGCAAGCGAACAGGACCGTGTGATACAACAGCTTCTAACCAGAAGAATAAGGAAGTATGAGCAAGAGGGAATTGCATGTGCTTATACTTAGACCAGCATAGGAGCAGGCACAGTTTAGCACATGGCAGTAGGGAGGAGACAGTAGTAGGACATGAACACAATGGCACAGACCTTGAACGATTCCTGTGTTATATGTCAAAGTCTACTAAGGAATACACCACTGAGTACAGGCAAATCTATTCAAAAGCACTATGAAAACTTACTAAGCAAAAGATGTCGTTAGCTATTATTGGAAAAATCAAACATTATCATTTAGAGGTAGAAGGAAGTCTAAGTGTGAATTGTTCTGTGTTGGATTCTATTACTTTCAGGCAACTTCCTTCTCTCAGCAAAATTCCTCTTGCCTGGTTGTTTAGAAAGGGAATTACATATTGCTAAGAGATCATATCTCCTTTCTGGACAGTAGTAGCAAGGAAGAGATGAAGCCTTAACATAAGGTTGAGATCCTACCAGTGGGAGAAGAGCGTGGGCTCCTGCTTGCAGGAACGATTATAATGAAGTGGCCAGATAGCCTTTATTCCTTCCTTCTGCAAAGCACCTTAGAAAATGTTGAAATTGTCTCCAGCAGGGAGAACCTTGATGCTATTTCTGGTTCTGCTTGTGTGACCATGGATAACCTGAACACAAGTATGTGCGAACAACTTGACTCAAAGAAGGAATAAAATCTAAGGCTTTCTTTTTCTGTGCAAATCATTTGAAGGGGCCTAGTTTCTTCTTCTTCCCCATGTTCCACCCTCTGTATTTCCAAGTCATATATAGGAACATCATTTCATTCCTGCTTTATGGAAGAACATTGTCTGACTCTGTCTACTGAAGTAGCAAAGCAGGCTGGTGGGTACAGGAGTGAAGAAAACTCCACAGAATACAGTACAATAAAAAGCATGGTACGTTTCTGCTCTTTACGTAGGGCAGGATGCCAGCACTTGGAATAATCTGCACTTGGCCTGACCCAGGGTTTGTTGGAAGACTCCCTCTAGCTTGACTGGAGTTTGGATCAAACTCCTTGTGACTAACTTTTGGCTTAAATATTAAGGTTGAGTTCCATGGAAAATTAGGTTAGGGAACTAGACAGAAATTCTAAGGCCAAAACCAGACATTAGTATTGTTTTGAAGGGTATCCCAGGTTTAACAATCTAGTTCAAATCTTATGAACCCTTAGAAAATTTGTCCATGCAGGAGTGCAGAATTCTTACAAGATCAAGACAATGTTCTACTGAGTTGGCCACATGCACATGAAACCAGATGTGCATGTGCATTCTCTGGATACAAGCATTGTTTTTTAAGTAACATTCCCCACTGGAATAGCATTCTGAAACCTCTTTCTTTGTTTCCCTCTTTGCAATAGGTTTTGAAGCAATCATGTACTGAGATTTTATATTTGGAACCATCCAGCGTCTGTGTGGGAGGTAAGTTTTTAGAACTGGAAAAATTAATAATTATAGAACTGTTTGATTTCCAAATTTTATGCAAACAAGAACACTACGGGTCATCTAGAAGAAAGAAAAAGAATCTTTAAAAATACTAAGGGATCTTCTAAAAAAGATCAGATCCTTCTCTACTCATTTTGTTCCTCAGAAGAGCTGTCTTTCTGGGTCTCTTTTAAATTGCTAGTACAGGTATAATTTTGAGACAGACACTTGCCTCCCAATGTCACATTAGTCACACATGGTCATTTGATTTAAGAGTACTCCTCACTACCTGTGTTTGTGTTCTTTCACCTATGAGAAATGAAAGACTTAAACTCTCCCTCACAGAAAGTAAAATTTCTAGTCTCTCAATGGCACGAGAGGTTTGAATCTGTCCTAAAACTACTTCCTTATCTGGCACTTGTGTTTGTTAATGAGGCTATGAAGTCTAATTGCCTCAACAATGGGCTCCCAGCTAACGAGAACTTATGGAAGTGATCAAAGGAAACTGGAATTGTAAGATGCCACTTTCCTTCACAAAGAGATTGGAAAGTCTAAAAAACTTGTGCTTGCATTCAAAACAAGGATAGTTACTCTGAGATCCTCTCATACAATTTTATCTATGGCCACTGAGTTAAAATCTGGGAAGCCTTATTATGTACATTTACATAAACACATAATGATTTACATAGTGCCCTGAATCTGTAGTGCAAGAAGCAAAGCGCTTATTTTAACATGAGCCTGAAAGCAGAGATCTGCATTTTTGGGCTGCAAGTGTTAATATGTTTCTCAAGCAGAACTGCACAAACATACAAATGCTTGTCTTCTCTCTAGGATTTCACAATCTGCACATACTTTGAAACCAATTAAAATAAGGTAGTTGCAAAATCTACTTATTTTGATGTTTCTGTCAAGACATAGATCATTTCAATTAAACCAGTGACTTTGTAAACAATCGCTTTTCATTTCTCCATAAAACTCAAATAGTGTGGCCCTTATGCATCTTCCAGAGGGGAAAAAAAAAAAAAAAAAACTTCACACAGACTCTATCTGGAGTTTTTAGTGAATCTGAGCCAAGTATTGGAAATCTTCTTATGAGACCCAGATTCCTTATTATCAGAGAAAGTTTTGCTTGTGCAGCTAATCCCCAAGGACTTTTATTTGCTCAGCTCTAGTTGCTAGTCAGAATAGACTTCCTCCAACAAGGTAGCTGGGAGCAACACTTTTTTTCCCCCCTTCGGTGATCTGACTGAAGAGTCAGATACTACGACAGCTTAAAAAGTTGTCACAAGACTGTCTGAAGAGCGACTATGTTGTGGCTGAGTTATTGATGGCTAAATTTATATTCTCCTTGTCTGCATTTAGTCCTTATTACCAAGTACTAAAGATTGATGATGCGGTGGGGGGTTGTTTTTTTTTTTTCTCTTCAGAGGAATTCCAAGTTGTTCTTAGAGGAAGTGGCTTAACTCTTGCCAGGAGACTTGATGGTATTACTTGTACCTATCATGTGAATGGAACCACCATCAGTAAGTATTTAAACTTGAGACAAAACTGCCTTGATATTTCCTCATAAGCACTTTTTTCCCCTTCCCTTCTGCTTACCTCATTTAATTAAAATCTAAAGAGAAAAGCATGGAAAAAAGAAATATATAAGCTCTGAGGTTTAGTAATGTAGTAAGGAGAATGCTTTTTCATCTTATTCAGGGGTTTCATTTTGCTGCTAGTGGCCATTAGCCGTAAACTAGGACTGATGTGTAGCTGCACTGCTGCCTGTGTGAAGTGCTTTCTTGCCCTACAATGAACAGGTGTTTGTGTATGAGAAAGCACGACCGCAAAGCGCACTAACCAAGTGTCTCCATGCCATAGGGAGACTTGGGCCAAGACATGGATCTTCTTTCAAAAGGCCAACTTTCCAACACGCACTTATCTTGAAGCATCTCTGTCCATCCGGTTTTGTATAGCAGATGCAGAGCCCTTGCGCTGCTGGTTTCAGGCACTTGAAGTTGTGAATGCCCTTCCACGACAGGGAGTCCACTCTTGTAGGCTTCTACTACAGTGTAGAAAGAATAAAGCCAAATCAGAGCAATTGGTACTATCTTCTGCTCATATGTTGAGCTTGTTCATCAGCCCAGTATTTCAAAAAGCATTTCCCTCCAGGAGAAGTGTCTCTAACTGGGCTACAGTTCCCTGATTTTTTACCCATAGATAAGAACTTAGTTTTAGAAAAAAATGAAACTTCCTTTGTAGATTTAATTGTTTCCTAGAGAAAAAAGTGTACTTTACAGATTTTTTTTTTTTTAATGAACACTCATTCTTGGATGGATATTACAATCCTTAGATCTTCTGTTCACTGGGAATTTTTTCCCAATAGAAGACTGCAGACGTCGGAGAGGAAAACAGTAATAGTTGTAGAGAGAGAATCCAAACTTTTTTTCCTTCCTGCCAGGTCAGATACCCGATTAAATGAGTTTCCCAGTAGAGAATTTCATTTTCATGTTGCCCGAGTTGGCACGAAGGTGAGGATGGTGGACAAATTGCCATCACAGGGAACCTCTGCCCTTTTTAATATTCAGAAACTTAAATGGACAACTAGTGGATTTACATCCAACTTTTTGCTTTAAACGCTATCCCTTAGTGCAAGCCAACTAGCCAGACTGGAAAATAACCAAATTGGACATATTTAAGAAGTGTTTTTTGCTATCTAATATCTGATTTTTATATAAGCTTGTCTTAAATTCCTATCCTATTGCATATGTTTCCAGTACATTTTATTCCTATTCTGGATATAATTTATACTTTGAATGTGTTGCCAATCTCTCCTGCCTGTTAAAGATCTCCTAGAACAGCTTGAAAGAATAACAGAATAGCACAGTTGCTGTGGATAAAGACAACTTGTGTAAATAAGCTCTACCTTTATAAATTTCTCTTCATTCTTGATTGAAAATGTCATCTTTGTTTTCTATATTAAGCTAGCATGCTTAATTGCACTTGTTGCATAAATTAGCTTTATAGAGTTAGAATTTGCCATCTGCAAAGTAATTCTTACCATTATATTATCCCCTGATGTACCTTCATTACTTGGAGAAGCAGGGAAGCAGACTAGTTTAGCTCCAGCTCAAGAAAATGAATTCCATACTACTTTGGACAAATATTTGAAGCCTTAAAAACGCAACTACAGGATAATCAGAACTTAAATTTGAATTTCAGGAGCATATTTAAGTCATCTAGATTTTTCACTTGTAACCCTGCTTTACTCCTAACTTGCTGTTTATCATGAGCAGTTCACTATACCCCTGTTCATCCCTCTATGAAGAGAACAGCAGCACTTACCTTGTTTACAAGAGCATTTGGAGGCTTGCATCAGTATGGTTATGCTGATGGTGCTCAAAATATTCTGATGGAGGGCAGTAAATTCATGGTGGAAACAAGAACCTATGGAATATTAGAAGACGGATCAGGCATTTTCCATAAACTTCAGATTTAAACCTCTGCTGTCCTCTTGGGAGTTGTTACTGTATTAACAGTTTTGGCACTCTTCTTACCAATGCTACCACTATGCACCAAATAGGTCTGCAGTACTTAGTGACTGGTAGATTGTGCTGCTGCTAGAATTAGGGGCTGGCTGTGTTCCCTAGGAACTTGAGTTCAGAGGAAGCTGGCAAGGGTGAGCAGAGGTCCAGAGCAAACTAGGTGGAAGTCATAAAGGTTAGATGCATTACATTCGCAGAAAAGAGAGGTAAATGTTACATGTTTTGACATGGGCTGCTTTGACAATGAAGATGAGAAGTGGGCTCCCCAAATCTGGCCAAAGAGAACAAGAGGTAATAGGCTTAAAATTCTGCAAGTGATCCATGTTTGATACTAGGAAAACAGGTTTCACTAAAAAATGCTTAAGGGCTGCAATATGTTATCTAGAAAATCTTAATAGCAGCTTCAGTGTATGTCACAAAAAAGGCTCAGATGTTTCCTTCTTTAAATGACCTCTCCAAGTGCCTTCTAACTGATTTTTTCCTGATTCCACAATTGCATTGCCATTTGTACCAGAACAGAGTATATATGAATATTTGACATCTGAGTTGCCTTTGTAGAAGTAACTATACTTGGACAGAAAGAAGCCCCCAAATTCTTGCAAGCATCTGATGTGAGAATTTGCAGCTACATCTCTGGGCTGCTTTTTCTTTTCTTGGCTTCAGAAAAGGGTGTGCTAAAGCATAAGAAGGGAGAGGAATGACATGGTGATGTATTTATTATATTTTGTAGCATAACAACACAAGCTGCTTTATGGTGTCTTGCCAAAGGCCCTTCCCAACCCACCCAGGTTCTTCTCTCCAGCAATGGCCTATGTCAAATGTTTAGGGAATAAACAGGGAAATTTTATGTGATCTTTCCCCTGGTGTGCTAAATCGTTTTCTAGAGCTCTGCGCTGTGTACCAAGCAGTTTTGTTTCAGAGGAGACCTGGAGGAGAATAGTAGATCTAGGATGGATAAAAAGGTAGAAACAACTCTCCCAGCAACAGGAGGAGGAAGAAAATGACCCTAAGAAAAGGAACATTTCCCCCACATATTGATTATCTTTTATGAAAAAAAAAAAAAACAAACACACCCCTACTAGCAGCAGAACCTTTCCATTTTGGAGCAGAAAGCAGGAGGGCACTTGCATGAGAATGTATCTACTTGAGTTCCCCTTACTGATAGCTTGGGCTCCACTTTAAGATCAGCCTCTTGAACAGTCATTTTGTTGTTTCTTCTGGTTTTAAAATATAGTTTTGGCATGTTTCTCTTTCAGCATTTATAAAGAACCATTACCAAATGCTGGAAAGGAAATCTGCCAAATGTAACCGTGAGATAGAAAAATAATCTATGAAACATACCATAAAGACAAAAACATATGGCAATGTGCTAATCCTTCTTCCCCACCTCACAACTAGCCCCAAATCTAGGCCAAGCAGTTGGTGCAGATTACAGCATATAAGAAAGGAAAGGTTCATTTATGCTAACAGCTCCTCCCTGAGCTGCTCCTGAACTATTTGTATATCTTCTTCTCCCCTCCCACCTCCTAAATGCAGGATAGAGCCACCTCTGAGTTTGTCTTGCAGATCATTTATCCACCCCCCCATCAGGAAGCAGTCTATGCTTGCAGTGCAGCTCTAGTACAGAATTAACAATACTATCCTGGGGAAAGTTCAGAAGATGATCCTGCCCACTGAGCAGAATCCTTCCCATCTTACCAAACACACCAGGTAAAATAGCCTTCTTCAGCGAATCCTGTATGCACTGAGTACAGACAGTGATAGTCCTGTTTGACCCTATCTCCTTCTGGAGAACTCTTCATATAAAGGTTACAGTGAAGAACTACTGCTGCCTTTTGTCAGCCAGTGCAGAAGACTTTTACCTTCTTTACTTTTTGCAGTTGCAGAAAAGGAAAGCATACTTTGCTGGACATGATCTACAGGTAGTTACCTTATAGGCAGCTGAGAGCTACAAGTATTGAGAAACCCTAAAGCTTGAAAATAATAGAGAAATCAAACCCAGAATCACATCACAATCTAAAGGCAATGTGGGGGAATGGATCTAACAAAAAGCAAACCTTCACCTTGCAAATATTAGGAGTTACCTAATAATGTTCCCAGTGTTCTTAGAAAGGCCTTGATTCTAGGAAAACATCACTCTTGGACCTAAAAACGTGTAAATTTAAGTAATCAGTGTACTGTGAATGCATATTGCATACTGTTGGCTCTCATGTTCCCTTGGGAAAGTATAGCTTGATGTTTTTTTCCTCTCCTGACTTAAAGCTCTTCCTTACTTGCAAGTGCAGGCCATTGCCAAGCCAATAGCCAGCATGCTGTAAAAAAGGGGAAGGACATTATAGAGTGTTCACACGTCTTCTCATCTAAGAAGAACGATTTATTAAACACATGCAATTTGTTTTTCAGATGAAAAACCAAAAAAGGTGGAACCAGAGTTTTTGCTCTGTCCTGCACCAATCCTATATAAAAGTGGCCAGTAAGTACTTAAAGTAAATCTTATACTGTGTTTTGATAGAATTGGACCCATTTTGGCGGACACTAATCATGTAGGGTTTTGGCTAGAGGCAATTTTTGTTGTTTTTATGGAGAGCAGCTTTGTTTGTTTGGTTGGTTTTTCTCTCATTATTGTGTTATTTCCATCATGTATTTCCCAGTTCTGGAATGGTTTCTAGATAGTCATCTGTGACCAAACCAATTTGGACAGTGCCTTAAAAATGAATATCCAGCCAGTTTATTAAACACTGAAAAGGTCTGGCTTGTCATAACTTTTATGCAGATTAGCTATGTTTTAACAGGGCTTAATACGCTTGCTTCTGGATCATCTTTAGACTCCTTCTTAAACACATTACATTATCACTGACACTTACAAGCTATTATTAAAATTACATGTCAAGATGTGTATCACCGCTCAACGTGTAATGGTAAAGCAAGGCACTAATTTAACAGCCGCAGCCATCTCATAACAGCACTGTGGCTAAACTGCAGCTCTGGCCTTATTCTAAGTGTCACCAGCTATGGCTGCAGATTACTTCTGGCCTTTGGAGAACTAATTCCTCCTTCCTGTTGTCAAATTCAGACATGCCCTAGGCTTTTAGGCTCACTTCAGCTTAAATTTCATTTTTTAAATTTATGAGATAGTAACATGAAAGAGAAATCCTAAGCTAATCAAAAGTCAGAAAACTGCATGTCAGACCAGCTCTGTGGGAGAGAGGAGCCTTTGAGACTGTTTTTCTTTGAGAAGAGCTACTTGCAAAACAGGGAAAAGGTAATTTGGGATGCAATATTAATAATAATACATTAGGAAGCACAGCAGTTCACTGCAGATTTGCACTGTCATTTTACTGTGAGTTCTTAACAGTTTAACAACTAAGCACGTTGCCTAGATGATTTTTGAGTGGAATTACTTTCCTAAGTAAGAGTCAACAACCACAGTTGCTAGAAGACCGATAGCAAAACTCCAAATGCACATCTGTTTTGTATGTTAAATAGTAACTGTGAGGGGAAAAGCTGGAAAGTAGTGGAAAGCAAAACAAAAACTCTGTAAGTAGTTAAAAGCAGCGGAAGAGCAGGGTGAATCATTGCAGATGAGCAGCAGCTACAGCCTGACATCACAGAGCTCTTCTCTGGGGAGTGAGCACTGTTTTATGGCAGTGCAGGAAAAACAAGCGTGGAGGAGAGTTACGCTGGAGAGCAGAGGGAGGGGATGAGTCTAATTCTGTTATTTTCATGATCGTCAAGTTGCCTTTCAAATAGCTAGGCAAAACTGATCTTGTCCTAAATGCAACAGCAGTTTGTTAGCACCATTTTGCTATTGTATTACACAGGACAGTTTTACTAATTTCATCTGAGCTAGTCTGCATGTGGTTGTGTGCCAATTGCACAACAAAACAGCTGTAACAAACTGCTGTCTTAGCTAAAGCCAATCATCACCATGTGCAGCTGTAAGAGAACTAATTTTATCTTCAGGAAGACGTAAATCAGTCAGGTTAAGAACCTTCCTCTCCAAGCCAAATAATTCGGAGGAGTTACATGACCTTAAAACAGCAACATGTCAGCAAGTTAGGCCCACAGTATTAAGCACTCTAACCTAAAGTTCTAAATGCTCTTTACACACTTAGTTTGCAGACATGTAGATAGCATATCCCACCCAATGAATACAATTTATTGATATTTATTCAAGCACAGTGAACATTATTTGGACATGCTGGATTTCTTTTTTTCTCTAAGGTGCTTTTTTGGCCTTTAAAGTGTTTTTGAACACATCATATTGTAACTGAAGTCCAGGTCAAGCACTTAATTACAGCACAATTCTCAGTAATGCTTATAGGAAAGAAGGCATAAACTGTTTATGTTAGTAAGTTGTACAGGTTTGCACAAAAAGATTTTTCAGAAGTTAAAGTTATGCAAAACACAGTTTCATTACCCTGTATTGAATCAGTTACAGCTTTGGCCCAGAGATAAATGGTTTGCTGTGCAGAAGACTGACAGCTATGAAAGATATGTACATACTTGAACTCTTGACTTCCCATTGGCACAACTCAGGCTATTGCTGGATACCTCCCAGTAATTCCTCATGTAGTGGAGCTAATATTAGTTGCTAATATAGCAACAACCGATCTGCTCTATTTTTCCTAATGCTCTTTTCGGTGGAATTAACTGCAACAGAAAAGCAAAATTAGCTTTTCAGCTCCTAAACATACAGCTTTGTTTTTGGATAAATGGGCAAAACCTCATGTAGCAGGTTTAATTATATTTCTGTTGTAGACTTTTAGACTGATGAATTTGCACTTTTCAAATGTAGAACAAAAAAACTATATGGAATAAACAAGATATTTCCTTGATAAACCCCTGGTCACCTGGACTGATGCCATAGTGTGCTTCCACTTGCTTTCCAGTTGCTGACTACACTTACTTAGAAGCCTCCATAATGACATATAGTTAAGCCTTCTTTTCAAACCCTGTTTCTTGTAGCACCATGTAGCAGATTGATATGGAACCCTTAGGTGATGTGACAACATGATGCTGCTGCCTGTGCCATTTAAAAAAAAACTTTTTTTTTTTTTTTTTTTGAGGATGTAAAATGGCAATCTTTACCAAATTTGCTCCTGTAAAAGAACTCTGGGTTGGCTAACATGAGAATTACATGGGATTTCTAGATCCATTAGCTATGGATTATGAAAAGTAGAATCAAAAAATTCTGAATGGAAAAGTCCAATCATATAATCTATGGGAAGATGAGGAGAGAAACCCAGTGAAGTTGATTTGCTTTGTTTCATGTACTGTGACATCCTGTGAGGCCCACTGTAGTCATAGAACCAAGCAAACTGGTTTACAAAAAGGATGCAGTTTCTAATGCACAGACAGTGTCAGAGGCAATTTAGAAGGCTCTTCCAGAACGTCTGAGGAAATCTGTGCATCCTTTCAGCTCAGAATTGAATTGAGCTTCCTGTCTTGCCACAGCTTCAAAGGAACTGAACACAAAACTCAAGAGTTCCTCATCATCACTTAATTATTTCAGAGGTTTCTGAAGTCATAGTACTTAGAAAAGAGAACAGAGCCCTTGCTTCTACTTTTGAGGACCAGTACAGGTGAAGAATGGTGAAGAAAACTAACCTTTGCACTAGTGTAGATTTTATTCTAGTCTTCTGGCTCAAAATCTTTTGAGTATACATTCTGAAAACTTATTTCTAGGCTTGACTTGACAAACAGATGGCTTCTATTCTTTTAAGTCAGCGGTTAAGTCCCTTCTGACTTCAGTGGAGAGAGAGTCAGGACAATATTCTTAGTGACTAGACATTTATAAATCCTACTTTTTGATATGCTGAAAATAATAAAATACATTAAACAAGCATAACAAAAGAATACTTCACTGAAATATTAGTAGTTAAATATTTACCCATCTACTAGTTAACTCTCCCAATTTGTTGTTTCACCTTATTTTCTCACTAGGGTATTGCAGTACGCAATCTGCTGGCTCCTGGTGCTAAGGCCCAATTTTAATATTCTTGTGCAGATATTTATGTAAGCAATTCAAGAAGGGTTTGGTCTGGGCTATAAGGTAAAACACTCAAAATGAAAATGGGCTGAGAAATGATCACTGTGCTTAAAATAATTATGAGAATTGCAGATTTTTTTTAAATACAGCAGCAGTGTCGCCAGCCGTCTTCGTGGATCCTGTGCTTGAACTCATCAGGAGTGTCTATTCCAAGATTAATATTTGAGTAGTGTAAGAACACTATATCCTAACATTAACTCCTGAAATCAAGTGTGCACTTGTCCCTCCATCTGGCAAGATGAGTTTCTCATAATTTCAAATGCATTGACTAGTCCACCTGAATTCACCTAAAATAAGTTGGACGTGTACTTAAGAACACCAGCAAAAGGCACACATATACTTATGTGGGATTGTTACTTTACATTTATGTATCCAACAATGTCTCAATTATTCAAGTACAGTTTTGATACAGTTTGAAACAGGCAGTACCTTTCTCCTCTGGTTTGTAATCTTAACAAACAACAAAGAAACAAAAAATACAAATCTGAGAAGAAAAATCTGAGGGCAAGTGGAACCTTGCTTCCAGGTCCCCTGAATTTGATTGTCACATACAGAGATATCGTCTGTGCTACTGTTGAATGACCTAACTTACTCTCTATTCAAGACATGTTGGCTTCTGTTCATGCATATCCTTTCCTACATCCTGTCCAAAATTAACAGCTGATGACACTTAAATAGAAAGCTAAATGAGATTTAGTTGTTGTGTGGTGGAAAGAGAAATTATTACTCTGTATTCTCCCAAATTCTTGGTTACCTTCAGTTTTCAAATATTTGTCTTAAATTTAGTCTCCCGTTGTGTGCAGTTTGCTTGAAATTAAGCACACACAAGTGCATGAAAAAGTCTGTTAGAGTTCATGAATTTGTTTTCAGTACACTGCCAGTAGTAATAGCTGGATAAAAGCACAAAACCATTTTTGTGGTAAACTTCAAGGTATTTCCCATCCAGACTTTCCAGTAAGGAATTGCTAAGGGAAAATACAGTATTATTGAGTGCATTGCATAAGGCTTTGCACATAGTCAGAGAATAAATAGCTCAATAAATAGCTCAGACTCTTAAAACTCCTCTAACAAACTACAAAAACTTTTGTCCTAGAAAGAAAATACAGTGGAAAGTGATCCCTAAAATCACATAGCTTCGTGTTTCCACACTGCAAATGCCACCTTGAAACATTCTTTTGGTTCTCTATTAATCAGACTTCTCACAAGAAGGGCCTGTCCCGCTCACCTCTTGGTTCATCCTTTTGACAACTGCTGCTTTGCTTGTTTTGCACTCATTTGTGAATGAGATGGGAGCTCCAAGGCAATTCAGGCACAAATAATATCATGTGCTTTCTGCAGTGGCTTCTCAGGACTTTAGTTTTGAATATTTTTTGGTTTTGCTTTATCACTTTTTCCTCTTTAGAATTCAAATGCTGTCCCTAGGCACATTGAGAAATAGAGAGCTAAGTGACACAGCTTCAGAAAGTAACTTAACCAGCTACTGCATCCATCTCTTTCTCGTTAGACATTTCTGAATTTCCCTACTATCTTCTCTACTAATAATTCTTTTGTCCCATTGCAGTAAAATGTCAGTCCTATAAAAAGTCTATAAAAATGACTTTTGGGGACTTCATGTTTGGCAGGTCAGATTAGTTCTCTTTCTTCTGTTTTCTTCTAAGTATCCAAACAGGCTCCTAATATATTAAATACATATATAAGCATACACACACACCCCTACCTTTTTTTTGGCAATCTGAGGTAGCCTGAATGCAAGGTTTTTTTTCCCCTCAATGACCCAGGTTTTGGTAGTATGCTCTGTTTTTGAGGCACAGATTTAGGGCAGAATTAACTGCCCTGAATTTGCTGGCTTTTTGCTGTGGATCACATGCAGGAGAGAATGGAGGACAGTGGGAATTAACCATCTTTGAGAGCGTCTCTCAATAGGGGCTTAAGGGAAGCCAAAGTTCTCTCTCGTGGCAAAGCTTCCATGTGACTGTAGAAATGGGCTTCTGGATGCAGTGCATTTCTCCCTGTGAGGTTCTGGCAAATTCCTGTAAAAATCAGTTTCAAGTAAAACGCAAATCCTGTGCAATTCCACTTTAAACATATTGTAGTTTACAGAATGCATGGAGAAATTCTTGCTTGCTGCTGTATATATCTTCAACATTTAGAGCAGATAGAAAAAAGAAAATTAGTCACTGATGTTCTTTCCCTGAGCTTCTGCCACCCCAGGGAACCATCTCCAAAGAAATCAGAAGCAGAAAGCACAGCAAACTACTCCTTCAGATTTACTTCTGATAAGGAGCTTCATGTTAAAAGAGGTTTCCATAAAATCTAGGATTGGTACTTTGAGTCTTGCTTTCCAGGTTACCATTTTCATTAATATGAGCTCCAGATTTAAAAGGAAGACTAGGGAAACGGGAAAACAAACACGGGCTTAGTGGAGATGAATGGCTTGTGGTGCTCCATCCTGTCAATTACCTCATTTGGCTCACAGACAGCTGTTCTCATTCAAGAGCAGCTGAAAGGTGCTTCATGAAATGGCTGTCAGGGCTAGCTGCTAACAAAGAATCCTGACTGGTTTGTCTCCCCTTAGACTAGCCCAAAAATAGAGCATGTTATGCCTTTACTCCATTGCCTCCTTCATGTGACAAGAGCTTGGGAGCCAGAATTTTAAAAAAATGCTTCTGAATTTAGCCTCTTGGGAAACAAGAGCATGTTACATTGGCCAGCAACATTTCTAAGTTCATTACACAGGCAGGATGCCATGGAAGGGCTTGCTCCTCTTGGAATCTGTGCAATATATGCAGTGAAGCCGTCCTTTTAAAGGTTTGGCTGCTGTCCTAAGAAAAAAAAAATAATCCACTGTTAAGTTTGTTTCTTCTCCAACACCTGTAGGTGCTAAAACAAACCTCTGTGCTTCCTTCTCATGTGTTGTGTCTAAGGGACTGTTTTTCACATGGTTAAACCAACTGCCTAGAGCACTGCTGTTTTAATGTGACATTAGTACACAATCATCACATTTCATAAATTTATTATCTCCTACTGCAGCCCCTTCCTGGAGTGTTTTTTCTTTTTTTCTTTGGGTGATAATGTCTCTAAAGAGATTGCATTTAAGAAAAGGGATGCTGTGCAAGGTGACTGATGTTTAATACGTTTGCCTAATTAACTTCTGGTTAATAATTCTAACCCATTAAGTAGCTAGTTAGTATATGTTTCGAATAAACACATCTGGTCTTGCAATGAGTGAAGGTTCTGCCTGTGTGTGGGTGACAGATGTGATGGTAGCTTCCCCAGTGCTCTCTTTTAAATAATTAACAGCTCACTGGTGAGGTAGCCGTAGACAGACAGCCTCCAAGCCAGCTGTATAGTCTCAGAGCTGTATCTATGGACATGTGCCTCATCTCATTAGTCTGCTCCATCTATTACATTCCCACTTCTTTGCTGTTTCAAAAGCTATGTGTAGCTCTAAGAAACATCCTTTTAAATAGCTTTGGACTCTTGGCTTCTGGTCTGAAAGGCAGCAGGAGATGAAGGAATAATATGTCAGGCCACCCAAGGGGCAAGTAGTTTTGAATTCACAAGTCCTGCAGATTGATCTCTCTTCCCAGACAAAGGGCATTCGAGACAGGCCCGCCCTGGTGTTTCATTACATGGAGTTGCTGGGCTAGGTTTGGAAACAACCTTCTTTTGAAGGAGCTGGAGTCTTGCGGTAGCCCCTTTCTTTAAAGGACCAATGGCTTCCTAGCCAGGAACAGCTGGTAAGTCTTATCAATCTCAGAAATTAGAGAAATTAACCTTAGTTACAATGTAGAAGCAGTCATTCCTCCCAACTCAGCTGTCTTTTAGTTTGAAATATTTTTGGGTTTTATTTTATTTTTTTTTTCAAACTAGTAATATCCTTTGTTGTAGTTTATCAACCGAATTGCAGGATACTTTCTAGAGGCTAATTTGCACAAAAACAACTTTTGAAAAATGAGCATGGACTTGAACCAGGCTAACCAAAGGGTGAAGAAAGATTTATTCTTATTTTTTTTTTTGAGAGCCCATGAACCCAGATCATTATGTGGCTATACCATAATGGTTAACATGCAGCTGTCATTAGTTGTAGCGATACGGGCTCAGTCTGTGACCTTTGTTTTGTAAGGCATCAACAATAGCACAGCTGCCCCTGCACAGTTGAGATCTCAAACCTGCAATTTGGCAAGAAGAACAGAACAAATTGGATAAATATACATAAACACATTGTGAAGGAAGGGAAAACAGCACAGAATGAACCTGAGCATCATCCTACAACTTGTTTGATAGGGATGATTTAAGTAGGCATATGGTATAGTTAAATGTGCTTTCAGAAACATTGGCTTGATTCTTCAAGCAAATATGAAACAAATATCTAAATAGAAAGCGAGCTGATACAGTATCATTAGTTCTCTCAAAGGAGGCATATGAATGCCTTGGGAAATGTGTGCAAGTGGGGGCTGGGCGTGAATGATGAGCAGATTTAGATTCCCACACGAAAAGTGTCATTAACTTATTGTTAAGATGGAAAAATTGTGCTTCTTTATAACCCTTCAACCATTAAAAATGGGGAGCAATATGCTAACATTTACACCTACCCCAGCACCCATTTTTTAAGCCTTACTAGTTTAATGTTGGCACCACAGACCGCCACACCCACTGCAATGCCTCTCACACACGGCTTCTATTCAGCCACCATACTGCCTACGAGACATCTTCCAGAACTGCATATCACTGCTGCGCTCATCCTACACTGCAACCTTTCCATTCTACATTATTTAGTAACTTAATAAGAATTCTAAGTTTAAAAATTATCCTTTGTCTTTCATCATTCCTTACACCAGATGGAAAGAGAACACAAAGCAAATAGCACATTCAGAACTTCTTCGCCTAACAAAAGAAGTTTGGCATATATTTAAATGATGCTCTGCACAAGTCAGACCAGGTACCTCCCACATATGCTGTGTGCAAACACTGACATACCTGCATCAGGGACTTGCACAGTGTGTGCACAAACATGAGGTTATCTATCCACGCAGCCAAACCCATAATTGACTTGAGTACGCTAACATGGGGGGAGAAAACTTGTCCAAGTAAGCAAAAGACAGATAAGTCACTATTAACTTAACTGGCCTTTTTTGTTGTTGTTGAACTGAGTAGCTGAGAATCAGGTGAAGGAAATAACTCTTACACTTTCATACTGCTAGAACTGAAATTTTAATTTTAAATAAAATTTAATACTTTTTCCCCTTTTGCTAAAAAAGCGAAGTCTGAAGCGCATCCTGCAAACACAGGGAACAAGTCCCAGAGGAAAAAGTATGAATGCAATCTGCAAATTCACCTGTGCACCTTCCCGAGTTATAGAAGAGATGATGAATATTTCATAGGGTGTGTTCAGCATGTTCTTCAGACTCACAAAGTACACAATCATCATGTTTTTGTGGTATTGTGAGCTATGTAGTATTAACATAAGCTTTTCAATAATTAACATAAGGGACTAAAAAATAAAATAAAAAGTAAAATAAAAAATCTAAAAACTAAAAACAAAATAAAAAGTAAAAAACAAATAAAAAGAAAAAAGTAATAATAATAATAAAAATAAAAGATAAAAATTAAAAGTAAATAAAACTTATTATTTTTGATTTTTATTAAAGATAAATAAAATATAGTAAATAAATAAAAATGCAAGTAGAAATTGATTCCACTTAGCCACTTGAAAGTCAAGGGGCTTGTTTAAGTACTCAAACATAAATTTAAAGACCCAGTTTTGAAAATTTTGGACCCTGCCTTTAAATTAGGCCACATCTATATATTGCTTGAATAATATTGTCCCTGAAAAAAAATGTAACAATTATCATTAAATAGGATTTTCAAATTAAAAGACATCTGTTGAATAACATATTTTGTGTATAAGACAGTAGTGTTCACTGTTTTGAACACACATGCATAGTAACTGTGTGCAGAGCTGTACCTTGAGAAGCACTGGATGAGGAAAACCAGGTAGTGAGCTCCTCCAGCAGAAGGGAGGCAGCCAGCAGGATAAACACTAAGCCTCACTTCCCACATTTGCCTTGGTGAAACCCTTTCGCTTCTCTATGCACAAAGGCTGAACAAGTTCCTAACACCAAGAGGATAACAAGAAAAAAAAAAAAAAAAGTAGCTGCTGGCCTCTTTTTTATTTTCTGTCTGCCTCAGTCAGCCTTGTGCCTTTGCTTTACTTGCAAATTGATGGGATGCCATCAATTAACCAAATTACTGAAATTGTTTTCACCTGTTGCTCCTATTCCAGAGCACCTGTGCCCAAGCCGCTGGTCTACTTAGTATAGTGATGCATAATGATTTGGTGCTAACGTTCTCCTTCCATGTTCCCCAGAATCACAGAGTAGACAGGGTTGAGATGAATCAGATCCTCTGCCACCTGGACTCGTTGCTTTCTTTGCAAAAGCGCAGAGACTTGGCATCTGTTTTTAGCACCAACACTTCAAGTGCCTTTCTCTGTGCAGAGATCTCGTTCCATGGAGGACACGGGTCAAAAAGAGAATGCTTAACAACCACAAGTCCCCCATGTCATAACACCCTCAAAGCCAACTAGATCAATGAATTGGGTAAGAGGGAACTAGGAATTTAGCTCGATTAGGCCTAATGTCTGCTATAAATATTATCTTCTGAAAATATTTTAGGAACACATTTAGTTTGACACAATTAGCTTATAATGGGAACTATTCACAGATGGAAACATCCTCAATGAGTTGTATAGGCTAACTGGCTCCTAAGACATATGGATCTGATGTTAAGATCAGTAGTAATTTCTAATGCAGTCCTTCACATTCCTGAGTAGGGCACACTCTGTTCCCAGAGCATTAGGAAAGAGTGCGTGAGCAGAACTAAGTGCTTAATATTATGCAGTGAACATACTATGAGATGAATTAATAGACTCATTTAACATAATAATGACATTTCATACCACGTTACTGCAGGTTCCCATGATTCCAGGAGACAGAGTGTATGGGAACCTGGCTTCCAATTCTGTCAAGTTCACAAGCACTTCCAGGCACTGATGGGTTTAAGGATCTCTGCCCTTCCATCAGTTCACGTGAAAAACCAAACCCACACACTCAGTATATCAAGCTGGCTACTGGTAGTGCTGGGGATAATGACCAAGGATCCCCAAAAAACTATAATTTGAATTTATTTTAATATTAACACCAAGGAAGTAGAAAAAGCTTTTGCTAATTTTTAGAAAAGAGCCTTGCACATAATGATTTGTATAATGATTTGTATATAGTGCAGGTCTTGCTCTTCTCTGGAAAAATGAAATATTCATTTTTATGCCTCAGTGGTTGGTGGGAGGAAAGCAACTCTGTCCATGTATCATAATTGCGGATTATCTGTCTCCAGTAAAACTCTAATTCAGTAGGGAGTAAACTGTTTCCTTTGCTTCCCAGGCATAGCTGACCATTGGCACAGTGGAAACAGAGAGAACATTTGGCAGGCAAGGTCTGTAACTCAGCTCCAGGGGAACTTGCTGTGTTCTTGTGTAGCTGGGGTTTTTGATCAAGGAACAGGAACAAAAACAGAAGCAAGGGCTTGAAATTCTTCCTCTGACTTTGTGCTTCTTCTTTCTGTGCAGGGATGTGCAGGGGTCAGTCAGATTTGTAGCCCTGGACTGTTGCTATCTAATAGTAGAGCAGAGCATGTTCTGCACTTTGGCGAGACTGTTTCTAACTATGAGCTGGATCCCCAGCAAATAATCACCAACATTTTCAAACTGCAGTTTGTCAAATGGGAGACCCCTGTGTCCATACAGTGAGATAGTAGCTTTGTTGTAAAGAGGCCTCACAACATCATCATCACGTATCTCAGAGTCCTAGGATGTCTCCCTTACCCCGAGCATGAGTTGTGTCCCTGTGCACACCACTATGCCAGCATTTCACCCTTCAGGCAGGAAATGAGGGATGGCATGATGGGCCACTATGTTCTGCACTAAAAATTTTAGTCCCCATATTGAGGTGAAGTCTGTATTTTTTTTGTAATGGCACTTTCTTTCAAAATATGAAATAAGAAATATTTGCATGGAGTAAGAACATATATTTATTCTAGCTAGGAAATGCCGTGAGTATTGCTGGATAAAAAACTCCAGCAGTGCTACTGTCAGCCACAGTACGTTCCAGTTGCTCCTCCGTCTTTCAGGTGGCCAGCATGACTTCAGTGCAGTCATTTTGGTACCCCTTTGTGCTGTCAGAATATTGTCTAGGAGATGACAAATTACGTGGTATAAAATGACAGGCATACAGAAATGATACTTCACAGAATCACAGAATCACAGAATGGTTAAGGTTGGAAGGGACCTCTAGAGATCATCTAGTCCAACCCCCCTGCTCCAGCAGGGACACCCAGAGCACGTGGCACAGGGTGGCATCCAGGCAAGTTTTGAAGCTCTCCAGAGAAGGAGACTCCACATCCTCTCTGGGCAGCCTGTTCCAGGGCCCTCACAGGAAAGAAGTTCTTCCTCATATGGAGGTGGAACTTCCTGTTTTTCAATCTGTACCCATTACCCCTTGTCCTGTCACTGGCCACCACCGAGAAGAGCCTGGCCCCAACCTCTGTACATTCACTGCTCAGGTACTTGAACATGTTGATCAAATCTCCTCTCAGCCTTCTTTTCTCCAGACTAAACAGGCCCAGCTCGCTTAGTCTGTCCTGATACGATAGATGCTCCAGTCCCTTAATCATCTTCATGGCCCTACGCTGGATCTTCTCTAGAAGCTCCACATCCCTCTTGTACTGAGGAGCCCAGAACTGCCCCCAACACTCCAGGTGCCTCCCCAGAGCCGAGCAGAGGGATAGGACGCCCTCCCTCGACCTGCTGGCAACGCTCCTCCTCATGCAGGCCAGGATCCCATTGGCCTTCTTGGCCACGAGGGCACATTGCTGCCTCATGGTTAACCTGCTGTCAACCAGGACTCCCAAAATCCCTCTCTGTAGAGCTGCCTTCCAGCAGGTCAACCCTTAATCTGTGCTGGTGCCTGGGGTTATTCCTCCCCAGGTGCAGGACCCTGCACTTGTCCTTGTTGAACCTCAGGAGGTTCCTCTCTGCCCAACTCTCCATCCTGTCCAGGCCCCTCTGAATGGCAGCACAGCCGTCGGGAGTGTCGACCACTCCTCCCAGTTTGGTGTCATCTGCAAACTTACTAAACTCAGTGTCTCCAAAAAACCGTTCTTCTCCAATGCAGCTGATTTTTCAGGAGGTTATTTATGTATGGAGATATACATAAAATATATGCATATGTGTACACACATGTGTGTGCTTATATGCACATGTATGCATGAGTAGCTATGTAGGTATGTGCACACCCATATATGTACACCCATGTATGTATGTATTTTTTGTATATTTATACACCTATGTGTATTTATGTGCACATACTTTTTACCAGCCTACCAAGAGCAACTACATGTAGTTCATGGAGGGAGCTGTTTGAAGAGAAGGTGCACTTTTAAATGCATCAATTTTTTTTTCCTACTATGTACAAAAGTTTAATGCTGGCACTTGATTCTAAAATACCTTTAGTCACCATAATTTTAATAACTTTTTGAGCAGTTGCCAGTTTAATTTTCAGTGTGTGAAAATTGGAGGTAAATTATTTATTACTTCCAGCAAATGTCTTTCACAATTTTATTTAATTTTTTTCATCTTCTTTAATGGATCATAAAATGGCAGTCTTTTATTGGACACTCATAAAGTAAGGAGCAAATGAATACTTTGCAACTAGGTTACCGTGGATTGAAATATCAGCTGTATTTCACTGGGTATGAAATTCCTTGGGCCAGAGCAGTAGTGACATATGGCAACAGGCCATGTTCCTCTGCTGTAGCAATAAAGTGGCACTGGACATAAAGGAAAGAAAGAATCATAACTGTTAGGCCTATTCAAGTTGCATGTTTTTCGTAAATTATTTATTAGCCTGGCCAGTGGTCTGAGCATGATGCAGTTTAAAGTTGCAAGAATCTTGTGTTTTCCTTTAGTCATACATAAGAACATTTGTTAAAAAACCTTTTTAAACTGAAATTTTCCAGGATTGATTGCTACCCCAGTTCTTTATGGACAAGAAATATAGGAAAAACCTTTCCACGTCGAGCAAGGGCTGCTTTTCCTGTTACAAAAACGTGTTTAAACTATAGGCCACTGGAAAGTTGCAGATTAGGCCTGTGCTGCATAAAAGACAGGAACTGGGTTTGTGAGCATCTGCACAAGCTGTCAGTAACTCATGCTTGTTAGCTGAAGCTTGCCATCAGAGGCTGGGCTTGCTCCTGGCTGCCTTTCGGAGGAGCAAGGTGGAGGGCTGGGCTTGCTCTTCCCCGGAGGGGAGGCTCATTCCTGCAGCCTCGCTCTCCAGGCTAGGTATGGAGAAGCTGCCTGATTCCTTGGGTCCCGGGTGTAGCTACAAGCAGGCTTTGATACCTGTGCTCAGAGTGGGAGCGCCTGTTATCAGAACCTCTGATTATTAGCCCGGAGCTCTGCTTTTCTTCTGCATGTGCACACATAACATCCACCCCATAAGCCAAGCAGACTGCGTCGTGCAGCAGAGAGGAGCTTCTAGTGGGGGCCTGGAGAATGTCTGTGCGGGTTGCCACAGCAACATCAACATTTGCACTTCCTCATTCTCTGCGGCTTTTCATCCGGGCTGACCTGAGGACATACTTCCTTTTGCTGCAACTTTTTAACTCTTCAGTATTGTTTTTCATTCCATGCTGGGACAAAATTATTATTTGCAAATAATAGGCCTGCTTTAGTTCAAGGAAAATGTGCTTTTGTGTGTGTGCCTGTGTGGCTGCACTGAATCAAATGGGATGGTGATTGAAACGTGGGACTCGCACAAAGCAGCGCCGTATTTCTAACCTGCTGGGACAGGACACTGGCACCCTCTCACCTCATGTCTCTCCATACTTGTTTTAGCAGGAGAGGTTTTCTTGTGTGTTTGGAAAGCAATTGATATATTATGGATATAATTGCGTAAATCACAAAAATAAATACTGGCAGGATAATCAGTGCATCCAAATTCTGAATACCTGGTTGTAGTGACACCCAAGCATTTAATGCCTGCGGAGGCATTTTTTAAAGCATTTCTAATTGCTTCCACCAGTGAGACTACCTCAGACTACTGTGGTCTGCTAACCATTGACCAAAAAATCTGCGCTGTACCTTTCCTGTGTCCAAGTTAGGAAAAATGACTTCAGCCTTATATCAACTTTCAACTGTATTCCTCCAGTCCACAGAAAGAAATCTCAGGAGAGGTTTAAAGATTTAGAGCTGGTGTCAGAGGCCAGTTCAGGTCTTGGCTTGAGATTTCAGGAGACCTTACTGAAGCACTAGGATGCTCAAAAACTACAGAGCATTGACGGTGAAAATCACCATTTGAAAATGAAGGTGCCCAAAAGCTGAAACCACTTTTGAATGTCATTTTATTTTGGAAATATTGTACAGATTATGCAGAATACTGAGTTAAAAGTCTTGCACATATGAACTGTTACAGGTAAATAGTGGATATATTTATGTATATGTCTTTTTCTTGGAAGTTTCTGGTTGAGTGAATAGAGGAACTAGAGCACAGTATAGTATGATTCTGCACAGTTTTTGTATGTACCGTTTTGTCAGTAGTGTTTTTGTACTCCAAATTTAAGGGGGATTGTCTATAGAAACCTGAAGTACACATAAGCCACTGAACAGGTAGGTTATGAAGAGATGAGAAAAGTGTATTTCTTACACCCTGCAGGCATGACAATTTCAGGAAGGAAATGGTTTTGTATGTTGACAGGCTCATCCTTTTGAAGATGAGATAATTATCTGTATGAGTTCACTCTGTAGCTTCTAGAACTGCATGAGTATGATCAGCTCTATGAACACCCTGCAATGGCTCACCCCTGCAGCTGTGTATCAAAACGGAAGGTGATACAGAAACTGGTTGTTCCTCCTGCACTGTAGCTGAGTTGGTAGCTGATGTGTTCACTGAGCCTGTTGCTTGGGATATTTGTCAGAGCATCTGACAGCTAAAGGTTGGGGGAATGTGAAGCTTGATGGCAGCGATGTGGCACGTGGCACCAGGGACTTCAATCCTGCTCTTACTGCAGTCGGTGGGAGTTACAGCTTTGGGCCCAATTCTCATTCCAGAGTGGTGTCCCTGTGCTCCAGCCTTTTCAGCAGCACCCACCTTCCTGGGCCTTGGCAAGGCTGCTGCAGAGAACGGCGTACAGGCATCCCTACTCATTTAGTTTTTCTCCTAAATCCCCAGTAAAATGCATGTGAATGGAACTAGAGTGCAGCTCTGCAGCTCTCAACCGTGTATGTTTGGGACTGGTAGTGCCTTCTACAAACAAACTGCCAGAGATTAACAGAACATGGTGAAATGATCCTCAAAAGTGTTCTTGATTAACAGGAACACACATTGGTCAGGAGTAGGAAGATATCACCAAGCAGCAAAGGGAATTGACTGGAGAAGAAATTCCCTAAAAAATATGGAATTCACATGCACATTTTTAAAAATGAGGGCAATGAGGAAATTGAGCATCTGAAAGCAGTTTGGGAATTTGACCCCAGTAGATGGCAGATGCTACTTTAGTCAGATGCTAGTGGCCAAATCCAGCAGATCTTCACTGGTGCATAGCAAAGTTATTTTTGATCTCAGTGGGAGTTCTGCCCAACAAGAGACTGCAGAACGGGTTTCAAACAATAATAAAAGAAGAGCTGAGGAAATGCTAAAATGTATTTACACGCAGAGTATTACAGGAAATAAACTCAATGCACAAGGCATGTATGCAGATCTTCAGCGTCTGCATGCGGTATGTTAATTTAAAAATCCAAATTGCTTGGTGTGCCACACTGGCAAGTTAACATACTCAGAGAGGGTTCTTCCTGTGCCACTGGGCTTTGGGCCAAACAATGTAATCCCAGTAATGGCACCATTCAGTGGGAACACACCCTCTGTTTCACAGGGAGGTTCTGGAAAAGTAGAAGGGCTAAAGAGCTTTTATGTGTAGGAAACAAAGCCACAATGAATGCCCTTTCTTGGGTGTAACCATCTTTAAAATTTGATGTGCAGCATCAAATGTCTAAAACTATATAACCTAAATGGTGTAGAGCATCAAATGTCTAAAACTATATGGCCTCTATAGCCTAAAACTCAGTCATTCTTAAAAGAGACAGGGCTAATGTGGGGGAAATGAAACACTTTGGAGATTAAGCTTTCCTCTTTGAATTTGTACTTAGCTAAAAAACTGTCATCCAAAAATACCTCTGCGTGCTATGAATTCATTTGTATTTATGGGTCGCACTCAGCTTTCACTTAACCTGTACACTCGTAGCCAAGCAGCAGTGTGCCCAGCGTACAAGAGGATGTGACACTGCAATCACATCAGCTTCACTGGACTCCATGTTACTGACCTGGGACAGAGAAATGCATTTTGTGTTATGTTTCTGTTGTGCAAATCCCCAAAAGGTTCAACAATCTAAACACCCAAATTTCTTTTGGGACACCTTTCAGGATTTAGGATCTGTTTCAAGAGCACAGTTCGTGCTTAAATCCTTCTCTGTTCAACAAAGTGCATTGAATGATACCTTCTCCTGTTTAAGTCAATAGGATTGCTTTGCGAGCCAAACTCAAGCACGATTGTCTTGCTGAAAAATCCTGCAGGAGTTCTCATTAAATTGGCAATGTGAGAAATTAAAGTTAAAAAAATAATAAGAAATGGCACATTTCAAAAATTCATCTTTAGAAAGTTTTATTGCAGTTTATTTTTTTTTCAATTAGGAATAAATTTAATGAATTTTTTATTTTATCTGCTCTGGTTCACTTACTCCATTAATAATTAGAAATAAATTAGAGTTATTCTTTCCCTTAGATCATAACACAGACCATTTAAAAATAAGTTCAGTGGAAGCATCTTACTACATTTTTACTAAAACTGAAAAAGAAATTAGCCAAATTAGTTAAAATAGCCTTGAACTCCATATTGACTAAAGCATTTGTGCCAGAATAAAAATTCATGACATATAAGAAGAACAGTATAAATGATTAATCATTTTAGTTCATGGATATCTATATTTTTATTTAATTACATTTATGCATAATATAAACTGTCTGAATCTTGGGAATCCAAGCCAGAGAAGCTGAAGAGTCTTCTTCTGTTTAACATTCACCATGTGTTGTTTTCTTCTAGGGTTAATTTGTAAAATGTAAACCACATTCTATTTGTATGCAGTGTTTATGTGCTATTTATAGAAAGTCTTGACCATTTATAATTATCCAACATTTTTATCCATAATGTCTGCATATGACTAAAGAGATGTTTATGTAACAGATATAACAATGCTGTTTTTACAATTGATCTTCAATTTATTTTGCATAAAACTTTTTGGAGTATTTTATGTTGCATGGAATACAGAAAGGATATCTCTGCTCAGTTCTCTTTGCTGAGAAGACTAAAATTATTTCCGAATAGTCATCAACACAATATCTGCAGGGGACTGCAAATTATCACTCCAGCTCACTTGAAGCAGGATGAGTTGTGGGAAAGCAAGCTTGGTCTGAAATGACCAAAAATCAGTTTCTGCAAGCCGCGAAGGACAACCCCAACAGCAGTATTTATGAGAGCTTTCCAGAGATGCCGATGCAAGGCAGGCATGTTAGCGTGATGGGTCCTGCGAAGGCGCCTCCCGCGTCCGGCGCGGCTCCATTGCCCTGGCTCCCCTCTTCTCCCTCCGAACACGTCCTCCGCGGAATGGCAGACGAGCGCGTTCCTGCGCATCTGTGCTCCTAGTCACTGCTTTGTGGTTGCTCATTTGCTTTTTCCTTTCTTTCCAGAACCCTAGAAGTTTTGGTGAGTCTGAATGAAGGGCAGTCTTTCATGTCCAGCTCATTAACAATTACTGCTTCCGAGTGTGTAAGTAAATGGCTAACATCATTCAACGTAAAAAAATGAAATTCAGCTTCTCTTAAGAGTTTTATCCTTGCATGACCTCGCAGTGTAGAGAACCTCAAAGAACAGCAAGCCTCATTAGCTCTTCGGGACATACAAAACAACCTAACTTGAAAAATACACCTATGTGCAGATATACATCTAATGACACATAATTTTTAATATATAAACGTGCACATAAACATATATATAAAATACATATTTTAAATAATTTCCTTGGCATTTTGAAAGATGTTTAGACTTCATTAAAAATAAAACAGTAGACTCACAAGGAAGTTTCAGCTGTTTCAAAGTGAGGGATTAGAGATAGGATTTTGTTAGAAGTTGCATGAAATAGTCCCCTTAATTCTTCCCATTAAGGTGCTGGATAGCTTTATTTAAGGAATGCCTTTTTTTGTAGAACTCCATGTAAGTATCAATGTGTGTATCATCCAGGACTTCCACATAATACATAAAAAAAAATCCCTCACATGGCAGGCTTGCAGATTTATCTTTGTTTTCTGACATAGGCTCTTTAATAAGGGTTTTTCTTCCTTTCGTTGCGGCTGCATCTGTTTCGCTAGCTGCTTCAGGAGCTGCTGATTTAGACCATATGCAGAATTGTATGCAGAGGGAAAGCCCCAGTATTCTCCTCCTCCCCCAGGCTACCTCAGCTGGCTCTATAGTGTGATCCAAGCGGTGGCTGCATATTCTGTATATGCTCTGGTCTTAGGTTTTGCTAGAGCTTTTCAATTATATTTCACTGAATACATTACAACAGCTCTGGCTTTGAAAATACTGGGAAGCTTCCATGCTGTTAGAGACCCACTTACTACAAACAGAATTATATCAGAAGAGTCAGGTGTGGCACAGGCACACACACATCCCAGCATGCGGCCACTGCCCAGGATCAGCTTCTCCTGAACCTGGGAACGCACAACCTCAGGTCTTCAGCCTGGCATGGGAGAAGATTAACTCTGTACAGCTCTGGACTCCTAAATAAGGCACCTAAATAAGCAGTCTAGGTTTTCAGCCCTGTTAATGAGGTTTACGTTGAGTAGAGTAGCCAAGTTACACCTGAGGTTCAGTAGTGTGAATATCCTCCTTTTATCATAGCTTTAGAAAAAAAACAGGAACAGCTCTTAGGATAAACTCCATGCTAATACAGTTAGTGCCTTTGAAAACTCAATATACAAAGCTTCTCATCCCATTTTTCTGCTGTCCATTTATTGCTTCTCTCTTCTCTATTACATAGTCACGATATTTAAAAGTGTTGCAGTTAAATAGGAGAACACTATGCAGGAATGGAGGTTTTGAAAATACATGTCAAATAGATAGAGGTTTTAATTTGTCTCATTTCAAAGTGTGACTTCAGCGCAGCTTTCCTGTTAGGCACATACGCATGCAGAACACAGCCTTCTGCTCATCAGCATGTATTTTTCCAACAGCATTTTCATCACTCACAGGTAATTAACCTGAAAGAGAAAAACTGGTATTTGTTATTGCATTCCTTCTAAAACTAAGTTACTTGAGTGACTGCAGAAGGCAAATGCATCTCAGCTCAGCTCTTAAGTTTGAGGAAGAAAACATAAATGAATTTAGAGCTGAAGAAACACACAGTACCTGATCATGCTGCTGTGCCTAAGGCCTCTTTATAATTTGTAAGCATTCTGATCTTACACCAAAACATGATGATTAGCCTCTCAGTGTGATAACACCAGACCAATACAGTCATAGGGGGATGCTGGAGACAAGGAGTATTCTCTTTATCTCAGTCCCTTCCTAAGTAACTGTATGTGTTAAGTGCCCATTAAACATTTTTAAAAGCATAGACATGGGTAAAAATAAAGCCCTGATGCAAAGCAGATGATACCAAATTGCGAGGTAAGGCAAAAAACTCCCCTTCTGCTTCTGCTGAATTCTTTCATTGCTTCTCTGCAGTTGAAAGTTTTAACTAAACAGAAACAGAGTGAGTAAAGATGTGCATTGACAAGAAAAACAGCAGAGGAAAACAGCAGAGCACTTGCGATCAGTGATCATCTTTTTTTTTTTTTTTTTTTTTGTCTTTCATACATGTAGCAGTAAAGAGAGCTCCATACAAGCAAAATTGTGGTTTCCATAGTAGCAGATGGGCAACTGCAAGAAGTGGGTCACTGCTAGAATTGTTCACTAATTCTAATGGCTGAGCAGCTGATGGCTGGTTGGTATAGGAGAGTTACGAGTTCCAGCCTCCCCCAGCAAACACACACCACTGCAGAGAAAACAAACAAAAATGGCACTGAGGCTTGTGCCTCATTTTTCCCTTGTGTGTGCCTCACTGCCTGGTGTTTGTATGGTCACCCACACACCCTTTGAATAAAGCTCTGCTTCTCTTTCCATTTGCACCAATTCCCCTTCAATAAAACTTTGATATAATTTTTGAGAGAAATATGCATGCTGAGCTCTAGCATTAGTGATTGCCCAAATGTCCCCTGTGCTTTTCACCTTTTTCTGCAGCTGAATTTTGAGCAAGTTCTGTTTTCCAAAGGCCATTGGTCCATTTTTCTCTCAGTGTTGTTCTAAACAAGAAGTGCAGCACAGTCTATAAAGGATTAAGAGGAAAAGTATCTCTAGGGTGTGGGTTTGAGATGGTGTGAAATGATCTAGTCACCTACTCATTAAAAGTAGTAGGTACTAGAAGCAGTGGAAGTCACCAGGTCTTCCTTAGGTAGCTTCAGGTCCAGATGCCACTATTCCAAAGGCAGTTTCTGTGGTATAGTCTGTGCACTGTGAATTAGTAGTCTGTCCTATTACTTGACCACATAGGCTATAAGCATAAGAGCCTGACTAAAATATCTGTATTGCTAGCAAAGATTCCCCCCGTACACCCACCCTTACACACCTTTGTGAGAAGAGAAGGGCACTTCTGATCCACAGACCAGTTGGTTTCTTGGAATTTTCTGCCTAAAAAACCCAAGAGTTGTTACTGCCCCAGTGAGTACAAACAGACCAAGTGCTGGTCCCATTAGACGGCTGGTTGATATTTGGGTAGATATACTCTGCTTTTTTAATTTTGTTCCCTCAGAGCAGACTTCTTTTCTGAGGAATGCTGGCAAGAAATGAGCCAGTAACTGGGAGCTATTTGTTTGGTTGTGTCAGTCAGTAGGGAGCTGTTTCGGGGTGAGTGGAAAAAAACAGATAGGAATTGTTTGTAACATTACTGACATTGCCTTTCTGCTTTCTTTGCAGTCAAGTGGAGTTGCAGCACTTATTGCTGTTCTTGTGCTGTTACTTTTGGTGGCGCTTGGTCTTCTCTGGTGGTTCTGGCCCCTCTGTTGCAAAGTGGTGAGTAAAGAATGTTAAAAAAAAAAGTCTTGGTATGTAATTTATGATCATTACTCATACCATGTTAGGTAATACAATAGGAAATAGGTTAAGTCTGAGAGTTATATGTGACATGAGCCATCTGTTGAGGCAGTTTTCTTTCATTAGTGATATGCTGTAAGCAGAAGTGTTTACATGCTATGGACTGTGCTCCTAGCAGTACTTTTGGATTTCAGAGATACCAGCATGAGCAGGCTGTGTGTTGCTCACTGGCTTTCTACTCAGCGAGCAGATGTGTTACATTTTTGTGAAATCTTTGATAAAAGACTTTTCTCTATTATTTGAAAGTTGCTGGCCATAATGGTGGACAGATGTTATCCTGAAATCAAGGACCGTTTTAAAAGTACTATCACTAAAATTGATATTTGTAGTCCATTATGGGCTCTCAAGTTGGAAATCCCTTATTCTCTTATTAATCCCATGCAAAAAATTAAATTTTCATCTTGCACACATTACATCTCATTTCATCTGAATAATGAACACGCTTTATCCTTCTAGCAGCAAACAATGCTGCTTCGCTTGGCTCCCTCTATTTCCTTGCACATTTGAGGTTTTAAACTGGTAGAGTTTATTACCCATTCAATTCAATGATGTGCCGAGGACTTCAGAAGGCAAGATTGCTTCCAAACTGTCATTGTTTTTGTTGTACACTTGTCTCAGGCTTGTGGAAAGCAGGGCAGCAGAGGAACTGCTCTTCTCTGCTGACTATACATTTTCACACTGCAGGAGAAATATAACTAAAATGTTAAATGAATCCATGTAAGTTCTTTCAGGGTCTCCTTTGAGCTACTTGCAGACACCCATAGGATTCTTAAAAGAAATGGATGACTTTGAATGAGTCGTGTTTTACTATTTGTTCAGTCTTTTGGGAATGCTCATATTATTCCCTCTCAAGAGCTGCTTTTCTGAAACAAACCATTTTGCGTTTAGGTCTCCTACTGACTTTTAAAGCTTTTCTTTTTTATTTTAAAAACAAACACGCTTACCCTTGACTTGACTGCTACCAGGAAAGTTTCTTTCGTTCCTAATTGCACTTAGTACAAGTTGCCTCACTAAAACTCTTGGTCTTCTTTGCTTATTTGTTTGTTTTCATCACTAGCTGAATATCTCTGTCAGTCATAGTATATCCATGCATGTCTAATTTATGTGAGACCCAAATCAGTCTTTTACGATTGGAAATTCTACAGATTCCATCATATTCAGTTGTACCTGCAGATTTAATCATTTGCCAAACGGTTTTTTTTTTGTTTCAGAGTCAGGTTTATACATGTATAGCTTACTGAAAAATCAAAATACTTGCCACATCAGCCAGTGACCAGACATCCATGCTGGTCATTTCCCATAGTGTAGGAAATCTTGACACAGTTTGCATTTTCCTTTCATTACAGTAAAAAGTGACTGCAGTATCTCAGTCCTTGGAGAGCAGATATTCTGTTTACAGTGATGACTTCGTAATGACAATCAGTAAGACACTTTCTGTATTTTTATGTCAGAGTTCATACAAGAACGAAGTCAACTGTAGAGTTCTGTAGCGCTAATTTCCAGCGTTTACGGTAGCTATGCCAATATAATAAATTAAAATATCAACTACAGCAGCCTATGCTTGCTGGAAATGAACGGAGCTCAGTTTGCATCGCAGGTATATATAAATGAATTGTGCAGAGCTGTGGAGGAATACCTCAAATTAACTCCCAATTAAGTAAAAGAGATCTACTGTATAGTGAACTGCAGAGCAGCGCTGCTACCTTGGGTGCAGGAGATGCACAGTGACATCAGTGCAGGCCTCTGGCTTCTCTTGTGCAGAGCTGACTTGTGTGTTGCCACAAAGAGCTCTTTGCAGCAGTGGCGAAATGCCCTTGGAATCTGATTCACCTTGTGCTTAGGTCTGTTCCTCCCTGATGGTTACTCCCAGGCATGGTAATTCATCCTGAGCATCTTTTCTGGGTAGAGTATTTGGTAATATCACTAAATGTCTATTTTAAGGGAAGTCGCAAGCTGTGAGTCAATGAGGTGTTGTTAAAAAGTAGTCTGACTTCTATAAGAGCAATAAAACCAAAGTGCCTTGAATGCTAGTGTTGGTACCCTGTTGTTTCCTGCCACGTCTCATGGATATCTTATTTCCTTTAAAATGGTCATTTCAGGGCACACTGATACAAAATTACAGAGTACCAAACCCGCAGATTTTACATGGACCCTATTACCAAATGCTTACTTTTCCTTTCTTCTTTGCCTTGATGGCTGCTTCCTCAGATCACTGTAGTGTGCTCCCATTCTTTTCTCCCATTCTCTTCTGCACCTGCTGTGCTTACATATGGGTCAGCCCCACTTCTGGCTAAGAGCCTTGGTGACGGTCTCCTTGCCGTGAGGAGCATGTTGACGTTAGGCAGGAGCTCTTCCCTTTCACTGAGCCTGCTTGCCTGGCACAGGGGAGCGCTCAGTTTTGTGGGACAAATAATAGGAGCAAGGAAGAAAGCGGCAGTCCTCAAGCCTAAAAAATGTCACATAAGTTGGAATCAAGGGGAAAAGAGGACAAAAAGGTGTTACAGGCAGAGCAGAATGAGTATCTGGAGCCCCCGGTATGTAATTCCAACTGTCTGCAGGCTGCCCAAGTCATGAGCCTTGGCTGGTTTGGGCCCTTGCTTCATCCTAGGAATTGGCCTTGACATGAAGTCCGTGTACAAACAGTTACAGGTTGGGGTGGGGGGACTCCTTTTTCTCCCTTTCCTTCCTTTTTCTCTTAAAGCAGTTCACTGTTGACAGTTCTTTCACTCTTCCCTCAATATCAGAACATATGATCGCATCAAGCTGGCTTCAGGCTCTGGTGCTGACATTTCCTAATGCCCACATCACTCGAACATTTGAAAAGTGTTAATGAGCAGATCAAAGGGACTGTTGCCTGAAGCAACTAACTTTTTTTTTTCTTTTTTTAAGAAATCGGCTCTCCTCCAAACTCAAGTCTTCATTCTTTGCAGCTAAATAAATGAGATGCAGCCTTGCCCGGCAATGCTGATAATAAACCAAAACAAAATTAGGGAGGAATCCATCTCTACATGTGGCTAATAACACAGTAGCATTATTCAGAGACTTCAGGATTTCAATGAGTTGAATAAAGTTCAGGGAAAGTTAATTTTGCAATATTAGCATCTTCAATATCTGCAGTTTTATGCTACATTTGCATTGTTTTCTGCCCAAGCTGCATGGGTTCCTTGATTTGATTTTTTTAGAAATGCTTTCTGCTAATTTTCCTTGAAATATCAGACAAGACTGAGAATATTCTTTGTGTGTGTGAGAGGGAGAGAGCGAGAGCAAGCGCGAGTGTGTGAGTGTGTGAGGAGCCTGTGGAAACATAAGGATGCAGGCATTTACATTCCACTTCTGTCAGCAGGGGTGAATATCTGCTACTCAAAGCAGATTATTTTCTCACACCACTGTCATATGTAAAACAAGTTTCATTTTCTGAAGCTATTAGAAATAGCAGCTAATTAATGTATCAGTTAACTTCAAATCGAGTTTACTGTGTAACTTCAGGGAGTTTAGCAGCTGGCATGGGATTGGATCCTTCGCTAAGGCAGTAAGATAAAAACTTCCGCAGGGCTGGCTTATGAAGCCTGGGGAGGTCAGCAAGTGGCATTTTTCTTGATTCACTTCGCTTGAAATTTCAGTTCTGTCAAAATGGATAGGCATTTGGCCCAAGCAGGCCTTAGCCCCCATCGTAAAGTTTAGAATCAAAAGTCGTCTTTGCTCAGGAGAGATTCTAGGATATAAGAATAATAGGGCTATAGAAAGCAGAGTGATATCATTGCTAAAGAGAGGGATAGGCAGACGGAAAAGAAGGATGAGAATTAAATATATAAGATAACGTGACACTTATACTGAAAGTAGTTTTTACTTTTTTCCTGTCTTTTAACTCTTTTGAGTGAGAATTAAAGATCTTTTAAAATCTTGCTCAGTGCTCAAATAACTCTCAGAATCTCTTCCATGCTCTGTGTTTATGTTTCTGTTAAGGCAGTAGTTCCAGTCTGGCTTTCAGGAATGCTAGATTAATTAAATAGTTGATTTCTATTAAGTATTCTGAAACTTCTTGATGGCTCACAAGAAAATACTCAAAAATATTTAAAGAAAAACATTTTTATCAAGTTTTTGCAATGTCCTGGCACAAAAAAAAGAGATGTCTATTTAAAATCCATAATTGATTTTTCAATCCACTGAAAGTACTCTGGGCTTAATAAACAATATAAAACTCGTAGTACTGTGAAAAAATAACTCCAAAGGTGCCATTACTTATTTCTCTTATTTGATGTAATTCCGGTATCCAGGGCTAAAAGTACATAGCTTATATTAGCAGTAACTATTTTTGGTGCCATTTGGACTTGAAATGTTAATCAAATGTCAATCATTACTCTTGAGTAATGGTCAAGAAAAAGATTATTCTTTTATGTATGATGCTAGGCATCTGCGCAATGACACATTATTTATATGCAGTGGAAGAGCAAGTGAAAGTACTGCAATTAGTAGCAGAGAGTGAAGAAAATATATTTCGATTAAGATACTCTTACAATTTAAGTATCTCTCATTGGGGACAATTTTAGTTGGGCTCGTAGGCATAGCAGAATTAGACTGCTTTATATTCGTGCGTTCTTTTTTCTGTCATTTTTACCTAACACACACAGAAAATGACTCTTCATAAAACAACTGAATTGCTTGTTCTTCTTAGCTTTACTAACCTGTTTGTCTTATGGAACAATGCCTGTGCTTTCTGTTCTTATCATCCTTCATGAGGATTGCGGTCCTCCTCTTCCTCTCACTTTACCGTTGTTTCTTGTCAGTATCGAGGGAACTCTCTAAGATTCACAATTCACAAGAAATTGGAGGGAGAAGTTTAAATGATCTAAATGTCATGTTTATATTCTGTAGCTTTTTAAAAAGATAAGCTAACCTAAAGCTTCATGCAGCACAAATGCAGGGCCTCAGTTACCTAACAGAGAACTTATTTTGGTCTCTTTTTTTTCTTTCAATCACATAAAGAGGTAATTCCAGTTGGGTAGCCAAGTAGTCTTACAGTTGGGAATAAGGTTTAAGTAAATTACCCTAACAGAAGCTGTCCTTCTCCAGCAACACTTTAAGAAGTCCTGTGATTGTAACTCCCTAATGCAGACACTCCACACTGAACAGACAAGGAGCTCCACATTTAAATCATTATCTGTAATGTGAGATCTATGGAAATGATCTGAATGTCTAGAGGAGAAGCCTGAGCTACCAGTAGGCATTTCTCACTTGTCACTAGGCCAGCAATTCTCCTGCACGACAGAGCAGGCATCTTAGCCCAGGATGATACAAGACCTCACAGGGACCTTGGGTTGCTTTTCCTCCTAGGCTTGCTAATTAATTCCATAGGATTTCATCACTGGCAATTACTTAGAATGACTGAATCTTATCCGGTCAGGAAGCAAAGGGGCAGACACATGTGCCCAGAGAGTGTCTGCCAGTCAATTGATTTTATTTGCTATCAGAAGGGTGGTGTTAATTTCCAGAAGGCCTTGATAATCAGTGCCCAAGAGACTTGGCAGCAGTGGCTGCCAGTTTGCAAAGAGATGTGGAGGATTCAGAAACAGTTCACTTGAAATTTTCTGTCAGCTTTTTCATGCTGTCATTGCAGCTACTTATGTTTTTGTATGTTTGTCTTTTATAGGTCATCAAAGATCCGCCTCCACCTCCAACAGCTCCGAAAGAGGTATAGTATGGTGGGGCTCCATGGACCACATGGATTACATGATACCATTCCCCTGTGCTTTCCTGTGCTCTGCACATCTGTCTCTTAGTCCTAGCTGCTAAAAGAGGGAAGAGCAAACCAGTGGGAAGTCTTAAGATGAGACATTTGGATAGGCAAAGTTCAAATCTCTGCCCTCTTCCAGTCATCTCAGTGCAGCATGAGTCAAGCCCAGATCCAGAGAAATATTTTGGGACTTTGTCCCAGAGCACTTTAACATTAAGTTTCCCAGTGTGCAGTAAAAGCAGAGAGATGGGGTAGTTCTATGATAGTCTAAAAAATCACCAAATGACTTGATATAGCATTTTCCTGCAGCTTTAGCATTCCAAACATTGAAGAATCTTCACAGGGGAATTTCTCCACCTTTTATGGGCAATCATGTACAAAAGGATGTTTTCCAATATTTTTCCTCCTAATCCTGATTTAGCTGGCCGCTTGAAGCATTCAAGCTTATTCTGAAAGTTAGGTCCATGCTACGGTACTTTACTGAGCAGAGCAAGTTTGACAAAGGTTGGCTTAGGAAACAGTGCTTGGTTGTGTAACCTTCATCTGCCAATCTGCTGAGCACTGTCTGCTGAATCCGAATGACTAGGGCTGATAATCTGGCTCTTTGAAGGCAATATGTTTTCTGTGTCGAAAGCTTCTGAAAATCCCTTTTCTTCTGTGAGTTTTGGTTGTTTTTTTTAGTGAAGACAAATTATGATCACTACAATGCGTAGTTGGAGCCCTCATTTGGACTTTCACAGTGTTTGCCACAAATGTTTCCTCATGCTCAAAAATGGGAACATAAGTAGACATGATTAAATACTGTTTGGAGACTGATTATCACTGGGGGAACCTAAAAATCTGGTCCTTTGCACCTAAGATGGGAAAACCCTTTTTCTTTGAAATCTAATGAAACCATATATGAGATAGATAGACACTTGAGAAAAAAAAATAAGAAGTATCTCTTTTAAAAGTAAACATATCTGTATTTATGGACAGGAAGAAGAAGAAGATCCCTTACCAACCAAGAAATGGCCCACAGTGGATGCTTCCTATTATGGTGGACGAGGAGTTGGAGGAATTAAAAGAATGGAGGTTTGTACTCAGTGGAAATGCCAAATCACTAAAGCACAAGATTTCTGAGGCTGCAGATGGTAGAAACAAAGACTTTTAAAGTGTCTTGGAAATACAATGGTATAATGTTTGCTTCTTTCCCAGTGACATAAGCCTTGTAAAATTTTTGCCATATCGAATGAATCTGACCTTGGTTATGAAAGAACAGCTTTCAGTAGTTCCATTTGACTGGAACTTTAAATAGATGCATGAAGGCATGCTCTTTCCATCAAGCTAATGAGAAAGAGAGAGTGAGAGCCTTTTCTGAATGTTTTGGAAGAAATTACAGTGAAACATAAGTCCTCCAACTGTGGGCCAGCCAAATGCGCTGACAATGGTGATGCTAAGGAGAGGCTTGATCCCAAAGGAACTCACAGCGACAACAGTGCCTGTCTTTGAAGAGACATGATAGCATCATGTTAATTAAAACAGAATGAAAAATGTGCATCCTTATGGGCATGTCCTTATGTCAGATTTTATAGTCAAGTCAGCCTTTACGGGATTTGCAAAGCAGTTTTCTGCATGTTTTAACTTTAATCTGGGAAATTTTCTCTGAAATATCCATCTAAGCCTTTATTGACAATCTTGATCAAACTTTAAGTAAATATATGGCCCTAAGAACCACCTTTGTCTGAGCACTTTTCAAATGGAGAAGAATGTGTGTTCAATTTAAGGCTGTCTTGTTTATATGTGTTACCTTCAACAGTTCAGAATTGCTAATTTAGAAGAGCCCAGCTTTTAAAAAAGAAACCATTTTGTGCAGTGCTTTTCAGATACAAACTAGAAAATGCTTTCCAACATGAAGAATTATAAGCCTGGATTCTTAACAGAAGCCATGTCTCAGGAGCCTCTAGAAGAGATTCCAGAGCTTAAATAATTATCAGTTTGGAAATGGGTCCCCATCCTGTGGAAAACTGATACCCACTGACCACAAATATTATCAGTACCCAGGAAAAAAATGCATGTTTATCACATGGTGAAAATACAATTTCCTCTTTAAGGAAGAGAAGAAGAATATATTTGGTTTTAGAAAACATTTTTATCTATTGTTAGAATTTGGACGGCTAAAGATGTAAACCATTTAAAATTGTTGATGACACAAACATCAGAGCTGGACTCCTGAAGGGCATCTTGTTCTGCGGAGCCGGGTCTCTTGCCTTCTCTTGAGCGTGTTCAGCCGTTCTCAGAGCTGGGCTCTCCTTTTTATTTCCCTAAATATGAAGCTCCACCTATGTCCGGTAGTATTTGTAACAGTGTAGCTGAGCAAACTACTGGCTTAATTGTGCATTTTCTGCTCTTCTGGATTAAGCAATACCAAGCCCTGTGTCTTTAACTGCCTCAAGAGAGTATGTTGCTCTTTTTGTGAATCAGGGCAGAGAAAGTGTTGAAAACACAGAGAAAACAAGAACTTTCTTAAACAATGATGAAGGTTAACAGGTCAAAGAGAGGTTATTACTTACTTGATGATAAATATGTAGCAAAGAACAATCATTGGTCTGGTCTTTTATGTTTCTTTGTTGTTTTCAATTCATGTGGTCATTCACTCACTTGGCTGCTTTTTATTGTGGCTCTGTGCTCTGTCATTCTTCTGGCAGCTTGATTCTTCTGGCAGTTTCCTAAGACAGAGGAAAGGAGAGAAGGAGCTAGCAAACTTATTCTTATCGTTCCTGTCCTGCTTCAGTTCACATGCTATATTCTTTTTTGGGGCAACTTCATTCACTTTTGCCTTTCCCACTAGTTTCACTCCCATTCCCCACCCCTCGCCACCATGACAGGCCAGAATAATTTAGCTAGTGCTGCTCAGTCCTCCAAGGTATAGCTTTAAAGGATTAGGATGCCATTAGTAGACTCCACCCATTATGGACTCTTAAATTTGAATACCGAAGTTGTGTTGTCAGGCTCCCCAGATTGCAGTTTCTTGTGGGTGGAGCCATTTCAATCTGAAAGAGAAGGTCTTTTTTTTTTTTTCTATCTTTTATCTATCTTTACATGATTTTAACAGTGTTTAAAATACATTTTAACAACTGCATAAAAAACACTGTAAAAGTACCATTGATCACAGTGAAAGATACAGATGCATTTTAATGACTCAGCAGGGTCTACTTGGACATGAAAGCCCATTCTAATATTTCAGAAAGAGGAATCCCTGGGGAGAAAAAGATACAATTAAGCAAGCCAAACAGTATGATTCAAAATAACTGAAAGGTTGAAAACAATTCCCTTCCTAAGCAAGGATGGCCTGCATTTTATCAAGGTGAGGAATAGGATTACAGGCCAAATAAAGCTCTGCTGTACTTTAGTGTTCTCATTCTCGGTGCTGAAGTTGCACTGGTGAAAGACACTTGTTGATGGTGATAAAATGATATGATTTTCCTCCAAGGCATTTTATTTGTCTGTGCGGGGTGTCAGGGTTATATATTTTCCTCACCCACCATAGCAGCACATTCTGTGTGTGAAGATGAAGAGGATGAAGAAAGCAGGTTGCTTTTTTTCTGCCATCCTACGGCATAGTTATCCCAGCACATTATGGAGCATTCCTAGTAGGACCCAGAGCAGTCTTCTCCCTCCAGGAAGCAGAGGGAAGACCAGAAGTGTGTCTTTTTCTTGGGCAGCTAAATGACTTTGTGCCTCTCTGCAGTGGGACGGGTGTTGCATCCTACTGTATTTCTGTCTACTTTTCTGCTGTTTGAACAGTTGGCAAGACAGAACTGGCATGTAGCTATCAATTTGTAATCAAGCACTATGCAGAGGTGCTCTCCATTCCTTCCGCAAGGTGGAAGATCAGTTAATCTTCTCTTATTTGGGTTCTTCTCTTTTTATGCCTTGTATTTCCAGTCTGGAGGTCCCTGAAAGAAAACTAACATGTTGGTGGCATCCTGCAGTGGCAGGCTGGCACCATGAGAGCAGTGAATAATTTTCTAATAACACTTTCATGACTCATGAGCATGACACATGCAATGTCAGAATTTCATTTCCTGCCTTTAGGTATATCGGGTCTTCTTTACAGGCTAGATTTTAGCAGATGGCATGATTAAGAAAATCTTGCACTGAAACTAAGAACTTTCCAACTCCACACATAGCTTTTAGATGCTCTTTCTAGATGAGTGAAAAAAACAGTCTTGTTCATTTGTTTGTAGAATACAGCAGGCATACCAGTTCAAATTGCTGCACAATGTTTCAATCCCAAGAAGAAATAGGATTACTGTATTAAGACAAACAATCTGTCTTGGATGGAAGGTTTTTTTTTTTTTTCTGTATTTCTCCTTACAGCATAGTCAGTACAACTTTTTCTGGAAGTAGAAATATATGCTTGCCTCACTAACAGCAGTAATCCAGATTTCTTTTCCCTTTGAACTATTTGTATGTGTTCTATATCTTTTGTGGCAGTGATAAAATGCACATTTTACATGTTAGATTTTTACTTATGCAGCTTAGCACTTCATCTGCCTTTTCTCCAATATGTATCTTCTTGCAGAACTACTTTGATACCTTTGAACAGCTTCAAGGAGTTTCTGTTAAATCTTCCTGCTACCTAAAGTGCTGCTACCTAAATTGGGCATCTTGAAAAACATGCAGTGTTCAGAAATCTACATTGGCTAAAGCCTAAGCTTTCATGAGTTCCTGATTAAGATCTTGTATTTCAGGATAAATCAGAACTACAAATGATAGTTTTACGTCACTAATGAGGGAAGGTTTTGGGGGGATTTCCTTATACATTCCATGTGATACATATTGGAATTTTTCAGTATTTCTCTGACTTTTTGCTGCTGACAGCCACTCATATTTAGAAATGCAAGATGTATAAGAATGCTTACAGTAAAATGGGAAGAATAAACATGTTCCTCAATGTTTATCTCTTGTTTATTCAGAATTTCTTCCAAATTTAAAACTTCTTTTCAGCTACTTCTCTTATCTACCATTATCTTTTACACGCAATGTAATTATGCTGTACTCTGTCTTTTCTCAGGTTCGCTGGGGTGATAAAGGATCTACAGAAGAAGGGGCTAGATTAGAAAAAGCAAAAAATGCTGTGGTGAAGCTCCCAGAAGAAGCAGAAGAGCCTTTTCATCCTAAACCACCTAAACCAAAGCCTACCTCACCAGTCATTCAGGAGAAGTGGTACACACCAATTAAGGTAATCTAGTCTTTGGCACAATGTGGCTGTAGAAAATGCAGAATTTTGTCCACCGTGCTAGTCTTATGTCTGATGAACTGTATCTCGTTTCTCAAGTATTCCTATTCAAGTAGTTCTGGAAGGAAAATGCATCTCAGACCAAACAGCTGGAGCACATTTTAGCCCTAAGTGCTGTACTTCAGCATGAGGTACTACAATCTGTTATCTCTCCACAGAACAGGATGTGTATTTCAGTAATAGAATCAAAATATATTTATATTTGTATTTATAGCTATTTGATCTATCTCAATGTATATTTAATTAAGCATAAAGGTCTCTGTACAGAGTTTGTAGCAATTTACTAAGTTACCTGTGACTACATTACTAGTCAAGAAACAAAAAACATAATATAAACCAACAGAATGCAAAATTCTGATTGAAATAAGTGAGAAAACAAACAGTATAAAATTTTCCCTGAGGATGCTATGACACTTTCAAACCCCTAACAAACATAACCCATAGGAGGCATAATGTAACAAGCTTGTCTCAGAAACTGAAGACGGGGCCATAAACACTTTTCTTTAAATATACAGAGGCAGAGAATAGACAGGTTTAGTTAAGAGTTGGGATAAGGCCATTCTGTCTTCATAAATCCCTATATGTCCATTCTTAACATGAAAGTGACCTAAATTACTGAGTGGGATACTCTTGACAAGCATCAAGGCTGCTGCACATGTTCTGCACAGGCAGTCTGAGCACTCCCAGTAAATCTGATGCATTCAGTAGAGGCTGGACTTACTGTACAGCACATAGTTACATGCTATGTGCTGAGAAGGTCCAAGGCTTCTTGCAAATGACAGATTTGCTTTGTACAGGCTGTAAAAGCACTTACCTTTCTGTGGACGAATCCTAGATGGACATGTGTCAATTCATCCCAAAGTAAATACCAGTATATTTCGCCATGAATCTCCTTGAATGGTAATTTAGTATGTTTTGGACTGTCGACTGATTGATTTTATCATACTGAAAGTCCTGTTACTCTGTTGTCCCAGGGTCGACTTGATGCACTGTGGGCGCTGTTACGACGACAGTACGACCGAGTCTCTTTGATGCGACCACAGCAAGGAGATGAGGTTGGTGTGTGGGAGCATGGCAGCTAGGGTGGGCAAAGAGGGGCACGTTAGAGCAAGGCTTTAGAGACAGATAAGCACTGATAATTCCAAGAGCTTAGCTAAAGAAAGCCATGCAGTCAAAAGAATGGTACAAGAAAAATAATGTTTGGGGAAAAAAGTGCTTTGAAAGGGGTATCACACCAGACAAGAAACGCTGCAGAAACACTGCTCTCCTGAAAGTACAATGAAGAATTTTGTAAGTATTCTGTGTGTTTGCAGTTGGAAGACAAGAACATGATGCAGATTTCATGCAGTTTTACCCCTCTGTAACAAAATTGCTCATCTTTCTTAAATCAAGCTGTTCGTAAGAGTGTGGCAATCACAGCACTAAAAATATATCAATTTTAAGTAACCATTGATAACTTCCAAGCACGTTGCTTCCTGTTGGTCAATATTCCTAGAGTAAAAAAGCAGCAAAAAGGTTTTTTAAAAAAAAGCATGCCAAATGCAGCATTCAGAGGAAGAAGGGAAGGAACTTGTGTTGCGGCCCTTTCTTCTGCAGGGTAATGACCCATGAAAAAGTGGCCTCCACAACAAAGACTGCTGTAGTTGGGAGTAGCAGGAATAGTTATTATTTGGACCTTTCTACAATAATGCTAGATCATTTACTTCTGGCTATTACACCTTAAGAAAGCTTTACTCTACATCACTGCATTTACTTTGGAAACTTATTTACCATTAAGCTATTTCAAATCTACTAGAATCATTCAGCTTCCTGTTTATGACACATTGAAGAGACTTAGGAGCAAACTATTTCCTCTGAGACATCAGCTTTTTCTCAGTAAACTGGCCCCAGACGGGCATGACAGACCAGGTTCTCAGACACTGTAAGGCAGCAGAACCCTGCTGAAAAGCCAGGCTATGTCAGTTTACATTTGCTGAGGATCTAGCCCAGCAGCTGAGCATTAGCTCACAGGGAGATGTATGAGGCTTATCTGAAGAACCAGAATTGTTCTTCCCAGTTTAATAGGGATGCTCTCCTTAGATCACTTTCTCTCTTGCCACTGGTACTGTGCCGCCTCTCTCCCTGCATGGCATCTGTAAGATGAGCTTCAGATCATTCTAATGTTCATCTTTGTCCCCCTTTGGTACCCAACTCAAAAAAGTGTCCCTTGCTCTCCTGCATAATATAGAGAGCTTGTCACTGGACTGTGAATTTTCTACCTGCTCAGCATCTGCTCTGGACTGCAGAGCAATGAAAGTGAAGAATGCGTTATCAAAGAAAACAGAAAGCCAGGAGAAGAGCTCAAAGAAATTGGATTAATGCTACAGAAACAGCGTGCCAGAACACTATTTTTGTAACATACACCATAAAAATGATGTACGAGAATTAGAGCAGCTAAAGGGAAGGAGTTACCTTTGAGAGGATGAGAGGCAACTAGTATTTAGATTATTTTTTCGGTGAATAGGATAAACTTTAGTACTGTTGTAAAGGAAGAAAGGCTGAGATTTATTTAGGACAAGACAGAGCAAGTGTTGGAAGGAACAGAATGATAAAGTGCAGTGCCAGAAATAGGGAGCCATGCTCTGTGTATAGTTCTGCAATACTGACCTTCTAGTTGTTGTGTTTGCAAGTTAAGTTATTTACTGCTTGCATGGATGAAACATATTACACATAGCAGAATTACATACAGTAAATCTACATGCAAAATAGTACAGCACAGTCTAACAAGTAAATTGAGTGTATAACAGAAATGTAGATGAAATAATAACTGAACAGGCTAAAGATCGTTGGTCAAGTTCTTTTTTGAGGAATTGTGACTATTAAGTCAGGTAGTTTCTATAAAAAATGCTGGGTAGAGAAGGCTTTTTTGAACCACTGAGAAGTCTGGATCAGTCTGGATTTCCTAGGAAGACACTGACCAGCATCTAGGTTATGATAAACAGAGGAGATAAGTATGTCAGTAACCCTCACAGAAAAAAAAAAAAAGTAGATTTTGCACAGAAGAATAATGATGTGACCTATAGCTCACTGAAAATGTACTTTCTGTCTGGCTGAGTTTTATGTCTTCAAAGGAAAATCTTACTCATAACTTGCTAGCTACAGATCCCTTGCTGTATCCCCTGCAGGCTTAAGCCAGTAAACAGACAAGCAGTAACGTGTGCATGGTGAGCCATGCATGCACACACACCGGAAGCACCGTCAGGGTAAGCGGTAGTCACAGTTGTTGTTTGTTTTTATTGCTTAGGAACTTGGTGGCTCCGGTTTGTACAAGAATTCACCACTGAATTCAAGTCCTTGATCAAGTAATTGAAATGTAGGCATGAAGTATCAAAGCAGAGAGCACTACTACTTCCTCCTCTCTCCCACCTTTTCCATGTTGCCAGCTAATGCTGAGGGTGGCCCAGTTTGAGGGCTGCCCGCAGTGCAGTCAGGAAGCTTTGATTGTGGACGGAACTCCTCCGAGTCATAAATTTTTCAGCTGGCAATCCGTGAGATTAGGGAAGCTTGTACAGGTGTGAGCTAGCAGGTTGTCGCCGACATCTGTTCAGAGCAGAGGCACAGGTCCTCAGCAGCCTGCAGCGAGGCTGCTGGATTGTCAGCAGATGTAGTTGAGAGTGGCAGAACAGTTTTGGTCTCACATTTGCCGCCTGGGGGCTGAAACACTAAAGGTAGAGTGGGGGTGGCCACAGCTGCGCTCCCAAACATGCCTCAGGCACAAATAAAGAGATCTAATATAGTTTGACTCTGTTGTGGTGGGGAGATGGGGACAGAGAGCCACTTCAGAGACAACTTAACGCTGCAACATCTGCCACCAAGTTTCCAGGGAGTGACAGGGGACAGCAGGTACAGATCGAAGTCCCCACATAAACAGCCTCCATTAAGTCATAAACTCTTTTGAAGGGCTCCCATCAAACATAGTGGAGTCCGCATCAGTAGACTGTTTTGTTTTCAAAGCAATGTTTTGTTTTCTGCACTAACAAGATAATTTATAAATGATGCATCACAATGCATTCATACTCTAATTTACAATTTCTTCCCTTTTTCATTAAATGGGTAAAGAAGAATAAAGCACGGCGCTTTTCAGGTTGTTTCATGAAGCACTTAGCTGTCCAAGGGTGTCGTGGTTTGATGTGAGGTTAGGATAACCTTCACATCACAGTGTTGTACTTCAACCGGGACACAGGGCTGAATGCACGTGCTCTCCCTGTGGCTCGCACAGGAGTGTCTGCCGTTGCTTCTGCACTGAAACGCCTCTAACTTTCACCGAGTTTGTTCCTGCAGGAGAAAGAAAATGGATTTACAGCATTGCTTGTACAGCATGCTTGGGCCCTGTTCTTTTAGCTATTTTTTTTTGATGCACAGATTAGCGCCTGAAGTTAAGACAGAGAATACCAAATCATTAGCTCAGACTGTCAATCGTGGAGTACTATAACCATTGTTAGAAGTCTGTGGCAGTAAGCACACTCAACCTTGCACTGTCCAAAGGAAAGCTCAGTATTCTGGAAAAAGAAGTGGATAATTGCAGTAACCAGGAGTACTGTAACTTTCAATTCCACAAAATGCTGTAATGGTGCGATAAATAGTTCATCATCTCAGATTGCACCAGAGCTGGTTGTTAGACAACAGCACACTACATGGTTGGGTAAAAGGTCGTGACAGAAGCGCAATCATCCCAGAGCAGGGGATATACCTTTGTGTATCTAGGACATGCTTTAAAAAAGCATTTTAGAAACCTGAGCTGCTGCAGACAGAGGAATTCTTGCAGTCCTCATTAGTTTACAAGCAGCTAGCTGTTTGCTGAGGGTTTTAGGCCCCTTAAAATGCACACGTGTGCATGATGGTTATTCGAGCTGTGCTGGCTACATGGGATCATGCCAATTAAGAAAGAAAAAGTCAAACTTTTCTGGGTGGAATGTGAATTTCTTACAGCTGTCAAATACTGTCTCTGCCATCCTGAAGAGCATTACAGTTTTCTTCACCCATGCTATATGAAGAAGCAAACGTTTTATTTGGCAGTCAGTTTTTGTCAATAACTGTTCATTTCATTGAGCAGGAATCAAAAGAGAAAAAAGCACATTTGTTTTCTTAATTTCTCAGAGCAACCTTTTATGGACTGCAGCAGAAGCAATTATATTTAATCACTACCTGGCTTCCAAGCTTTGGAGAGAGGGCAGTGTGTATCTAACCAAGCTCAGCCATAAAACACAACTCCCAGCTTGGGCATAGTGTTTATGTACAGTGGAGTCCAATGTAGTTTACGTTAATGTGGAATCTCTCATTAGTCCAGTTCACAGAAATACTGACTACCTTCAAGGAAAAGCAAGAAAGCCTACAGGTTAATTCAGCTGCTGCTCTCAAGAAGAGATGTGACAGCTTTAACTGTCTTGTGTGTCCAGATTTATGAACTAGTCCTATGCTCTTAACTAGATTAGTTCCTTTTCCATTAACTGCCAAAAGTAGGGCAGCTGTCCGAGCGGCTGGTTGTAAATTCGATAATGTCTGCCGTGTTAATCTGAAGGCTTTTCAGATAGAGAAGGCAGCAGATAACAGGATTAAAGTTGCACGACCCAGGGTTTTCACAGCCCGCGATGCGGGTGTAGGGAGATAGAGAATGACTTCTGTCATTAATCTTAATTGATTGCCAAGAGGTTTTAATCTGGGTTATTAATTAGGAGGGTCCTTAACATCCTGACTACACATCAACATCAGATGCTCCTTTGGGACTTTTGGGACGTATGGCCTATCTCATATTTACATTCACACAATTTACACGCACTTGTACATATTTCTGTATGAAGTACACAGACACACACACACCTATATATAGACATATATATTGTGTGTGCATGCCGATAGCTGCAGATGTATTTGCATGCACAGAGGCATTACGCTTCCTTTGCAAAACTAGATGAAAACGAAACAGCGCAGTGCACACAGACTACACTTATATAACAATAAACATGCATATCTCCATATGTGTTGATATGTATGTGTATCTATTTTTACTATTTATGCTGTTTACCTAGATTATCTTTTAAATGGAAATCTTTGATTTGCAAATTCATATTGCCTTAATGTTCAACAAAAGAGCAGCAGAGAATCACAGAATGGTTGAGGGTGGAAGGGACCTCTAGAGATCATCTAGTCCAACCCCCTGCTCAGGCAGGGACATGTTGCTATGTGCCTGTGGCCATACAAACACATACAAATCTCAAGAACAAACATTTTCATTTTATCTTTCACAATTTCTTTGAGTAAATGTTCAGGCCTTCACTTTTTTCTTTTTTTTTTCTTTTTATTTCTAAATGAATTGCTGTAGGACAGCCAGAATGGATAGACATATACCTATCCACAGCTACAGTGTAACTATGTAATAAATCCCAGTAACACTACTTTGATGTTTACCGAATGCATGAGGAAGGAGGATATGCAAGAGGAAATATTAAATTATAGATTGAGTATATAAACCAGGCAAGAAGAGAAAGTGCTGTGACAGAGTCCTGGCTTTTGAATTCTGTGTAGATTCAGGCTACACTATAAATATCTACAGGTCTTTCATTTACTTAGAGATGATTATTCACAAGATTAATCAGATGTTTAAAAAAGGAGGCCTCTTGTTTTAAGGTCTGTGTGATTGACAGTGGAAACTGTGCTTCTTGCTGAGAGCGCCAGGCCCTGCTGTGTCCGGCTTTACGAAGGAGGATGCAAGTACTGTGAGACATCAAGTGGTTAGTTAGAAGGAAATGCTCTTAAAGTGGTCACAGCAAACAAGAATTCTTTGCCATGTTTTGGTCTAGAAGTTCCAGCTGCTGAGTTTAGGGAGGGGAGAAATTTGGTTTAGCAGCAGGGAGGACTTACACACAAGTGACTACCACAAGGATTAAAACAGTTTTGCCTGGGAAGGACTTTGGCATCGCTTTGCTCACTTAAAGCCAGACCATGCAAAGCAGCGGTAGGAACCTCTATCAATGGAGATGCACATCAAACAACCTGAAACAACATTCTTAATTCCTTCCTTGGGTATTGTGTTGCCTCTTCAAACTGTTATCCACAACTTTTGTCCAGTTTCTTTAAAAAATTGCATTCTCTCTTCCATAGAGATGTGTTAACTCCTGTAATACCACACAGAGGCATCCCATAAAAAACTATACTTGCCAAAGATGCCTGTGAATCACAGATAAGAAAGAGGAACTCAAACTATTTGAAATCGCACTGTAGGTAATGCATACAATAAGAGTGAATGAATATGACAGTTATTTGTTAGAGGTGGATAGTGGGGAGGAAAAGGAAAAATGTTTGAAAAATTAGATTTATTGCTTCTAATTTTTATGTACTTTCATAATGCAAAATTATTATTATTTTTAGAAGTAATTCTTGCTTGTCCATAGTCCATAAGGTGCTACAGGTCCATTAAGAATAAACAAAAAATTAAACACTTGAGTGTTTAATATAGTAGCTTATAGTAACTTGGGTTATTTTAAAATAACTGAGTTTTCATACTCAATAATATTCTCTGAACAACTGAGCTTTAATGGCTTTACGGGTTGCTTTCAAGCAACATATACTTCTGATCTTCAGAGATATGTATATTTTGTATAAAGGAGAAAATTCTACCTAGCAAAAGAAGTGATTGTGCTGCATGTTGCCAGAGCCCAGTATATTTTTAAGTTCTAGCTGACATCCCTCCATAAATTACAATGTCTCAATACCTTTGAGTTTTGTGCCCCAACAGTGTGACATAATGATATGCCCTCATCCTTAACATTTATTTTTAATGTTGAATGTGCTGCTTTTTGATAGCTTGTGTCACAGCCTTCATGTAACTTAAAAACAGTCTTAAAAAAAATAATTCAATTACAAGTAATGGAGTTATTAATGCTGCTTCATGTCACTAAATATATATGGATACATATGATTCTGTTCCTTTCAAGTCACTCTGAAATGAATTTTGCAACTTCTGATAATTCTGGTGGACAAATGCTAAATGAAAATCAATCACTTCAATTTAAATAGGCTTCGCTCACGATCTTTCTTAAACAGCCTCTGTCGGACAGCTAACCAGATGATAAGTAACAGTTTCACTGACCTACAGCCTTTGAATCTTTAACATAACCCCCTAAGGACAGTGCTTCAATTACCATTGCATTACTGATACTCCAGGGCTCAGGATTCCTCACATACAAGGACTGCTTTATTTTTGATGCACATTTCTATCCATATTCTCCCACAATGTTAGTTTAATATTACTACTTACTCTTGTAATCCATACTTTGCAATTTAAATCAGTTTGATCAAATTAAAGAGCTTTAGATTTTCTTGGAATTTGTTATAACACTTTTTCCAATCGAAACAACAGAACTCCTTTAATGGTTTGAAATATAAATTTCTTTGTTGGATGCAAAATATTACTGTCTGATTGAAGAGGGTAAATGCAGGTGGGAAGTGCAGGGCAGCAGTAGAACATTTTATATCATTCTGTGCCGAAGTAGATGGGGGATATTTTATGTTGTATTATAGTATAGCATAAAATCTGCTAAAAGTTGTAAAATGATGGACAGGTATCTTTAGGGACCTGTAGAAAATGATCTCAGAAGAAAGTCAGTTGATGACTCATTGCTGAGAATTTTTGTAAGAGCCTAAGGGAGTTTGATACCCACTGAAATTCGGAGGGAATGAGGGAATTTAGTATGTGTCTTCACTGCATCACTTAAATTATGAAGCCAAATGCCTGATGCTAATCCTTACTGCATCTTCTTTGTGAAGTTTAAACAAAGGACAGTTAAACTGTCATCTGCCTAAAGCTAACACACAAGTGAACTCAGGTAGGTATTAGTGCAGAATTAGAGCATTTGCCCTTGCACACTACTGTAAGTTTAAGGCTTGCACTTGTGCAGTGCCTGGTGCAATAAGCATTTAAAGCTTCCTGACTCCATCTCTGTCGCTCCCCAGAGAGATTGCACTGGTGGTCAGATGCAGAGAGTATTTTGGTGGTTCCCTGGCTTCTGATTCAGAGCCTCTATCCCCTCTCTACTCAAATGAAGTGAATAGGGATTTAACCACGGAGTACTGCAGGAGAGAAGGCCTGCAAGAAAGCTCTTATTCCACGACTCCAATAGAAGAGAGAGAGAAGAAGGGGGCTAGGGGTGAAAGAAAGAACAAATTTCACTAAGTTTGGCCTTGCAAATGCGTATCAATGATTTGCACATGCAGCTGGCTGTTGATAGCTACCTGTCTGTTAACAGATTTGCAAGCCTTCAAAGTTGGTAAGAAAAAGTAGTAGAGAAGAGTCATTATACATTTTTCCTTGGAAGTCCTTATCACTTAGCACTTGCTTTTCTCATTTACAGGCATTAAAAGCATTCAGACCTACCAAGGTGAAATCCAGTTTAGCCTTCCTTTTTTTTTCCCCTCCAAATCAATTGTATGGCTTCAGGTCCAAATCTCTCCATGAAGTTTTGGGTCACTCTCTGGGGACCTGCCCCTGGGAGTATCGAGGCCAGTTGCATCGACTTAGCACATCTCCTACTCAGGACCAAATGAGTAAACAGCACAAAGCCATCAAGCTTGGAATAGCAGTTTTTGCCATTTTATGTTTTAAATTCTTGCCAAGTATAGCATATTTTTACTGAATAAAAGCCAGTTTATCTTTACCAGATAATTACAACTGTAGCTCAAATTTGCATTTTGACTTATAAAGGCTTGAGAGGTCTGGGTCATAAGGATATGAAAAATCCCCATCTTTCTTGCCATATTTTTCCTCTACTTCAGCTTGCCCAGCCTGTCCAGACCCAGGCTGTTCAGAGTGAGGCTAGCTGAAGCTTAACCTTGATGACAGATCCCTAGCAATAGCATTTGCCTCCCACATTGGATTTGATGATTTGCAATATGGAGTGCAAAGAGCAGTCTTCCTCCAAGGTTTATCTGCGGAGCAGCAAAGATAACTGGTCTCCAGCTGCACTAGTTATACTGTGCACAACAGGCACTGATTTATAGGGAGGTCCCTTGTTAAAGCTGAAGTTTCTGGCTAATTGTGGCTACTCTAGGCTTGGATCTGTAGTGGCTTATGCTGTGTTTATACTCAGCAGTGATTATGTAAACAATTTGTGAATGTGGCACTGAAGAATACCTTTGATTTAGGTCTGCCAGAAATTTGGGTTGAATATATTTTAATAGTTCAAAAGAAGCTATTTGGAAAAAAAAATCTTATTTTCCTCCTAATTTATATTTCCTGTGCTGATTATAATGAAAGGGCTTTTCTTAAAAGAGAGTCAGCCACATGCTCAGTTGGTGCTCCATGAATACTCTCTTAGGCATGTTTAGTGCATTTTTTTATGTCAGCCTTTCCTGATTTATAAAACTATAAATGTTTTGCCAAGGGGGAAAAATAGGATTTGGCTTAGAAAAACTCATGAGAAAACCAGTATACTAAATCAGTGCAGGGGGGAAATACTGTTTGAGGAAAATATGCTTTACTGACACACGTTTTCAAGAAAGAAAAGTAGAGAAATTTACCTTAAATCTGCTTTTCTACCCCAGTAGGCAGTTCCTGCTGGCATTTTCGGAATTGTTTGAAAGGATGAGAACAGCCCCCTTGAGTTTGGATTGTGAGAGTGGGTCTCTTAATGGTTTTCATAAACCCCATGGCTCTAATTGTTAATACCACTGAGATGCTGCTGATGAGTGGGATGCTTGTGAGTATTACAGTGATTGGGATTTTTTAAAATATCGGGCCTATTCAGGCAGAACCTCATTTCCGAATTTGTCAGAAGAAATGCTAAACAGGAGGGTCATTACAAAAGGGAAACATGAGGATGCGAGCTGTCCTAGCACCTATCATGAAGTGTATGTCAGCAGTACTGATCAATCTCTAAGCAAGACAGACCTGTTCGGTTTATTGAACCTGCCATGACTTTACACCGCAGTCCCCCTCACCACATATGGGCCGTAAGGTGTCTCTAGGGGAGACTGCAGGCACCCTGGGAGACGCTCCCAGATCTGCCATAGCCTTGTGGTTGCCAAAAGCACCAGGGTAGCGCACAGCAGCGAAGGGTGCTCCCTTCTCCTTTCCTACTCTGGATGGTTAGGGAGTGCATAGAACTACACTCAGAAGTTTTCATCTCATGCCTCTTGTAGTCTTGGTCTCCACCAAGATCATGACACAGGCACAAATGCTGCTGATTAGGGTGGCAGTATGAAATATGCACCAGAAAAAGCAGGAGGAAGATCTAAGAGAAATGGAAAACATGTCTTTGAACTAGCTATTTTTTGATTGCTGCTCGGCACATCTCAGCAGCTGCACCACTAACTGCAGCGTTGCTGCTCTGGGCAAAGCAGCAGGGCTTCCCCAGAGTGACAGTGGTGGTAATTAAGACACAGGAGATGGGGGCAGCAGGTTTCTAAGGGCTACAGTATTGGAGGAGGAAGACACAATAAAGAATGAAGCTAGTGATGGTACCTGACGTTTCTGCAGAGATGATGTGAACGCCAACTAATGAAGGCAAAACTGTTCTGAGGGTGCGGGCAGGAAGGGAGGCCTTTAGAGAGCTCTGTGAGCAATAGCTTAGTGACTCAGGCAGGAGCGTTCGCCTTCCCCATGCAGTGGGTCAAAATGGGAGGGAAACTCTAAAGCAGAGACAAGGATATTTGGTCAAAGAGGCACAACAAAGAGTCTTTTTTCCCCCCATAGCTTGCTTAAATGCAGTGCAATGTCATACTATGTCATGCCAGTGGTCTAATATCCACCACTCCCTGCAATCTTACTGCTTAGCAGAATCAGCTAGTAAGTAAAAAAGAGATAGTGACAGCATTTTTAAAATTAAGGAGTTTCTTCTCTGTAACACAACACAAAGGTGCAGTACTGTGGTGACGAGCCTTGCAGAGACGCTTACTACATACATTCATATCTGCCATGGAGCTTAAGGCGCAGACGTCTTACCTTGTGTACTGCACAAAAATCAAATGAAGTCCAATAAAAAGTCACATGTATTTATAAAAGTTAGCTTAGTTACAGAGTACTAAGTTACAGAGTATCATGTCATGGCAGGCTTTATGCTTAGGTGCCTAACATTATTCGCATGTGCTTCACATGCTGCAGTAGGCCTGTGCCATGTCCCTTCAGTCCTCCTCGGAGACACGATCATGGCAAGAGCGGCCAGCCCACCTGGGAGAGGGACAGCTGCTAGAGCTGACTGCAGCCCTTGTCAGCAGTAATGACCTGCAGTTGACACCTCATCCCAGTCGCCCTCCTTCAGAGTACAACTACTGCATCGAAATAATTACTGCCTGTCACCCTCTATTTCACAGGATTTCTCCAGCTAGTCGGCCCAGACATACAAGTGACATGTGACGGGGTACTAAACTAATGTTGACAATCGCTCTCCGTGAGTGGGCTGCCTTACATGTGTGTGTATATATATGTGTATACATACATAAACACTCATGCACACACATTTCATCTGTACATTCACTGAACAGCAAAAACATTCAGTTCCCTAGCATGCGCATGCCCTTCACTGGAGAGCAAGATAAACAACTGTCAAGGATATTTTAGTGGAGGGCCATTACAAAATTTTGAAGAGATGACACCGATATGAGTTCCTCCATCCCTTTTATTCCTTGGGCACTAACACTCCTGGACCACGCACGTCTCTGTGTGGAGCAGACCCTGTGGTATTGGCAGGTCATCCACAGTGGGAGAAGGGACAGGTATAGCCAGTGCGGGACAGGTATGGCCAGTGGTCTCACTGCACCTTTGCAACACTTTGCAATCAACCTGACAGCTATGGATACGGTTTTTTGTTTGGCTGTTGGACCAGCTGCTAGATCTGTACCAAGGAGAGGAATGCTCACAGGGAACACAACAAGTTCAGTAAAAAGTGCTGTCATGGCTGGCCCTTGTGGAGAGTCAACACTACACTAATCCTAACTGATGAGTCCTTAAAGAAAGAGGCTCCTTCCTCTTCACCTCTTCAGAACAGCAAGATAGAAAGGGACAAAGAGGACAAAACTATCATGGTTTCTGTGGTTTGAATCCTGATTCTGATGAACAAACATCCGTCTGCCACTACTGCATCCAATGCAGACCTCAGTCAAACAATTGCAGTCTGTGAGGAACTTCAGATAACCTGTCTTTTTCAGTACATGCTTGGATACAATTTATTTGTGATTCTGTCAAGCCTCACTTTCACTGGAGATCATCTGAAAGAGAAACTAGTTTGGCAGTACAAAATGACGAGTAAAAGAAAGCACAGTAATAGTGACAGCAAAGCGTGTTCTGTATTCACGGAAACTTTCAGTTTAGGATATGTCTCTCCCATTATGGTTCACTGTCTATCTAGTGGAGCCTGCAGTAAGAGATATTTTAGTAAGAGTAGTAATGCATCTATGATACTATTACTATAGGACCTGTATATGCAGTAGTGAAAGCAATCGGGGATTTCCTGTCTTCCTGTTCAGAGCTGATCATATAATTTGTATTTGGATGACTTCTGTTCTCTGGCCAGTAGTAAAATAATGATGATTGGTAGAAGAAGAGATGCTGAATCTCCTTTTGGCATAAGCAGGTGCTGCTCTGTTATATCAGTGGTGAGTTTAGTCCTATCCATTTTAGATTTTCCGGCTGATTTTTCCCCAGCCGTGCTACTCAAGTGTATTTTAAGGGTTCTTTGGTTTGTAAGTTTGTGAAGAACTTGACTCAGAGCTGAAAGCAATTATCAGTAGATATTAATTATTGAACATTCCTATACCTTCTGGAAAAGTTGTATCATCACTGGCAAGTGACCTTGTTAGAAGAGGGAGAGAGAAAGAGACATATAGTGCCTCCTGAGATCAAGTGGAGTGATGCGTATCAGGAGAAGACACTAAAGATTTATTGTCTGTGGCAAAAGAAACACAGATCTCTGCTTGTGCAGTAAGTGTTTTTGACATCATACACCGTAAAGAATGATTGGATACCCTAAGTTGAAAGGTCCCTTCACTGAAGGAAAATAATAGATGCTTTCATGTTGCTATTTGTATTAAGAGTGTTGGTTGTGTAGCTCTTTAGTCTTACTGGTCCTGGGAATTTTATGGTCCCTGTATTAAAGTAGGTTCAAGTTAAAAAGTGGAGGAGTAATCATAAAAAAAGATATCGAAAATATATCAACTTCAGGTAGAAAAAAAATTAAGTACAGAATATGTTTTTATGTTGATTTTTTGAAGCTTATATTTAGCAAACAAAACCCATACTGCTGTAGCCTTTCACAGCTGTTAGAATTGAAGACACTGGTTAACCTGAGAAGTCATTACGTTACTCCCATACCTACCATGAAACATGTGGCGATGCTCTTATTTATTACATTTGCAAGATTCCTCCAAACCCTGTCAGTTTATAGAGAAATTGAAGGTTGATTCGGCCTTTTGCAGCTTGTAGGTTGAGCTAGGTACCTTTTCTCCTTAAAGAATTTAAACAGATTCTTACGTGCCAGCTCTCTCACTTTACAAATGGTGGTTTACTTTATATAGGCAATTCATGAGTTGCCATCAAGTACTACGGTGAATATGAGGTACACTTAATAATGAGCTGTGCTTGCTATTGCTATGTGTTCCTAAAGGTATAGAAAGCATGGTTCAGTCTACTGAGCTGTAGGAGAACTTTTCCTTCCTCTCCTCAGTCTTCCGTATTTTGCTTTTACACTATGATTATCCCTCTTAACTTCCAATGCAATGGGTAGCTTATCCTCCTAATCTGTATTTTGATACGTTCTTCAGAAGATGAGGGGATAGCCCGCCAAATTAGTAATGCTGCTTAATGCTGGTTAATAATTACCTATTTCAATGCAACACAATGTATTTGCAACAAGAAGAATTTTTTTAGTTAAAATACGATGATTCAATTGCATTTTCCTTGTGCCTGTTGAACTCCAAGATGGTATGTCCCATTTTCTTGATTCTTAGACTTTATGTGACAATAGAAACATTATGCCTTCATTGTAGCGCTTCAGAAGTCCATAATGAGTACAGAATTACAGCAGCATGTTAATCCCATGAGGTGAAGAGGTCACGTGTGTGGAACTGTAAGAGAGCCAGTTCTGTGATACAAAGGTGGAAACCTAAGACAATGTGAAAAACTGTGAAGGCTGAAAACCTAGTGCTGCCAGTCTACCTGGCAGCGGGGAATGATTATCAGCCAAGAACTAGTTTATAGCCCTGCTGAAGACTGAGATCACTAATGAAGACAATGAGCTTTAAACAGCATTTAAGACAATAATACAAAGCCTTAGATAAGCAAGACCTTTAAAAAGCCTGATGAAAGCATATCAAGACCACCAGAACTGCCAATAATCTATTTACAGCACGATCTTTAAGAATTTAGAAAAAAAAATAACCTAGCTATCTATAATGGTAAAAAATACACACACACACACACAAACACATAGCCATTCTTGCCTCTAATGAAAGGAAAGGAGTGACTGCATGCTTAGGGTGCTTGGAGGTCAAACTCCAAAGCTTGGGCAGAAGTAGGAAACCAAGAAGTGGTTGAAGACATGAAAGATTTTTGCCAGAAGTGGTAGATCTGCTTAACCTGTTTAAGAGCTTAGCAGCCTATTGAAATTAAACTGCTCCTGTTGTGCCAAATCTTAAGTTTGCCCCACTCATGTGAACTCCCTTTTTAGCTACCAGTTTTGCTTGCCTTCCTTGCACTCAAAAAACCTGTCCTTTATTTCCTGGAGGAAAATATTTAAAACTTGTCATTTACTGGGGACAAAAGGTTGAAGAGGACAGATGAGTGCGAAGATTTTTTTGTATTTATTTATATATATTTCCTTTCTTTCTTCTCTCTCTTCATTGAAATGTGATATAGTAAAATTCAGAACTTTTTTCTCCTATTGCAGCATTTTTTAATGTTCAGGTGATATAATAATTTTTTAATGATTGTAATAGGAGTAATTATTCTTGCATAGTGCTCAATATATTAAGCATCCTGAATAACAAAGAAGTAGCCCTTAAAATAAGGCAGTCACTTCCTCTCCTTTTTAACCCTGTTAATTCCTCTGAAGGGATATGATCTGAAACTGAAAACTTAATATGGAAAGCATAAGAATGAGACTTGTTTCAAAAGTTTCTAGACATTCTGATGCTCGGTGTTATTAGTTCCTCTAAGGTCTAGGGCATGAATGAACCAGAGTAACAGCAGATTGTTAAAAACATCCCACTTGAATGCCTGAGCTAAAAAACGTGTAAGTTCTTAGCAGCAGCTCTGCGTGCTGCTTGCACACAGCCGCTAACACACTGAATCTCCTGAAGTCTTCCCAAAGTCATTTCGGGTAGGTGCTTGTTGACGGTCGCACATGCCACTACTTAGCGTCAGTTCTCGCTGTGTTTAGAGCACTATATTAAACTAGGACAAGCTAATGTTCCTTTTAAGGTGCTAATATAATTGGCTTTTAAAAAAGTATCTTGTATAGAATTCAGACACACAGTACAGTACTGATTACCTGTTCTCTTTCTTATATTTAGCTCTTAAAAGCTGGCCTTTTGGTACACATCAGCTTGGCTTATGAAGCTCTCTTGATATAGGTCTGGTGATGGGATTTTTGTACATCTCCATGTGCTCCTTCTGTCCATTATTTCTCCTGCTTTCTCCTCCTCCTGGCCTTTTTACAAATTGCCACCCTCGCAGCACTTCATGGTAGACAGAAATGCTTGAGAAAAGTGGAGGTGCCTTTTGAAGACCCGCCTTGGTGTGACCCAAGGACGGGACACAGAATCCCACCTGGGACTCCCACCACCTCACAGGGTCTCACACACGTGAATGCATCATGTCTGAGTGGGCTCAAAGTCAGGTAACAGATAAATTTATCCTCGTGAGGTTTCATCATCATTTTGTATTATAGCTATTATGGAGGAGAACAGGTACTGTATTTCCTTATTGCCACCAACAAGTTTGCAGTGATTTATTTTCATGCTTTGTAACTGAATTAAAATCTTAATTAAGCTTATGCCATTTTTTTCTTTCTAATTAGATATAGCCAAATCAGTTGTCTGTGGGAGGAAAAGTAAGAAAAAGGATAAAGAGCAGAAGCATTTTTTCCCTTGTCTGTACTTGTACTAGCAAAGCCTTAATGAGAATATCCTTTCAGAGATACCAAAAGGGTTTCTTTTTCCTCCTTTATTAATGTTAAGAATTATTCTCCCTGAAAACCTTAGGCCTGCTACCCAGTTATATCCAGAGGATTCTCAATAAAGGTTCAGTCTTGCTCCACTGAGCCTGAGAATGCCACTTGGTGACCTGTACCTTGTGGAGGCCAAAGGCAGACAGAAGCATCAAGAGAAAGGTTTTTCTGTTAACACATACGGCATCCATATAGAGGACCACACAGCAAGACTGTTATCTAACTGGATATAACCCACACCAAATATGACTGATCAAGAAGTCCTGTGCAGGTGCGGCCTGGCTATATTAGGGCACAGGGATAGCACAGTGCCACTGCCTGTTCTTCACCTCTAGATATACACCTTTTTCCTCACTTGCCCTCAGAAACTGCTGAGAACCCATGATGTGTTTCTGGTGAGGAGAAACCACTTGCCTGCACACCTCCTTAAAACACCGTGCGGCTACTTCAGTTCACCCCTTCTACACACAAATTAAGGAAGCTTCTTGGCACGCTTTCATTTACCAGAAGTGAAAATAAGAGAGAATGATGAGCACAGCTGCAATTGGATTTTACATTTCAGTCCTGAAGAAGAATGGGAAACCACTGTCTAAAATAACATCTGTTCCTCTTCTTATTTTAAATGCTTGTAACTGCTTTGGTATGGAACTTGGAGCCACCAGTTGCATGTACTGTGCACTGAGACTTGTTCATCACCACGACCAAGGTGCTTGTGAGCTCTCACCTGGGCGCTCACCGTGGCGTGGATGCAGTAAAGAGTGTGCTGCTCTCCACGAAACCTGACAGGAGTGTTTTTATTGACTGCTTCCTGGTGGGAACTCCCCACAAAGCTTTCTGAGACACCTGGAGATGACACATTGTAGCAATGAGTTTTTGAGGCCTAAAACAAATATAGCTTCCATTTAGAGCAAGAAATCCCAGGAAATCAATGGAGAGCTAGTAGAGAATGCCTGTGTGAGGCTGATTTGGTCTGCAGTAGTCCACAAATGCCTGTCTGGGTTTTGCAGCAGCAACCAAAAGCTGCCAGCTGTGAGGTTGCAAGGGTGAGCTCAGCAGGATTTCACTGGGTGCTCCCGCCAGGGGTATCACATCTTCCCGCTCTCGCATGTTGCACCCACAGCAAATGTTAAAAAGATTGCAGAGCTTCCTCCTAGCAAATTAAAAGTTTGTGCTAAGCTCTCCTAAAATACCAAATGCTGCTGTTAGTGAAATCTTTTAGCAATGAGTTAGTTTGGTTTTCTTGTGGTGTTACCCATTCCTTGCACGCTGCCTGTATGCATCCTTGGCCTTCAAAGGTTGCAGTTTTGTGGAGGAAATGGAAGCTGTCTGTCTTTTGGGAGATGATAACAAAGTTAACATACTTGTTTGAAGGGCACCAATTCCTTCCCGCCTTTTTTGAATTCACCAAAGCTTTTCATCAGGTTTATGGTGGTTTTGGGGGTAGGATTTCAGTGAAAGATAAACTTCGAAGTTTACCCTGTTATGCAACTTTAAAATTCCTATTTCTTACAAAAGTCTGCCTCTACAGTTTCATCAACATTTATATAATATGCTACTAATGAAGCCTTCATTCATGAATCTTAGGAAGAAACTTTTAAACCTGCGTAAGTGCTTGTTCCATGGCTTTCCCTGTGGAAACCTGAGTTACTCCCTTCACTTAAATCAGCTGTTTACTGAGAAGCTTTCTTCAAAGAGTCTCTCTTGCAGTCATAACTAAAAACACTTCTTTCCATATTAACCTCATCATTTGAGTTTAATCTGCACTATCCTATGGGAAAGCAGCAGCTCTGGCATGTGATTGTTTTAATGTCCAAGTGGCAGACTTTCCAACACACGAGCCCATCTCCAGCCTGACAGCTTACTCCAATTAAGGCTGGCACTCTGTCCTTTACTCATCCTCTTGTGCCTAGGTATTGCAGCACATATGGTACGTAACATTACGTGCTCATCGGAGACCTCTGCTGTACCTTTGCTTGAAAGAGAAATGAAATAAGAGGGGCAGGAAAGATTATGGCCTGATTCTAACTTGATTTTAGATCAGAGGATGTGCACCAGCTTTGTTGAGATACTCTGCCATGCAGGTGTGCATGAAAGAGAAGTGTCCATCCCCATAAATGTAGCCTAGACTGAAGGAGAATGCACTTCCTATGAGCAAATCTCATTATTTTAGTGCAATATGACAGGATTGAGATTTCTGAAGAAGCTTATGGGATGCAAAGTACTCCAGTGGGACTTGAAGACTTAAATTTCTTCTGTAAATCTCTCTCTTAACATTTGTGTGTTGACATTTTCTACTTAAGGGGCCTTTTGGAATCTTTTGCATTAATTTATAATGCTATAATAGTTAAGTTGCAAGCACTGCAGGAAAACTGTTTATTTTAAAGAAGACTTCACTTTGAAATCAGATTTGGTCCAGTACAGAGAGTGACCACATGCAACTTATCATGTCAGTTTTTCCTTTTATCGTTTTGATACACTTAACAGATGTGGGGTATTTCCTAACAATTTTTCACCCAAGTCTTTATATTTTACATGTGTTAATGAGGCATTATATGACAGTGTCAATGTTTTGTACATGGGGAACATAATGTTCCTATGCTAAATGGTACCTTAATGTAGCCCTGTTGATTTTAACAGGATTAGTCAAGACACACTATACCTTGCTGATGGCAGCTTCCATTCAGATTAGCTGAAGTATTTTGTTCATGTTATTCTCTGAGTTTACATCTTCAGAGGCTGTGGGAGCCTTTGGGCTTGAGTTGTTAATTTGCCCATTACAAGAGAGCCTGGCCCTTTGCTTATTTGTCAGTATTCGGCTGCAGAGGAAGCTGCACGGTCCAGCAGTTCCCGGCCAGCAAAATGGGGAGATTCAAGTGTTTTGTGTGGCGTGTTTTCTTAATTTGGGCATAAGCAATAGTAGTTCATTGACACTGGGCTTATATCCTGTATGCAATTCTGAAACTCAGAAACCTCAAATACTCTGCCTATGGGTAATTGGAGGTAAGAGTGTTTTAGAAATTCTAGATAGAAAAGCAAAGCGAGACTTAATAGGAGAATTTACACAAGATAGACAGTCTTTATTACATCTATTCACCTAGTACAATATATACTACATATTGTATATATTGTACTATATGCCCTATATGGATGTGCCCGCATCATTTTAAATGTTTAAAAATGATGCAGCTTAAATCAATGCTTTACTAGCTCTATCTGAATAAATATAAGCCATATTTAAAACTGTTAACGCAGCAGTCTTTACACATTTAACTACACTTGTTTGAAACTGTAATCTGAATTGTGCTAGTAATTACACTAATTAAACCTATATTTTATTTTAGTAAGAATGTTTTTATTTATAAGTTCATAATTTAACATTATGAGCTTTTGTCTTATAGCTTCACCCAGAAATAGCTTTCATCCCCAACAGTGACAGGATTTTAAAAAGCACCAATCTAGCCATATTCTAATTAAATTCACGCTTAAGTATGTGTGTATGTGTGTGTCTCCGGCTTTAGAAGATAATTGTGCACACCTCATTGCTTTTTACTTCTAAATGTTGCTGTGGCCATTTACCAGGTAATTTCTGAAGACAAGTTCTAAATTACCAGTAATATCATAAAGTTTAAAATATTCATACCTAGCTAGTGGATGAATGGGCATTTCCTCCTCCTCCTCTTCTCGCAAACAGGAGCAAATTAAACATTCATGAAAAATACTTAAAACAAAGCGGGGAAAAGAAAGTACTTTGAAGCCCTCTCAGGCAGAAAATTTTAAGTAAGTTTACTCTTCTGTACAATAAACAAGTTGTCACCATAGCAACAGCCACATAGCTTGTTTTTTATGTAACAGACCACAGTTCTTTGCTAAATTCACCAGTTAAAATTATCTTAAGTTCTTATCTTGATTTTAAGGTACTGTACCATCTCCCTGTTGCTAATAAGGAGCTCGTATAGTGACTCTTAATTTCTTTTTATTAATAATTATCTTTCAATTCTTTAGTCAGCTATGGTGAAGTAGAAAGCCAGGATGACCCTAATTTCTTCTAAATTTCTCCAAACTTTCTCCTCCTCCTCTTGTTGACACTCTAAGAACACAGGGCTGCCCTGAGGCCTGTTAGCCTGCACCCCTGCAGCAGCGCCGAGCTCTGCTGTTCTCTGTGGGCACCCACACCTCGGCACGGAGCAGATACGTTGGTGGGTGCCTGCAAGGCCTGGCCTTGGAAGCGCTGTGGATAAACTACAGCAGCCACGGATACAAAGGGCATTTGGGGAAAGCAGAGGACTGGGCCCTGCAGAAAGGCTGTGCACCTTAGAGGAGCACTTTGGCGTGGCCTAATGGAGCCAGGACGGTTCAGGGACTCTCCTAACGAGAAGCTTTCTGCCTCTAGTCCCAGTGTTGGAGGAAGGCACCAGAGCAGAGCTGTCTCCCCCGAGGGGAGCTGCTCCTTGGCTGGGCTAGGGAAGCTGCACACCTCCAGGTGCAGGGTAGCTTGCTCAGGATGTGGACGTGGCTGTGCCCAGAGGTGGCACCCGCCTGCTGCAGCCGCCCTCCCTGCCACCCTCAACAAACCAGCACTGAGGCTACCCATACTAATGCTGCTTGCTAGCACTTTTTTTTTTCCACATTTCAGTGCTGCAAGATGGATCACACCTAAGTGGCTGTGCTGGAATCAGACCGAGCACGCAGCACGCAGTGCACAGAGCACTTCTGCTCTGAACTTAGCTCGCTGCCTGGCACCGGTAAAGAAAGGCTGCTTCCATATGCACATGAGCAGGAGAACAGAGATGTCAGAGAGAAGGGCATTCAGGCCAGAAGACAGGAAGCCACATGTATGTCAGAGACGGATCATTTTAAATTCATATAACTGCAATTTTTTGGCAGTTCGAATATTTTTCAAGGGTTTAATGTCTGGATTCCTAAAATAAATGGACAGAGTTCCTTCCTTCACTTCATAGCTGACAACTAGCTCACCAACTGCGTATGGTGATACTTAGCTCTAAGCTCTGACAAGCCTTTTATATATGCTGCAAATGAAGAACCAGATGTTCACTGTCTCCACACCTCTTAAAAGTTAAGTTTCATGTCTGAAATTGTCCTCAAGGGTGGGCTTTTTCCTTTCTTCTCCTACCCATGTGTTAAAAAAAAAAACCCAAAACAACAAAAAAAAGCCCACAGAAGCTTTTGATAAGGAAGCAAACATATTTCTGTGGTGTAGGCTATTTTTTTTCAGTCTGCTGCTAGTTTTTAAATATAAAGTATAGCATATGTTTAACACAGAACATATGGAAAGAAAGAAAAAGCAAATCTTGAATTCCAAACATAGTATTCTTAGTAGAAAAGATACCACAGTGTGAAAGTGGTCATCCAGAACAAAAAGAAAAATATATTTATTATATATAAATATTTATAAAACCAGATCTAGTTCTTTTATTTTTGCTCATGTAAATCTGAATTAGGAGTCCTGTCGATGATGCAAAGTGTAAAGAGAAGAATGTGAACACATATTTGCAGAGTAGCAGATCAAAAAGAGCTACTGTTGCTTTCCTACCTTCCCTGCTGCCAGCTCCCTGTGCCCCAAGCCATTCAGGCTCCAGGGAAGGGATCCAAAGGCACGAGGTGGCTCTCGTGGCGCAGCCGGGAAGGGGCACATAGCCCTGAGGACATGAGAGCTGCCAGGGCAGCCCCGAGCGCCCCGCACGTGCCGCTGCCCGCAGAAGCCGCCAGCCGCGCTGCACCAGCCGCTGGGCTTGGCTTACCTGGACGCGGCTCGTCTGGCAAGAGCCCTCTTACAGGCCAAGGGTCCCCGTGCTACAGGCCACACAAGCCCCGGGACAAAAAGACAGCCCGTGCACATTCTGGTTATGCTTTGTAACTAGGGATTGCCAAAAAGAAAGCTTTGGATTAGGCAAAATGCTCCAGTTCCTTGGGAATCCTCGAGGAAGATTAGCATGCTGCTGCTCAGCATCACTCTTGGACTTTTATAGGGAATATTTTTTGTTTATAATGACACAGTAGAAGGCAACCATTAAAAAACTAACAACAAAACAAATACTTGCTTCACCCCTTATAGACAGGAATGAAATAGTAACAGGCTATTTCCCACCATTTTTTCCAATCAGATAATTCAGAGAAAAATAAAGTAACAACTCCAGCACAGTGACAACTGCATTCCTATATTGTCAATATTGCAAATAAGACTCAATATCAATACTAACTGATCAATTAAAAGCACTGCCAAGCCCACACTCTCTCCAACCAAACTGAAAGAAGACACAATGCAAAAGGACTATCCCCAATCCATAACGATTCCTCACATTCCAGCAGTTCCTTTCTTTAATGGCTTGCCAGCATATCTTCCCCTTAGCAAATGAGGGCACAGGAGAGTTTGTTTAAATTCCGTGACATAATAAACAGCTCCTATTTAGAAAGACTCAGAAAGGACACAGCAGATTTCAGCAGCGGTTGAAGGGAAGGGACATCAGTGCAGGTGTTCATGCTCACAAGGGTGTCTTCTTCCCGGAGCACCATTAGTGCCAGCAGCATCCTCACTGCCTCTCCCTACCACGCTTCTTTTTTCTTTCTCTTTTTTTTTTTTTTTTTTTTTTTTTTTGAGTGCACTTCCAGATAAATGCCAGTCATTTGGCCAGGGCTAACTCACAGAAGGTACAGCAGGCACAGATGGTACTAATGCATAAATGTAATCTAGCAAAAGGATGCCAACACGAACCCAGAAAAGGTTCCAAATAACTGCAGTGCACTTACAGGAATACAGTGATTGGCAAGGTGAAAGCTGAGATTTGCAAGAGCTTACTGTTCCCAAATCAACAATAGAAATTCTACAACAAATGAGCATATTTATTTATTAATTTATAAAATGCACTTAATACCAAGATCTTTGGGCACATGTATAATAAGTGCTCACCAAAAACCAAATTCATTATACAAATTATACCGATCAAAGTAAAAAAAGGGAAAAGTGGATAATGAAAAGCAATACAAAAATACTAATTCCCCAGCAGTTCCCCAGAAGGCTCCTGTGAGGAAATATAGGGAAGTGCTCAAAAGTCAGGAGGTCTGGACAGTGAGAAAGCACTGCCAGAAGCAAATGCTGCATGGATTGCACTGCAGACCAAACGTGTCTTGTCCTTTCTCAGGATTCAGAACATAAAAAGACCCATACCAAATCCTTTTTTAATTTTTTTTCCCCCGTAGCAACTGCTAATGTGCCCTTTGGAAAAATGTACAGAGAAAGGTAAACACAGTGTGAATGTCCTCATGGGACTCTTTCCCTAGCTTCTGGAAAACATCCTCATCTCCACTAACCAGATCCATGGCTGTCATTTCCAGTGAGGAAAAAGTGTTTCAAGAATAAGCACCCCAAGTACCTGCCCCAGACCCCAAGAAGGAAGGAAAAGAGAGCAACTGCAGAGGAAGGGGAGCAGTATCTTTGTGCAGTGCACGCAACCTCGAGCCTGCCAGCACAACTTGTGAGGGGCCAACTGCTCGGCGCTCCTGCAAGGGAGACCGTGACAGACACCACACTGTCATAATACAGTCTGAGGACCAGCTTCTGATCTTATTTCCATGAGTTTTACACTACTGACTTTAAAGGAACTGTTGCTGATTTTGAGTAAGAGTCATGAGACCAAAAGCAAGACCTAAAAGCGAACGAGAGCTGATAATCACGACACTACTACATCTAAGTGAAATAGCTTGCAAGATGGACGTATAGAGTACTGCTGGCCATCAAGATATGCCATGACAAAAGTCCTCCTAAATTATAGACAAGGAGCACCACACTGCAGCTGTGTGGCCATGAAAGCAGAATCCCCTTCCTCCTAGCTGTCTATTTTCAGAGAGAGCCCAACTCAATTCAATATTAACTCTTCGGTGTCTTCAAAGGAAAATAAAGCAAAACAAACCAAAGCAAAGGCAGGTCAGAAGTAATACTAACAACAGTAACACTTAAGTAATAATACAGTTATATATGCCTGAAATACAGTTCACATAAATCTTTGTAAATCAAGAACAAGGCAGACTAAGAGAGATGTGGGAGGGACAGATGTCCAAATATCTGTGAAGTTTATGATTACTAATCCAGCTGAACGAAACCAAAAGCCTAATGATGTACAGTGGGCTTTAGTCTGCAGGAAGGAGGGCTGACACCTTGATATATTCCCTGCACCAGGGAAGCTGACATGGGCTGAGGGATGGGGACGTAGCTTGGCGTTCAGGTTCTTTACCGGGCCCAGTCCACAATGTCATTAATGCTGTGTGCATTATCACTGCAAAGGCTCCAGCTATTGGATAGCACTGTAAAGCCTCCGGTTTGCAAAGTGACAGCTGGATCACAGTGGCATCTAGAGGGCTGTTTCACACAGTATCAGTGCAGGCATTTGAGTGGCAGAGTGAGAATCCTGCTGTGGCCCTGGCTTTGCAACTGCAGAGCCATCTCAATCTGCGCAGTCAGAGCTGGTAGAGCTGCACCCCGGTGCCCTGCTGGGGGATTTCTAGCCTTCCCCCAAAGATAATTCATCTAAACCCCACATACCTTCTGTATATTTTCATATAGATTCACAGTTTTCTATGGAACTTCTTAAGTTTTCCCCACAATAATTGCATAATATTAGAAAATATTTACACAGCTTGTTCGTAGTGCTGTGTAATTGGGTGCTTTCTTTCCTTACAAAACATTAATAAATGCCAGCCAGAGGCTGCAAAATCAAATGGGTTAGACTTTTAGCTGGTGGATGAATTCCATGCTGTTGCTGTGCTGTGTGCCACTAACGTGACTCTTGGATGTCTGACTGACTGACGTACTTGACGATTTTAGAGTATGTGGCTCCTATGTACATGAGCCATTTGAAGATGAAGGGGTCTCTTCAGAAAAGACTGAGTAGGGAAGTAAATCAAGAGGAGGAGGCTGGGAAGCATTTCTAGAGAAAGGAGATTTTAGGAGAGGCTTGAAGGAAACTTTCCTCTTGTGATCTTGTAGGGCTCAGCATTTTCTGCATATAACAGCAATCTCTCCCCACTGCCTTGCTCAACCTAGAACCCTAGAAGCCGATGCTCAGCTTTCTGTGTTCAGGAGAGGGGACTTTCCCCATGACGGCTCAGCCTGTAAGTCCAGGAATCACAGGAGAGGAAACGTCCTGTTCACCACCCGCCTTTGGATGAACATCCGCACCACATTCCGTGTGTGTTCGGATGGTCGCCAGCATAGAGATCACTTTCCCTCCGGCGGTGAGAATTAAGTTGGTCTGCTTTCCAAGGCATAATTAAATCCGAAGCAGAAGAGCCCTCCATTGGCAGGCACTTGCAATGGGAGTGCAATAATGTGTCCTTCAGAAAAGAAGGGTCAAACCTTCCCGGGCCTTGGTGTATTTTTATGGAGGCACCGGGGCTCCGAGGGAGGGAGCTTACTGCTGAGGGGCGCATCGGGAGCGCGGGGAGCCTCGCTCCAAAGAATCTGTGTCAGCGAAAGGGGCCCTCTCCAGGCCAGTTCCACAGCCTTTCCTTTTGCATAAGCAATGCTTGCCTTGTTTGAGGAAAACAACAAACTCCTGCCCTCTAGAGACAGGAGACCTCCAGCTCTGCTGAATAAAATATTTGCCACAACCTCCTTTTGAAGCAGATGCTACAAATGGATACGGTTTTATTCTCCCCTAAGGCCCACACAACCAGCTCAGCAGCTCATCGTCCTCTCTTCTCCCAGACCTGGAAGGCCAACTCGCAGGAGAAGCAGCTTGTCATAACCACTCTTTTTCAAGGCAGCAGCTTATTTGGAGAACTGCTGAATAAAGCAGTCACAGAGAACATGGTGAAAGAAGATAAATCCCTCCCCTCTTCAATTCCAAAACCTGTCCAGGCAGGAAAGCAAATGCTGACACCAGCGAGCACCTCTTCCTTTCCTTTCCTTCCCTGGCTGCCTGCGTACCGCTACAATTCTTGTCCTTCTCTGAAAACGGGTCAGGGCAGGAGCTGTCTCATCTCCTGATAGAAACCACAGAGCGATGAGCACTCAGAGGCACAAGCACACAGAACAGATCACAAGAATAACCCTAGCTCACTCGCTGCTACTGCTGTGTGTTCCCCTCTGGTGCAGCCCCACATTCCCGTAGGACTTAGTTGGCACTAGCTGAGGGTAGGCAGAAAGTCTACCCCTGGATCTTTGGTCTCAAGTAGCGAGAGTCTTGGCAGCAGCTCTCCTTTCAGTGCCATGCAGCATATTGAGCCACAAAATCTTTTCAGGCCTGTTTTTCACAAGGTTACACCACTGGCAAGCGTGTACTTTGAAGAATTTATTCACTGTAGCAACTGTGCCGAAATGTCCATATGTCCAGTTACAAAATAAGCGTTATTAGTGGGGTGAAAAGCTGTTCGTAATAGCATTTTCCCAAAGCTGCCTGTGTACTAAAAGTACTACAGATAATACCCCTGAATCCAAGTATTTTCATTTACATCTGAGCAAAGTGGGTACACAGTGGACACGGAGCCCTGGCAGATTAGAAGAGCAGCATTTTCTAGTGCACACAGCTGCCTCGTACCGGAGGATGTTTGCTCTAGTCTAGCAATGCATTCCCCACGACATGTACCCGTACACATGCCTAAGTCACATGCACTTCAAGAAAAAAATAGCCCCCAAGCCCAGAACTTAACAAATTTGCTGGAGACTGCTGAATCAGGACCATGCCAGACACAAGATGTAAATGGGTTTAAGATACCCAAGGGCTTCTCTCCCCAAATTAATGTTTACTACATAACATTTATATTAAGAAAACAGCTTGAGGTAGATGGCTACAAGTGAGATGCATAATTTCCATCATGAAATATTTTCTGACAAAGCAGTTATAGACTCTTGACCCTCCATTATGCATGGCATATATTTAGGCAGCATCTTTAAAACATCTACTTTGAATCTAATACTGGTAATTTTATATGTTGCTCTGTTCTCTGAGTGCAGAAAGATGCAAACTAGCTTTTAAAAGAAATGGCCCAGTACTTCTTTTCTGCACTTCACTCTTCCTTCCCCTTCCCCTTGCTTCCCCTCATCCAAAGCAGGACCAGGGGATGAAAAGTGAGTATCAAGTTAGACTCAGCCTATGGAGGCAGCTGTCACTGAGCAGGCACATTATCGTCACAGCACTCAGATGCTACCAGGTTTCATCCTGAAACTCTTTCTTTAGATTCATTTATGTGACTTTTGAAAGCTGACCTACAGGAGTGCTAGACTGCTTAGAGAGCCCATGAGATTCACGCACACACATGCTAAGGAGGCTAGATTACATAAATAAGAGGATAATAAACAAGCTATATGCCCTTCCAGTTATCTCAAATAACTGGAAAAAAATGCTAGAGTAAAAAAAAAATCCTCTTTAGGGAAAAATATATAGCACCATTCATCTGTATCTTGTTTCTCTGTTACATGGATGTTCTTTTAGATGGATTTTGAGCCAACTCAGCATTGCTTTGAGGGTTCAGAGCTTACCTTATCTTGGTCAGGCCTTTAAGCCATCAATTAAATAATTTGTGGGAAAAAAAATGCCGCAGTTGATGAGGAGCCCTAGAAATGATCCTGATGTCTGCAATGTGTTCTGTAGTAATGATGCCAGGTCGCCATCATTCCTAGGAGAGATTCACTGCCGATGTGGTCTGTGAAAAATCATGCTCCTAGCAGTCTCCTAGCCATCTTTTCCCAGGTATTAAAAATGTAGCGCCATAGCGTGGTTCATGGACACCGAGTGGGACCTTTCTACTTGCAACTTGCCTAGCTGCCCCATGCAGGGCATTAGGAGGGCAGCTGGAGAGCACGCAGCCATGGAGACAGGCTGTGGGTTGTCTTTGGTGGGTAATAATGCAACATGTGCAAGAGGAGGAAACTCTTTAACAACTTCCAATAGTTTTGCTTTATATAAAATAAACATGCTTGTAGCAACACACATCTGCAAAGATGAAGTTTTAGCACTAAGAGCTTGGCAACAGAGTATAGGTTTCTGTAAATACAAATTACCCAAAAAGTGAAACTCAAATTGAGTTTCCTTGATCTCTGAGGCAAATGATTACCGGTTTGTCAGGGACAAGGAGGGAGACAGTTACAGTGTCGGTGCAAACTCCTGAATGCTGCTTAGTGCTGTGCGGGACAGGGGTGCTTAGCAGTCCCTCTCCAAAGTAAACATGTAAATCAGCTAGCTTTATTTTTAAGAAGATATACATATATAAACTTAACTTTAGTTGTATGCTCCAGCTTGTCAGTGGGTATTTATGAGGAGAGCATAATATTCTAACGGTTACAGCAGTGAAATACCTCCTGTGCGGGGGAGCTAGTGAAGAAGCACAGGAACGGTGATGCTGGCAGAATCTGAATGCCCAGGAGATGGGGCGAGGTGACTCCCGCTCTGGTTAACGTGCTTCATGCGCTGGCTACAGCCACGGAAGGTGGGTGATGTCCATTCCCAGGTGCTGCAGCACAGCGGGGTTGGCTCCCTGCACGGGCACCGGTGTCAGTGCGTGCCGCTCTCTTGCTCTCTGCTGCTGCAGGCTCTGCAGCGGGTTTTCCAGCACGGAAATACCTACTGCCACTGAGCTATCGCTACAAGACTTGGAGGGAGGTGTTGCCAGCGCTGTCATCTCAGCACCTCCTCTGAATCACTGCCATTTTTGCTCCTTTAAAACGTCCTTTTGTTGTCATCGTTGCAAATTAGTCTGCAGGTCATGAGCATGTCTAGGAGTTTATTATGTCTGGTAAGCTCTGCTTTGGGAGTTAATGATTGTAAAGAGGTTTGGAAAGCAGGAAATTACCTGCTCCATTGTATTAGAGCAAAAAAGAAAAGGCTTTTGCAGCCCAGGCCTATATGGGAAAGGCTGCTGGGAAGAACCTGGCAGTCTCAGTCTTGACCCTTTATAGAGAGGCAAACTGCTGGATGGGCCACAGGGAAAAGAAAGTTAACAAGAAATAAAAGTCACAAGAAATAAAATCAGGTGAACCAGATTCCCATCTGATCGTCAGAACCGCATCAGTGGTCTCAGCAGACTCTGGGGGAGAGTTGTAGCAAGGAGACAGCTTTCGGGAGGATGACAAATCTGGACTAACAGGGATGAAGCCAGCAGAGATGAAAGTTGCTCTGATAATATTGTGAAGACAGGGCCAGCGTAAATGGCACTGCTAAATACTCATTTAGGAGTGACATTCCAAAATCTTCTCTTTCCTCGTGGCTACATGGGCACTGATGGACTGGATGGGAGAGCACAGAGCTCCTGTGTGCCATATTAATACACAGACCGCAACAGGGCACTTCTTTTATGGGGATTCTGTAGGTACAAGTGCACAATTTTCACTTCTGCAGATATGTGAGTGACAAACGGTGGAGGATCTTGATCCTCTGAGCCCCCAGTGAGTCAATCTTTTAAGAAATTACAACAGTAATGAGACAACCACTAGACAAGCACAGCTGGAAATGCAACTCTGGAAAATGCAGTTGTTCTTACCCTAAGTTGGATGCCAAGCAGTTCAGCAGTGGACAGGGAATGCTTTGCTATACAGTTACTCGGCATGTTAACACAAGTCACCTGCAAGGACAAGCCCTGCCTGTGTGACGAAGTACTTGAGAGAGCCCAGCACCAGCTGGGTGGATGGATGTTGTGACCCTTCCATCTCCAGATTCCTTGACATTACAGAGGGCTTCATCTGTCCCTTCTGAATTACTCAGGAATACTGCAAGCGATGGCTGTACATCTTTGCAGCTTGAAACCGAAAGTACACAATTTCCCTCAGGAAACACTGTTAGTATTTGTCATATTACTGTTTTACTGGTTACTATGACTATTCCTGTTAACGCTTTGACCATGGCAGGCCAGCTTTGGCAGTGGGGAGCAGGCAGCACTGCAGGGAGCTCAGTGAAGTTTCCTCCACCCGTGACGGCTGCCGCTGGAGTGCCCAGTGCTACGTTACAGAGCTTTGGAAAGCAGTGCGTGTTTGTCCACACATGCAGACTAAAACACTCTTCGTACCTGTCTAGCCAATGTCAACAGATGTGTTCCAAGCTTCAAGTACGGCGCAGTCCAAAAGGGTTTCCACCACCAAAACGCTACATGTTCTGTTTCAGCTGAGCTATTTCCACAGCAGATCACACTGCAGGAGGAACGGGGCAATCTCAGTAGGCATCTCTCTTTTGCATTGCCATATGAGGCCCTATCCTGCAGTCTACTGTGTCCACTTCCTTTGAAACTGTTCTGAAAGCAAGCAAGTTTACTCTGATTGCCCCGCTAAGTTACAAAGAACTTGTGTAAGATATTCAGCAACGTAACAAATTAGTTCCATGTGTCATTAAAAATATTCTTTCTAAGGGTAGAAACCTTAGCCCTATATCCCTCTCTGCCTCTCTTTTCTTCTTTCATTTTTAATGATTGTCATATCCTTCTCCTGTAGCACCTGCAGTACATCTTTGAGCAGTTAGTTCAGAATTTTATTTTTTTTTCCTGTTGAATCTGGGGCATTGAGACAACTCCAATATCCCACTACCAATATCATGGAATGCCTGCATAACTCATGCTTCAAATTACTCCAGCCCTAAAACCCTATTTAGTTCAATTTTATACTGACTACATGTTGGTAGTGTTAAAGTTTATGATCCAGTGATTTACAAGGCATGATACATCCAGATACAAATTGGTTGTATTGATTGTTTAATTGAGGACAAGGATGTGAGTGTAACTTTAGGCCCCCAAACTGGCTGATCACAGTAATGTTGCTAGAATGGTGGTAATTCATCACTTTTATTAGTTTCATAGGACAAGCGTCTATGCTTTTAATTCTGCAGGCCAAAAATAGCCTGATGAGTCTATTTTTTAGTAAACTGTTTCTAGTAAAGAAAACAGTGCTTTTAGCAAAGTTCTGATTAATTGGAAAGAAATGTAATATTCTGTTGCCAAGAGCTGATCTTAATGATGAAATAAATATCCCTATATAGGAAGCTTTGAGTTAGTTTAGGGAAGCAACCTACACACTTGAGAATGGTTTGCCCCAAGCCAGCTTGCTCTAAGATAGTGTTGGTTACAACACACAATCATCTGATGTGGTGACTGGACTGATGTGTCCAGTCGATGTGGACTGCAGTTCACACTGGCTTGGTACAGAACAATTAATGTTTAACAGAATGGAAAACTAGTTTTCTGTCTACTATCTATCTACTTCAGTTTGCCCATCTATACTGTGGACAGGTTAACATCTCACTTACATTACCTCATTTGTATATATGGCATTATACAGACATAAATACACCCAATACGGACATCACAGGGAATTTTGGCAGCTCCTATTTCTTAGTTGCTCTGAGATCCACCAGTTAATGGTGCTTTATAAGCACTAAATAAACCTCGGGGCGCCACTGGAATGCCATGTCCCACTGTGTCCTGCTGAGCAAAATGACACCCGTGGCTCCTACTAGTGAGGGGATTTAGAAAAGGGTTACATATGTGACCCAAACTGGGGTAAACGGAGAGGAGGAGAGAGCTGCTGATAAAAAGCCCTTCTTATTTTTACTAACAAATAATACCAATAGAAGTGTGTCCAGCAAGTCCTCAATTGCAAGAGAGTGATAAGACTTCGGAGCCCTTTACGTTGGCTTTAATGCTTCCTGCTAGTGCACTTCATGTGTAGGTACTGTGCAACCACACACCTTGTCACCTTCCATTACTGATACGCAAAAGCTGTTCCTCGCTACACTGGCATGCAGTATTTGCTGTTATGTAAATGACAGTACAGCATTCCTGACCTTCGGATTAATTAGCACTTTCAGTGTGTTTTCCAACATCCTGATTTCAGCTCTGTCTTCTGTGAACATCATATTGTTCACAAAAGATGGCTTATTATATGGGAGGCTTTGTTTGCATTTGAAATCTCTTGGCATGCTTTTTTTTTCCCCCCCTAAATAAGCAAAACTAATCAAAGTAAAGTTGCCGGTACAGAAATTAGAGAACTCTCCAAATATCAAGTGTATATCAAATGCACTTGCTAACTCGAGCCGACTCGAGCCTTCAGGATTTAACTTGGAGCTCGGCTTCCAAGAAGCCTTCTGCTCAGGTGGGGTTGTTGTCCCTCGAGTTGAAGTCACCTTCTACTAAACCTCTGCACTTCTAGCGCCAACTTCCTCGGGCACAGGAGAGGCAGGGCCTGCTCTGCCTGCATGGCTGCTTTGCTTGACTGCCTTTCTTTCCTGGCATGTCTGTGAAACACAAAAACTAATACTACATTTGTGCTAGTTCCCCTGCATACATAACATACACGTATATATGGGTGTATGTTTATACGTATATATTCAATATATCTAATTTTATTTCATTTGCTTCATTATATTTCGTTATTTGAAAGCAATTTGAGGAAATGTTCTAGTCAAAAGTGCTTGATCTAAACTACCAGAAGAGAAAACACAATGAAGCCTTAAAGTAGAAGAAAAATCACAGCAGGTTCTTCCAACCACCTCTGAATGATTTCTAGAAGCTGGCAGAGCAACAGTATATTTTTGTTAATTTCAGTAAAATCTGTCTCCTGTAACTCAAAAAGAAATTACTTTTAAATTTTAAAGTTTCGCAATTTCCAGAAAGAGCTAAAAACAGCTAAGAAAACATCCCACTGCAACATATTGCGCTTACTGACTTGCTGCAGTCAGGTCTAGAAGAGCCGATTTTACTTTGAGTGATCATTCTAGAGCTCAACTAAAATGTTGGACCACTCACCTGCCTTCTAAATGAAAACCAGAATGATTAGTAGTCAAATAATTTGTCTAAATTCATATGAATTCATGGCCTGGTAACTATGTTTAAAGAACTGTGAGAAAGCTATGAACCAAAGCAGAGCTTTTGTAATGAAGGGGAAATTGCAATATTAATTGCATCATCTGAGACACCCTGGGACTCTCTTGTTAGCTCTTTTCTGCAAATGTTTTTGTGATGTCTTGTTTTTGTGTAAGTGGTATCACACTTGGATAGAAACATCCTTGCTGCCGTTGTTTAATGTGAGCTTTGCTGTCAGCAGGGCTTGAGTTGCATAGTTTGTTTTTTTTTTTAAATGCTCCAGAAACGCTTTGCTTCTTCCACAGAATTCATTTTGATACATTCATTTCAGAAAAGCAAACGTAAAGGCAACTAAAGCTGTGTCGTGCCTTTCTGCTTTGTCTTTAGTGGGATCTCTTAGCTCTCCTGCTCTCTCTCTCTGCATTTCTTACGCAGTTATAATCCAGGTGGGTGGCAGCTAGAAGTTACTACAATTACTCCATGCACACGTATTCAGCACCTTTTCTGCTTATTATAGATAGTTGCCAGGAGGTAGGATCTTTAGAAGAGAATTCTGCAACAGAGCCCTTGATCTGCCCTGCCCGCGTCCTTCCACCTGCACTCGACCTATCAACCTCAGCTCCTTTCACCCAGTCACAGGCAGGTGCCTACGGAGACTTGCTATAGTAACAGCAAGTAACACCGTAGGTAATATCCCTCCACAAGTACTGTTAGAACACGTGCATCAAACTGAACGTACAAGGGTAATACAAAATTCAGGCTTAGTTTCTTTTGATAGTACTATAATCTCTTACTTCAATAAGAAAGCATTAATTGCCCCTCAAACACATATATTTAAAATAAGAAAAAGGACTCAAAGCATAAGCACTTCTATCTACGCCAAACAATTTGCTTGGCATCATCTTTTAACATTCTCTTTTAAGTTGCTTCAGGGATGACAGAATTTATTAGAAGTATTCAGGTAGGAAGCAAAAAGAACAGAGAGGAAAAATAATAAAAAACCCCACATGTCCTTTCCTCCTATCTACACCTAGAAAAGACTTAAACCATCAGCTAACAAAGACAACTTTCAAGCAAAATCCCTCTAAACGCTGTGAAATGTATCCACCTGCCCACCTTTGAAAATTTTCCTGCTCCTTTCCACATACACATATATTTATATATGCATCAGGCTACTATGAAAATACTAGTGTTAATGTGCTTCAAGACGAGGGGAGTTCTGGCTCAGCTGCCATAGGTGAAGGTGGAGATCTGAGTCATAGAGGCAGCGCTACCACTCCGGTACACGGTACCCTACGGCACCCTATGCTGAGTGAGTCAATTTATGGCCTCCTTACTGCCCATGCAGACCATGATTTTGTATTACATAGCCTGCTCAAACGGCAAGCCTTTGTAATTAAGAAATAATTTCAAGACAAAGCATTCAACAAAGACACTAACTGTAACAAGCATTTGCAGAATCTCCTCAATATTTCAAGGACTTTGGAGAAGTCCAAACCTTCTGGATCTTTGGAGGTCCAAAATGGACCTTTGGAGGCCCCAAAAGAATGGATATACTCAGTGATTATCCAAAAATCAATAAAAGGGGCAATGGTGTTCACTACTAGATTTGTTTCACACTCAGATACGCTAAAAACAGTCAAAATTCATCTAGACCCACTTCTGGAAGAATGGTGTTCTCTGATACCCCCAGGGAAGCCATTTTTCCTCTTGGTGCACAGGGATTTCAAGAACATAAGAAAGGCACTTTATAGATGTAGAACCCCAGTTATTGCTAATAAAACCACCTTTATCTGCACTGTACCACAATACTGTACTGTACTGTGCAGACTGTACTGTGTGTTTTTGCTTCACCCAGCACTAAGAGCTTCTCTCTTTCTTCCCCACTCAGGGCCGATGCATTAACTTCACCAGAGTTCAATCTCAGTAAAGGAGGAGCAGAGGATACCAGGAGAACATGCAGCCACACTGCCACTTCTCAACCAGCCAAAGACACCTGAGCACCTCGGCGAATTGCTCGGATCCTCGCCAAGCCTGCGCTTTGAAGGTTTCTCCATTCCCCTCTTGCAGGAGGCAGCAGAGCTGTACCAAGCTCTTGCCCTTTCCCACATTACGTTAATGCCCTGTGATTCGCAGCAGTGACAACAAGAGACGCATTGACTTGCATGCCAGCGCTTTTGTAGAACACACAGTACGCATGTGCGAGGAAGGAAGCAGACAACCAAAGAGGCTAATTTTAATTTTTTTGTATTATTTTTTAAGGACTACAGATTCTCAGGACGCAATGTGCTTTTAGCGGCGATGCAGAGTTTCTCAGATGCAAAGATGGCACGTGTTATTTAAATAGGGACTATTAGCCATAGGCGAAGGATAAAAATTCCCACCAGGCTAAGCAAATGCAAGAGTTCACTGCCTTACAGCGATGTCAGATCACAAAATCCTTCTGAGTCTCCCATCGCATCGTGCCTTACGGGAACCTTCTGACTGGAAATCTTGTCATTCTAACACTGAAAAGTGCACACGCATGACAAAATGTAGACACGGTGCCTCAAGGTATTGGTAGTAAGCAAGACTTTGCCCTTTAGTTTTTGAAGACACCTTTCTTTCATTATGCACTCGGGACAGGAAGAAAATTAATAGAGCGTTATTCCACAGGAAGACAGCCTGTAACCAGAGATCTTGAGCGGAGTTTGAGGGACTGATGCTTCAAGACCTTGACATTGTGGCTGGTGGTTTTTTCCCCTTTCCTGCATTCAAAGTTCAGTAGCGCATAAAACATCATCAGCTGTAAACATACCTAGCAGTAGTAGGCTTATGTACTATTTTTTTTAGATTAAAAAAAGCAGTAGCCACTAAGCTGGTATCTCAGGGTTTTTTTCCCCCCTAAATCTCCAAGGGCTCTTCAGCGTCACAAGCCAGCAACTCTCTTTGCATGAGAATTTCAAAGTTTAATTAATATAATTAAAGGCAACAGCAAGCAGCAGCCTGTGAAGATTTTGCTCATCTTTTTTATGCCTTTTGACATTGAATGACCTATTACTGTATGTGCATTACTCGGTTTTCGAGGGGGCACTGAGCATTGGTTGAGATTCAGCAGTGGAAAAAGACCTTCTTCCATCAATTTAGAAATTAAATTTACGGGAGCGCCGGCCATCACAAAACATTGACAATGTATGTATTATAATTTTTTAGAAAAACCAGTGTCGTGTCACGTCGACGATGCCAAATTATGTTAGCGTGAGCGGAAACACTGTGGGGGAGGAAGGAGGGAGCAGCTGAAGAAAAAGGCTCAAATGATCCAGTCACTTTCGATACTGTACTTCAGATGCAAAATGGATATTCGAGTCGAAACCTGACAAAGCGCGCCTGCTTTGATGGGAACTGGTATAGACAATGACCAGTGGCTGGGTCAGTGGGATGTCTCTCTGCGAGCAGGGAGGCTTATCAAATGACACTAAAAATAAGTTCAACAACCATCACATTTGAGGGGAAAAGGCGAACATTTCACATTTGGTGGGCACGAATGTGTGCAAGATGGAAAGAGCAATGCGAAGCGTCCTGGTCTAATTATCTCCTTTGTGCTCTACGTTGAAATCGCAAGGGACATAAATAATTCTTTTGGTCGATGTCCAAATTCGTGGCACTGCCCAAAGAAGCCTTTACATATATCCACTCGCTTACATCTTTCGCTTGAGTTTATTTATGCCACTGGTTGCCTCATCATCAACAACCTTGTGTGCACACTAGACTACAAATAAAACAATTACCTAAGTTTCTGTGATCTTTTCTTCTTCATCCTTCCCCGCTGCATCTGCTTCAGACGTTAGACCTTAATTTTTCCAGCTCCGCTGTCTCCCTCGCTCCCAGCTTTGCACAGCAAACCACCTTCTCATAGCCTCACGTGGTATGCCAAGAAAGCATGCCACTGCCTAACTCAGGGCCTCCCGGCTCTTCCACAATTACTAAAAATGCCTCAGACTTGCTGGTACGTACAATACGGAGCATTAGGAATGGAAATGGAACAACAAAGTGCCCAAAGAGATCGCTATTACATGCAGCCTAATTCCAGCTTTGCTACCGTTGGCCTTTGGTTTGGAGGGCTTTCAAGCATGTGTGTACTAAAGGCTGATTTTATTCATGCAGACCAACCACCAGCACAGCTTTGGGTTATTTCAAAGCTCGGGTATTGCCCAGCTTAGCGTAAGATGGAGACCCAAACACTAAGGAGGGTTGCAAAGACCCAAGTGCTCTTCCGTACCGCTCCTTGGGATACGGAGCAGGACAGGCAAAAATACTACACTCCTCAGACACCAAGCTAAAATAAACCCTCTTCTGTTTGACTTTTTTTTCCTCCCTTTTTAATGTAAAGCTGCATTTCCTTCTGTGAAATTGTCAGCTAGTATTTCAAGCAGCGTGTTGCATAACATAGAAAAAACATGCAGATGAAGAGAAGGCTTTTTCCTCACATATATCTGCCATGTCTCAAAGAATATTTGTAGTAAGTATAGCCAGAGAAATACAAATTCCCTAATAATCTTCTGCTCTCTATAGCTGTCTACCCGTATCCATCGAAAACCCTGTGGAATGTGCAATCTTTCCTGGAGTGGCTGATACCAAGCAAAAACGTTATTTCTACACTGATTTCCCCTTCTAATTGGCATGATATTACAGTATGTTGCACTTTTCATTTAGTGGAAGACAACACCCTAAGATTTTCATTAATGTACAATGTGGAATATCTGTCATAAATAATTTGGGGGGCAAGAGGCATAGGGTAATAATAGTTTAAAATTCGCTGATTCACAATGACACAAATTAAGAATTATTTGGCAAAAGAGCTTAAAATACTTGAGAAAAATAGAATCAGTGGGTTTAAATAGCATGACTCTTGCACTATTTAAATTAAAAACCTTACATGTCTCCTTCTGGTAAGACAAGATATACTGATACTGTTTTTATACCTGTTTTACCCTGGATAACAAAAGCAGTAGTGTCTCGAAAAAATAAACGAATAAAAAGAGAGATCTAGAAAATTTCCTCCGTAGCAGTATGGAAAAAAACCTCACAGTTTGCAAGGGCTCTTTAAGAAGATACCTGATGTTATTTCAGTATTATTATTCTTATTTCTGAGTCTAAAAAAATCCAAATACAGATGACAGCACATCTATAAGCATTAGGTACCATGATCCTTTACGTGTTGGCTGGATCGAAGTCACCTGATCAGAGGAGAAATCTCACAGAATTTTGGGAGAAAGAGTGTAAATTAGAGTTTCCCTCTCAAGAAGAAACCCCGTTTTCCAGGAACACTTGCTCTGCCTGGGTTTCCTTTCTGTGTCAAATGAGTGGTTAGGCACGAGTGCCCCAGTAAGCAGAGCACGAGACTGTCGTTCAAAGGCGAGCACTAAAAATACATCCCATTTTCCACGTATGTCACACTATGGTTTGCAGGCTTTAATCACTACTTTGCATGTTTGGGTTTCTAAGGAGAACATGGTGTATAAAACATGTACTTTTCCTTCAAAGACAGAACCAACTTGGTTATTTTACGTTGTAAACAGCAAGGTTAGTACAAAACAAAGAAAAGAACAAGCCGAAAAAAATCTGCTGCCCGGTAATTTTAAAATTTGAAAAATGGCTGGAGAGAAGAAAATAAGAGTAATTTATATGGAGCTGTATGCTATTTGACCAACCTGTAAGTGCCTCATATTGCACAGGCACTGAAGCATTCATTTGCTTTCTATATAGCAGAATGACAAGCTCTGCCTCAGCACGAGCTTCGGAAGCGGCGCACGCTTTGGTCGCAAACTCAGCGTGCTGGCAGCCTGCTGCGGACGTGCGACATGAGGCCAAAAAATTATGGGGTCCCCAAAATGAAGCCTAAATGGATTCCTACACCGGCGCTACCAGCTACGCTGAAACCTGCTGCAGACACGGCGCAATGGAGCCCAGCAAACCTGAAGTGCTGGGAGAATGCAAAGCTGCCCGGCGCTCAGGCACGCGGGGCTCGGGGTGACACGCAGCCGCGTGCTGCAATCCGCTCGCCGTGCTCAGAGATTCACCCGCACTCCTTTCACCTGCTCATCATGAGAGAACACAATCTACCCCGTCGCATACAAGACTGTCACCAAGACGAAAAGTACACCGGGGAAATATCTTTTTGTTGTTGTTTTTTCCCCTAACGAGCAATGTGCAGAACATGCAGAAACATCGCGAGCCAGTCCTTGAGGAGCTTCAGTCGTGATTGAGAGGAAATGGGATTTAAATCAATGGGAAAGGGCATTGTGAGCAACAGAACATCCCAAACCAGGCAAGATTGTTTTATTTCATATATTTTGATAATAGGAGGATCTAATTCACTAGAGTTAACAAAAAACAAAACGAAAATGAATTTTTTTAAGCACTCATCTTCAGTGAGTTTTTAATTTAACTAGACCTACCGCTTTCATCAAACATTAATCTGTTGGGCTCAAACAGCATGAGACAGGTCGGGCTGATCTCTGTAAGGTGAAAGGTAAGGGAATTTTCTCAAGTGCCACAATGCAGGCTCATTCCGAGGTACAAATCCAGCATGAAAAGCCAGCCGGACTGCTACAGATTCCCGCTGCTATTTTTCCTCCAGGAAATCACCGTGCCGCATTTCTCCTAATCGTCCTTAATGCAACATCACAACTCTCTATTTTACACAGAGACGCTAGTTTAGGTAACGACATGCTGCTAAAGCCTTCGAATGGGCCTGTGCTGCTGATGTGACCCTCACTATTCGGGGTCTTTCAAAGCAGAAGGCAGCGCTGCTTTTAACCCGCTCTGTAAGCGGCGCCTCATGCGAGCCGTCTACCTGCACGTCCCTTCCTCGCAATTTCGACGGACCACAAATACAGGGTTCTCCCGTCTCCACAGAATTAGTGGTGACATTAGGCTGCGCCGCTCACTGCTTGCGCTTTTAAACACGTCCTTACAATGCAAATCAGTTTGATGTATAAAGAAAACAAAAAAGGTTAAAGCCCCAAGTAGGGTAGATGCTACCTTCAGTACTTCCACCCTCAATGCAGAAAAGGACTAAAGGAGTCTGTGTCTGTCATTTTAGCCAAAACCTGTCTTTCGGCTGGGGAAAAACTTCCTCTCTTTTTAGGACCTATATTTCAGGACAAGTAAGAGTGCCAGGAAGAAACAGAAAGAAATAGAGCTCTATCAACAAGCTCTTTCCAGGTGGGCAAAGTCTGCATTTTATCCAGCAATTATTGACTGCTGCCTCCTGACTAAAATAACACTGGGCTTCTATAGAACAGTTTTTTTTTCTAGCTCATTGGGAAGCAGTGAAGGTGCCGTCACCATCTGCCTTTAGATTTTAGCTTGCTCAAACTTCTCACTCGTGAGGGAGCCTCTAAAGAGAAATTTGGAGACTGAAGGTGACAGTGTAGGGAGGAGAGACGGCTGATTCCAACACCTCCTGCTCGTGCCTCTCAGTTGCTGCGATGTGTCCCATCTCCTGGCAAGTTTTAAGGATGCCCTGGGATGATTTGCTATGGAAGAAAAACTGGCACAGAAGTCATGGTCCTGGGAATGGCCAATACCATTGGCCAAGTGCAAGTTCAGACAGTTAAACTGCCAAAGAGATGCTGAGAGCGTGATGTCCTAGTTAGACCTAGACACTGACTATTGGTTTTGCACATACCATCCAGTGAGGTTCATGGGCAGGACCTATGTGGTCCGGTGGCCCAAGCTCCTGAAGATACCTTTATCCTGTTCACATGCGCATGTCATTGATGTATAGGCTAAAGGTCCACTCACACCACTGGGATTTAAGCATGTGTATAAAGTTAAGGATTCATTACTTTTCCTCTCTGAATAGTGGCAAGCACGTGCCTATATCTTGGGAGCAAATTCAGAGAATGACTCTTGGAAGAGTACTGCTGACTCTTCTCCAAGCTACAGACACTGGCTTGGAAAGCCTACCAAGGCTGAGAGGATCTACCAAGAGAAAACACCAAGTGTTGGGAGAAGGGATGCAATGTTAACAGTAACTTGATTTAAATAAACCGTATCCTGACTGAGATGAGGGAATAAATAATGGGGTAACTTGCTGTAGAAGCTACAAGTGTTAAAAGATACAAATATTTCCTTTCATGAAAGAGGACCAGTCAGAGCGATCTCCAACGGTCCTGTCAGAGAGGGAGGGTAAGATTTGCCCCGTCTTCAGGAGTAAGAAAAGGATCCAACCCAAGGAGCTGACTTTGAAAGGGACAGCATTAAAATGACAAGAGGCAGATGTCAAAGTGATGTAGAAGAATTACATCAAGAGAAGAAAAGATAAAGATGGTAGAAATGTACTCATCCAGAATTTAGGAGCTTAGGCAAGTGAAGTAAATGTTACAATTACTAATGACTATCTCCCAAATATCTCTTGTGCTGTTATAAAATTATTTTATGTCAAAATTCCTAGTAAGAGCCTTATTAGACCTGGCATGTACTATTTTATTTCAAAAATCTGTTTTGCATTGGCTCAATTAAAATTGTTATATATTTTTGGGTCTTGTGTAGATGCCATCTGTTTAACACTACAAATGGGTCCTGTGATGCACTTGCAAATTTTCTGCTGCAATAATTTTTTTAATATAATGAGGGACTTCAGATATGAGAAAGTGCCTATAGTCAGTGTTGTTTTTTTTTTTTTGGCAGTAAACTTACAATGATTCTTACTGTGTTACAGGGATGGCTCTGTATCCTATGGAAAAGCAAACAGTTGATCTACATGTTTGCACCAAAGCCATATTATTTAATTCACACTTATTTTTTCATTTGCTTGTTCTGCCTCATTTTGTAAATAAGCTTATTTTTCCAAACTGGAATCCATAGGATTGCTCTCAGCTGGTTCCGTCTGCCTGTAGCTGCTGCCTTCCATTGAGTTCTTTGGACTAAACGCTAGAGACGAGTCTACCCGATAAACTGAGAAGCGCCGCGCGCTTGTAGCACCTGCTCCGACTGCCTCACGGGCGAGTCCAGCTGCGAAACAGCCCCATTGAGAGATGTGCTCTACAAGATAGCGAAACCTGGGGGTACATCTCCTGGGAAGCAGAACGAAGACTTTATTTTTTCATTTATTTATTCTTAGCTCACGTCCCAAACACTGGAATGCTGCCCCCAAACCACTAGTTACAACAAAGCCCCTAACCCAGCCCCATTAGCTGGTTTTCCTTTACCAAATTTAGTCCCAAATTGATTCCTCATTAGTCCCAAAAGATTCCTCATTGCCTTTTGTAGGGGAAGAGTATTTTCAATGAAGCACTGCAGCTTCTTTTCAAGTAGTCGGTCTTGCTCTAGAGTCAAGAGAGGGATATCAATTTTTTCATATGTAAGCAGAATTACTTTTTGATTCCTATAGTGGATCAAACTGGGCAAAGTGCTCAGCTACCTCCAATGCTCCCTAGGCAGCAGGAGAGGCCTCTCTGAGAAAACCACAGATCAGAAAGGGAAAGGCCTTGGCACAAACTGTTCAGATGCGCTGTAGGATCTCAGCTCTCTTTGAAAATGTGAAAAATGTGTTTTCCTTCCCAACAGCCTGCTGTGAGGGAATGTCCTGGTGACCACCTATGGACAGCACCAGTTCTGACAGCTATTCTGGGTGCTCCTAGAATAGAGCCTTCCATAATAGCAGGAAGGAAAGAAGCAGCAACTTTTCCATGCCAGGCTCTTTCTAAGACACTGGCAGAGAAACACATGTACTTGAAATACGCTTCCTGTCTATCGATTCTACTTAGGAAACTGGTATCAACTACAGAATGTTTTCCCCTTGACAAAGCCACTTGCACAAAAATTACTAGAGACTACAGAAACCAAGTACCAAGCGGTCCTGGCTGCCTGAAAGAGCAGCAGAGCGAGGTACCTTCTTGCTCTAGACAAGCTTCTGACAGCACTGAGGGCACCCTCAAACATCTGGTCCGACTGCAACGCCACAGCACAGTATTTGATTTACAAGGTAGTTAGAAGCTAAAGCAAAGACCATGTACCATGAGGACCTCTTGACTCCACAGTGGGCACTTAACACACCATCGCAGGTGGCCTTTAGCCAACCGCTCTCCATGTTAACCATCCACTCCACAATTCCTCAGTACTTAGGACAGCTGCACAGGACATTATCCACACCCCAAATATATTGTAGCCATCGACGACTGAACTGTGAAATGCTGATTAAATTACGTAGTTTAGCCAACCTGTGTGGGCAGAATTAACTGAACTACAAAAGTGATGGGTTCAGTGTTACCTGGTTGGAATGGGGAGGCAGGGCTATGTAATGCTTGATCTCCTCTTATTCGATTAGGCAAATTAGGAAACAACAGTGTGAGATGCATTATTGTACTAATGCCATGTCCAAAATGAGAATCTTATTAGAGCTCTGGCCTCAGTGCTTTTTATTTTGAGCCCACATAGGCTGAGGAAGAATTAGTAGGCCAGAAATATAGTGTTTTTTTTTTTTTAAATTACAGTAGAATTACCCAGTAATAAACAGCGTATTAAGAACAGCCTTTAGTCACTGGAACCTGTCCTTGTAAAAAATACCTCTAAGCTTCTGGAGAAATGTACTGTAAGGGCAACTGGCAATGGGAGGAGATGCCTGAGGTAGACAAGGACAGAGCCAGAGAGTGTTTTCTGTTGACCCAAGTTCACACAGAGGGAAAAAGCTGCCTTAGAGAATGGAAGCTTTACGGCCCGAGGTGTCCGCGCTGCCCTGCGGCCACCGAGCTGGGCTCCGAGCGAGGGCGCGCTGGGGACGCAGCGCAGGGTCTCTGCACCGCCCCTCCGGGACAGGTACCTCTTGGAGGAAAGGGTTGAATCCAAGGTCACTCCATAACGCTGGCGGAGAACAAACATACGGTGTAAAAGTAAAACAACGCCTCGCTTCCTATGTAAGAGGGTTTTACGAGAAGAGCCGCTTCAGAGATAAGTTGGTAAAGGGTCACTTCACAATATAGCCCTTTCAAATTGCAGCTCAAACTCAGAATTAATTATCCTTTCACTGTCTGGGGTTTTCTTTTCTTCTTTGCTTCACATTAACCACAGCTGAAATTATTTTAAAGCAATGATCTTGAACGTCATGTCCTTCAGCCGGCCCTGAAAATCCATTTTCTATGGAAAGCCTCCAATCTCTTCCAAGATTTCTGTTAGTCCATAAAGCTCATCAAGGCTCTGGTTCTCTAGAGGTGTCAGACACTAGAATAATACCCAGGTGTCTGCTTGCTGGAGCAGTTCCAAGGCACTTTATTAGCATGAATAGGCCAATTTGAAAGCAGTTTAACTCCTTCGGCTTCCAGGGATATTCAGCGTGTGTCCTGCAGCAGCAGGAGACTTGGCGCATGGGCATAGTTACAAATACAGTGACAAATTCCGAGTCATCAAGTTGGGAGATAAAAACAGAACATCAAGGGCAACATAAATAGGCGAGGACACACCAGTTTGACAAAAGAAAATATTTTTTCATGCAATTACACCTATGAAAAACTGGTTTTAAGGCTAGAACAATTCAAAACCTCCCACACTCTATCAGAAATGCATCTTTTCTCCCATTCTGCTTTAAATGCAGCACAGAGTGGACAGTCCCAAATCAAATCAACCTCTGCAGAGAAGAAGCAACTGTGGATTTGGGACTTGACTTCAGGTCTGAAGACAAATCTGCCTCTCTGCCTGTGTATACTATTCTGCCTGCTATCATGGAAACCTTAGCTTTCTGCCAGGGTTTTCCAGTGGCACTATGTGAAGTTCAGATACACGCAGAGGCCCCACCAGTACCAGGGTTTCTTGCTGGGGACGATGCTATCTGTTAGTTGGTGTTTATATTAAAAAACAAGCAAACAAAACAAAACCAAAGCCAAAAAAACACTTCAGACAGGATTGCCAGAAGCTTTTGACCAAAGCTTAATGCTGCAACTTGGAAATAAGGGGACTTTATCATGGACATCAGCTCACAGCGAGTTGATGCTGAGCCCTGGAAAATCGCTCTCTCTGAGCTCCACAGCGCTCAGGAGTGGGACCAGTTCTGCCCCACAGAGAGTGACCAACATCTGATGCAGGGGACTGGTTTCCTAGCACCCTTCCTGCAGCCCTGCCTAAGGGGCTTGCCAGAGGAAGGGTCGGCTGCGAGAGATGGATGAGGGTACCGGAGCAGGAACAGTCTGACGTTGAGCTCCAGCCCGTGCAGCCTGGACGGTCGGCAGGCTGGGAGGGGTTTCCTAAGTGCCTAACAAATCTCCTCCGCCTTTGGGCTCTTCTTGCCAAGGAGAAAAAATGTTGGCACTGACCATCCCTGCAATACATTAGATGCAATAGCTGGTGAGGAATGTCATACTTTCCTGCCACTGAGACATATTCTGAGTGTTGGCACAACCTATGGTCATGTGACTACATGCAGCAAAAAGCAGCCTGGAGCAAAAGAAACTGAGATGCAGCTTAGCTGCGGGATGCCGTGAATTACATGGAATTACATGGCTGAGGCTAGTTGTGGCTAACACTAGTATCTTGGTATCTAGTATCTCTACATACTGCTGTTTCCCTTGTGTGATTTCTGGAGGATAAGAAATAGGTATACCAAAAGAGGAAATACTTGCAGCACCTCCTAGTCATCCTTGGGGACCTCATTTCTGAGTCTATAAATAGGAAATGAATCCTGACAGACTTTGGCCAAGCTAAGATGCCTCTGCTGTTACGAACGGGATGGAGTATATGTAGGAGGGAGACACTTCAGATGCCTCTGTATATTTGGTTGCCTCAAACAGTAACTTCCAGCAGAGACAGGTTGCTACCAAACACAGGTGCCTAAAATGGCCTTGAAATACACTTTTGGTCAAATAAACCTCTAATGTTTACAGCTTCCTTGTTAAATAAGCCTCCTGATTTTTAATTTTCCAAATGAGCTCACTGGAGTTTCCATCAAGGGCTTAAGAGTTCCCATGTTCCGAGTCACGGGCTTCCCATTCACTTCCCGTGCTGCCAAGCAGGTCATTATAATCCTCCTACATCCACAAGCGCCTCAGAGCAGGAGCTGGGGAGCGCAATTTCTTCTGCGGGGTGTGATCTGCCATATGTTAACCCAAAAACCCACGAAAGGCTCTCATCTCTAATGCAGGAGCAGCACTGTTACTTGGAAGTCAAGCTGCTGCTCTTCCTCATGCTAACATTTCCAAATGCAATAACCCTGCAACTTCAGCATTTCTTCATCCCTGGTATTAGCTGGAAGCCTTGTGTCCCAGATCAAGGCTCACGGTGCATTCCCCACCAAAGGGAGCTGTTTCCTCCCAGGAAAATGGTTTTCTTAAGGTTTCTTAAAATGGTTTTCTTAAAGGGTTTATCTGAAGGTCAGCAAAATGGATGCTCCCCAAGGATACTGAAATCAGCACCAAGAATGAAACCGTATCTTACTATTTTCACTAGCTCTGGTTATATACACAATAGATCCAACAGTAAATCATACATTCCTTTATTTTCTTTTTTCTCCATATTCATTTTTATTAGTTATCATCTAATTTCTTGCTATCATCAGTTGGATTTGCTAATGCAAACTTTGCCTAGAGCATGGGGTGATTTTTGCCTAAAACTGTGTGTGATGTTACCAACATTTCGGGGCTTTTTAAAGTCAGTCACTTCCAACAAAAGCCCTAAGGGAATGACTAAGCTCTCATGCTTTCCTTAGGAATAAACAGGAAGGGATAACCACAGTATCCTAGGCACAGATAACCACAGTGTCTTAGGCACCACTGTGTCGTAACTAGAGGTAAATGTTGACCTTTTATAAATACTGTTTGTTTCAGCTGAAGACAGACAGACAGCAGGTGAATTTGCAAGAAAGACTCTGTCATATTTAGAGTGTTAATTGGTCAAAAGCTCGTTTGGCGATTTTGCTATCAGTGACAACAAGTCTTGAGTGTTAATTGCTAAAAATTACTGGAAGATGGTAAGACTGCTGGCGTACAAAATTTAAAATGAGTGAAAAGTAAATGGAGAGGCACTGGATGAAACTAAAGACCTGGAAAAGAGAGGCTAGATGTTAAGAGAGGTCGCTTTAGCCAGCGGCTCAACCGTCCAGGTGAGGCCATTTGCCTCGCACAAATGCAGGAGGAGGGAGCAGCCGTTGGCGGGTGCTGCTCAGGAGACAGGTCCCTCCTCCCGTGCCCGAGAGGAGCACGGGCACAGGGCAAGTCAGCTGCCCATCAGCAATGGGCCGGCGAGCAGACGTGGGGCAAGCTCGGCCTGTGGCGGGGCAAGCGGAGCGGGCAGGAGGGCCTGTGCAAAGCCAGGATGTCCCCACACGGCTTCAGAGGCAGGAGGCAGAGGCGGGGCTAGGGGGGTTGTGTCCCCATCCAACCAGGCAAACAACAAGCAGCAGCGCAGGAGCTGAGGATGTGAAGATCCTGTCATCACTCACTTAAAATAACAACTCTGAGCATATGCCCTTGGTTCTCTAGGAACTAGAGATATCTTAGGTCCCTTTCTTGGAGTTCTGGGAATTTGCTTTAAGAAAAAAATCAGCAGGGCCTGCTAAGCCTAGTAGCCTAGAGCACATTTAGTGGAGCACTGTATCCCCTCACGTAAGCCTGGGAAAGGGACTCGCTGCTCAGGCCACTCCGCAAGACCCAGCTGAGCAGGAAACCAAGATCAGCATCACCAGGAGAACAGCTCACACGCGGTCCACATGGCAGAGAGCGAGTGCAGACACCGGTCCGACATATCTATCTTCAGCGTTACACACGGTTACTGCTAACTCTCAAGACTGACAAAACAGCCCAAGCATCCATCTAGTTCTGGCTTCTAAGAGTGATGCATGGCAGACATCCCAAAAAGAAAATAAGAACATAATTTAGGAACAGTGCAAGTGTAAACAGCATTTTCCCTGAATATTCTCCCATGCCACAACACTTTGCAGCTCAGGGATGCTCCAATCCATATAATAGCTTCGAAGATCACATGGGATCAATCCCACCCTTTCATAATAGATGTTAGCTTTTCTCATCTTTCCAACACACAGAATTGGACTATGGAAAATAAATAATAAAAACACATGCCCCAACCTTAAAAACAGCTTTCATTTAAAAACAAACCCTCATTTAAACTGCACGGTATGCCACTTCAAAGACCGTAGAAAAAAAGCTGCAGACTGGAGTCACCGAGGACCAAAACATTTGAATACAGAGAATCCCAGCGGCAGTCTTTACAATTTTTAAAATCAAACATGATTTTATAATATGAAACACAAGTTTCACCTGACGGCACTACACTTTTTACCCCCTTCTTGACACCCATTTGCTAGAGGATGTAAGAAAGCAGGGCAGACTTTGCTCTAAATCAGTACTTTGCACCTAAGGCCATTAGCTGACCACCTCTCCTTCCTCTTCAGCAGCTGTGGGTCCGTCCACATCCTTTCTGCGGTACGCAACAGCTCTACATACAAAGCCATTTATTTAAGGCCTTACTGTGAATATGCTTACACCCATGTAAATACATCAGTCAAAGCTTTGCAAAGCTGGGTATGCACTAAAAGGCAAATGCCTTGCTCCTACCATGTCATTCGGTTTCTCTCTATAGTCTCTGTATCCAGAACTGGAAATTTTGGTACCCATTTCAACCAAAAACCTGCTTTGCCCTAGAGCTGACTAGTAGCTTTGCTGGGGTGGAGATGGATGGATGGTTGCTGATGCACCTCACAAGAAATCGCAAGTTGACAGAAAATGGAGAGATTTTTACTGTATAAGCAAGCTTTGAAGTTCTCTTTCGAAGAGAACAAACTACAAAGCGCAGAAGTAAGAGGTTTCTGATAAAAGAAATGGCTTTTGAGACCAATCTGTTTGTAGGTCTTGTTTGACCTACAAAGAAGAGACGGCCGAGGACTTCTGCAAACATTGCCCAGCCAATGTGCACAGGGACCAGCTTTGTCCATCTTTACTACAAAGGCATCACCGTACGAAGAAACCATCCAATGCTTCCAAGGTTCCTCCAAACCAAGCCTCGAGGCAATCCACTCTCAAGCTACACACATACGGACTGCAGGACTTCTCTGAAAGTAGCCACTAAAATCTCCACATCTGTAACTAAATCAAAGCAGCTGATGGAGAGGCTTTGCTCTTTTGCATCACTTCCTCTGCACAGGCCATCTGGTAACCACTAAAAGTTCCATTTTTTTTTTTTTTTAATTTTATGGGGAGATACTATTTGACAGTGTGTCCAATCTCACCGCTATAACTCAACTGGAAGACTTCTACTTGTTTCTTTGGTTCCTGGTAAAGCTTTAAACATGCTAAAGCTTTTGGAAAGGAACACGTGCCACCTCTGCTCTTTTGTGGACTCACATGGGAGCCAAAGCTCGGAGTGGCTCTTTGTGATCATTGTTGGCACTGGCATCTGCCATCCCAATTCAGCACTTTCTACTGCCAATCTCTGTAGCAACCCTATGTGATAAAATAAGCCACAAACACTTAGAGAGAGACCCGTGGCGGGTGATTCTGACCCTGACCACCTAATACACAGAGCCTCTTTAGCCTCCTCCTGCAGTACTCTGGGTCCTGGCTCAGCACAGAGGAAATCCAAGGCCCTGCAAGAGCTTTGAACGTTGGCTGCTCTGTGAAGATGGGATCTGTGCTGGAGAGGCCCAAACAGAGAAACCAGAGAGGCCGGTGCAGGCTGACAACACTTCTCCAACCCGCTGAGCAGGGCTCAGGGAAGCAAATCTGAACACTCGCCTTCTACATGATTTATTCCTGCAATATTAGAGCTACAAGTGATGTCTGTGCAACCAAAGAAAACATTGCTCGTTGCCAAAGCATTACACAGTGCAAGGAGGCCAGTAATGCAGAATGAGGAAAGAGCTGGCTAGCGTGAGGTGCCTGGAGCTGGGCTCTCCAGCATCGGGAGGAAAGCTGAATCCTTCCGAAGAGGGAAAGGAAGTCCAAGCTCTGTGCAGAACTGGGATCTGGAGCCCAGTGCTGTTCAAGGGGGAAGAAAAGCTCCTAGCTCTGCGTCGCAGTGGAAGGGAAAGGTGCTGTCACTCTGAGAGCCAGAGACATGACAACTGCAAAGGAAAAGCTCCTTCACCTAACACAGCTACTTGAATCCCTCCTGTCCTCCCTTGCCCCAGCTTTGACAGAGGACCAGGAATCTCCTGAGCTGGCTGACAGTGCCAGGGGAGAAGGTTCCCTTTTGGGACCGCCATCGTGCTGCCTAAAAGCACCCACAGCGTTCATCTCCCTGCAAACACAGAGGGCTGCAGGAAAGAGGTTTGCTCTCCCTGGACCTGGAAACCTTTAAGAGAGTTGCCTTGACAAACCCAGTGCCATGTGAAGTCACCCTTCTCAAGCCCCAATGCCCCTTTTATTTATATTTTGTTTTGTGTTACAGAGCTGCTTCAACCAGCATCTGAAGTTTAAAGAGGACTGGCTTAAAAGGTAAACATTTCTCGCAGCTTTCTCATCAAATATATTAAATATAGTCATAAAGAAAAAGCCCCACAATATTTTCTGTCTTTGCTGAAAGATGACGTCTTCCTTGCCTTAAGCGTGTGCCAGATTACTCATAAACCTGGACCATATGCCACTGCAATTTACTGATGGGCCCAAGCTGTTTTGGTAGATAGAAAATCCGAAGGGATTAGGGAGGCTCGATCCACATCCACGCTGAAAACAGAGCAGCAGTGGTGGGGCAGCTGCTTGCTCTCTTTGCTCAGTCCCAATTTAGGTCAGCAGCCAGCAGAAGTCCCAGGCGCGACGCTGGGGACAAGCTGGGCCAGGTCCCAGCCGCCGCCGCCACCGGGGTGCTCGTCCTTCCCTGCCGCTCCGTGGGCTCCTCGGGCTGGCAGGGCGACATGGCCCTGGGGCTGTGTCCCCTGGCCTGGGGCAGTGCCTGCTTTCCAAGGAAAGGAGCAGTTCACCCGGACATCTTGCCTGATGTGGGTGCCCCTCAGGGTTACCCAAAATGGAGGTACCCAGTTTGGTGCCTTAGGTTCTTCTCAGTGAGGCTGATGCTCACACTAAAGGTCAAGTGACACGAGCAAGCCGCTGATTCCAGAAAAGCCTGCGCACCCCCTAGTAGTGCACATTAGCACCTGTGACCAGGCTGCTTCCTAACAAATTCACTGGAATTTCTCCCTTTCCTCCCTTTTCTTAAATTTCTTCTCCCCTTCCTCTCTGAAAAGACCAGGTGCTTCTTGCTTGCAGCTCCCCCATCTTCCCTGCATGGTAGCAAGGAACTAACAAACATTGTAGGGAGCGTGATGGGACCCTGGAATTAAAGAGGCTGAGTGTGAAAATCCCATGTTTCCCCATGACAAGCATTACTGTGCTGCGTGCTTACTGTGCTTCACATGTTAAACCGAACTCTTCAGAATATTCCTCCCCTCGGTGTAATTTGTGCCTGTGACCTCTCATCGCTTAAGAGCTCCTCACGATCATCAGGTCCTGAACAAACTGCTCAGCTGCTAGAGCTAGCAGACTGCTCCACTTAACACGGGGGCTTTGCCCCCTCCCTCGGGAGGAGTTGCCCTCAGCGAGTGCAGCTAACACCCTACTCACACGAGTATGTAGAGCTGAGTCTGGTCATTATCATTTTAACTAAGAGGTCACTATTTTTACCTTGTGTTTCTCATCTTGATGGTTGAAATGCACCAAGAAATACAGAATTGCCTCTGCCAGGCTTTAGAGGAAGGTGTGACAGAGGCTGCTAGCTAAAGCTGGGACTGGGCGACTCCGGAGCACGGCCTTGGGAAGCGTGAAGCAGCACAGGCTCGCAGCTGCCTTGCTTGGCTGCAGCCTCTCCTCCCACAGGCCACGGACCCAGCTGAGCGCTCTGCGCCTCCAGGCTCCGATGCAGAGGGAGGAACTGCCGCATCGGCCCATCCGACCACTGCTTGGGCATGCCCATCTTGATTCTCCTCCTCCTCACACCAGTGGAATTGCAATAATTCCAGATGTATTACTCATACTTTCTTCAGGACCACTTTATACTGTGCCCCATCTGCTGCAAAAAGCACTGGCCCTAAATCTCACTGATGCTAAAATCCCTTGGCATCACTCTGGCAAAGTAAAACACCTACAAGGTTTTGTGCAAACGAGCCCCTTGGGCACAGGCTATGAGGTGCTGTGAGCTGCGGACGGTACCATACAATGAGAAGGGCATTTATTATTTATTTTGTATTTGTTTGCTCTTACAGATTTGTCCTTTTTAAGTTGCTTTGTCTGCGCCGTGTCCCCAAGCAACCCCGAACCGCACACGCCTCCTCTTTGGTCCGGGCTAGCCAAGAGCGAGTACTGTTACTCCCCGCTTCCCGTGCCCAGATGTGCAATGCAGATGGGGCTTGCAGAAAGGGATGAGCCTTGGCTGATGATGACTGTTTATAACTTTTATTAAACCCATCTTCCGTTTCTAATTATTATAATAGTTCCCGCAAATATCGTCCATGGACTTTAAGTGTTTCGTTATTGTATGTTTTAATGAAAACTGGAATTACCCTGTGCTCAGTGCCACATGGCCCCACGTAGCAATGAGGATACTGAATAATTTTTAAAAATTTATAGTGTACAAGATGTATTTCCCATCTGTGGCAATGCAGTGGCTCCCAATTGCATTGAACTTCATTATTTTAACAACACCTCTTAAGAGCAATTGGCTTAACTCCACAGGATGATTTTATAATGACCTGAGAAGTGTGTTGTAATGTATACACGTGTAGAAGATTAATGACATCCAAGTGATAGCAAAGCAAATAAACTCCCCATCCAAAACCAAGTGCTTTTATACTTCAGAGGGAATGCTCACAGTAATGCATTGGTGTGCAAAGTATTAATCCTATTAATATAAAGAGATATAATTTCCTTCTGGCATTTTGCAAAAGCTCAGCTCAACAATCACAGCCGTGACAGCAACAAAAACCTGTAGAGCTTCGAGCGCAATATCTGCAGAGGGATTATTCCCTGGGGTAAGATTAGCAGCACCTTTTTTTTATTCCCTTCTCCCCCACGAGCCGTTCTCTGTTACAAAGCAAAAATACACGAACTGTGCCCAACTTAAAAATTGATTTTGGGATGCAAGCCAGAGCAGATGGTTAGAAAAGCTAAATACCAATGATTTATTTCTTACCCTTTACGAAGCAATATTAGAGACAATGGACCTTATCAGAACAAATGAGAATAAACATGGGGATGCAGACTCAATACAGAATTAACAACCAACGCTACCAGATTCTATTATGCTATGATTAATTTTCAAGTTGTGAAAGCACAATCAGCAGAAAATGTCTCGCTTTACCTAATGAAACCAGTGTCAGGCTTGACAGTTTTGAGGTTAGTGCTCTGCCATTGGCAAGATACTTCAGCAGGGAAAAATACAGAAGATGCCAGGTGGAAAAGCAAGACAGTCAGCTGGAAAAATACAAAACCAAAACCCAAACCTCCAAACCAGATGAACAGTACCACGTGCTTAAAGTCTCCAAGAAATGGAGGTGAGAGGGGTCTCACAAGGCAAGCCTCTGAGATGCAAGCAGAAGCCTGTCGCTGTTTCTTTCCCACTCCTTCTAAGCTAAACAACTGTCCTTCAGTCTCAAGCTTTCTCCTAAGGATCTGAGGAACTCAGAATGTTAAAATAGCCAAGGGACAAGGACCAGTTCTTCTGATCTTCTGTATCTTCCTTTCGCTCCTAATTTTGCTACAGATGATGTTATAACTGCTCACAGCTTGCTTCTTTTCTCCTGCACAGACACGCCAAGGTATCTGCTGCTGAAATCAGAAAGACATAGATGCCTTTACTTCTATTTGCCTCAGTTCCCCCATGCATAACTCCCTGATGCCTCCACTGTAGATGCTATAGCAGGACAGATGCTTCCACTGCAGACCTCCCTATTCCTCTGTCAGAGGAAGTAGGCACAAGACAGTACCTATTATGCTGTGGCTAGTGGTTACTCCTTGTAAACAGGTTATATTAATTACTTAACAAATGTTTGCTACTGCCCTATATCACCCTTAGGTTCAGTCATCTCTGCAGATAGAATATTCAGTACTGGATAACGGCTGTTGGCAACAAGAGGAAATGGACTTTCTGATGAAAATGTTTAAGGTCTGTTATTTGTGAGATGCAGCTGAGATGGTATGTAATGAATTTAGCCCGGTTTCGCTTCATTTACCATGGCTAACACATACAATAAAAGTTTAGTTTATATTCCAGTGCTGCCATGCATGAATATCTCATTATAACTGCAAAGACTTTTTATTTTTATTGGGACCTGTAACAGCATGGTGGTATGTTGATTATCAGCCATGTAGCAAAAATGCAGCAAGCTTTCCTTCCTTCCTTCCTCAAGCATAATTAAAACCAAGGGGGCCTGTACACAGGCCACTATTTAAGGTGGCGTGTTTTATTAGATTATAGCTACAGTTAATAGGACTAGATGCAGAGCATGGAAAAAATGGCAGGGAAGTTACTCCCCTTTCTTGGCATGCAACCACATCCGTGCCACGCGCACAGAGCGGCCCGGGAGCTGCAGCCGCTCCACCCTGATCCTCGCGAGGTGCCTCTTACCGCAGGGTGCCACATCTCTAAAACAGAAGGTAATTGTCTCCTTCTCCTTCTTCTCCCTTCCTTCCTTTCTGGTCCCATCATGGGTGGCACAGCCAGCCCTTCTGCCATATACAGCAGTGAAGATCCGTCACTGCTGAGGGTAGGGGGTTTGGGGACAAGGACACCACCCTGGCTCAGATATCCTCACATCTTTCCACTCTCTCTTTTTTTGGTACAGGCAACTTATTTATTGTAAGCTACGTATTTGATGGAAGAATTGACTGTTGCCTCACTTGGCCTACGCAGGATCTTGCCCTCCTGCCCCTGCTCACAACATGCTTGGACACGTATATATGGCACCACTTGATGAGGGTATGGCCTTTGAGAGAGAAGAGAAAGATGATAACACTAGTTGGTCAGGAACTAAGCAAAGACAGACACCAGAAAGGGGAATCAGATCTATTTCAGGACATCCTGGCCTGCTGAACATCCTGTGCATTAACAGAAAAGAGGAAAGAAAGGCTGCCATAGTTTCATAAATCAACATCATGAGTGGTGAGACCACAAAGGTGATGTCAGCCCTAAAGTATGGCCAGCAGCAAAAAATCCCAGGAAAGCATCATATCCTGCCTTTGAAAGAAGAGGTTACTTGTGACATTTGACCACCTTGAGGAATGGGCACCCACTAGTGGTTTCCATAAAATCAAGACTTATTGACTTGATGACATTCCTGTTGGTGTTACGGGCTGAGGAGTTTCTTAAGCAATGAGGAAGCGCAGCCTGCTGAAAGCTGGGCTTTTGTTTCATATTCATCTCGAGACAAGTAAAGCAGCTCTTTCCCAGTGCTGAGCAAAAGGATTCCTATAAACACAGCTTATCTGCCTGCAGCTCCAAGAAGGTCATACTTCCCTGCTCTTCCATAACTGCCTCCGAGCATGACCAAAAGAGAGGAACAGCTGGGTGGAGGTGGAGAACTTTTAAGGAGTCCCTGCAAGAGTAGAAATGTCAGCGATACAAAAAAAAAATTCTTAAGCTTCTGAAGAGCTGCTGGCTTATTAAAAAGGGGGACCCCAGGGAAGGCACACAGGAAAGAAATACAATGGCAGAAAACATCAGAGACACTGCTTAGCCAGCGTAGGGAGTGAAAGAACACCCTAGGAAAGATCTTGCTGCTTAATAGGTAACATAATCCTTAATCCAGATGTCTTTTACAAAACTGTAGCCTTAAAAATATTCAGTCTTTTTTTTTCCCCTTTCATGAACATTAATAGTTTGGAAAACTACACACTAAACATTGCTCAAACTGTTAGTGCCCCAAGGGCTGAGGTTGCAGTGAGTCACTCCACTACATCAAGTGACCTTTCGAGAACCTTTTGCAGAATTGAGCAAGCAGCTGTAATCACAGAAGGATAAAAAAACATGTAAACTGCGCCGTTTTTAAGGGCTCCTTACTAGTAACAGGCCTGAACTCAGATCTTGTTGCAAGCAAGTGCAATGGCACTGGCAAGCAGTAGCATCTGTCCCCAAGAGCTCAACTTAGCCCAAATCTTTGCCCAGAAGAGAAAGAGCTGAGCAGTGGCTTGTTTTATGTTCTCTTGAATCACCAGAAAGCTTTATTCTTTCCAGATATCCAAAATTCCCTCACTTTAGTCCCAAAACATTCACACAAATGTTAGCTTGCTCTCAGGCTTCATATCTCCATTTCTGCTGAGTTTCAGGATCCAAGGAATGACAGAAAAATGGAAAAATGCTTTAAACCCAGCAGATCAACCTTGGTCACTGGCTTCAGAGCAGCAAGTCTAAAAATGCTAGCTGCAGAAATACAACTGCTACCTAACTGGTCAAGTAAAGCAAATGTTGTGCTACCTTTTCCTTTCACCAGAAGCCAACAATGACTCACGGAAAGCTTCTACCTCTTCACTGCATCCAAAGACCTGTGAGCGCTCCCTGAGCTACCTCTTGGCTCTGGCGTGGTGTGGTGCGCGCGTGGTGATGACGGTTCTTCACGGTCTCCGTCTGGTTTAACGTGGTGAGCACAGAACCCCTGTCTGTGTCCACTGGTCAGCTCTTGGTTATCCCGTCATCTCATGCCACAGATTTCCAGGGCTTTGACCCCATGGACAACAGACTTGACCTGCTGAATAACAATTTTGATATGACTGCTAGAGTTACATATGTCAAGTGAGATCTGCAGCTGAAATTCATGTGCTCACTCAGAAAAAAATAAACTAAAATAATCTGGAGGAGCTGAGAGTTTAGTGGTAATGGAGTCAATGCCCTGCCAGCTGGATGAGGAAAGAGTGAGAAATCCTTCTTTCCTCCCTCCCTGAAGATGGATCCACAGCCAAGGTCTGGCTGGGACAACTTGCAGGGTCTGGTTCTCCACACCACAGTGGTGGAGCGGGTGCTGCACTGTGGGCAAGAAGGGAGTTTTGTGTACCTCATGAGTTGGGTGTTTGGGGCAACTGCCCCTCTGTCGGCAGGAGAGCCTTCCTGTGTGTATTGAGGCCATGCTGGTGAAAAGGAGCCTCCCTGCGCGTGGGGGTGTTTTGTTTATTCTCCTTCTCGGCAAGCCCCAGAGCTGGGATTCTTCCCTGACGCGTGGGGCCTGCTCCGCTCATGTTTCGTAGCAACAGGCTGGACCTCAGCCTGGAGCCAGGGCAGAGGGAAGGGAAGGCGTTTGCCAAACCTGCTGGGACAGGAGCCGTGACAAAGCTCAGCTCTGCACACTACAACAAGAACAACCTAAACTTTCACTGGAGATGCTACTTGATCCCTCATGGCTTGCTGGAGTTTAAGGTAGGTAAATATGCATGTCTTGCTAGTGCTGCACTTACTCATGTCTAAGCTCCAGACTACGATAGCTTGGTCCTGGCAGAAACTAATACACTGCAGTTTATGTGATTTTATCTTTCCAGGCCTTCCAGCTCAGTCTTGGCTGGCGAACAAGGCCAAACGTCCAGGCCAACAGGGGAAACTTCGCTGAAGTTTCTCTACTTTTATTTACTCTTCGAGTTTAGGCCTGGGTTTGTGGCCAGATTTGCCATTTAGATCCTTGATCTACCAGAAAGCCAGATGACTCCCCTTGCATACACTCCGTACATGATTTTACACAGCAGCTACTTCATTTAGGGTCAGCTTAATTTACACTCAGAAACTTGCCTCCCAACCCACGTTTTACAGAAACCTCGATACTGCATAGAAACACCTGCTCTGGGGATCCGTGGCCAGAAAAACTCAGCAGATACAACTCTGGCAATACATGCTTCTGGCAGGGCTGCAGAAACCTGGTGGGTCACAAGTTCAGGGTTTTGACTCTGCACAGGGGATGGCTAGCACAGCTTTTCAGAGTGTGCGTAGCTGGGAGGGAGGGGGATTTCTCCCAGAGGCCTTTAGCAAAAAGCACATCTAACTCATACCATATGAAACTTGCTGCTCTTCCAATGAAGCTGTTGCCAAGCTGCTGAAAAACAGTGTTGGGAAATGCACCCTGAGCACTGCTACAGATATTTTTTTGTATAGTATAACTGAGATGTGTGTTCCATGTAACGTACCTCCTCCCTAAACCATCTGCATGGTCAGGGCTGTCCCTATGGCTTCCGGGAAGGAAGGATGTGCTGGTCCTTTGTATTCATAGCCCGCTTCCCATTCAATCCCAAGCCATTCCGTGCTGACTCAGCTCACTGCCTTGCTGCAGGCAGGCTCTTCCCTACTTGCCTTCCAGGATGGGATGCTGGAAGAGGGCAACACTCTGCTGTTCGGATCACCTACAAAATGGGGTCGCTGTGTGTCCCAGCTGGGGCTTGCTCTGCATGCCTTGCATGGTGAATTTTCAAAGTGGGGAACTTGCACATCCTTTACCTAGCTTCCCCTTTATCCTCTTTTTTTTTCTCTAACCAATTTCTTTCTGTAAGTAGACCTGGATAATAAAATAACGCAGCCCTGTTACTAGGCTTAGAAAGATTCCCTGGTAGCTGTGCAAACTGCTGCAGACTTCGTATTCATCTTAAAAATACACCCTGTGTAATTTCTGTTACATGATTGGGTCTTTAAGCAAAGCGCATTCAATCACCATCTTGGAGCACCTCATAAACCTCTGCTTAGTATTAGAGTAATAACAACAGAAAGGACCTAAAATGCCTGTTTGCCTGAGGGTGCAGACATTACCCTCAGGAAAACTGAGTTGTTTCTTGCAGCTCGGCAGCTGCTTCAGAGTGGGTGCCCGTGTGTGGCTCTTGCCCTGCAACATCCCCCTTCACAAGCTCTCACCTCTGGACTTCCCCTGCACCATAAGTCTCTCCTCTTCCCCATTCCTTCCAGTTTGTTCATGCTCCTATGCTTTCAAAATACTTCCAAAAGTGAGTTAGTTAAATGGCTGCATGCTGCTGTGTGGGTGAATGGAAATCAATTTCATTCCAATTTAGTCAAATATTGCTTAAAATTCCAAAGATAATAAAGGATCAAGGATAATGACAACTGCTTGGGGTGGGAGGGACGCTCAGGATCAGCTCCACTTCCTAAACAGAGATAACTACAGCATGAGCACCGTATCTTACCATGGATCTCCATGCACAGAAGTTTATTGGCTCTGAAACTGCTCTACAAGCATAAAAGGCAACGAGTCTGATACGGTTCAATATGGGCTGATGCAGTACAAACAGAAGTGCGGTGCAGGAGCTTATTTCCACTAGAAACTACGACGCAAACCTAACAAGGGAAGCGAAGGAGAACAAAAGGATTTCAAGAAAGTGACTCAAGTAGAAAATCCTCCTACGCCAAGAGGAGCAGAGGGCACTCATCTCATAGTTGTGCTGGTAAGGAAAAGGTAAGTGGCTTGGAGCTGCTCTGGGGAGCGCAGCCCTTCGAGGGGGCTTCCAGCAGAAGCTCTCAGGTAAAGATACCTGCTGGACCCTGAGAAATTGTTTGATTTCACGGTGCTCCCCTCGTGAACTGCTTGGGAGGCATTAAGTGAAGCAGAATGAACATGTGGGCAAAAGTATATAATGCAGATGGGCTTCAACTGGAAGGTAAGTTATAGCTTGCCCACATTAAAAGATCTTGCGAGCTTGATGCTGGAGAAAACATACAGCACGGACTTGCTGGAGAAAACACAAAATGCTAGCCTTAATTGTTCACCAAAATCAAACTCCATATCATAAATTAACATAGAAAACATTAGCATATTAGCATATAAAACATAGAAAACTCATAAATCATCACTGGAACTGAGGGATTCACAAGGCACAAAAGAAACCCAAAGCTCAACCCAAACGTAACTACAAGAAACTTCTTTGTACAATTTGTTGCATTACTACTGCCTACTATGCTGGAATTAGTTGTTTTTGGCAAGAGCACGTTCTTTTCTCTCCTTATAAAAGCACCATATTTTTCCTTGGTGTCTTGTACGTTTTGTTATCTTTCCCCTTTTTGATCCTTTTCTTTCGGATCACAAGAAGCTATTTTGAATGGTGCGAGCAAAATTTTTCCTATTCCAAGCAAGCACTCATCTCTGTTGGCAGTCTCATTTTTATTCCTGTATTTGTTATTGAGACCATATATTTTTAGAATACTGTTATAGCAGAGATCACCAGGGGATGGCATTATCCTAATGCTAAAATTACATTTTTTCTTAGCTTGTGGCCGAGCTTTTGCTGTTATAAGATGAGCTTTGACTCTGTACTGTACACACCAAGCTGTTTGATAATATAAGCAGCCATATCCTCAAAAGAGGGACCTCAAGCCCTGAAAAAATTCCTGCCATGTACCCAAACTGTACTGAGAGGATCCTCAAAATGTGTTTAAAGATCTCCTTTATCTAGGCCTTTTAATTGCAACTATAGAGTTCATAATGATAAGTTTTGAAGCAGGAATCAGAAGGGAGTAGCCAACTAGCAGAAACATCCTCAGACAGAGAACAGAAAATAAAAACATCACAGATTGATTTGACTCATTAAAGGTGCAGGTAGAAGATCATGACAGTTACCTAAATATTTGGATAGTCTCTATTTTCTTTAGAGTGGTCTCACACGTATACTCAGATAAAAAAAGCGTAACACCTTCAGTGAGAAAATCCATTCCTAGCATCTTTCCTGTGCACACTGACCTCCCCAGTGCTTACACAGACTCTCACAGCTGGCCTTGTGCCCATGCAAGATGCGGCTGTATCGCCAACTGTCCCATCGCCACCTTCCAAGGACAACCATTTCAGCCCTGCAATGGTGACCGCTCGGCTGCAAAGACCCTCGGAGGAGGAAGCCATGTGAAAAGCAGGGGAGCTGCTGCCAGCGAGGCGTCTGAGGCAGCCAAGAGGCCAGGGCCGAGGGAGATGGAGTTGGAAGGGGGCAGCCGGGGCGCCGCGCGCGCATGGGCGGTGATCTGTGGGGCTCAGGCTGTCGCTCCTGCAGCTCCCGGCGCTTGGCGCGTGCCGTGCCCCGTCTGTGCCGGCGGAGAGGGGCTGCCAGCGCCGCTCCCCAGCCCCGATGCCCTTCTCGTGGCAGGCAGAGCGCTGCCCTGCACCCCGGCTTGGGAGCCACCAGGGCTTTCATCGAAAATTTCAATGCACTATGAGCTTGCCAAACGGAAGAAGCTTGCTTGGTAAAATAAGGGCAAGTTCAGAATCCCTCTTCAGTCACTTGATACCAGTGCTTTCACCCAGGAGTGGGTAAGAGCAAAAAGCTCAGCGCAAGATTTCAATTTACAATAAAAAGTGATGATTTTTACAATCTTTTTTAGCTGTTTTCCTTCTTTGACCAAGTAGGAATATAAATAATAATGATCATCAATCTATCTCTTCCCTTCATAGAAATTATTCAAAGAAACTTGCACTTTAGTAGTCTGAGAAGTCATTTGAAGTTCATCACTATGGATCCACAATTCCTAAATTGAACTTATTAAAATGAACTACAGTGCATTCTATAGGTAACTCTATGGCTTAGTGTGAAAATCGATAGATAAAGAGCACTCCTGTATTAATTAAATATACAGGAAATGACCAGGAGGAACCAGTGTCTGCCTAGGTAAGTGCAATGAAATATCAACAACAAAGAAACTTGGGCGGTACAGAGAAGATTTCCACAGCTACCGACACAAAGAGCATCTCTGCAGCAATGGAAACAAAGAAACCAAGTGCTGGCAGGAATTGCTAGGCTAAATCCAAAGACCAAATGGATCAGCGCTCGGCACAGCATGGCTCTGTCTCAGCGCTCCTGGGCTACGTGAGCCCTGCCGGTTAAAAGGCTTCTCCGAACAGGTAGGTGATGGAAAGCTCACAGGTGTGATTTATTAAAATTATATGGCACTGCTGTCCTCCTCCTAACGGCACAGGCATTTGCTTGCCCCGTGGTACCTGTCTTTCACTTCCATCACTTCCTTCACTCCATCCTTAGAAATCAGTTTGAAACCTGACCAAGTGCAGGATGTGGGCTGCTGGCACCGGGAAGCAAGTCGGGCTCCTTAAAACAACATGGATCACCCAGCGAGTGTTACTGCCAACGTTATTGCCACCCAGGTATAAATATGTACGTGCACTATCATTTTCTTGTAACAAACGGTAAAAGATATCCCGGTGACAGTGAGGCAGTCATGGAGAAAGGATTACTTTATCACCTACCTATGACTGTGTTTCCCAAGCAACATTCGCACCAATCGGCAGCCCGCTGTGATCATTAGTTCTTGCACATGGCAGCAATGAAATTGTCCCTTCAAGTAAATCATCCAAGGATTTTTATAATCCGAAATAAAATTTTCTAATATTTTTTTCCTAAGTTTTCCGGGTTTAAGGTTTTAATCTTTTATTATTTATTGTACAGCAGTTGTGAAGGGCATGATGAGAAGCCCTGCGTAAATAGTTGTCGCTGGAGGACCAGGGCATGCCAGCACTGCACTCGAGGCATTAATGATTTCTTTTCTCTGCCCTGTTACCTCAGTGCTCTTCCTGAGCACTCAAAGAGAACCAAACACAGCGGGAATAAAACAAAAGCAACTCCAGCAGCACTTTGGCCTAGGAGCCTTTTCCCACCTCCTGGCTAGGTTGTTGATAAATATTCTCTAGCGATAGCACCAAAGAAGGAGCATGGCATATACGTTTTCTTTCCTTCCTCCACAGTCATAGAATCAAATTCAAAAGGACACACTTTTCTAGTGCTTTTTATGAGAGAGATCCAGACAGTTCCTCTATATTTGTTCGCTCTAACTTTAACCACTACATACAGAATTTAACCTTTGCTATCTTTACCAATTTTGTTTAATCCCTGCCGTGCCTGAATTACATGCTAATCACAGCAAAACACTGGACACTCCCTTCACTGCAGGCTTAAAAATAACCTTCTCTCAACAGAAAAAGACATAAAATATCTCATTAGAGCAACAGCACTACCAGGGACAATCCATCCTCAAGCATAAAAAAATTTACGCCATGCATCGTTTCTTTCTCCCTATATTCTCCAACGCCCGGAAGCCCTGGGGAGCCCAGGAAGGGAAGCGGGCGCAGGCTGCCAGCAGCTGCAGAGGCAACTCAAGCCAGGGAGGCCACGGGAACTGCAGCATCGTTCAAAGGACAAATGCCCAGAGGCCACGGGAGGTGGCACAAAGTAAAGCCCAGCCCCACGGCCGCTGCTTGCTTCACATCGCTCGGTGCTATGAAAGACAGAGGCTCTGTTTATTAGCTCCATTCGTACTGGAGTTCAAAGGGCAACTGTGAAATATTAGGGGGCTTGATCATGCAGAGCAAAAATCAAGTTGAAGAGCAGGCTTTTTGGGAGCAGCTCGAGTGAACAAGTGCTCACAGTGCCCTTTAAGCCCGTCCAAATAAACCCCCATGCTCAGAAGAAAGCAGCTGAGGCTCTTCGAACTATTTTATGTCCTTCGCATTTTTTTTTAATCTATCTGCTTGACTGTGTGCCCTACATTAGGGCCAAATCTATACAGTACTGAGGACATATAATTCATCCCAAATGATCAAGGATAATTATATGCTTAAAGAGCAATATGCAAAGGTTCTCCTACAGATAATTAAGGAGAAAACTCACAGTTCACCCATGTGGGAAGTTAGCCAGGAAGTGCAGACATATTTTGGGAATTCATCCATTATTTATAATCTGCGGTGTCTTGTCAAAAACCCTAAATGAAAAGTTAAAGCTTTAACACATTCTCTAGCATACTGCTGGGCCATCACCTCCCATTAGTTTTTAAGTAACACTCCCATTGGGCCAGATTCATCAGAAGGTTTCCTGGCACTTGCTTAAGCTCTTGGGACCCCAGTGAAGTTTCGGCCCAAGGAAGCTCAGAATCAGCCCCTGCCCCTGCCCTCGCTCTGGGATTCACCCAGACGTGTGCAGATGCAACTCCCGCACCCAGAGAGACTGCCTGGAGCCCAGAGGTCGGCCATGAACACGCTTGTGGGCCAGAAGCAGACCCTCGTCTTCCTTACCCGTCCGAACCTTCCTACAACCCAATGCTGATAAAATAACCCCTCCGCACCTCTGCCACTTGTTTCCTGCTGGAAAAAAATCCCCATTTGATTTTCCCTCTTCATTAAAGAATAAAACAACACTAAGGTGCCATTTGCACTGTGCAATGTTCCTACAGTATTTCAATTAAAACAGCTCATCTTCAGGCCCATTCTTTTTCTAGACACCCCTACTTCCATCCACAGCTGAGGTGCAAAACCCAATTAGTTATTAATTGAGGCACGTTAAAATTCATTAACTCTGCGCGTGAAGCTTAAGCTATAATTAGCTGTCTTGCCGGGCTTTTGTTCTTTAATCTCCAGGTAGAAGGTCCCACTGTTAATAGGAAAGACAGTGCAGAATCCTGCCATCCCTCCTGGGGTTAGTGAGCTTGGTTCTGGTGGTGGCAGTGTGACACTGGCCCCAGTGAGGGCTTCACGTGTTAATGTTGTCCTGTCAGCTATTGAATACCCTCTGCCATGTATGAATTGAAGCATATTTTGAAAGAACAGGGGCATAGAGAGATGGAAATATTTTTCAGAAGGTCATTTCCAAGACGCTCTGCGTCCTGCTCCAGGACACGTATACCAGCCTCGTTACTCTGTGCATATCTTTCCTTCCAGCTTTGCCTCTGCAAGAATTTTCATCTTAAAGAGCTACTGAAAAAGTAGCTCAAGGCAAATTCTTGTCTCGCATATGGAACCACATGTAGCCAACCTTTACTGCAAAGCAAAACGAACACAGGAATTAATTTGCGTGACAAGTGTCAAGGTGCAGTTTTGCAGCAATGACGCTGGAATCTGCACGTGCTTCTGGGCACCTCTGCTCCCTACCAGGATGTCCCGGTTTCTGAAGGAGGCAGCTTAAAACCAACCTATGTACGAACGAGCTCTTCCCCAAAGCAGCCACCTTTCGAAAGGCTGCACACTGCAGAAACGCTTGGTGAAGTGGCGCCCTGCTTCTCCGCCTGGTGACGTTGACGGGAGATTCGCCTCACCAAAAAAGGAGGCTGCTGTGAAGGCCTGGGCGGACGGGGAGGCCAGCCCGGGAGCCGCTGGAGCCAGGCCTCGCGCTCCGCGCTCCCCCCGCTCCTCATTTCTGCAATGTGCCAGCCTACACATTGGAGCTGGCACGCGCCGAAAGCAGCCGGTGCCAGGAAACAAGTCTGGTGCAGATTATTTCCCTGCTGGAGCAAGGAGGAAGCCATGGAGACTTTGGGCGGCGCAATATGGTTCCTAACCCTGCTCCTGCTGCACTCAGGCAACGGTGGCTGAGCGGGCCAGGCCACGCGGGCGGTGTCCAGCCCCTGGGGCTGCTCGGGCACTTCGGCCCCTCCTTGGCCTGTGGCGCCAAGGAAGTGCGAGGGGCCGGATGCTGCGCCGGGGGCAAAGCAGGGTTAGACCCTGTCCCAGTACCCTCTACTCTCTGCCCCACAGCACAATGATGGATGGGGGGACACTGTGGCTAGGGCGAGAAAGATAGATAGAGAGAGAACGAACTACATTAAAAGCCCAGTTTTTATTAGGATGAAAGGAGAAATTTTCCTCTTGGCACTGTGACAGGGACAGCAGAAGACTTGGATGGCATTTGCTGTCCCTTAGCCCAGGGCTCATCAAGTGCACTCCAGGTACCAATCTGGAGAGGTCTGGGGCACAGCTGGAGGAAGGGAGGGCAAAGGAAGCAGCATGTGGAAAGCGGAGGGCACAGCCAGGACATGCTCCGAGGTTTCACACTGCCTTGTGCGAGTGTCCCCTACAGTTTGTCACATTCTTCCCCTCATGTAATAACATGGGGACACAGAGTCCGTAGCTACACAGGCATTATAGAGGGGCCTTTAACAGGGGACCTGCCCTGTGCCTTGAGCCGGGAGCAGCCGCTGCAAAGCTGCACTGGGAGCTTGGCACCTGCACGTGCACCCCGAGGCCACGTGCTGGGCTCAGGCATGTGCATGGACTCACCGATACTTTCGCTTCTCCCTCTCTTTTCTCTCCCGGGCTCCTCATCCTCCCTAGCGACTTAGCAGCCACACATGAATTAATTTCTCGGTGCTGAGAAGTCAGGGAAGCAAACAGGACCTTTGCAGAAGCCCAAGGAAAAGAAAAGAAAAGAAAAAACCCACAACACAGCAATGACCTTGCAGGATTTTTCACATGCCTCTGTATCAATCGTACATGTCCTGCCCTCACAAGTCGAAAAGTAGCGCTAGTACTAATATTGATGATGCTGTCAAGCCTTTACAATAGATGCCTGACAGCACCGTGTTAGCCCAAGATACAGATAGTTCAGGCAATCAATGGCTTGAGGAGTCTCATATGGCAAGAGCCACACAGTGCAAGTACAGAAGAAGGAGTGTAAAGTGGCCTCGTTCGTCCTCCTAATCCTCACAAGGCTTCATGCTTGAGGGAGACCCGCACCTCAGTGCTGCCAGAAAAAGCTTGTTTTCAGGAGAGCCGACCAAAGCACTGAAACTCTGCTCCTATCCACAAGCATCAGGAATGCTGAATTAGCCACTCTCTGGTGGGAGGAGCTGAACGTAAAGCAGGGGCTGATAACAACTATAGCACGCTTGCAGCTTCGAGGCCTATTACATTTGCTTGCGATCTCTGGGCTTTCCTCCTTCCTATAAGCCTCTACACTAACAGAAGACCTTAGCAAGAAGCCTGTCTCTGCTCTAAATCCAGGTGGCTCCATTAGCCTATCAAAATATTAATTATGGTGTTAGAAGATCAACGTTTGTTTTGCCAGGAGCAATGAATAATACAAACAGTACCGCCTAAAATCATTATTATTTTATTTAGTTCAGAAGCTCTGATCCTGTGCCAAAACTCCATGAAAACCAAGTGTGTTGTGAGCCAGTGAAAGGTAATGGACACAAAGGCATAGAGAAGACCCTGATTCCTTTATCGATGTGGTACGGAAAGCCAACAGTGGCACCCGTTTCCCCAGATTACACCTACGGACAGGCCAGGTTTTTCTTTCACTTCCCCTCTGGAGTACGTGTAAGGCGTAGCCTGGAGAATGGCTGCTCCAAACACAAAGAAGTTTCTTGGGTTGCTTCTTTCTGAAAGCAGTGACCCAAAAACTCTATCATTAGTAACAATAATTAAAAGGTGCCATAAGAGGGAGTATATGGATGATTGCCACTAAAAGGAACATTCTCATTAATTTATTACAGATTTTTAACTTGGCTTCATTAGGACATGTCTGTTGAAGGCCATTTAGGACTCTGGGGATATTCCTCTACTTTAGATTCCCTTCATGCTTTGGGAAGAAGGAGGGCAGGAAAGATTTGTTGGCTAGTGTACATTTTTGCAAGTGTAGCCAGGAAATTATCATTTTGCCAGTCTTCTAGCCAAGAAAAATCAGCCTCTTAAAATCAAGGATGTGATGATTGTGAAGCCATTTAAACATGAGCATCTAACACTGGTCCCTCTAGCATGACAGAATTTTAAACCAATTTTTCTTCCCTCTGCAAACCTGCACACACTGGAATGACCACTGCTATCTTTGTATCTCAGTCGTGTGCCACCCGGAGAAGGCCACCCTTCCATTTGCTTTCTCCACTTCTCCACAATACTGATCTTTCTGCTCTGGGCGCGTGCTTTTAGGAAGAGTCTCTCCACGGCACAGGCTCTGACACGTCTGACTCTCACAGACGTACTCAACTCTACCCCAGAGAGGCCATCGCGGTGCTGCTGTCCAAATGCTCCCTCATTCCTTGTCTGATGAGCTCCTCCAATGCACAGTGCACAAGGTTGTGAGGACCTCAGTATTTCTTTCAGTGTCATTTGGGCCCCTGACTCCCACGAGCTCTTTTGGAAGAACATGCTTCATTGAGTCTTCCGGATAAGAAAAAGTTCACTCTTAGACCTACAGAAAAGCCACAGAAGCCCTGCAATGATAAATAATGGTGAGCACTTGGGAGAAGTTCCCTAGCTGGACAACAGCCATAAAGCAGAGGTAACTAATAATTAAGAAACCCAGCAGATACTAAGTACGTAGCCCTCTCTAATGGAGCAGAAGACAGGGAAATATTAAAGAAGTGCTAACAGCTGGCTTGTTAATGCTCTGAGAGTCAATTTCTTACAGAAGACACAAATAGGAAGGCAAAAATGCAATTAAAGTCTATTTTAAGGTAAGCAGGAGAAAAATACCCCAATAACTGTATCTTATTATATGGCTATTTTGCAACTAGTGGTCTAACAGGCATCACTGGTTGCCTTCTGCCCTTGTCCAGGGCTGGTCTGACAGCACACCAAGCAGCTTTGAGCACAAGGTGCCTGTTAAAGTAAGAAAATGACCATGAGAAAGGAACTACGCCTAAGGGAAGCTTTTCAGGAGATGCAGGCCGTGGACTGGCCCGACTAAGCAGATCAGAGGGCACTAGGGCTCCTTGGCCAGTATCTGCGAGGCCCTGAGGTGGGTGAGGAAAAGGCGCTGCAGTTGCTGCGGTGACGGGGCAGCCACCGCAGCGGCTGGGAGCTCCTGGCAAAGAGCAGCAGAGCATTTCTGAAAAAAATACACTAGTTCTCTATCACGTTAGAAAAAAACACCTTCATATCAGCATAGCTTTAAACCAAGTTGCTCTTACTTTTAAGGTACTTTTAGAAACAGAAGCATGATTTGCCGAGGAGCAAGCGAGCCGTCCTGCCTGACCCAGGTGCTGGCGGAGGCCAGGCCTCCCAGCCTCATGGTGATGGTCTCTAGTGGCTGGACACCTGTAGCGCCATGACCAGGGAGAGGGAAAGACAGTCATGTTTTACGAGCAGGATCTAAAACAAATTTTATTGGAAACTTTTATGTTTGTAGGTTTGAGTAGTTTTTATAGAGACGAGTTCTGAAAACTGCCATAAAATTTTGCCTTAGGGGTTATGATTACATTTGTATCTTTCCCAAACTTATATAAATAAAGACGACAGCTTTTACTGTAGAAGCTTAAAAGGTTAGAGTGGTATTTGGTCTGTGATTAACCTTTTATAGATATGATGTTGTAAGAATTTATTGTTAAAGATCAATAAAAAACACACAACTTTACATTTCTTGATAAAGCCACAGCGATTAGAAAAAGAGCTGTTAAAAATGTGGTCGCCTCACTAGTGGGAGTCTTTCTGCTAAAATGAAGTTTTATGGCATTTTTGTTCACTGGAAACCACTCTAAATCTTATAGTAAATGGGCTGCTTGCAGAGGAGACGTAGTGTGTGGCGCCACTGCCCCCTGCCCACAGCAGGGACTTCCCTAGGCTCTTTATGGTACCCCTGATCCACGTGCCCCTTCTTAGGTGGCTAAATGCACCCAGTCCCTACCCAGCTTCCCTCCCTCCCATCGATATTCAGAAGAAACAAAATGGTTGCTTCACTTTCAGACCCATTTTCTAGGTCCTAGCACTGGAAAAATCAGAAAATGGGCTTGGGAAAGCAAAGAGCAAGAAGGAAAGCCCCAAGGTGGCTTCTTCCTCACCTGCCAGGCTGGCACCAAAGGCTTTGCTGCTGGAGGATACACATGTGCCAGGCAGGCGTTGCGCAGCAGGAGCGCAGGCTGCAGGGAAACACTTGCTCTCCATCTAAAATGGCATCATACCCTTAGGCCCTTTGTAAAGGCTGCTCTAAAGTCACCTGAGAACATGGTGTTTTCTGAGCACAGGACCTCTCCCAAAGCCATGTGTGTGCCTAGACTGCCTAGCCTGACCTACGGTGTGACACAGACCAGAAGCCCCCACCTGCATGAGAGCCATAGGAGGCCCTTTAAGAATTAGCACCTCCAAAACAGCAAGAGGTATTTCAACACTGAATTTAAGAGGAACTCATTTGCTGTGAAATGCACCCATACACAATTTTCATAAGCTAAAACACTGGATCAGGACATGGGCTGGGAAAGTTTCTTCTGGGAAGCTGGTCTCATGAGGCTCTCGCTCTGCACTGCAGAGGACAGGCTAGAGGTGCATCCCTTGTCCCTCTGAAAAGCTTCAGGTGCTTCCCCTCCCTTCCTCTCCTCCAACATGCCCACACACACCTGCATGCCCAGAGCCAAGGAGCCCCCAAAGCGCAGCGGCGACGGCAACGCAGGAGCAAACACCTACAGCTCCAGAACCCAGGGGAGCACATCAAGGAAGCACTGCAACGTGCCTCAGGGGAGGACGGCAAAGCCTGCGGCAGGACTGCTACACTTGGTTTGCCAACACGGAGCAGGTTGTTTGTAAAGTGAACACTCCAACACTGGAAACTAGGATGAGTGGACCCACTTCCCCTCAGAGTGAGAGGATCTGAAATTTCTGTGGAAAGGCTGGTAACTTGTATGTTGCAAAGAGGATGATTAATCAGTGAGGGAACCTCCTTCCAAGTGTTCAGAGCAAGCACAACGTGTGGCACAGGGAGGCGCTAGCACGGATACACCCGGCCGATCTGAGCACCGTGGGAATGCGCTCCCACTAAAGTGGGCCCAGTGAAACGTGCCTGGGCCTTTACGAGGTTATGGGATCCTGACCATGCACCTGAATGAAACCTTTGGCCCCCAGATAAATTCACAGAAAATAAATTGCAGACACTCGTTCAAAAATACACATTTTAAGAGAAATATTGACTTTGAATGAAATGAATGAAAAGCCTTAGAATTCAAACAAAACATTAAAAACACAATGAGGCATGACTCAAAGCAGTTCTTTTTATTTTTCAGCTCACTTACCTCTTCTCTTCTTTTAATTTCCTCTTAACCAAATTCTGCTTAACACAAAATCCTTTGTTCCAGCCATGGGAAAACATGGGTGTCACACAATTCCATTTAGAACCAACATATTTACATTTGCCTGAAACAATCTATTCTGGTTTAAGCAGGTTTTTAATAATTATCCCTTCACCTGACACAACATTCCCTGATAATAAGATTTGAATATTTCCTACCTTGCAGTCTGTGTCTTCTACCCTGCATCATGACTGCACATCTGGGGGCTGCGCTTCATCACTGCAGACACAGCTGGATTGCAATGTCCAATGCAGAGCAGGCACGAGGCACCGCAGTTATCTCTGCAAAATAAACATGCGAGGTTGAAGCTAAAACGTGCTAACATTTCTTGCTGAAACACTTTCCATTGTGTGAGAAATTTGAGTACATTTTAACTCTTTAGCTTGACGAGACAAAATTCCATTTTAAGCCTTTGAGGGCAAGCAGGATTTCAGTAATCTCTCTCCTCCCACCACCTCCCCATTCTTTATGCCTTGTGTTCCCAGAATGCAAGCTCTTGAAAACTGAACTAATGCAAACTTACTTTTTAAATTACTTCAAACAAGTTTCTAAATCTTTACTCTTTCTAAACCCTATGTTTATCCGAGCAGGAAAGGGCACTAGCAGGGTGGGAATTTAGGTTGACAATCACCACACACTGAGCAGATGATGAAAAGCAAGTGCTGGCATCTAAATTCTCATGAGAATTAAGCAGCCTGAAAATTATTCACATGAAATTATTCACCTCGGGAATTAGACTGGGTGTGTTTTTGTTAAATTCCTTCTCTGTTTGCAGTCTTTCTAGGTGAAGGAAAACATGTTAAAACCATCACGTGATTTATTTGTTACAAATTGTCTCTTCAGGCCTTTGTACAGTTATAAACTGTACAAAATTGTTTGAACATAAGGCTTACAAATGTACCACTAACAACCAGCACCACCACCACAGGTCATCCCAGGCTTAAAAAGAAACTCGAGGTTCCTTGGAGTCCTTCGTTTTATTTTTCTTTTAAACAAGAATTGGTGCAACTTCGATCAAATGAGATCCAGTTTTAGCAACATGTGGTGGGGACCTTTTTGATAAACAGGGATTTTGCTGGGATTGCATTTGCTGTCCACTAGGTTCTGGTCACATCTAAGTATGAACAGGAATGTGAAGAAAGTAGGGAGAGAGAGAGAGCAGAACTAAGAAGCCGATTCCAAAAGAAAGCAAGGAATAAAGCACCCCTTAGTCACACCAAACAAGGCCTTGACTGCAGCCTAGCCTGAATAGCCCTACTGATGAAGTCTTAACAGAGGGTAAAGTGAGGGAGTTGGGGCTGAGGTCTCCGGGGCTGGAAATTGTAGCCTTGAGCTGTGTTTTTTTTTTTTTTTTTTTTGCCAAGGTGCAACCATGTCAGCCTGCTACAAACACTCCCTTGTCCTGGGCTCTCACCTCCCCAAGACAAAGACTCAAAACTTTACTGAAGGCTATTCCTGTAAACTCTTGTAGATCCCCTTGGCAGCATATTTTACATATATTGACTGGACTCAAAGGACTGAAGCAGCTAAATATTGCCCAGGGGTAAAAAGAGTTGCAGAGATAGTGGAATATTGCCGCGAGCGGGAGGCTGAAGGCAATATGCACAATCAAAGGAGCCGTTGTTACCTAAGGCGATTTTACTGCTGCCATCTCCGGGGATGGCCTGTGTTTGTTTGTCGTCCTTAAAGTGTTTCTCAGGATGCTTGAGACTTTCTTTGCACAAGGTCTTTGCACACAATCAACAGCCGTCTGCAGGGAAACTTCCCAACGTGCGAGGCTTTACAGTTGGCATGGCAAGGAGCTTGACTTGCTGCCCTGAGTCTCAGCACCAAAATGTGAAGCCCCAAAGATCATCCCTAGAGCGAATCCGCAGCATTGAGCCACATGATCCAACACGTGCCATGAAACATGAAAGGGAGTAGGAAGGGCTTGAAATTAGGGCCTTGACCATCCTGGTCATCAGAAAGGGCATCGTGCAGTGACTGTTACCTCTACTCCATCTGGCTCCTGCCCTGACTAGTGCAAGGGTTTCAGCCCCAAGGCTCAAATAAGAGAAATCTTAGGAAGACAAATCTTAGCACTGGTGAGCAAAGCTTAATAACAACAGTCTATTTTCTCAGGTTACTATGCACTGGAGAAAGGACTGACCGCTAAGGCGGTCGGCAGCCTTCGCAATTTCCCCGTAGGTGCAACCCCAGCAAAGCGTTTTGTGCTGTGGCGTTGCATACGCTGAGCCCACGAGCACATCCCTAATGGGGAAGGATGCACGAGGGGGGCTGCATCGCTCAGCTCGCAAAGGGGGGTTTTAGTTAACCTTTACATTTTCCTCATTAGACTGAGTAGCTGTCATTTTTTTCTTTCCCTTTTTTTTTTTTTTAATTCCTGCCTTGGAATTGATTGTGTGATGACAGAGAGCTAAAAGCAGATTTACTATGTGGCATATCAAGCATAATCCAAGAAAAGTCAATTTTTATAGGCTTTTTGTTGTTGTTGTTAGGTCAGTCCTGATTAGTGCTGTCATTTAAAAACATCCCAAATAACCAGGATAATGACTTAAAGCCACGCTCCAACTTCATCCTCAAGAACTTCACAAGAGCTGCATCAGGCAAAGCAAGTGGCATTCTCTGACTGGGGATGTGCCAGAGAAGAGAGCAACTGCAACTGCTCAAAAAACCCAACCTCACCCAAAACGAAGCCCCCGGAGTCCCTTTGCCCGCTTATCTCTTCTCCTTGCAGCCATGCACAAGGGCTACAGGCCGGGGCTGCAAGGCAGGACCGCGTGGCAGGGGTAACTCCGCTCACAGCCCTCGCGGGCTGGCGCTGCGCTGTGCTTCTTGGAGGACCTCTCCAGCAGGTCTGCCTGCTGGCCTCTCCTGGTCTCCTTTTCTCACACAGCGGGTGCAGACAGGATGATGAAAGCTTCAGGGAGGCAGCTTTTTGCCAGCATGCATCTTTTTGTTATTGCCACAGGTTGGCATCTCCAAAGAGCAAGGAGAGGGTGCCAAGTTTATCACTGCCCAAGTTTTCTAATTTACAACCGGCACAACTGAAAGCTGAAAACAGAGCAATTTTGCAGGGCAATTCTGGGAAGTAACCATCCTACAGCACCAATTATTAAAGCCACTCACACACATTAAAACTATAAAGATTAAAAATATAGCACACTTGTCATTAAATATGAATGGAGTCATGTAATATGTATTATGTAGCGACGCGCTGGCCAGCCGCGGGTGCCTCAGCACGGCCCTATGGCAGAGCGGCGCGGCCCGCGGCCCCAATCAGCGTGCGTTTTGTCAAAGCCCAGGAACGAGTTTGTCATGCAAAATAAACACAGATGTTGCGAGCGCTGACTGTAGCTTTCAGGCAAGGGCTAGGACCACAGAGCGCTTTAGGAAAATGTGCCTCTCTGTGCAAGCCTGCCGTCCCTGCACATACTGTATTTCAGCATCAGCTGAGGCTGAATGAGTCATTTAAAGGGCATATCCTGTTGTTGTTTTTAATTTGCTTTGCTGCTCATTGTATTTCTCCTCAATACTCTGTCTTGAAACATATTCAAATGGCTCCCCGGCCTCATGTGCCTGGCATGCTTTAGTGACACAGACACTCTTTTCCATGTTTCCGCTAAAGCGGTGGCGTGTTTTCGAAAGGCTACACAGTTTATGAGCACCGCAGGCCTGGCTTTGCCTTTTTATTGCAATTGTTTTCCTCTTGCCTCTCATCCAGCTCTCCTGAGAAATGAATCATTCACTCTAGAGCTGCGCCCAGGAACATCTTGCTCCTGTGCACAGCTCCCCGGGCCCAGGTATTGCATACGCCTGTGCTAACCCCTGTGCAGCTACACACAGACAACACCCCATGCTCTTGTCACTGCTTCTCCCCCTCCTTTTCACTTCCTGCTAGGGAACAGCCAGCAGTTCTGGGTTCACTTAACGTTTACCTTAGCCAGGGGATGGGACCTAACAGCTTGCCCTATCCTAACTCAGTGGGACACGGGTGGGAGCGCTTGCCTTTTCAAGGCAGCCAAGTGGTGGGTGTACACACGGGCTCTCCTTGCAGCCTAGATCACACAGTCACAACTGATAAGGAAGTTTCTGAGCTCCTTTAAGTCACTGTGAGACGTGTGCAGGCAGCCCCAGGGAAACTGGCACCCGGATGTCCCAACAGGAGAAACAGGGCCTGATCTGATGCACCAGCCCATTGCAACCAACGCTACAATGAGGCATAGAAAAGCAACGATCAATGATGCTATTTCCCAATCAAGTTATAAGGCAGCCTCACAATGAAAATGTTTTTAGGGATAAGGATATAAGTGTTAATTAAAAAAAAACCCCAACACACAAACCCTCACAATCCCAATAAACTTCTAAGTACTACTAAAGCTCTGATTGAATTTGAGCTTTCAGTCCTGTCCCAAACCAGTAACACATCAGACATACGTACATACTAAGTACAAGTTCACATATATGTTAAACTCGGTTCCTTGAAAACTCTCCTAATTACAAAAGGCCCATTGGCCTAACTACAGGAAGGAATGGGGTTATTTTCAGAAGCCTGTGAAAGCCCTCGTGGAATTGCTGTGTTGGTCTCAGGCATTTTATATCAGTGTAAATTGATTCAGTTCCCTGCTCTGAATAAGCTTTCCTGGCATATTCAAGGTTATCCTGGTAAAAATGTCTGCAAAGCAGAGATTTTTCTTCTTCTCCTAATTATGCTACAGATTCAACCTGGACAAGGATTGACAGACTCGTGAGAGGGAAACAAACCAGTTACTATAGATCTTGCCTAACTACTCAGAACTAAGCAACAGAGCTTGAATTTCCAATACCAAGAGTCAAATTTGCCTAGAAAACTGCATACAACCAACCACAGGCAAAGCAAGGAAGACTAAGCAAAGTTCAATGAGTAATTTCAAGAACTGAGTCATTTCAGATTTCAAATAGGTGCAGGAAACCTGGGATATTTGCAGAGATCGGCTCTGCATGGCCCAAGAGGCCAAATTTGTCAAGTAAATTACTCACAGAAGAGCCTTCTCCCAGCTCCAGTGAGCGGCAGTGAGCTGGAGACGAGCGATAATTCATTATCCGGGCATCTCCGTCTGAGCAGGGCAACACAAGTCATTTGGCGTCTGTGGGCCTAATTAGGTGCCATTAAACGGACTGATGCTCATTTTCCTGCTGCACGACTGAAAAGGCAATTTGTTTGCGTGAAGCAGTTGCAAAGGTGAAGGAAGCTTTAAAATCTGTCTGTGCAGCCCAAGCACAACCGAGGCCACAAAATAGCACGTCCCGCTGCTTCGCATCCATGTTCGCCTTATGCATTCCATAGCAAACACGGCCAGTTGCACAAAACATTCTGGAAGAAGGACCTCAAACCTTTACTGCTGAATGCAACAGCCCTGTGTGATACACAGTTAGAAAACAGTTATTAAAACAGAGACTTCTTGTAACTATATATAAGCATCAGGACTCTTCCCCAAAATCTCCATCTCTGTTGAAAGATTAGTGCTGCACTCCTTGAGCTTACTCCTGAAATAAGAGTTTGGGAGAATGTAATGGGGATCTACAAAACTACCGAGGACTTGGAGGAAGAGCATGAGGAATGACGACTTGCCGTTTCTCAAACTGAACAAGTTGAGCAATATTAACTGCAATGCTCAGGTAGGTTTCAAACATCCTGAAAGATGACCTTTACACAGGAAGTCGTATATGCCAAAATGTAAACAGATTTTTAAAACAATTGGGCAAATCCATAGAAGAAATATGCACTGGGTTAAAAAGAAAATGATAGGATGCCTGCTTTGGGTCACTGCAGAAGTCAAGGAAAGGTTCATCTTGGCTATAAAAGAATTCAGGAAGGGATGCCAGTGCATAGCAAGCAAGGTGGTACCAACTAATCAGAGGACTAATGTGGAAGTGTGGATGTAGAAGAGGATCAAATTCAGTTTGAGCAGCCTCAATACTGCTAAGTTTTATTTATCTGTTTTGCAGACTTCCAATCAAGCTCTTCCAATCAGGGGAAGGCCAGAGGATATCTCAAATGTGAAATATGAATAGAATTTATCATACAGAGGATGATATTTTGTTATCTCCTTTTTTACTGTACTTACCCTTAATTAGTTTAAAAATAAATCTCCCTTAAAAAAAAAGAATATTTCTAGGCTATTCCAGAGGCTGAAGCAACACTCACTTATTAACTAACTATTAAGACCACCTTAAGTAATACGTGCACTATCAATTGCTCCCTCAGCTCCTTCCAGCCAGCAGCATGGATCAAAGCTGCTTGCATTTACACTTGTGTTACCAGTCCGGTGATAACAGCATTTTTTTGGTGACACTGCAGCCTTCGTGGTCAGGAGAACCTTGGCTTTCAAAGAGGTTACTAGCACTCCCGCTTAACGGAGAGCAGCTGTAAACCCCAGGAGCAGCAAACACTCCCTCTTTGCTCATGCCAATCTTTAAGCTGAGCTCCAGTGGTGAGGCGGGGAGCGGGTGAGCTCACGGGTCAGGGCAGCGGGGCCGGGAGCCGCTGACGTGCGCCCTGTGCCCGGGGCACACGCCTGGGCCACGGCCACATCCTCTCCTCTTACGTAAGGAAGGGTCTGTGGTGGGAGCCCAGCGTGGCAAACGCGCGCTGGCCACGCGCAGCACCTGCTTGCCCGCTCCGCAAGGCCTGGTCGGCCAGGCTCCCCGCTGGGCCCTTCCTCGGTTAATACCCTGAGCTCTGCAGAGCTCCTTGACACCAGCTGATGAGGTGGCTTCTGGCTCCTCATTTTTAACTGCCAGCTAAAGTAATCCTACGGACGTGTGCCCTGGACTCGCTTCTACTAATCCCGTTTGCTTTGAAATGGCCAAGGAAAGGGGAAAATGGAAGAGCCAGTTTGCATTTTCTGACAGTGTTTGTACACTAGCAACTCATCCATGGTACAAGGTGAGGACTTCACCCTGCCTTTGCGCTGGTGCTTGGAAAAGCTGCCACAAAATCCAGGTAACCGTTACTCGTTTCAGGAGGCAGAAGACAGCTTCCATTTTCTCTGAGCAGAAAAAAACAGCAGCCAACAGCTTGGTGCTTAGCCAGAACCCTACATATGGATAAAATGGGGTCACCTCCCGTTCTCAGGAATTCAACATTCATGCACAGCTGTGTTAGCTGGAGCAATACCAATGCATGATATACCAGCAAGAGTGGCACTGGATCTTTTCAGCTGAGGAAGAAACAAAAAGAGAAATGAGAATAAATGGGAGCAGAATAATATTTTGGGTCTTTTGCAGCACTGTCAAGCTCAGAAATCTGGAACCCACAGTGTTAACATGTATAAGCTGCTTCGACAAGGGAATATATACTGTTAAATCTTGGGAGTTATTTAAAATGCCAGTGAGTATAATAGCAGTGCTCTGAAATAACCATTTCATCTGCCTACATTACTCTAAAATTAATGAATAATGAAGCGATGCCCTTCACATTCTCTTCCCTTTCCATTCCAAGATATATTGATCAGATGACATTTATTTAAGTTTGGGATAATGTATTAATTTCAAGATAATTATTCAATATACTTTTGTCACTGTTGATATGCTTCAATGTCATACAGGGGCCAGGGGATGAATAAACTGTTATCTGACATTGCTGGACAGGGTGCTAGAAATAAATGCAATTTTTCTCCTTGAGAACCATGGCCTTAGTTTTTCCTTTTCCCTTTTTTCCCCCTCTGGTGGGGGAGAGCACTGAGGAGGGTGCTGTGATGGAGCGGAGCCAGGCGAGACAGATAAGGGGAAGCAAAAAAAAGAAGAAATAGGACTGAGGGATGAACCGCTCTTCTGTTGTCACTGGGGTCAGCCTGATGCTTAGCAGAGCTGACAGAGCCCATCCTTAGTGGATGCCACTGCAATATTAACACTCATTTGGAGCAGATGTGGCTAAAAGCATGAAACATTGAACAAACAGCTGCCACGGATCCAGTGCCATTGCGTGAGCACTTATGTTCTATTAATGCGCTGCGCTGCCGCGGCCGGCAGGGCAGCCTTTGGGCCCCTGCGCTCTCGGGCAGGCGGGTCACACGCGGCACCGCGGCGCCCCGGCCACCCCGCTCCGAACGCTCGTGCCCGCCTGGCCGCGTCCGCACTGCCCCGCTCTCACTGCCGCCCCTTCTGCACAGCGGCATCGCCTCGCGCCACATTCATTTGGATGGAGCAGTGGCAACTTTTTTCCTTTTTCTTTTTCATCTGGAGTGTTTATGTGGTCCCCCACATATCACCGCTGGAGACGGGCAGCAAAGTGGGACAGGACGGATGCAGAAAGGCCCGCTCGGCTTGGAGAGATCGCGTGTGTAAATCTGGAGTCAATCTGTTGACTTATTTCAGATTTTAACTGGTGCGACTGAGAGCAAGAAACATGCAGCAAGCAAGGTGCAAGTAAGATGGCTTATTCTGAACTTAAGTTTCATCTGAACCCTAAAAATTCACATAGAGAGACAGCGAGGACATCTCGGGATTGCAGCTAGGAGCAGACCACTCATGGAGTGCTCAGTAACTACAGCAAAGCGGTGGAAAGAGCATATTTTTGCAAGTTGTGAGAAATTTTTTTTTCTTAAAAATTCATTTCCTTGAGAGAAACAAGTCCCAGATGAGCAGTGAAATGACCATTTCAAATCTCTGGGCAAGCCAGAAAGGTACCACTTGCTTCAAGACACGCGCACACACACACACCTTGAGCGAACGCTGCATTACAACAGTACACAGGATTCCCAGCCTGGCTAGTACAGAATGAGCCTCTTCACAAATGCCTCTCAACAGCCACTCCAGCTCTCTTTACAGGGCAAAACACAACGTGATACAAATTGCCAAATACTAATTCCTGTCAGCTCTTGGCTCCTGTGTCTTCCACCCCTCTCACGGACAGCACACAATGTCTCTGCCAGTGCTGGACAGCAGTTTAGACGCAAAAGGGAAGGCCTGATCTAGTAGCTGCAGGTTTCTAGCAGCTTAACTGGGACACATTTGTTACCTTAGGATTCTGCAAGCAACCTGGAAGCTGTATTTTCAGCCCCAGAATCAGGTATTTGCTATTCAGGTTTTCCAAAGCAAAAGCAGCCACTGACACTTGTGAGACAAGTTGCAAAAGAGGACACAGGACTTGGGGGGAATTTCTGATACCATGTGCTGCAGCGCAATGCACATTCTCCCTTCGGTGCCATAAATCACACTTGGCTTTGCGGTCTGTGGCATTTGCCCACAGACATGGACTCTGATTTTCCTCTCTCAGTCATCTGAGTTTGTGGAGGATACTGAGAGTTGTGCCAGAACTGGCTTGTTGTTTTTATTACCTTGTCATGCCTTTCTTTGCAGATGCAAGCATGGGAACAAAGCAGCAAGGAAGAAAGGATCAGCAATGCACGGAAAAGGCTTCTATTGATGAAATTAAGGAAACATCAGAGAAGTAAAAATAACACGGCAGCTCAGCAGGTTGCCCTGACGCAGTGAAACGGCAACTCTCCGCTCCCGCAGCATCGGTCGCAGGATCCGAGCGCAGCATAATGAAGTGTCACTGCCATCATTAATGACGTGACAGACTGTCCTCCATTAATTTACCTGACGGGCAGGTCTGCCCTCTGCTCACCTCCCGCCACCTTTCAAGCGCGTTCCTAATCCTCGGGCCTCAAGTAGCACAGTCTTATAAATCAAACTGTCAGCAGCTCCGCTTCAAAATGAGCAAAATCATGCACTTAACTTGCTTTTTCCTGTGTCTGTCACCTTTCTGCCCGGTAAATCAGAGACTGATGTATATTTGCTACCTCCCTAACAGGATGGAGAAAAGAGTCGGCATTGGCACCTCCCCAAAGGCTCCAAAATTCACAGTAGTGACAACTCTTGACCTTCCAATGCCTTTTGATCACTGAGCAGGATTCAGAGAACTGTATTCCCCCATTCTCCTGTGTGTTTTTCTTAGTATTTATACATCCCCAACTGATGGATAACAGCTGGGCAAGGAAGGTGCTAAGAAGTTTCTTAAGGTACCTCCAAATCTTCACAGTGTGTAACATCACCTGAACCCCCAATATACCACCAAAAACATCTCTAAGAGATACTGCTGAATCACATGACGGCACATAACCCAGGACTAATTTGGAATTAAATGTCAGGCACGGAACATGAATAAGCCACAACTGATTCCCAGGATGCACATTAGCCTATATTCCTTTGAAGGGATGCTCTGAAGATATCTCGGGAGGCATGTGCAAAATGCCTGAGTGACTTAGCAAGTCAATGAGACTGGTATTTTTAATTCACAAGGAGCTTTAGCAAATGTCACTATATATAGGGCTAATTTGAAAATATATTGGACAGATACAGGAATAGGTGCACACTTCATATCTATGATTCACATCGTACACAGAGGAAGAGGCCAGGAAACTGGTGTCCAGTTTCCATGCACGGTGCCCGTCCATAGGAAATGGATGCCGGTTCCTTAAGATGTCGGCACAAGTTCCTGTATTTGTCTCTCGTTTCAGTGACCCATATGGACACTGTAGCACGTCAGCAGCCCAAACGAGAGGCTGTGCCAAGACCTGCACCTGATACTGCTCTTTTTCTAATTGATCCTAAGTGAATTCTCTGCCTCTTATAATACAGTGCAAGATACTAAATTTAACGCATGCGTTGTAAGGCTGCCTGGCCATATTCAATCGCAAGATCCTAGGTCAGGACTTAAACTGAGAGGAAACACATGGAAACAAAGCACATCCTCCCTCTTCTCTCCTTTTCTTTCTCCTAAAATAAGATACCCAGCTGCTCCCGCCTCCATCCACGTAGGTAACAGAGCGCCATGCTCTGCTCTCCAGCCCTGTACTGCGGGCAGAGGAGGTTCTCCTGGCAGCAGCTTGCGGGCGAGCAGGGCGGGCGCCCGGCCGAGGTCTCAGCTGGAGAAGTGTGAACGTTCCCCCCTGCCAGGGCCCGCTAGCCTGGCAAGAGCCAGGACCTTCCTGGGAGTGCCGTGGACACGCAGTCCTAGATGGCTTCCTATTTTTGTTGGTTGGAAAACCAGAAGTACAAAGCGAGTGCCTGAGGACTCTCCAAGGAAAGTGCTTTGAGATCTGGTCATGAAAAATGCAAGGAGAGTCAGCAAGACTCTAAGGGTGGAGGCCAAGATGGTGTACCCACCAGAGACACTCTGCAGCAATGCATACTATTTTGAGACAGCTCGCTCTATCTTGGCACCAAGCTCTAAACCAGAGTCCTCCTTCCTTCCTTTCCAATTCCCCAGGGAACTTGTGCAAACTTTTTTGCAGTTGGCTTCAGGTTAAACAGCCCAATTCTTTCCTACACTTCCCTTCAGTGCTTTAGCACACAAGAGAATTAACAAAAACAAAACAACAAAAACACCGCCAAAGCCTGTGCTAAGGAGTATGGCTTTCATATTAATTTCTTTCAAGAAGTCTGTCTTTATCCTCTGAGTAAAAGGGAAAAAAACCCTGTATGATAAGCAAGGTTATTCTGATTGCATCTGACAGCTTTAAAGTGCACCCCTTTCTCCTCAAGAGACTTAGATCCTCTCGCTAACAGGACTTGTAGCTGCAGAAAATTACCTTGTCATCTGCAACACAGTGTTACAGGCTGGTATTGACAGTGCAAAGTGTCAGTAACTGATGCACAGACCAGCAGGGCTAAATAATTAATAAGCAGCACACAAACCGGCTCCCACTCCCCTCTCCCCGAGCAGGGGCAGCCGGCACACACGGCTCTCCACCACCCGAGAAGGCAGTTTCCCTCTCTTGCTCCGTCTGAACCATCTCAACACTTGCTGAAAGACTTAGCAGACAAACCAAAGGCCATTGAGAGAGGGCACTGATCCAAAAAGGGCATATGGAAGTTCTGCAAAAATTTCCCAGCTACTCTTCTGACTGGAGGAGCACAGAAGCAGCCTCTGCACAAAGGCTAAATCAGAGAGGAGTCTCCACGTGAAAGGTCAGTGACTCCCCCGCTGAGCCGTACAACAGCGTAGCGCCTACTCCACCTTGTAATCACACATGGAAGCACAAGGGGGAAGAAGACAGAAAATCTATCCTGGTAGAAATAACACCTTGTGCTACTGGGTATGGAAAGTGTCTTGCTAAAAGCTATTTCAAGGATCGAGATGAAGTAAGGAAGGCACTGAAATGTTCAACTGTCTTAAAGGTAAAAATACAAAGTGATGTAGATAGGAGAGAGGAAAAATATCATGTTTGTTCTGCTGCTTCCAGATTTACAGCAAGGCACTCCATGTTTTACACCAAACTCCCCTGAATGCCCAAAGGAAATACCCTGCATCTGACTTCAACCATAGCTCTGCTGTGACAGAGGAACTGCTGGATGCATCTCTCCCACCCTGAGCAAACCTAGCTGCTTCCAATGGTGTCCCCCTACTTCTTCCCTTCTTCCTTCTAGTTTTATCCGGAGCCTGTCAGACATGGAAGTGAAGGTCTCACAGGAATTACGTGTTGGCTACCTCCCGTTTCCCTGTCCACCACAAGCAGAGGAAACAGCCCAGCTTGCCTAGTTAGAGCTGAAGTTCACCTGAAATGCCTTGCTTAAAAAACTGCACTGTAAATCTTATGAGAGCTGGCTCTCTTGATTTCACATTACAGAGCATACAGTCTGTCCTCACCTTTGCGGCTTCATACCTTTGAATTCGTGGCCCCATTTTGCTCTTTCTGCCTTTATCAAAAGCTTATTCTATTACAACTTAAAAAAAAATAAGACCTGCACACTCTTAACACATTTCAGATCAAACAGAAATATCAAAGCCAAAGCAATTTGCATCTATCAAGTGTAATCAAGATCACTGGCAATGCTGCTGTGGCAAACTGGGCTTCACCTGCCCTGTGAGTTCAAAGGCTACAGCAATAACCATTAGTATATTTGCCACAGACAGGGCAAGCAAATGAGCAAATATTTAAACAGTGCCAAAATATCACAGCGCTCCTCCTCTGCCTCAGAATTGGATGTGTCAGCTCTGAAATTGTGTGCATTTTCAAGCAGTGCAGCTTACTGCCTGAAAAGCCAGCACAGAGCCACCATTTCCACGGCAAATTGCTTCATAAATGTTAAGTTAAAGAATAACGTTCCCTGTCCCATGGCAATTAGGCAGTGCCTCCTGATAGACAGAAATAATGTGTTCCACATAGAATTCGTTATTTACTGTGGAGGAAGATGGAAAGAATCATGTTTGCATGAGCAATTGATTGAAAAGAAAATCCAGGGGCCAGCTTCAGGGCGCTTGTACCCTTCTCTGTTCCAAAGGAAGCCTTTCACCACCGCTGTGTTTCTGAACGAGAACATAAGGAGGAAGGGTATAACTGCATTTGAATTCATCAGGTGAGTACAGGCACACAGTGCGTACTCTCAGGTAAAAAGGAAAAGCAGAATGACAAGTACAAGCTCCACACTTAGCAAACAGGTCACACAAATGTTGAAAGTAATGCAGTAATGATAGGGAAAAGCAACATCCTTCTAATCTGGAAAAAAAAAGCTCAAGAATACACTCAAGTAGTCAAAAAGGTGCTAGGGGAAGAGCGAGCAGGTTGGCACTTTCGGTTTCACAGTCAACCAGCTGTGATGCATGCTTAGAATTCAGCAAATCTGGGGGCGCGTGGGCAGTGAAACGAGCCAACATGCCGGCCTCATCCGCCCGCTCTGGAAGTCACTGACTGGAACACTAAAAACCCCACATTCTCCCTCCTCCTCGCAGAGGCACAGGGAGGTATTTGTGAGCTGCACCCTGGCAGCTTAGGACACCCCACAAAGCAGCACCATAACATGGTGACCTTCCCGCGAGGAGCCCAAGACAGGTGAGAGGGGGTGGCAGGAAACTCATGTCAGAGAGACGAGCACTGGGCCAGAAGGGGACGATGGAATAGTGGCACAGAACTGAAGATTATTTCAAGAAAATCTAGGTGGTAAGGTAGGCTAGGCAAGAGGTAAGTTCCTGCTCTGTACTAGAAGCTACGTTTCTTTGAGAGAGCTTGTGAGAAAGAAAGGAGGAGTGACACTGAAAAGATTCCCTCGCCACCTGGCATTACTTGATCTCTCTTTTGAATGTACATGGCTTTGAACTTCCATTAATTCCCTGCTCTGTTGTCCTGACTGGGTACCAAAGCATTTTGCCATTTCAGCCATTAAGAGCAATGATTTACTAGGGAGTTTCAGGAGTAATTTGGAGGCAGTTACTTGAAGACTTAAGGGACAGAACCTATACCAGCTGAAGTCAGTAGCAAATATCCTGCTGGCTCCCATGATGAAGGATCATACCCCCATTTACTATTCACCATGAGCAGGGTTTCTATTTAAGCCCTGTACAGGCTGGCATGAAGGGCTTTTAGTGAGGTAACCCTGATTAGATCTGACTGAGATCCAACTTAATTTCTCAACTAGACAGTGATCTTTATTTACCTGGATACTCTACCACTGGTACGGGCTGCAGTAAGTCTGCACTGGGCTTTTCTAAGTCATCTGGTAGAGGAATAACTGTCAAGGGAGGCGTTGACGTGTTCAGCAATAGCAGTGAGGAGCAGCTCCACCAACTGGTCTCTCACCGAGTGTGGGAATTTCACCACCACGTGTCCTTGAACCCCATTTACTCACAATCTCTCTGCACAGGTTGTTAAAAGAAACAAAACCAAAATGTCCCTACCTTGGTGGCTCAGCTAGTAAGAAATAAATATACCGCTAATTATTTAAAAGGGTAAACTTCTACTTCAGTTCTACAGGTTGGAAAGAGCCAAGTCCTCCAACATCGTTGGCTTAGGTGGCAACCTGTGCTCATGTTAGAGACCACCAGGACAAAGGAGGACAACTGGTGCCCACCAAGAGACCCAACTGCTGCCTCTTCTGTCCTTACCAGGGCTGGAATGAAACCCTCGATCTTTTGAGGCTCCTTTGTGGCTAATAAAAGGCAGAAAGAGTCTGTGACAGAGAACCTCAGCAAGTAGCTCCCAGCCAAATTGTTTCCTACCTGTCCAGCTACAGGAGAAACAAATGTCTTCTCTGGAAACAGCTGTAGGTGTGCCCCAAAGCCCACTGCCCTCTGACCAACTGGTCAGTAATTTTATCTCCCAGGGGCCCAGTAGGAGACAAAAGGCCAAGACAGAAATCAAATCAGATGGAGAAACTTGGGGCAATGCCAGCATGCAGGAGTTGGTGGCCCATGGGATGACTGTCGTAACTGAAGGTTGCTATTAGAGTGTGCAGAGGAAAGTAGCAATGGCAAATTACCTGGATTTTTCTGATCGACAAGAGCCAGCTCGTCCTGGCTGGAGCCAGCAGCTGCACACACTGCGCAGCACTCGCTGGCAGAAGGCAGGGGTGCCAAGGACAGACACCTCGCTACACCCATGGGCTCTTCTCCAGACTCTATGGGGTTATTTCTTCCTTTATTTTTTTTTTCTTTTCTCCTTCTCTCCAGAGTTTTTATATTTCAAGAGAAGCACTGAGCAAAGTGTGATAAGAAGTGTTGAAGCGTTACCTGAACAAAGGTGAAGTCAAAGAAAGACAGAAAAAGACGAGGCACTTGCCAAAATAATTCTTGCAGGTTGTGGAGATGAATTCAGTGATGCTTTGCAAGGTTATAAGCAGAACTGAGTATGTTTTTTTTCTGTTTTGCTTTGTTTTTTCAAGGCACACTTTGCCTTTAAAGGCAAAACCAAGTCTGTCCAGCCCATCTTTGCCTTCTTTACAGTGTCAGAGACCACTAAATGCTGGTACAAGCACAGGTAACCTAGAGATTCCAGTTTGCCCAAGTCGGGAGGAATGCCTGGTACTCCTGACCCAGCGACTGAACCAGAACATGCTCCATTTGCCTTGCACCATGGGGCTTGTTCTTTCACACAACAACTGGAGGGCACTTGGACACAGGCCACCAGCTTTCTCTTCCCCAGAGAGTGCTGTGATACGCCCTGCCCTGGCCTATTCTACAGCTCATAGAGGGCAATGTATGAATGTCAGCACACAACTTCCTGCTGTTAACCAGGACATGCATGTGGTGTCTGGACACGGGTAGCAGGTAAAAAAGATAAAATTAAACACTAGAGAGAAAATAACTGCTTAATTGACTTTGTGTTATTGTCACTGTGGCCAAAATATTTTGAAATTTATAATTCAGACACTAAAAAGCCAGATATGCCAGAACTTCTCTTAATGACTGGTGGCACAATTTAGGGCCCCCTCAGGACTGCTCTTCTCACAGACAATCGTTGGGGCTACTCCACTGGCCTAGCCATTTCCTTCCTCTCCTGACCCATCTATCCCCACCCTATCCCATCTCCTCCTAAACAGCCTCTGTTTTGGGGGAGACACCAAGGAAGAAAGATGCTACCTGGGAAGTAGCCTTTTACAAACTGGGTACCCTTCTTCAGTCAGATGTCCTCATAGCAGCTACCAGTAAGCTATACGGAGAAAGAAGAGCAAGACTGACCTCAGATTTGGTCCCTCATCCTTTGAGGTAACCCAGGCTCCAAGCCTGGAGCAGCTTGTGGAAGTGCATCTACGAGAAGGGCTCTTCTGGGCCAGCCAGAAAGCGCACGCAGTCTGGTACTGCGTATCTGATGATGGACAACAACAGATGCTCCGAGAAGAATATATGAACACTGGGAATACTGAGCAATATCCATGTATGAATATTCCCCCCAACCTGACAAAATGCTCTTGTGTGACCAAATTGGAGATTGGGGCCCCTGAGAATTCAATTTACAACAAAACGTTCCCCTAAACTGGCGCTGGCTACAAAACATGGCAGTTTGCATGGGATTAAACTTGCTTTGTTTTCATCCTACCCTACCTGGCTGCTTGTAGGACTGCGAGGAGTTAGGCCTTATTATTATGCTGCCCTGTACAATTAAGATTTTGTAGGCTGATTTAAAAAGGAGATCTTTTCCTGGGTGACCCGGGGTGGGGTGAGCGTGGAGAAGCGCGAGGCAGGCACGTTTGCATGTGATAAATAATCAGTTGCATGCAGTGTGTGATTCTTGTTAAAATCTAGGCGCTGGAACAGCTCCGAATCACACTGCTCCCACCTCCACCAATCTCTTTTGCATCTCATTGGCATTTGAGAACGTTAATTGACTCATTATTTCAATTCATATTCTGGGAAGGAAGTTGATTAAGGAAGGCAGATGCAGAATCTCCAGACACATTTGTAGCTGCGTTGTTTGTCCCGGCAGTTTACTTGAGTTATTAGAATACTTAGGAAGCAATAGCCATGAGAACTGGGAACGTGGCCTGTGAGAGGGAGCCCCTTGCAGAATTTGTCTTGGAACCCCCAACAACACCCTTGCCCTTGCTCAATTTTTTTTTTTCTGCTACAAGCTCAAATAGAAAAGGAATTCCTTTTAGGCATTTGGGGCTAAAAAAAACCCATGTCAACATATTCAAAGAAACCTAATGCCTAGCATTTTTCTTGAGTTTTTGTTGTGGAGAGCACCCTGCATCTAGGGTGAAGCAGTAATTCATTGCCCAGATCTCATGGGCACCCCTTGGTAAAGCACATGCACTACTACTTACAAGGCAAAAGCTCCATGTCAATGTAAATCAAAAACTTGCCTCCTATATTTCTGCAGATGTTGCTAGCAGAACTCCATGAAACATTCAGTGAGGAATGCAGAACATTAATAAAGATCTGCTCCGGAGTCTGACAAGCGTCTGCATATCCTGCACACTCAACTGTTCCAGGCTCCTGTACAAAACTCTGCCCAGGCACAGAAAAGAAACACCCGCCAGTTTTCACCTGATCTCCACCTTAGGCTGTCAGTAGGCGCCCATGGTGACTGCTTGTGAATCTATATATCGTGCTACCCCAAACCCAACAATCTCAAACTTGATTTGCTCTCAAACCACAGGATCTATTTATAGAAAACTGCTGTGTGAAACAGAAGTTTCACACAAATAAAGACAGGAGGCTCCCTGTGTCCTCTGTGCACTGCAGTAATACTCACGTTCTTGAGAAGAGCCCCCTTGGCCACTGCTGGCCATGGCATGAAACCCTCCGGGGCCCGGCAGGCTTCCCCCATGGAGCTTCCCTCGTGGAGATGCCTTGGGAGCGGCGCAGCAGCGGCTCCTCTGGAGCTGTTACGATCGGCCATGCAAATACATAACTAAGGACTGCTTAAAATGCACATTATGTAGATATATAATAAGGGTCATCTTAAATGCAGTTTATTGACCCGCTGGAACTGCACAACTCCTCTGGAGCTGCTCAAAAATACATATTTATGCTTTGAAAGGTGGCATATCAACTCCAAAGACTAGTAGCTCCTCCACCAACAGCTATAGTTGTCTGTGTGGGCATAAGACTTACATGCTCTCCAAAGCTGGTAGATATCCAGAATTTCCATGGAAACTTAACCAAACCTCTCCAAAATGCAATACATGCTTGGCAAACCAGAACAACTTTGAATCTGACAAGTTAGATTTTGCTCACCAGAAGGCAGATTTAAGCACTGAAAAAAGCTGACTTGTTTTTCAGTTCTCTCTATAGACCAGACAATGCATTAAATCATACTGGTGCTCAATGCCTATACACAGAAGCAGCCCGCTTCATCTCACAGATCATCCATTTGAGTAAATGTTCACCAGTAACAGGAAAAAGAAAACAGTAATGAGATGGATTTCAACTGGTGTTAATGTCAAAAAAAGAAGGTGCTAATAGCAATCTTTCAGAAAACTGAACACTCAGTGATTTCTTTTAATAAGCTTCAGAAGAAGCTTAGTCCCCATGCCACGGGAATGGAAACAGGCATCTGGACTAAAACGGCAAGAAACAGGAAAGGTACTTGTTTCAGCTCAAAATTTCAAGGTGCTTCACTTGCAAGATACCTCAGTGTTTATAGTTTGATTCCAATGTCATCTTATTAATCTAACAATAACACAAACCTCTCCGGTGGCTTTTAACGTTCACACCCACTTAATATATATCTCATCTCTCTTCTATTCCTAAGAAATTATCTGATTTTACAGACTACAAAGTAATGCCAAAACAGAGTATAAAGGAGTCAAGAGTACCCCTATAATTATACGTAGCTCACTAGGAATTCACAGATCTTGTCTCAGGCCCGTTACTTGCTGATAATATCACCGTATTTCAAATCAGAAGAGCTAAGAGGATATTATTCTACACCTCTTCACAAATCATCTAAAAGATTATTTTAAAGTAAAACGACAGCTTCTTCATGTTACTGTTTGCTACGTAAAGAAGGGGCAGCATCTCTAGAAAGTTCCAGCTCGCATGAGATATTTCAGTGCATTTTGCAGCGAGGCAGATACGTTTTAATATCAGTTCTTTGGTGCACTAATTGGACACCATGAGACAGAACTATCAGAGTCACCTGCCACTCAGGTTGTTTAAATTACCTCTGTGAACAAGTTCCTGTACCACAATACACTGCACATTTCACAGTTTGCTTTACCTTCTGTGTCGCAGCACCTGTTCCAAACATAATGTCACAGTATGAAATTCAGAACCACTCTTGGATATCCCTGCTCACACCAGAACTTGGTTACGGCATCAGTGCCATGCTGTCCCTTTGATGGGTGACACGTGATAACAGAGGTCACTGGCAACCTCTGCCAGGAGGGGCCACAAGAAGGCAAACAGTCACACACCTGCAGGGAAACTCTGTTCTTGAAAAGATGCTGGCAACAGAAGAGGGATGCAGAGAATTAAAAAGTAAAAATAAAATAAAATAAAATAAAATAAAATAAAATAAAATAAAATAAAATAAAATAAAATAAAATAAAATAAAATAAAATAAAATAAAATAAAATAAAATAAAATAAAAGGTGGGGGAAGGATTTAAGATGATACTTGGGAGGTTCAGATAAATTTCATGTGGGAGCTAAACATTTTTGCCCAGTAAAATTCTTACCACAACGAGGTAAGGTGCTCAGGTTTGGCGACTCAAAAATTGCCAGTCTGCGGAAATTCTTCAAACCTTCTCAGGTTTCACCACTGCTATCTCACATGTTATTAGCATACAGAATCACAGAATAGCTGTTCAGAAATATTCTGACAGAAGAGTTTTCTGTCACAAAGCGACTACTTGTCAAATCAAAATGTTTAGCATGTTTTGACAATATATCGCTTTCCAAAATGACAAAGGAATTTCTGATATAGTGAATTCACTTCCTTGAACCTTTCATTTTGATGTTGCATGTTGCTATAAGTTCTTCCTTTCAACATTTTATATATACATAGTAAAACACAGCCAATGAGAACAAAGGATTTTAACTGGCTTCAATGTTTTTTTCCAGGAAAGAGAACACGAGAGGTTGCAGTTCCTGATTTGTTAGGCTTCATTTCACCTGTGCTGTTCAGAACTCCAATTTCCATCTAATTCCAGGTGTTCATCACAACTTGGATGACTCCAGAAGCCTCCATACCGCTGGCAATAGCCTTTTAAAAGAGTGGGGCAGGTGTCTTGCTCAGGTTATGTCCTTTTTCCTCCTAGCAACTTGAATTGATGCCCAAAGCTGCCTCTTCAGGCTGCCTAATCCCATCCTCCTTACCTGTGCTCTAGTACAAGTGGTACTGTTGTACATGGAATAGCAGATCTGGACAAGGAAACATGTCACCTCTTTACCAGACTTGGCATGTAATATACAACCCAGTTTGGGCCCAAACGGCACCACCATCCGATCCAAGCTGCGAGAAAGGCTCAGCCTGCTGTTCACTGCTCCTGAAGTGTCTGAGGGGGAATAAAAGGCATTCGAAGAAAAAAGCTGGCTTCCTGACAAACACGTTCCTGCAAACACGATTATCTTTAAGGTCTGCTGCTTTAACAGTAGTAACTAATAATAACAGACTGCCCTGCATGCGATACTGGGTGGCTGCAGATTGAATTTTCACAGGAAGAACTCTTATTTACTTGCTCTCTCTAATTACCACTTTAATGTATCATTTGTCAAGTGCTGCCATGTGTCTGGTTTTGCATGGGTCAGAAGATGGACGGCTCCTTACGGCGGCGCTGTCCTAAGTCACTTGTGTCCCCATGCATGGTATGAGGGTGACACAACTGATTTCCCCCTGCATGTCAGCACCTGAAGTTATTGCTAGCAAAAAAGCTAGCAGATATGGGCAGGTGCAAATCTGGTTTTGTTTACCAAGAGGGTGCTTGGAGAGTGGACAGACCTCCAAACTTAGTCAATTCAGTGCCAGGAAATCACCTCTGGATATCTGCAGCTTAGCTACAAGAGGGCAAGCTGAACTGTAGCTGTTTTGTTTACAGAAAACTAAATTAACCAAATAAGACTATTTGGACCCATTCTGCTGCATGTGTTGTGAAAGGGCATTTCTTTTAAGTGCCCTCTTAATGATAATGTCAGGCACTGGGGTTAATTACCACTCCTGACTGCCGATGTCCGGAGTCTAAGATTCCTTCTTTCTTTTCAAAGGGAGCTGGTGATATTAGTGTAGGTTTTCCTTCTGTTTTTAATTCTTTGTCCGTGACAGATTTCACAGCAGGAAACAGTTCTGTGGCATATGGCCACTAAATTACAGAAACTTCAGAAACTTCTGTCCATGAGTTAATTTTATATCTAAAGAAAATTGTTTAAAAAGGAATCTCAACTACAGATCACAAAATCCTTTCCCTCTTTACATATGTTTACATGTGCTCTCTCCATCCCGGTTTGATTGACCACAGATGTTTGACCTCTGTTCTACAACTTGACATGAGGGATGAAGAACAATAACTCAGGACATCAGCCACTAATGGTAAGGTAAGGGATTAAGGTGTACCAAAATTATTTATCATCTTAGGAAGCCAGACAAACTCAAATGACTATATTTTGGACTCTAACACTACACCTGGACACATTCTCCCAGCATCTAAGACCAACCCTGTTCCTTCTAGAGGAATGAAATAACTGTACAAGTTAACTGCCCAAGTATTATAGAAAGATTAGCTCTATATTTCTTAACTCTAGTAGGAGTCAGGAATTAGCCATTCCTAATGATTAAAAATGAAGGACTTGATACACAGCTTCCCGTGTGCAAAGCATCCACCATCCAATGTATTGGTGAAAGCAGGAAACCCTCTTTTTTCGCACTGAAATCCAGGCTGACCAACACACAAGCAGTGTGCTCCTGCTGGGAAAATGGAGCCGTACAAATGGCTGAGAGCACGTAGCCTGTAACTGCTGCAGCTGTGCGCAGAGAAAGGAGCAACACCCAGCAGACGCAAGGCATACGAATGAGTGAAAAATGCACCTACAGCTTGGAAAAGCAAAGTAGACCTCCACGCATGGCCATGGAAGGCGGGAGGAGCTGGGCACTGGCCGCTTGGCGTACGGGGCTTTGCATGTCTGCGGTGCTGCGCCCTGGCAGGCAGCCTCCCACTGCGGGAGTGTTGGAGAAGGAAGCGGAATCTGGAGGTCCCAACAGCTCCAAAGCACCAGGCGGGACATGGTGCTTTCCACCTTGCCTTAGGAGTCCATGAAGGTGTTGGTTGCAAGCAAGAATAAGGCAGCAATTTTGCACTGGCACACACTTATCATAGAATCATGGAAGCCTTAAGGTTGGAAGGGATCTCTAGAGATCATGTAGTCCAACTCCCCTGCACACCGAGAAAAGCCGCCCAACTCTCCATTGGCCTTTTAATAACGCCATGCCTCTACTTTATCACACTGAAAAGCAAGAAGATGAACGCCGCCGTGCAAAGTGCCTGATCGGATCTGGCACAATCAAGGTTTCTTAGTGTGAAAATGTGCAGTTTCCTAATGTGGCTGACAGGAAGCCACACTCAGACCTTTTCAAAGGCTTTCAGGAGTTATTACTTCAGATTAACTATGGCATGAGCAAAAAGGTTTAAAGTCTTGTTTGTAGTTAGCCCATGGCTCTAAATTAGCAACTTATCCCTTAAATGATCAATTGAGTCATAGGTGTTAATGAGTGAAGTTTAGCCAGAGGGATGGGGAAGGAGGAGGAATGCTCGCAAGCCACTGCTTTGCAAAAAGGCAATATGAAAATCTCAATAATTTCCAGAGTCAAATTGCATTTTAATCAATGCCTCCCAAATAAGATGAAGAAGTCACACTGTGACTTTCCCAGCTGTAAAAAATGGAAGTCTGGTTTCACATTTGCATGATTTTGAAGGTCAAATGCCTGCTATCCAAGTCTTACTGATCCATATGGACTAGAAATGCCACAATATGCAATCATCATGAAGGCAGATTGTCTCCTGTAAATCTGTCCTTTTTGTAACACATTCAAAGTGTACCGTATTGGATGGATTATAAATCCATTCAGGAAACACAAGCACTACTGCGCCGAGTGCCTGTGGCTGCCGAAACCCCGTGCGTGCGGGTGAACATGCCTGGACGGGCGCGTGCGGAACTGCGTGCGCATCCGCACGCGACGCAAGCGGAGACAGATGGCCCAGTGCTGCCCTCACTGAAGGCAACGGGAGTTTTGCCATTAACTTCCGAAGACGGAAGCTGGGAATTGGGCAGAAAGGACTCTTATTAGCACAGCACTGATACTAGCTGGGTTTAGGAAGAAAAACACTGGTGCAGGCATGAGAAAACGGGTGCATTGTTGGAGATTTTTTTCCCAAAGGGAGCACATTATCTCCTGCCTCCTTCTCCTTGCAGCCGTCTTGGCGATGCGAGCGGCCATGAAACAGATAAGTCAGATAATTAATTGCTTTTAAAATATTTCAGCATTTCTTCTGAAGGGAGGACTGAGAGGCCGCCACTCTGCACCCCAGCCCACGAGTACACAACAATTGCATTTTGCAACTTTAACAATTTTAACAAATCCTTTTACACATTGCCATTTTTTCTTTCCAGCACATGTAATTGAAAAGAGACATATGGAGACCAGCATGCAAACCCTGCAAACATTTCAGCATAGCTTCAAAACTAATGCTAATCAATTTTTTGAAACAACAACTTTTTTTTTTCTCCCTCTTCTGTTAACTCAAGGGCAAGTTCTCGGCAACCCAAGGTAGTTCTTGAAAGAGAGGCCGCCCAGTAAATGACAATAAAAGGCAGAGAGCCTCCCCCAGCCCCTCTTGGTCCTCTCAGCTTCCTTCTTCTGCATGCCATGCACCCACTGGGCCACGCGCAGCACACGCATGAAGGCCTTGGAGTGGCGGGTTCGGAGAGCTCAGCCGGCACATCTGGGGCAGCACGGACCGACAGCTACACAGCAGTAATTGCATCTGCCTTTCCTTCCTTTTTTTTTCCTTAGCCCTCCGTTTTGGTGTCAAGAAAAAAAATGTAATACAAGCTATCAAAACTCTCCTCCTGCATCAATGCGCTGAGCATTACCTGAGAACGAGGAAGGCACAAGATGAACAGACCTTTACAACAGAATGTGCATCTGCCAAGACAAAAATACCCAGTGAGCTTCTGGTGCTGGCACAGTGACAGTATAAGCAAGCTGTCTTTGCAATGATTTTGCAAATGATCCATTACAAGATTTGAGCACGAATTCTGCAAAGGCCGTAAGGCCCCAAGGGCAACACATTCTATATACGGCCACCTAAGCTCTCACCAGATAGACAGGGCTACAGGCTAAAAAGAAATCCTTCCAAGACTTTTTGTACAAATGCTTTGCAACAGACTTGTGAGTTGTTTTTTCCTCTCTCTCTCTCCCTCTTCTCTCTCTCGTTTTGTTCAGTTGCCTGGCATTTGCTAACCCACAAGCTGCTGTTTCCCTTTCCAAAGAAGCTCTGATGGGTGGAGGGCCAGGAAAAATTAGCCCAACTGATGAATGCAATCTCGACAGAAAATATGTTTTTTATCAGAGACCACATGTTGCCAACAGCAATTAAAGTAAAACTGGGAGATTTCATCAGATATAAGCCTACAAGAAAAAAAAAGAGAAAAAAGAGGAAAAAAAGAAAAGAAAAGGACTCATCAGGTATCTGTCAGCTCAAGTGGATAACTCAAGTGCTTGCAGAGACTGCAGCAGCCAGGGAAGGGGCAGTCACACAGCCTCAAGAGAGGTGCCAAAGCTGCCACCCCAGGGCTGCAGGGCAGGCTGGCTGGCCTGGCTGACATCCCCCAGGCTCAAGCGGATGAGCTTAGAGGCTTAGAGTTATCTTCTTCTCTTTTTTTTTTTTTTTTTTTTTTTTTTTGCATAGAGTTTGGCCAAGTATTCAAGTACAAATGATCAGTGACCACAACTTGAAGCTTCAACTGACAAAAGTTCAATAAAGATGTTTGTGTTATGTATTTCTACCCAAGAAGACACTGAGGCTGGATGCTTTAGCCATTAGAGGAGCTCAATAAGTGACAATAAATAGCATTTTAGAAATTAAGAATGACAAGAATTTTACTGAACACAAGGCCTAAGAGTTGCGATCCATTTTACCCACTACCCATCCTAGACAAAGAATTCACTGGAATTCTCTTCCAGTGAGCACAAGAACCCTAGTGCACTCTCAAGTTAAATATTTCCGAAGGTTTAGTAGCTAATGCACAAACTCTGAAAGGCATGACAGAATACGTATGTAATTCTAGTGCTAAAAACAAAACTAAAAAAAATAAAAAAGTAGCCCCACAGACTAGGATGAATGAACTTAAAACAGAAAAACAGCAAGTATATTTGTTATTTTATGGTGAAAAGATAAATTGTGAGTGATGGTTGCACTGGCTAACATCCACGTGCACCCAGCTCAGCCTGCACACCCCTGCACCAGCACAGAGCGCCCAGCGGTGCCTGCTCCTTTCAGCACTCGCTTACGCTCGCCCCAGCCAGCGCACAGTTTCCAGAGGTGGTGAATTCCTCTGGGTATGTTGCTCTATGCAATGCCTGCAGTTCAAAGAAAATTGCTAGCCAAGGACTAAGAAATAACACAGGTCCTTGCCCCTCTCAAGAAATGTTACCTTTCGAACTCTACTTCCTTAAAGGAGACAAACCGCCTTTTCTTTCTTTTTTCTTTTTATATTCATATAAAAATGAATATGGATATTCATATCCATATTGTTGTGGCGAGCACTAAACCAACAGGCTCTCAGAAGCGAGTAAACCAACTTCAACCAAAGCACATCCCTGCCGCTACAGTGCCCAACGGCAGCAGGTGTGCTGTGCACCCTGCACCAGGCCTACAAGCATGACGGCTCGGCAAAGCTGCTGCGCGTGAAGAGCATCATCTCTCCGAGGGTCAGCAATGCCCCTCGCTCCCAACTTCCGAGCTGCTGCAGCAGCAAGGCAATGCCCTGTGAAGCAACTGCTGCCACAGTTTTTTGTCCTCTACAAATAATACTCAGTGATGAGTAAGCTGAAGCTGGCAGGACTCCACTGCCTGCAGTAGACATGTGCTGAATTACACCTTCAACACACCCGCCCTTCTCATACTGGAAGGCACGCGAGTCCTTGGGCAGGCCTGCCCAACCTGACTCAGCTGAATGTGACGGCCGAGCCAAAACCAAGACAAGGTTAGCAGCTCTGTTCAAGTGCATAGGGCAGCCCAGCTCTGCCAGGAAGCTGTTGACAGAGAACGTCCCTTAGCAGATCGTGAAAATGCTGAAGGAGTGACTAGAAACAGGAGGGGACGCAGCTCCGTAGGACTGAGAATGTTAAACAGGGCATAGGGGGAGATATTCAAATGGTCATTTTCCTCTTGCTAAGCATCCATTCAGGTCAAACTTAATAGACATAAATCACACCCAAAGTAATATCACAGATCTAAACTGGTGAAACAGTGAAATATGATTCAGAGAATGATATTTCACGGGCAGCAAAGAAAAAGCAACTCTACTGCCCTCAGTGGTGTTTGCCCGCTTGTGTCACCTGGGCTTTATCCTCTCCCTCACGTACACATAAACAGTGTTGATCTAGTGCACCCCGGGGGGCTCACTTGCAATCTCCAAAAGAATAAATGCATAAAGTAACCAAATGATTTTAAGAGATCAAATATGAAATGAAGTAAGTTGGATGCCGCAGGGCTTCAGAGCCTCCTGTTCTTTGTACAGGACCGATAAAACCAGTTACCTGCTTAATCAGTGACCTAATGCAAAGAAAACCAGCCAGCTGTTGAATAGACTTTAATTTATTATACATTACATCCACATGCGTATCTGCCTTCACCAATTTTTAAGTTGTGAATCAAGTCCCTACCAGTCATATGAGAAGGAAGTTAGTAAGCGGATGCCTCATTTCCTCTTAAGTAGGAATAAGCTGCCATGAATTATGTACAGACCACCAAGTACCTCTCAGAAAGGCCTATGTGACACTGATGGAGTCCTCTCCAAACAGTACAGGGATTGACCCTGGCGCACAGAAGGCTCTTCAGAAATGGCACCTTGGAAGCTATTTTGCACAGGCCATTTTGCATTTGCCCAGCACACTCTGAGCTGGGGGAAATTGCTCAGGACTACTAATGAACATCACCACTTGTCATACACCTGATTTTAGAGCCAGTAGGGTAACCTGGTGAATAAGCGCCAGTAAAGGGCTGTTTGATACGAGCCAAACAGCGCTAGGGATTGCTGTGTGGTGTTCCAAGAGGCAGCCGGGGACTGCTCCACTCGCGCACGGCTGACAAGCTCCACCGCGGAGAAGCAGAGAGCCACGAGCGCTGCAAAATCCTTGGCCTTCAAGAGCACAGTTGGCTTTTACGTATGACAACAACAAAAATGCTCGTTTGCTACTTGAGTCTTGCCTCTGCATGACCATTTCTGTCAAAAGCAATGATTGCTGCCTCTGTCAGCAGTACGCGCTTTCAATGGCATGTGGCTAAAACCTGTGCCGTAAACAAGCAGTGAGCTCAGGGCCCTGCTTGCTCCCCCGTAACAGTCACATCAAGTGACATTTGCATTTGGCCCATAAGCAGAGGAGTTCACCTGACACAGGGTGGCCCAATTAATGCTAAAGACCTTGTCTCTCCGATGTCGGGATTACCCTGGATTCCAATACAGCTCCCATTTAACAGTATTACGGAGGAATCCATCACTTGTCCAGGGGGAGCGGCGCACTGAGCTCGGCTGTCGGGAGCAGTTGCTTCTCTGCGAGCAGCACATCAGGCTGTGTCTGAGAGACTGGAGCTGACATGCAGCCCGGCTCTGGTGGCCATCAATTACTTGGAGCCAAGACGGCAAGGCCCTTGCACAGGGTGAGCGGCCGTGGCGGGGCCGGGCAGGGGGAGCCACGTACAGCCCCACACACCCCTGCGAAGCTCGCGGGGCTGCACAGCAAGGCAGTCAGAGAGGAGAAGGAATACATCCCCTACAGCACTCAGGGCAAGGGAGCTAGGCTGAGATGGGGCATGGTCACCATACCACCCATGCTGCATTCTTTCCTAACAACAAAGCCCCACATAGGCTCGGTTATTTCCTAAACTCATTTCCAGATCACGGATCTTGTGATGAGAGGTACTATTTTAAACTGAACCAGTGTAGAGATTAGGAAAAAGCAGACAAGTTTCCAGTCATGCATGTCCTGCTGTATCTGAAAGCTTGCCTATTGCTCCAGCTAAACCCTTTTTTTAAAGCCTCCATTTCCCAGGTTGGAATATAAACTTCTGTTGATACCTGAAAAGACAGTTTTATCTTTTTTCCATTAAGTTTGTGGGTGCTCTTATCCTTATGGCTTTGAGTTGACTCCAATTTTAAGCATATGAGGTAAAACTAAACATCTTTAAGATGAACTGTAGGTTGCTATGTTACCATGACAGTAGGTTTGTGTTGTAGCTGGTGATGGGTTGTGCTTGCCTGGATGGTAATTGCTGTCAAAATGCAAGGGGTTAGTGAACAGGGCCCAGGGGAAAGGGCAGGATGGCAGTCTACACAAGACATCCTGCTAATAGGTCTGAGAGCAATTACTGTATGGTTTATGATCACCATATTTAACCCTCTGTCTCTCAAACACCCAAATGCCTTTGCTGTCTCTGTGCCCCACAGTGAATGAGGCTCACGACAGCCCTATATGACCATCACTGGCTTTGCCAGGTCACAGAGCCCATCTGGGCAACGTTTCCATTGCAAGTTGTCCCTCCCAAAGCAATGCTATGTGCTTAGTCTGCAGGCATCCTGAAACAAATACTGGAAAATTTGAAATATCATCTGTTCAATGATCTCTGAAACCAATGGTGAACATTTAAACGCAACTTTAGCTACTAACCAAATACAACAGGCACAACCACCTGATGATCTTATTCCATAATGCTCAACCATAGAAAATCAGGAAAAGATCTAGATTCAGCTTCTTACAAGAATGAAGACATTCACTGTATAATAACTTGATATATATCAGATGATATATATAATTTGATCATTCCCTGGCTGTACACTGGAACATGATGCAGCAGAGGAGAGATCTTCCACTGGTATGAGTAAGAACACAGATATTAAGGGCACTGCTTGGGAAAACACTTTCATCAACTGCAAACCAGCTTCTGTCTGTGCCCGGTCATGCAAGGACTGCAAGGACAAACACCCGTTGGAACTTTCCGGCACCTCAGATCCCTTTCCTTGCACAGACACTCCTGGGAGTAGATGCCCCTGCCACCGTACCGCTGAGACTGACCACTGTCCCCGGGATGCAACCAGGCCTCTGTCAAGTTCCACAGTTCAGAACTGTACCCTGCACAGCACCCACGTCAATTATCATCTCATTCTGATTAACAGTACCTTGATGGCAGTTTCCTTACTCAAAAAGTAACATTTATTAGTCTGTTTTAAACGTGTTGTGATTCTCTAATCACTCTAATAACTCTAATGCTAATAAGAAGTTTAACTTCATTTTCAGTAGGGTTAAAAACCTTGTTACAGTGATCATAAATCAGGGTTTCAAATGTCATGAAAGCAGAGTTGCAGCTCTACATTATTTTTATTTCTTATTACCCTCAGATCAAGTCTTTCAGAATCCCACTGAGAATCCAGATTTTGTTTAGATAATCATTGCAACAGTAGAAAACAGTCAATGTAGGGAAGTAGCTTCTGCTTCCTTGGTCTTAAAGCCACCCTAACATTACTTGCCTTAAGTTCTAATAAAGTTTTCTGTATTAGCAGGCCTTAGTTTTGAAGACACATAGGCTAAGGCTATGTCCCTGCCACCATCTGATGGATAAACATACCTACCACTCCATGAACCCCACAGGCACAAGAAAAAGTGGGATTGTGCTTGAACCCTACTGCATTGCTAGATCCATTTTACCAAGTGGCTGACTGCTGATCCCTCTGTATTCAAGGGAAGCTCCACATTCATTTTTTTCAGCTGATTCTGCATCTCAAGAAGAGCTGGAAATCAGAAAGCTTTTCACACAGTATACATTTGAGTTAAGTCATCATATCTATTCAAAGCCTATGTAATACTCCATTATTCCTACAAGGATGCATTTTTACTGTTGCGTCTGATCAGTTAAGGCTACAGATCTGGGAGATGTAGAGGGCAGAGAACAGGTAGGCAGATCTTTTTTTTTTTTTTCAGCAAAGCCAATAAAATGCAAATTTCCAAACCAAATGCTAAGTATGTGAAAACCTGAGAAACTCCAGTGCAACTGGTGAAGCTTTACTCTGCACATTAGGCCAACAGTCTTACACACAGCTTCCCTCTGAACACTGAAATGAAGATGACCTCAACTTATCTTACTGAAAGCTAGGCCTATTTTATCTTTTACCATCTATCACGTTTTAATGCCCTGGCCTATTATGACACATTAGGAACATGAATGCTCAAGACAAACTTAGCTGAGACACTCGCAGGTGCAACCTTCCAGGGTTTTTGTAGTGGTTACAATATTGCTGTGGAAGACTGTATGTGCCTGAAAGAAGATTCTGGGAGGGAAATGGAGAAAGGTGAGAAAAGGAGAGATTTTCTATGTCAAAATATTTCCTGTTTTACCATACAAGTAATATGAAATCCCACTGAAACCTGGAGGGAGGTTTCCATATGGCAGGGTTCCTAAGTACTCAATACAGTGACTGCAAACATCATCGCTGGGGTAAGAGGAGCGATTCTGCCCAAGCCCTTACGAAGGTGAGTCAGGCCTTCCCTAGCACGGGGGCGGGCAGGAAGCAGGGAGAGTGCTCAGGGACCGCTGACGCATGGGAGGCCTAACTGGGAAAGGTCATTCACTCTCATACACCTAGAGAAGGACCATACTACACCCTTCCTGGTCTTGCCATACTGGTGTTTTTGCAGTCCCTATGTAAAGGGAACAGAACAGCACTGGGAGCATAGGAGATAACTAATCCGTAACTCCATATATGGGATTCCCGAATGGACATGTTACTGCGTAATATTTACTAGTACCGCCTAACCTAAGAGCCAAGAGAGCATTAGGGGCTCTCCAAAAGCAAAGCAGCTGCTGTGTTTGCATCACATCAAAGTGCCCCTGCAGGTGAGACTGCACCTACGCTCTTGGAAAACACTTTTTTTTGAGTTTAATCACATTTATATGATATAGAAACAGAGATGACTCATATAGCAGTATATATGGGGACAGGTGCTAATGTATGTGGCAAGTGTAAACAATATAGATTCTCTTCAAAATGATTTTTCCCTCTTGTGCAGCATCCGCAAGCATTACTAGCAAAAGTGATGTAAAGGCCAAGACCTAAAAAGAAGGAGCTTCATGTGGAGAGCATTTGGAAGCAGGACCAAGTACAGTAACACAAGTTCTACTCCCACTCGCACAGTTTCCAGTTTATAATCACTTCCACAAGGCAGCTCCCCACGCTTGGTCCTTTGCTCTGTAAATCAGAGATGAGCGTCCCTTGCCAATCTAGAAGCCCATCACCACACTTCCCTTGGAGACCAGAAGGGAGAAAGTGGGCTCATTCTCCTGCTGAAGCCACCCATGGGCTGGAGAGCTCTGATGGGGCAGAAATGCAAGTTCTTTTTGGAAGACTGTCACAGGCCCCAGACTTAGTGACACTTCTCTCTCACACCATCACAATCAGTGATGCACTTGGCCACAGAAGCCGCTATGTGTGATAGCAGTTATGTCCAGAGGACCATAACTAAGCATTCAGTCCAGCAGACCATGAGTCAGGAGAGCCACACTTGATTCCTGGCACTACCACTGGTCTACAAGCCCATTAGTTCCTTACCTCTGTGCTCCTGAGGATGGTCTTTAAATTTTTTAAGTCTAGAGGGTGTTGCAAAAGTGCAGCAAAGGGAAAGGAAAGACCTGCGGTGTTGTCAAGTACAGGCACTGGTGCACTCTCCCACAAAATGTGGGACGGGTCCAGGCCTGAGGCAAAATCTAAGCCCAGCCCCCATGGCAGCTGTTTATGTGTTCCATAGATGTTGAAGGATTTATATATCTTCCTACAGAAACCTCTGCTCCATCACCAAAAGGAGCCTTTATTGGGAATTGGACTCAAAAATACATGCAGTAGAAACCCAGTGGCATCTGCTTCTGCTCTGGGACAAGAGAGATTTAAGAGAGCAGGGACCTCCCATCCCTCCTGTCCAACTCAGACGTTACATCTCCTCCCTGCTACCCCTCCCTTCTCCGGAGGCACCCCCGAGACTGCACAGCGTCATGCGGGCAGAGACACTGCAGCGCGGGGACGCGAGAGCAAAGCTGGTTTACTGAAACCCTTTCCGCTTGCTTTTTCCCCCTGGCCCCTCTTGAGGCCTTCTGAAGTGAGGCAGGGGAAGCATCTCATTTCAAAATAGGCCATCGTTGCTCCAAGCATGGGGCTTTCTTCCCAGGGTCACCCCTATTTTTAGAATTTCCAGAAAACTACCATGCTCCTTACTACATACCCAACAAGGCGGACAAAGAGGAACCGTCTTTTGCCCATCATGGCCTTTTGCTAATATTTCTCCTTTTGCTAATATTTCTCTTTCTCCAAACACTCGTTTGGAAGGCAGAGTAAAAGAAAAGGAAGCTGTGGTGAACTAAGATGTACATACTCACCGAACACAAACCACAAGGCATCAATGTTCTTCTCCACTTCTCATTTCTTTCAGGATAGGGCCAATACCACTCCCCTGTGTTTACATTTGGGAGCTCTGAATCTTGCAGTGCTAAAGTTATGCCGAATGCATCATTCTGATGGGACTGCCAGGCATTAATGTGAGTACAAAGGCAAAAAAAAAAGAAGAAACAGACTCAGAGACTGACTCACATCCAGAGTCAGGCACAGAATCAGGTGTCTCTGAGGGCACCTCCATACCCTCACATGTAACAGCACTCCCTTTTTCAGCACGACACTAAGAAACCATGTATGCTTGCTTGTCTGGTATCTCAGGACAAGGGATCCCAATAAATCAACAGGCCTGGCACAGCAACTGTCACTGAGGTTGGAGTTGCCAGATCTACAAATGAGTTCCCATTTTACCAGATCTTGCTGACTATCTAGGGAAAATACAGTGTGTTCATAAGTATTTAAGTATTTGTCCTTGCTAGATAACTAGTTCTGAAGCAGGTCCTCACAGCTGAAGTATCACAGAGCAGTAGCACTGACAGGCAAACACATCTCTCATCCTGCATAGCTGGGTGAATTCTGCACAGAGATCGACAGCCTGTTTGTGCTCCAAAACAGCTGGCAAATCCCCACTTGTCAAAAATATTCATCCTTCAAAGCACAGAGAAAATAAAACAGGGATAAATATGACTAGTCTGACTCACTAGCTAAAACAAAAGCTACTTTTCTTGTGCATACGAGTGACCTTTATGTGACCTGATGCATTATTGATGAAAAATGTGCTGTTTGTGAAGAGATGGGATGTGGGAGTCAGGGGGTAGAAGGTGAGGGATGTCAATGAATAAAGACTGAAGATTTCACTTGAACTGCTGGTTATTTGGCACGTCAGTAATTTCATCTACTTTCCTGCAGTCAAGTGTTTCGCAGCAGACAACAAAGACTAAGCTGGCAGCTTGCTGAAAAGGGACGGCAAGAGTTTCCATGAAAAATTGAATAGGTCTCATTTCCTAAAGCAGAAATGTTACCAGCCACACTCCTGCCTTGCCTGCACTGAAAAAGACAGGATTTTCTTTGGGAGATTCATTTCCAGTGACTTACTGCAAAAGATCAGTGTGGCATTGGTTGCTGACGCTCAGTTTCATACCTTCGAAGTTTTCACCTCCATTTGCTGAGTTCCTCTCATTAGCTAGGTCCCTTGAAGCTGAAATGCCTCAAGCAGACCAGTCAAGATCAGAAACTGAGATCTGCTGGAAAAAGCATCCTCTGCAAAGGACATTCTTACTCATCAGTGATCTCCCTGGGACTTACTCAAGCTCTCCATGTTGCTTACACTAACCTTGATAATATTACCACAAGTGAAGGCTATGATATTCTTGCAGGCTTTCCTATACTTGTTAGAGATTAAATACAGTTATTCCTTTCAGGGAACTGAACCAAGCTCCAAATGTAGCATGGAGCTCCATTCCACACCTACACCTGATAGCTTTATTTCCTCTGAGTCCCTGGAAACTCTCTCAACCCACAAAGCAACTACAAGTGTTTAGTGACCTCCTGCACCAGCAGTTCCATCTGTTGAGCACCAAATACATTTTCCTCATTTTAGCTGATGAGGACCAGTGGTAGCATCCTGTGTCCTACTGCCCAACACATCAGCAGCAAGAAGCTGTAGGTTTTCAAGGCATCAGATGTTTCTTCATGAGAAGTACTGGCACAAGCTGATAATGCTGCAGTATATCACAGGCCTTCTGCTATTCTTCTGCTATAAAATAAACCAATTTCTGGGCAGTGCTACTGTGTGCAAGCACCACAGAGAACTTTCAGCTAGACTTGAATAGATCAGCAATACATCCAAGTCTTCCTTCATTGGTTTTCACTACCTGGCAAAAGGATGTTTGGGATTTCGTTCTCTTGCCATTTTAGCAAAGGTTTCCCCTGACCCACACCGATACCCAACCTGTCCTGTTAAATTCAACATAAAGCACCAAGCACAGTTCTAGCTATACAGAAATAGTCTTTTCAGATATTCTGTAGCAGTTGTCACTTCCAGACAGATCAGCTAGCAAAGGCACCTTTGTGTTAGAGAGAGCAAGGCTGGGTTGACCTTTCCTCCTCCTACAAGTATTGTAGGCTAAGACTGCACGCACCTGTGCATGTTGTAGATTAGCATCCCTTAAACTATCTCATGCATTGAATTTTGTTTTGAGGGAACAGAAGAAAACGAAGATAATATCTGCGTGGCGCTCAGCTTCCCTGAAGGCGCTGAGACCTGGAAACATTCCTATAGCAATTCCACAAGCCCGGCTATACTGCATTATCTAATCAGTAGAGGGCTCCCTCGTCTCTGCCAGCCATATACATTGTTCTGTATATTTGCCATCTCACGCACTCACTTGCACTCACGGAAGATCCAGATGTAGGAAGCTGTCATTTCTCATTGTTCTCAAATCAACCCTAATAGTAGATAATACAAAAACAGACAGGCTTGGAGAATATAAGCCCACTCAACAGAAAAATCGGTGTCCAAATGCAGCATGTTTAGGAATATTTCACACGTAGAAAAATCCAGCTGTCCTAAAGATTTCTCCTGCTTGTACAAGAATTCAGCAGATTTTGCAGCTTGTTTAATCCTCATCCAACCCCAGGCTTCATTCACACTTGCAGCATGACTATTTCTAAACATAAACATCCTAAGTCCATAAATAAAAATGGATTTAATGAAAAGCAGATACCCAAGTTCAACACATGTTTAGATAAATGTCCAGGTAGAGTGAGGAATGCAATAAATATTGATAGTAAACAAGAAATTTCTTCCCTACAAATCCTTGCCAGCAAGTCTCATCAGTTTTGAATTGAAGAGGATGAAGGGAACATGTCCTGATGAAGCACACAAACTGCTCTACTAGAAGTATTTCCAAGGGAGGCCACTATCATTATCATAGAATCCACTTACCACTAAACCAAAATCCACTGCAGTTCCTTCACTCGCCATATTAAAAAAAAGTGCCCCTCACTGGAAAACAGCCCTTGCAATTACAAAGTAACTGAAGTTTCTCAATTATTTCTGCTTTTGAACAGATGAGTTCCAGCAAATATCTATGCTAACCCCAGAATAAAAGGCAAGCTCATTATTTCCCTTTTAAATACTGATAAACTTGTACATTATTTTTTTCCTCTCTTGCTTCTGTGGCTCTTCCTCCTTCAGCCCAAAGCTATTCTCCTGCTTTGCCTTCCTTCCCTCTTGGCTTCCACACTCCCAGCTTCTGAGCTGCTACAGCATGATCTCCTTGGTCAACTGTCAATTGCTGCAAGGGAAACTGGAGAGAAAGCTGGAAAAGAAAGCAAACCTAATTTCAAAAAAAGAATTTAGACATCTTAAATCAGGACACCTTCAGCCTATAATAAGATGGGAGCAGATGGTATAAGGAAGTCCTTAGAATTCCAAGTAAAAAAGGGCAAAATAAAGAACAGAGTGCTGTCCTTCAACAGCTCCTATGCTACATACATATCTTTCTACCCTGAATATCCATCCATTATCTTATTTTTGCACAAATGAGACTATTTTCAATTTGCTGTGGAACGTTATATCTGTCCTTTTGACCAGTGTGCTAGAACATTAGTATAGGATGTGCTTGATTTTTAACAGATAAGACAGCAGTTTTCACTGAATAACAGCAGTGAACTCATGCGCAAGTTTTATCAGTTGAGATCAAAATTAGATACCTTTGACCACAAATGAGCACTAGTGTGGTACTGATCCACCTGGCATGCAGAAGGAAGCTTGTATACAGCAATAACGTCCACAAACAGTTTGATTTTTATTTGTCCAGACAGTTTTTGTACATATCCTTCCTTGCTTATAAAATCATAGAATAAAGAAGTTTACTGCTAATATCGAAAACTGACGCTTTCAAGACAGGCAATTGAATACAGTTTGCACTCAAGTACAGACATCTAGCTCTCCACTAAACTCTGAATTTTCAGAGAGAATTTATTATTACTCCTTCTAGCTCACTCCATTACTTCATTACTCATCCATTGCTTTGGACTCAGTATCACTCTACTCCAGTCTGGCATCTCTCAGGTATTCTTGAAAACTAGTACTTGAGAAACAGGGTGTCCGAGTGAGATGGATAAGTTCTTCCTCTGATAGGAAGATGCTACACCTGGGTAATGACAGAGCTTTAATTTGGGCGTGCAGTGAGCAACGAAGGCCATCTTTGGATCATGTGAGGTGACACACCGCTAGCGTCTCTCCGCCCATACCCAACTGTGTGGCCCAAAAAAACCAACAGTGAAACTAACCCCTTCTATCTTGAAAACAAATCTCTTTACTATCCAAGTTACCAAAAACATACTTGAACCAGTAACCTTCTGGCTTTGCTGAAAAGGTTTCTTTAACTAACCTCTACGTTGTTAACCTTTCTAATCCAATTTGATGTTAGCAAACATCAGAACCCATTAGCTCCTAGATGCAGCACAGACCTCTCAGCTCTTGATATTATCTGACCTTGTCAACTCAAGCAGAGTTGCTAAGAAAACATGCGCTCTAACCATTCCAAAGCAAGAGTGAGCAAGGTCTCCAGGAAAGGTCTCAAGTAAAGGTCCCAAGGAAAAGTGTGTGTGTGCGCACGTGACTGACTGAAGAAAATATCTCCCTTCACTTCTTCTCCAGATATAGGATCCTGTTTTTGTAAGATCAATTCTTTAAGCCTTCTGAGGAGACATTCAAGAGCAGAATGCACAGGTACACAATTATGCCAGGAAAAAAAAAATACTTCAGGGGAAGTTTATAATTTGAATCTCAGTGCATTATAAAGGCCAGATGGTAAGCAATTGTGATTTTGGAAGTCACAACTGAAGATGATGTGGCTGAGTAAAGATGATATATTCTATCATCAAAATTATTTACTATGCAAGAGAACTGGAGGGTGACCAATACTGTACCTTATATTTTAATATTGGTAGAGGTGAGCCAACAAACCTTACTTGGTTATAGGATTACTAATATAAGTTTATTGAGCACTTGGACCATCACGTTAGAGACACTCCACCCAGACATCTTTGTTTTCTTTCCTGTGTTCCTTTCCAAAGCCAAGGTTGTTTCTGACATAGAAGGTTGTTTCTGATTATAGAAGGAATTCAGCACATTAGAGCATCAGAAGGACAGACAACCAAAGAAAACTCCTTACATTTTCTGCCATAAAATTAAATGCATTTCCTAAAAACCCATGACTAATTTCAGAGATTACACCCTACTGACTGCCATTTGGTTGTGAGTGTTTAAGTTGCTCCCGCAAATCACTGGCCTTTGCCTGCAGGCACCTCCCTAAGAGGAACTGGACATCTGATAAATTTATGATAAAACCACACATAGCAAGGTCTTCTCCATCTGCCAGAAGCTCATTCTTTTCTTTTAAAGCAGTGGCAAAGGGAAGATGTCAGCAGCTTCTTGTGAGATGAATGCATAAAATGCATTTGTTACAATGCCCCACGTAGTACTGAACTTTAGGATGCAATGAATTGCTTGGGGATGTTGAAGAAAGCTTAATTACAGTCTCATTGAAATACGAAAATGAAAACATGAAATATCAGTATCAAAAGTCTATTAGTAATTCATCAATTTTGGCTTTCTGAAAATTGCATCGCCCCTCGATGCTTTATGGTGACCAGGTACAAAGTTGGTATTCACAAAGCAAGAGACACCCGAAGAGCAGAGGTAACAGGCGAGAAGCATGTTAATTTGTTTCTTTGTTTTGTTGTTTTTGTGTTAATCTTCCAGCCTCTTAAGGTTGTCAGAGTGCATGGCAAAGATGCTGAAAGGCAAGCTTGCAAGAAGGAGCACAAAAGGAGCTTTTCTAATGTGCAAGAGATAGCAGGAATGGGAGGCCACATGCAAGCAAGAGAAGTCAGCACTAGCAGCTGCTTCTGAGAGGATTTCAAACCTAAAAATGGGACTGCGTGTCCCCCAGCGCATGTGTACGCATGGTGGGGGAGCTCAGCACTTTCCAGGCTAGGAGGAATTCTTCATGTGCTGCTGATGCTTAGAGAGTGCCGCAGTTGGAAGACAGACTTCCAGTGACTCCAGTGGACTCCTACACACATCAGTATTTAGGTGTCTGAATGCTAAAATAAAATGGTTACTTGACTAATGTTTGTAAGAAACAATTCAATTGGATTCTCAAAGGAGGAGCCTAAGCTTCCTGGAAACGAGTACTTGGCCACACCTACACTTTCCGGTGGGATGCCTTTGTTTCACTCTTTTACTGAGATCAGATCTAATGCTTCTGAACCTTTAAAGTAGTATTAAGGGAAGAAAAAAAATAGAAGAAAAATAACCTTTTGAAGCAGCATATGGGAAATCACTCTCTCACCTCAGGCATGTCAGTCTGGACTTACTTTTACTTCACTTGGCCTGGCAGAGACTCTTCATTTCCCTGTGGTCAGGCACTATGGAGTCATTTTCTTTCCTGTGGCTGAAGGTCCTGCGGCGTTCTTACACCTCCTCACTGAGCGATTCCTTACATATTTTATCAGCCTCAAAATACAAGTGGAGTGCCCTTTACTAGCCCACGGCAGCAAAGTAGGATAGGCAATATTATTCACTCTTGTAAAGCCACTCTATTCTGCTGCAAAAGGATGTGACAGCCTGATAGCAAATGCTATCTTTATGTAGGCTGAGAATGTCGACTCTGGGTCACCTCAGCTCAGGACTTCCAAGTATCTGGACACAATATATTTAGCTACTTAGCTGCTTATCAGAACTGAATATTTTCAGATTACAGTCAGAGCTAGCACTTACATTCAACTGCTGTAGCCAGAACCAGACAAGTTCATACAGCTTTCATCTCACCAAGGCAAGATGCTACAGGGATGAATAGCAGCCCTTTGGGCCTCCACATGTTGCTCTTAGATCCTATGGAAATTGGATCAGGAATTCAGTTTTGGAATTTGGACCAGGAATTCAAATCCTGATCCAAATTTGGAATTCAGGATCCAAAACTGAAATAAAGGCCAAGACCTCCTTCAGTACTTCTTATCGCTGTGAATATTTTGGAATAGATTCCCAACCATCATCAGCTGGCATCAGCTCCTCGGGTCTCAAAAGAAGTAGATCAGTTTATGTCAGCTGAGACTGGGACTTCATCGCCTTTTCTTTCTTCTGCTTTTCATTTGCCTTTCTTGAAGACTCCATAGTGTTAGAGGCAGGATTCCCCTTAACTTCCTCCATTAGATTCTGCCCAATCCCATCACTTCTCCTCAGAATATCTAATCAGACTTCTCAGGGCTGCAAGACTGGGGGCAGAACACTTGCCCACTGAAGTACAAAAACAGTAAAAAAAAAAAATCTGGCACATTAAAAGAGGAGGTGAAAATACCATAAACCATAATGTAGAGCAGATGAAAAGCATGAAGAACCTGCTCAAAATCTAACCGCTTGACAATTGTTTTAAACTTAATGTACTCACTCTTGACAGAAAAGTGACAGTAAATTCACTACATCCTTTTGTCCTTGAAGGGGAACATCAGAAGTGAGGAAATCTTGAAAGAGAAGTTATTTCCTGAGTTCACACTAATATTTCTTTCTTATTGTGCAAGTCTCTAGGGACAAGACTGAACCAAAGGAACCAGGGTAGCATGAAGTAAAGGTGGGACTTTCTGTTCTCAGTTAAAGTATTTTGGTCAAGGGCCACTGGGAACCAAAGTGTTTTGTCCTAATGAAACACATAAAGGGACTGACACCTACGCTGACAAGAAAATATACACTAGGCAAGATGTAAAGGCCGTCACCATCTTGTCAGCCACTAAATGGGGGAAGTGCAGTTAACAGCACTAGAGAAATGTTTCCTATTTGATTTTATTAACTGATTGACATGAATTAATGCATTGGGATATTTGATTGTGTCATAAAATGTGTATATGAACATCATGATTCAATTTAATGTACCCATTACTGCTTGATGTGCCATTATATTAGACTAAATTAAAAGATTTTTATGGAAAAAAAATTACAATTAAAGACTCAAAATTGATTACATTCATAACTTAGAAGATATTCACTTCTATTCATGTTTTGAATAACGGCCATAAAAGTACCCCAAAACAACACGGCCTATGTAAAGATGAACAAAATATAGGCTGCCAGAGACAAACAGGAGGAGTGCAAACAAAAGGAGAGAGAGGTCCATAAAAGCCCACCTGCACGGAGACTGGAAAACACCTGCGAACAACCTGTCAGGGAAGCAGCTGTGATTGCTCTTACAGGGTTAACTTCCGGATGGAGCTCCGCTGCAGCACCATGAGAGAGGAACACGAGGCCCTGTTTTTCTTTTCTCCAGTTGTGAAACTACGCGTCTACTGTTTTTTGTTTGTTTGTTTACCAGGAGCAAAGAACTTGCATGAAGGCTACAGAAACGATGACTGATACTAACAAAAGGGATCACATGTCACTTCACATTCCTCCACGCATGCTGAGACTCTTCCCGAGTTGGGTCTTTTGTTGCACATGACACCTATGACCTGGTGTCCATAATGATGACAAAGACTTAGGACACATCAGGAACTGGCACAACTTACCACGTCTCCTTGCTAGCAGCTTGGGCACTGCTGTCCTCCAACAGGACTGCAAGGCCGAATCTCAGTGTAGATAGCAGCAATTACCTGAGCTCCTCTGTCCGGGGATATTGACTCGGAGATCAGGCCCCAGATCTCAGGGAAGTCAAGAAAGGAGAGAAGATATTGCACGGCCCTTTTACAGTTGTTCTCATCTCTAGCACCCAATTAAATTTGAAAGCCCTCTTCAGAGTCAGGGCAGGCAGATGCAAGCAGGCGCAGTGCTCCATCCCCTACTTTGAACCAGCACTCTCAGGCATCCTCATCAGTTACGCAATGTAAAGAGCAGCTCTGAGCCCCTGTACACTCTCAGCTACTGCCCGCTTCTACCTTTGACATCTATATAATGTGAAGGGCAGGTGGCACTGCTAGTTAGTGCAATGCCTTGCTTTTTTCTAATTGGAGACTGTGACCCACTTCCAGCTTTCACTGGAAGATGCTAAAAAATGGCTTATCCAGGCAAGACGCACCTTGACAGCGCACAGCTCCCGCGCTCCCTCCTCTCCCATGTGGGACGGCCTGGCGCTGGCAGCCAGGGAGGCAGAGCAGCACTGCGGTCCTGCACGGCAGCGCTGCACCTGCAGCGCCTGCTGCGAAGGAAACCGACCCCGCTCACGCCATCCTCCTTATTCAGCTGCACTCACTGCAGGAAGCTTGGCCAAAGTACTTCCATGCAGCCCTCAAAAATGTGAAAGGGGACAGGAATTTGCACCTACAGGGGCAGAAAAGGAAAGCATCAAGAAAGAAAGAGTCAAAACACATGCCAAAGGAGAAAGAACATGAAAAGAAACACTGGTATGAAGCCAAGAAGAGGTCAGAAAACAAGGGAAAAGTTGGCAGCTGAGGAGTCTGTGTGCCAAACATTATTCCAAATCACAAAGTAGAACTTCAGAATTGGTTTTAGATCATCCATGCAATCTGGTAAGCCATTAATTTCAAAAAGATGATAGCAGATCAGAATTGAGTAAGACTCAAGAAAGTTTTTGAAGGAAAAGTATATTAATGATCATGTAGTCAAAGCCAGAATGATACTGTACCCTCCTAAAGCAAAGCAAGGTTGTCTTTTGCATAGACAACCTTATTTTTGGCCGTCAAGAACAAGCCTCCTAAGCACAGACCCCTCTGTAGGTCAAGAGCTGGTCTCTGGTGCAGGCCTAGTTCTAAGAAATGCACTTATGGTTTCCAGCCAACTCGCCCCAGGTGCCCATCAGCCATCAGACACGTAAAGGAAGCAGCCTACCCTCCAGGCAGCAGTCCCTGTGAAGGATCCTATTTGCACTGCTAGGTTCACCAAGAGCCACACAAAGCTCTGCAAAACCTCTGGGCTCTACTTCTCTCTGATAGGGCTGGGAGCTTTTCCACTGTTACCTGTATCACAAGTTTGGGTTTGTTATTTTAGACTATTGTACAGCGAATTGATAGGGCCTTGTATTCATCTCTGTTATCTACAGCTGAATGAAACCAGTCAGGAATAGAATGCAATGCATTAGATCAAGATGTAATTCAGAGAAAGATCAGGACTTTCATTTATGCCTCTATAGGCTGCCTCTGGATTTCCTAGTCCAAGAACAATAATAGACCTTGACAAGCAGGAGCTAAATTCAACACAGTATAAACGATCCCTCTTCAGAGCACTGCTCTTGTCAGGAAAAAACCCACGCAGTGCAGGCAGAGAGCCAGGCTGACCCCAGGCCACACGGTGGCTGCTCTGCCTGACCTGCGGTCGCGACTCATGCAGCCAGCACCAGATTTGAAGCCAGGTTTTGAGGGCAAAAGTTCTCCCAAAGGAAGCAGCCCTTGCTGGCTGCCCGGAGGCTGCTCTGCAGCCTTCAATTTATTGCTATTAGCTCTCCCCAGAGGGCACCCTGGAACACCGTTACCGGCCCAGCACAACGTATCGGCGGTTTCTCTGCCGCCTTGTCTCTTTAGTGGGTAATAAACATAACCACAAACCACCTGCAAGAACAAACCTTAAGTGCTCTATGGTGATCCGATGTCTCCAGTAGTTACAGAAACATATAAAACCGTACTGTCCCCTTAAGTTTAATTATTTTTTGAGATTTTCACAAAAGAGTTTCCAGAAAGCAATCATTAATTCAGATAATGCCCAGCTCAAATGCAGACCACCTAGCATCTGCCATACACACCTAAGAGTTCTGCCCTCAGAAGTTTTGGGACAAGTGTTCCAAGAATAGCTTTTCCAGCACCCTTTATGCATGTCTAAGAAAAAGAATCTTACCTGACTTTTTAAACTGCCTTGCTACCCTTCTGCAGGTATTCTTTGCTATTCCCTATGTCAGTATCCCAGGAATCAGGCAGTGCTGAGAATACCACAGCAACAGATACAGTACAAACCCAGAAGGGGCAGAGAGCTGTCACCAAAGCACCCTTGACAACAATTACAAAATATCCTCTCAAGATCCTCAGAAGTCACTAGCAATTTTGAGCATTACTATTTTTAGTGTGCTGTCTTTCTAAGAACCTTTTAAGAGCACATGATTTTTCAGGCAGTCAATATTCAAGGCACTCTAAAATATAAGCAATATTTCAAAAACACAGAAATCAGAAAAAAATAGAGAATCACAAAAGTAGGAACTAAAGGGGCCAACTCTCATGATTTCCTCGATGGCTGCTTCCGTGCGGGCATCAAACTCAGTTCAGCGTGAAAGCCGCCATTACAGGAGTTGGAGCTGGTGAGACATTTGAAGGAGAAAGTGGTAACGGCCTTGTGGAATATCCTCTTGAAGAGATGCCAACAAGTAAATTGTTGAAGGAAAAAAAAAGTACAACGCATGTCAGATTTTTAATTACATGTCTATTTCCCCAACAAAGAAGTGCAATTAAAGTTAATCATTTCTATTATATTACACAAGGCCTCCATTACTAATGGAATCAGGAATGCATGAAAGTAATGCACATTAATACATAAACACTCTTTTCATACAGATGAATGTTTTGTACTCCAAACACACTTAAATATAGTGATGCTCAATTATGCATCATCCACGTTAGTACATAACTATGCCAAATGCCTTGGGGTGGGGAGGGAGGGGAAGAAGAGTGAGGCTGACTTAAAAACCTCAGGGTCCCTATAGATGCTCATTTGCCCTTCTGTCCTGAAAGCATCCAGGAAAGCATCCTCTAGCTTTAGTCTTTGACAGCTGTCACATCTGTATCCTTACCCCCAATCCTGTGTGCTACCTTCCTCCGAGCCCAAGAGCAGCACCGCACATCAGAGCGACAGGAGTTTCGGGAGGTTGGGCGAACAACAAGCTGAACAGCAACACAAAAGAGCACAGCCTTGGATAAGTGATAAACTCTAGAACCTGAGGTGCACACAATATTAGGATATATTTTGATAGCTAACGTCAATCCAGAAGAGCCCAATTGAAAATGGAAGATATAATCCACATTACACTGGGCATATATAACTTCTTAAACTGACTCTAGCGTGACTCTTGCAATTGCAGTTACATAATTCATGTTTGGAGTAAGCCTGTGATCCAAAGTCAAGCCTGCAGGAAAAAATGACTGCTGCCTGCACCACTCTGGATCTGCACCCTGCACAACTGTGCCCAAGAGATAAGTGTCAGTGTCAAGCACACATCCAGACGAGAAAGCATCTTGCCAGTTCGGACAAGAAAAGTATCTCTCGGAACCAACCGGGCTGTGCTCGTCTCCAGAGGAGACTGCTGCCTGTCTAGCTTTTTATTTCTAGTAGCAGCTGCTCTTCCTGTGGGCGCCCTGTGCTACAACACAGGACCTCAGGCCATGAAGGCTGGGGCAGATTGACAAGAATCTCTGTTGTCCGCGTTGCGCAGCATTTGAGCCAAAAGAACATTAGTGGCCATGCTCAACAGCTTGGTCAGCAGTTCTGCAGAAAACAACGCTGAGATTTCATGCGTGCCATGCTCCTTGGGCTGCACCTCACAGCAGCTAGCTTGTTGTCAAAGAGCTTCAGGGCTGCAGGTGTCCACAAGCGTGAGAAATATGCGTGTGTTTGCTGTTTCCCACTCTCCTTTTGGTGTTTGTGCAAGGCCACATGAACATTTGTGGCAAGAGACAAAACAATCATGACAACGGAGGGTACATTTCAGTGAGCACCACCTCATTTTGCTCTGCTCCTTTTTTTGGGGTGGTTGTTGCCCCCTTTCGCTGCTCTTCAACTGCAGGATGAGCTATGCCTGCAGAGCCCCAAACCCCTCAGACAGAGCACCTGGAAGCTGGGACCCTCTTCACTGACACATTCAAGACAAATTGAGCGCTAGCCACAAAGGGAGCTACCGACTGCTCCCACCGTGTGCGTTTTGGCACTGCTGAAAGCCCTTTCCTTTAGGTACATACGCCCAGGAGGAGAAAACAGTCTAAGCCATAGCATAGGTCCATGTTTCAGCAGAGACTCCCGCCTGAGCCGATTCTTTAGGTCACGCTCCCTGGGAGCGCTCGGGTGCCCAGCTCCTGCTGCAGGAAGCGGCCTCGTTCCTCAAGAGCAGAGCGGAGCCAAGAGCGCTTTTAAGGCACGGAGCTCAGGCGGTCGTTTCCCTAAGTGCCCATCTGTAAGCAACACAAACGAACCTCCACGCTGCTGCCAGGGCACTGTGTAGATGCACAACTGTGAGGGGACTATACGAAATTAATGGGTGATTTTATAAATCTGCTTATCATCCTTGCCCATACAACCACACTTCTAAGCAATGAAAATACACAATTATTTTGCTTGCATGTGTGATGAACAGCCAAAAAATGGATAAAAGCTAACTAGGGATATATGAAGCAGGCCAAAGAAAACCAAAGGAGTCCCACAAAAACCAGTATATAAGCAGTACAGTCTCTTGCAAACCCAGCAGCTTGCTTCAAAGTTGCTAGCAACTAAATTATTCAAATAACTTCCTATAATTTCTTCTTTTTAATTTGACTTTCTGCCAATAGAGACAATTAACAAGAAACTTTACACTATGCCTGCATTTTTTCTTTAAGGCAGGTAAAACTGAATATCCCGAAATGCAGCAGTGACAGCTTTAACTGCTTCTACTGTGGTGATGAACCATCTTGATAAAAAACCTAAAGCAGCAAATAATTTGTTGAGAAAATATATTGTTTTAATTTCAGGAAAGTTGGCGCCAGCCAGTAACCACTGCAGGACATCATTACCAAACCTGTCTGAACTTAATTTACTTCTCTTTTAGAAGTACCAGTTCTTAAAAAGTGTGTTGCACCAATGGGGAGGAAGAGATGAACACAAAACATGGTGTTTTTTTGTGATGGCCTCCCCTAATAACTGCGGCCTCTCCTGCTCAATGCAAAGCATGTGCTTACATGGTCACTGTTTAGAGTTTGATTTCTAAAAAGAAAATTAGAAGCAAGACAAAATGCTTAAAAAAACCATTCATTTACAACAAAACCAAACCATTTACACTTTTAAACTCCTTGCTACGTGTTTCGTTTGTCTGCACAAGACCTACCACTTCCTCTTCTCCTCAAGGATGTTCAAACCATATCTTTCTTCAAGAGCTCACTCAGGTCACTTCTACCAGTCCTGCCTGCCCCCAAAACAGTCTACTTTTCTCTGCAAGGGAGCTGAAAATGCAACAACTCAACCATAAACACCCTTGAAAACATGAATTTGTTGTCAACATCTTCAGACTCCTCTGTGACGCCATTTCATAGCTCCCCCTGCCCAAAAGGAAGCTTCAGTTAGACCAGCACAGGACCCCTCTGTTGCTGCCAGACACTGGGCCCACCTTCTCAAGGCAAATTCTGTGCAGGCCAAGAGCTCCATTTTCAGCCCTACTAGAAACTTGACTATTAGCTGCCATGGGATGCCTTTGTTAAGACATTCGTGCACAAAATATAAATCGAAGATCCTGTTCAAGAGGCTCAGCTACCCAAACATAGTCTAGTAAACCCATCATGATGCTGGTGAGCTGAAACAGGAATGTATTTGCGAGCTGCTGAGTGGTAAGTGGTAACTGTTGGCTAGGGTTATATAGCCTATATGTTACATAGGCTATATAACATTACAGCATTTGCTGCTATATTGATCATTAAGCATACATAAGTAGTTCTTTTGGGTCAATGTTCAGGTGATAAGAAAAGGAACACGAAAAGGTGAATTCTGTAAAATGATTCATTTTCCTATTTTTTTAAAAGTCACCGAGAAAACAAACTTCAAGAAAGGCCAAGCTCCAAGAATTTGCCTTTGTGTTACAGAAATTGCAAACACTTACTCACAGGATGAGAACAGATATACTGGGCTCCTTAGAGTTGATACTCAACCAGAGAAACTTGAGTCCTGCTAACGGAAAAGCTTGGAATGAGCCTGAGTCTTTGCTTAGCTTCTTGGGAGGGCTTTGCAGCTCCTGCTGACAGCTGCCAATCCATTGCCAGCAGTCTCTGACTAGCTGATCCAAAGTGCTCTTAGGTAGGTCTGCAAGAGATGCCGCCAGGACAGTGTAGACACCCCCATGCCATCACATCAGAGCCTGCTGAAAAACTGTAGGCAGGGAGCTTGCTGGAATCAGATTGCCTTCCCCCTCCCCTGCCCTGCTTAGCTCAATTTAGCTGTTGCTTGAATTCATTTGTTTTCTAACTTGCCTCTAGGCTTTTAATTACGATTATTGCAAACACAACACAGACAATGTTTATGGGTCTGAAGCAATGATTCACCAAGAATTATTTGTTTACAGTGTAGGTGTAGTGTGTGCTGCTTTCTCCCAGCCAGGCAGAAAGAGGCTCTGCTCCAGAGAGCTGAGCCTCCCGGCGAGCAGCCCCAGGGCAGGTCCTCCTTGCCCATGATCTGAATTAGTTTAGCTCCACTACAAACCTGAAGGCTTGAGCCTTCTCCGAAGGCAGTCAATGTACACACCCTCCGTGAAGCCCAACTGGCAGGATACTAATCCAGCAGAGCTATATCCTGCTGCCTCAGTGTCCTTCCTCTTCCTTACACCATCGCACCAGCAGGCAGCGCGGATCTTTGTGGTCAATAGTCGCTGCAGCTGCTTACGCTGAGCAGACGCACGATCCATCCAGACGAGGTGAATTAGCCCTTTCGTCCTGCTCTCTCTGCCAACGCGGCTGCTCAGAAAGCTGCTCTTCAGCAAGGGGCTGCTCTCACTCTGCTCTGTGAAACACTGCTGTGGGAGCTTGCTTTGCCATGCCTTAAGTGCATTTTATAGTGCTCTAAGAACTCCCATGGGAGAAGAGTGCAACCAGCCCTTTGAGAGAGTTTTAAAGAAAGCTTAACGGCATTTAGCGTCCCGCATTTTATTAGCCTCAACCTTCCTGCAGTGCCCTAACGCAGCTTTGTGGGAGTTCCTGTGTGGACAGCACTTCTCTGTTGTCCTTCCTGCCACTTGTTCCCTAGTGAACTTACGACAAATTCACCAAAATGCAATAATGGTTCCTTGCTAGCAAGTAGACATTTAAAGAACTAATACCATTTTGTGTATTCTCTTGTAGGACCCAACAGAGTGGCGCTAGTAAACAGCTATTAGACCTTCAAGGTGTTCTCAAAATGCCACTAAAAAATGCATGGTGCACCAAGAACATGGTTCCCTAAGACCTTTAGTGAGCTGGAAGTGTGAGCGTGTCATGTTTTTAAGGCAATCAGATTGTCAAATGAAGCCCATGATCAAAAGCAACACATCTGATCTATCCTTCTACTTTGTTGCCCCATGAGATTCAGGTTTTCTATCATACTCTCATGGCATTTGCACTAAAATTTGTGAAACTACATTCATGAACAAAGAAGGCGGCCTTTGGTTCCTCTATCTCAGGTTGACAGAAGTTGAGATAGCAAACAGGCTGAGTTAAAGATAGACAGATCTTCAGAAAACTTAGAGATTTTCCATGTGAACTCCTATGATATCCCCTAATGAGGTGAAAGTCACTCAACACACGTTCTGGAAGTATATGATCACTGTTACTTAGCAGAGTACCAAATGCAAGTGACCCAAGCAGACAACCGCAAGTGAAGGAAATGACTTCAGCTTGTAGAGTTGTTGAAAGGTTGCTCACTAGAATGGCCAACTAAAAGGAAGCATGCAAGATACTAAAAAGACAAAATGGTATTTCTAAGCTGTGCTATTTTAATGCTTTCGGATGATAAATAGTTTAAAAGGAGGACTAGGTGTTTGTCTGCCACAGAAAAGCGGCCGAAATTCAGAACATAGTTCTTATTTATTTCATTAAGAAGCCCTCTGAAGTAAACATAATTCTGTCATATAGACCCGTTTCAAACTAGTAATATATCAGATGGGATGGAGGAAGTGAAAAATGATAAACTATCCAAGCACAAGCTTTCCTTATTTAACGCTAAAATATAAACAGTATTTCAGAGAACTTATAAAAAACAAAGCTCATGTTCTAGATCACATCCGGCCTAAATTAAAACCTGACAAAGAATGGAATTTTGAAAAAAACAAACAGAACCTTTGAGGAAAGGAATACAAGGATAAATAGTCCTGTATGTCTTCAAATTCAGGGTAGATAGTAGTAGAAAACCATGCCCAGTCCACTTCCCTTCTGTTCACTTCTCTATCACTCATCTAACTAGCTGCTAACCCAGCATGTTTTATCAAATCTAAGATATTTATCAATATTTCTTAAATCTAACATTACTTTTATTGCTGATTGAGGGTAACAGCGTAATAAGGAAGGGCTTTCTTACCCAAGATGATTGCTTATCTTTTCCAAACTGCTACAGTTGATCTCGTGTAAGTAGGTGGGACTTCCAAGGCAAGTGGAGGTACGAACCCAATGCCTAGAGCAGTCGCGCGTGGGGCGCACAACCTCCGCGCAGCGGCAAAGCCCAGCGCATGGCGACCATACGGAGCTGCCTAAACGCCGATGTGCCATTATTTACATAAGCAGATTACAACACCATGGTCTCATCAGTTCAGCTATTGTGTCTTGTTAGCTTAACTAAATTTCAAACTCCGCAAGGAACAGCATTTCCCCCTGAAGTTATTAAAGGGTAGATTTCTTTTAATTAAACTCATTTGCATGACTAAATTAGATTTAATTACTCCCATTCATTTCACTAATACCTCTTTCTGATTGGAGAAAGGCAACTTTTCTAACTGCTTAAACCCGGACTCAGTGGGTCTTCTCTAGTACAAGCCAGTAAGAGAAAGCAGGAGCTCCATGGCTTTGGGAAAAGAGACTGGGGAACTTTTTCGGGTGCTTGAAATACTGGAAAACTTTTAACTATTAGATTTCCTAGTAGTTATATATGGTGCAAACCAACAGACCAACAGGCAGAAGGATTTTTTTGATCTCCACCGTATCTATAATATCTATAGCAAGGTTGTCTCTGAATCCTTTCCACATACCTTAGTCCAGACCAAAAGACACCTCTCCAGCGGTAGACAAAAGGCAATTACATCTCCTTCATTCTTCTTTCATTTCTAAAATTTTGAAAACAATTTGAAATTTTTAAATTTTAAAAGCTCAATAATTTTTAATTTAAAAATGTTAATGTTTCTTTAATGTCTTTATCAATTAGCCATGAAGTTCACTGCTTTACTTCTGAATTTGCCTAATTGCCACTTCTGATATTTTTGAATTTTCAAAATTTTGAAATTTTGAAATTTACAGTAGTAAATTTCAAAAAATGTTGGGAAATTTCCCCCCACTTTTTTTGGCAAATCTGAGAGGGATCTAACTCAGCCTCTGCACGGATGCACCTCTATGTGTCAGCAAGGTCACTTGGTGCCTGACTGTAAAATGTTACCAGGAGTGTTTTTAAGACACCACAGTTGGGTTGAGGTGAATGAATTCGATTTCAATTAGACAAACACAAGTCTTTACACTACTTGGCAACAGTTCCTTTCATTAGATATAATTCTTCTGCCCCCTTTCTCAACATGTAAATAGTATTTATCCAACCGCACATGATGTGTGGCCTAATTATCACTCTAATATTTTTCAGGAAAAAAATAAGTGCAATTAACAAGAAAATAAAAAACAAGCCCCCCTGCCCTGCTTTCTTCTCAGGTTCACTAGTAATCACAGTGGTTGAAAAAAAACAAGTGATATTTTGATTTTTTGCCAGGCCTTAATTTTCATGGATTTTGAAATTAGTGAAATCTTTCAAAATAAAAACCTTTCCAATTTTCTAGCCCCTTAGCTTTTTCTTCTCTCCCCCATTAAGAAGCCTTATTATAATTTCTCATCATCCTATCATCAAAAATGCAGCTGAAAACGTATACTTTTCATATGAGAAATAATTTGAAAAGAGCATGCAGCAAATGTAATTTAGGTCAATAGGGATTAGAGTATTTTTGATGGGCACAGAAAATGCAGCAGACATTCAGGTGTATGCAACTAGATGTACAGCCAACTTAAGCCAATGAAGAGACTTTCCCTAGATTCACTAAGTTTAGCATTAATCCAAGAGCTTCTCTTAAAATTGCTCTTACAATTGAGCACAGTATATGTGCTCAAAGCCATGCAAATCACTAAGGTTTACTGGACAAAAAATGCAAAGAAAATTTTATTTTCCTTTATATGGACTATAGTTTTGTTTTGAAATTCAGGGTAAATTATCTCAGATTAGAACCAAGAACACAGTGAAAATAAAGTATTAATCTCCCTGCAGGTTGCAATGTGCAGATATGTGCTCTAGAGTTGCCTTCCAAATAATGCCATCAAGTCCAGCTCTTGGTCAGGAGCTCACAAAATGAAATGCTTGAATTTTGAATGAATTCAACAGGCACTGCAGCCTCATTCTCAAGCAATTAGTGACAGGGATTCAAACCAAGAAAACAAACCCGGTTTACAGAACTGATACACTGTAGTGGGCAGGAGAAGAAGCTGGGAGCAAAACAGGGGCAAATCCTATCATTAACAACAAACACTCGTTAGCAGCAAGAGCAACAGACTGTTCCCCCGCCTTGAGGCCACCAGGGATTTTCTAAGCACTTCTGAATAATTTCATTCCTCTTCATCAACAGATACCACCACTGAATTCTGATTTTAGGGCTTCCTGGAAAAGAATAAGATGTCGAGTTTTATCATCACGTTTAGGAAATAAGTTGAGAACATGGTTCATCTCAGATAAACCATTCCATCCTTTTCCTTAGAAATCCTATACACAAAGTTAACAGTACATTTATGACATACAACTTAGTCAAGACTGACTTGTGCTACTGGAAACGTGAGCCAATTCATTATGGTTAAAATCATCCTCAAAAATCCTATGAGGGACAATACAGCTTTACTGGTCCTGGTTTCACCTCAAGAATTGCATGTATCCATCTCAAATACGTTTCTGCTCCCTGTGCAAGAATAAAATTTGGTTTCACTCCATCATTCTTAAGGCTTGAGTTTTTTCTTAGTGCAATTAAACTACCATTAGTTCTCCCAAATCTAACAAAAAATGTGAGTAAGCATCCAATGGTTGGATAATAATAATAATAATAACAATAATAATAATAATGATGTCTTAGGTCTGTCTGCCAAGAAATACCTGACTGACCTATTTCAGATATCACTTGTCATGCAGTCTCTGAGGTTGTGGACAGGGAGAATATCTGATTTGAAATGAACATAAATGTCTATATGAGATTGGAGTTAGTCTTGAAAACTTCAATCTAATCATGCCCCTAACAAATGCTTTTGCTGTCGAGGAGGAAAAAAAAAAAGAAAAGAAAAAAAAGTGCTGTTTAAAATGTTTGATAATCTGACAAGGCCATAAGGCTTAATGGAATCAATGATTACACACAGATGGATGATTAACTCTCGAGGTTTAATGTTAAAAAAAAAAAAAACAGTGCTGGATTGCTACTTAATGGAATTACGCTGCCCATATGGAAAAGAACTATACCCTGACTATACCCAGAATTAGGGAACAGGTGGCAGATCTGGGCAGGACTGCTTGGAATGCACAAAAGCGTTCTGAACTTGTAAGTGCCAGGAAAAAAAAAGTCTTCCAAAACTGTGTTAACTTTTTATGTCTGAGAAATGTAAATGGCAAAAACTAAGAAAATGATTCCCCAAGCGCCTTGTTTTAAGGAACAATTGTAATAGTAATTATTATCTGAATGCTGCAGTCCCCCAGAAAATAGTTTGCATTAAAAATACCCATATGTGATTAAAGGCATGTTTTTATGCTTGCACACGACAAGAAATCTTGATTTACAATTGCATATGAAGGCTGTAATCTCCTTTGCTGTGCCTCCACGTGGGCTTGCTCTGTTGCCTTTCTGCAGATCTCCAAGCGGCTGTCCTTCACCAGCTCCCCACGGGGACTCGGGGGGGACAGTCTCTCACCCTTGTTCCTGGAGCACAGGAATAGGTACTGCTACTGCTTAATTGTGTACATGTGGCACCTCTGAAATAATGAAGCTTAAAAACGCGTATTGCAGTGCCCTCAGCAAGTAACTATTTCCCATTTTCTTGCTTGCTAGCACCTACCAGACATTTTTTCTTCTATCGTTGTCTTGCCTGTACAAAATAATCCCTTGGGCCCTTCTATCCAGCTTTACAAAACTCCTCTGAGTAGTTCAAAAGGAAACAGAAGCGGGTATGAGTATGGTGCAGAGCACTGGAGCAAATGTCACTCTGGACCTAAGAGAAGCCAAGAGCAGCACATTCCAACCCCATTGCAGAAGTAAGTTTGGTATCTAGGAATCCAAGGTTTTGGAGGAGCTTCACTGGTACTTTTACATAAGTATAATAAACATACATAATTAAAGTGGTATAGCTATCCAGAAGGACGTACTTATTCTACACTAAGAATAGCTTGCTTGTTTAGCTCAAAATTTCCAAAATGACATCAACTAGACCAGCAAAATATCAAAGTGCACATAGCGGATCTAGAAAGGAGGAACTTTAATTCACTTCTCACATGTAGGCTTTGTAAGCCAAGCCAGCAGTGAATTAGGCCCCAAAGAGTTCTGGTTAGACTTCAGACCTAAATTCATTTAGAATTTGAGACTGTCCAAAACAGAGGTTTAGCTTAACGCATAGTTGTGGCGTGGCACAAGAGCCTGCAGCTGCTCGTCCCCTCACCGAGCCCTATGCCAGCAGCAGGTGCTCAGTTATCAGACACCATAAAGGCTCTATGAAAGCCTCATTTCAAACTAGAATTACCCACAGCCTGACCATTCATCACAGCGGCTTTTCCTGCATCCTAAATAGTTGATACAGGCCCTTTGCAGCTAGGATTGGCTCTTGCTCATTCCTCCTCCTGTAAACACTTAAAGCAGAGTTGTCACAAATGACCACTCAGAATAAACTGAGGTTTTTTTCCCCATATAATTTATTCATGCACTTCTGTAACCAAGGAAACAAGTGATTTTTCTCTCACATGTAACGTTTGCTCCTGAGGCTTTTAGTCCATGAAGTCTAATGAAATCCATGAAGTTTTTTGAAAACTGAACACGCAGTGTTGCTCCAAAGCAGCTCAGCATTTCAGACGCTGAATCAGGACATACAGGCTCCTATTTGTTGCATCACTTCTATCCCTGGACCCCCGCCACCTTGGCAGGTAACAGCCACCTGCTTCCGTAATTCTCAGGCAACCGAGATCCCACTCCCAGCTTCCTTGGGCACCAAGGGAGCCAAGGCCCTGCTGCTTTGCATTCCCAGAGGTGCCATGACCATGACCTAAAAAAAAGCATGCTGTTGGCCTAAGAGCCTGCGAGAGGCTGTGCCTACCAACAACATCTCCTCCTCCAAGGCTGCAAATGCAAATCGCCCCATCTCAATGGACGAACATGAATGGGAATCATAACAGCTATGGCTATTCCTCATGCTTCTCTACTGCAGCTTTAGGGATCGACTCTGGCTCTGTAAAATATAGCCCAATCCAGTCAGCCTCGGTGATGGGAAAGGAAGTCCTTGCAGTGCAAGCCTGGGCAGAGCAAAAGCAATGCAGCTCCAACAGGCATTCCCTGCTCCAGTGACTTCTACAGTGGATGGGCTATTTGCTAGGCTCAGTTACTCTACTGCACAGAAAAAGCAACCACAAGTATGAGCACATTGTGGGTGAAGCAAAGAAATGACTTATAAGCAGAATTTGAGCTTAAAATACCTTGGGATTTTAAACGTGCAAAATATAGACCATTGGAAGCAGTAACTCATTCGCATCTCACTATTCAGCAATTCTGATGGCAGTAACTGGCAATAGAATTACTGCACAATGTCAGCCTCACGGAACATAGGGTACTCTCAAATTAAATTGGTACTACTTCTGTGCTGCCATTAAGATGACTTATTTGTTTCTGATTAATTAGATTTCAATTTCTTTCTTTTTGGCATTACATTTTCCTCCTGTTCAGTCTATCTGGACAGTCTAGGTCTGTGCTGGCACAAATCAGTCACTGTAATTCTGGATCAGAAATCTGTGGCTCTGATGAACCTGGCTTCTGGTTCCTGTCAATCTCTATTGCAGAGCATCACGAGACACACAGACACACAGACTCACACACACACACATACAATGCGAAATCTCTGCAAAAAAAAAGGCAGCCGTGACAAGGTTGGCTTTTTTGGAACCAGACATAGGTGCCAACTAAAGGTCCTAGCAGCTTGTCTGCCAAAGCTTCAAAAGCTACGACAAACATTTGTCTCCTTGCTCATTTGAAGGCCTTGTCATTGCCGGAGCATGGGATTGCTATAGGGAAAGGCTGGGAGGGGGGACAGAGCCCGATGGCTCTGAATAGGTGCTAGATCTCAGAAGCCCGTAGCGTTTCGGCAGTCAAGGACGTGACCACCAGCATCCTCGGCAGACAAGCTCAGCTGAGCTGGAGCTGCTGCTGAACTGAAAGTCTGACTCTGCTCTTGCCTAGCAGGAAGAAGTGATGAATCAGGAATCAAAATTAATAGAGCTGTAATAACAACATAAAGGAGAGAAGAAACTGAGGTACTGCACATCATTCCATCTGAAATTATATCATATTTGGATATTATCTTTTTTTTTGGCATACAATATATGGGGTCTACAACGTGCAGATGGAAGAGCAGCTTATATTTAATAAAATAAAATTTGACATTCATGGCACATTATCATATACAGTCATACATTATGTATGATATAGACTTAGTATAGTTTGCACACAGTCTAAACGTTTATCCTACAGATGGACAGGGAATGAGAGGGATAATAGTCTGCATTATAAAAATGATCCAAATATGTGGATTTTTCAGAAACGACTTTGTAGAAAATTGATTAAAAGTAGAGAGAAATAAGAATAGTTTTATGATTTTTATTTTTACATGTTCCTTTCAGCTTTTATAAGTGATCCCAGCAAATTTAAGTATATGCTCCTCCTAACGAGTTTGAAGAATATATACTTGAACTATCTGTTAACCAACTGCCAGGCCAATTGAGCAATATCACACACTGCTCAAATATGCAAAGGAAAAAATAATAATAATTTCAATTCATAACTCTAAACAAAAATTTAAAATTGTGTTTCATATGTAAAAGCTTTACTAGGCAAAGTACTTGAATTTAGTAAAGGGTATCATATATATCTTAATATACAGAAATGGAAAATGCCAGCTTCTCTACCTCTAAGTCATACATTTGTCTACCTACCACATTCATTCTTCTGAACCTTCTTTAAGAACATATCCCTGAAATTCTTTAAATAGGCTATCTTAAGCAGACACACATTTATTCTTAGACACTGATTTGCATCTCTGGGGGTGCATGCTTTTGACAGCATACATTTTCATTCTAAAATGCCCCTAATTTGTGCAAATCTATCCAAAAATGTCATATTTGGAGTAAAGTTTTCCTTCCAAGTTCTCCCTGAAACAGAATGCTTCAGAGCTTCTAAACAAAAACCCTGACACATTTTTAAACGATTAAATGACTTTTCTAAGCAGTTTTGAAATCTTTCATCTTATTCACAAATTCCTTCATTAAAGCCAATCCTTCAGTAAAGCTGAGTCTCCCTCAAGGAAGCATCATTATTATGGAAGTGTCTGCTTTGAAACCACTTTCTTCCTTACCATGTACTACTGTCATCAAGACATTATACGCCTGAGTATGTCCAACAAACACAGGAAACTTCTCAAGAAGTTGTCAGCATTGCCTTTGAGCCCGTTGGTTTGTTTTCTTTTGCTTTCATAAAGGAGAAAAAGTTCTGAAGAAGCAGCAGCCTTCTGTCATTTCAGAGAAAATCATTTTTGTCTGGATTATTTTAGCTCTTTCAAAAAGCTTAAAGAAAAAAAAAATGCATTCCCTTTAATGGAAGAAATGCCTGTTCCCTTTTTCAAGACAGTCCGCAACACCTTTCAATTACGTTTGAGGACACTACATTTTGAACGTCAAATTTTTGCAGAGTCCTTCTGAAATGGCAGAGCACTCACCCACAGCAACCCAGACCGCACCCAAGCCACAACTAGGTTGATTTCCTGTTAAGAGGCCCTAACTTGCAGCTTTAAGATCACCAAAATGAACTTGGTGATAAAAGAGACAAAGTTACCATATATTACAAATCTTTAGCAGCAATATTCAAGGCAATAGCTCTCCCCATAATGATTTGTCATGCAATTTTAGACTCAAAGCCCAAAATTAATTACAAACATGAAACAAATCATGCCATTAAAACATATATTACAAACAAATTATGCTCTCAAAATAGGTAACTTACAGCCTGGAAAACTAATTGATAAGCCTAAAGTGCTCACAAGTAACTGTAAAAATGATAAGTGATCGCCCAGTGACCCACCTAATCAGAATAAGCAAGGCACGGAGATAAAACTTGTAATGGGGGACCACAAAAATCTTGACTTGTATCCTTCCATTCTGAGAAGAGCAACACACAACTAGAAGTTATTGCTGCTTATTGTCTAGTATTTGCCCTGATATCATCTAACAGCCCCCACAAAAGAAAAATCCTCACTTTTTTTCAAGCCAGCACAGCAGCCTTGATTAATAGCACTAAATGTGCACCTACCCTGCTAGTTCCATCAAGACAAGAAGTGCCATGCGTCCTGCATCTGTTGATGGTGAGAGGCTTGGTTAGTACAGCTCAGCGTATATGATGACTAATGCCACGGTACTTAGTAAAACCCACAGAGAAATAACAAAATCGAAACCATACAGAATAAGGCACTACAGAGCATTTTAATCAAAGAGAGAGATATAATTGTTATCTGCATACAACTAAAAAAGATGAAAGGCTCTAATTGGAAAAAAATAACATCACATCTACATCATTAAAAGAGAGCTTTAGAACAATGTCAGCCTCTTAAAGCTTATAACAATTTGGGACCTTAAACTGAGATGGGAAATGATTAAAGCAAAGCATATCTTGTTGCAGATAAATCCTTGAACCAAAATATCATTAAACAAATAGTACTGAAGACCATTTCCGTTACCACATATCGTAAAGAAAACAGGAAGATATTTTACAGTTCTGAATTAGCTGACAAGAATAAGATTAGTGCCCTTCTATCACAGGACTAAGGACTTTTAGGACCCATAAACCCTGGTTCATGCACTTACATCCCAGTGTGAGAAACTGACGCTTGTCAACATCCCTCGACTACATTCCTATAGTGCTCAGTGCTGGCCCTAATTTTCTTTCCTCAAGGATTTAGATATGCAGATCTAGGCAGCCAAACCTCAGAATCCCCATATATCGATTAAGTGTGTCTTTTAGCCATGGTTTAGTATTTGTGCAGAACTTGGAAGAATTACATTTCATCTAGCAAAAACCTGCTGAAACACAGCTGGGTACGAGCAGTTTGAAAGACAAATCAGAAGTTACACTGCTACAGAAACAATCTAGCTTTCCAGTTTATGTGATACGTCACCAAGAGAGTAATCAAAACACAACCTTGTAATTAAAGGACATGACTCAGGTTTGATTCCCAGACTGCCCTTTGTGACTTTAACCTTTGAGGCATCATTTCCTCACATATAAAAATAAGGATAAGCCTCTCCTTTATGTGTTTTGCCCATCTTGTCCAATAAATAAGTTATTTTGTTTTTCTTTTTTTAATCAGGTTGGCAAGGAAGCTTGTAATGCAAAGATACCTGTAATTGGAGTTTCCGGAAGCAGGATGCATGAGGAGCTGGAAAGGAGTCTGAGCATATCAAAGTGACTCACCTTAGTGCAGAGAGGGGGCCAGGTAGGAACACGGTGGAGATCACAGACGTTAAGTCATGAGTTCTGCCTAACACTCCAAAACTGCCTTTTTAAAGAACTTCTCTTGGGATTCTTGGTGTTTTTCTGAAAGAAAGTAAAAATAACAAAATGAACTTGTTATCAAATTACCAAAAAAAAATCTTCCTAGGTTTCCTTTTGGAGAGCTCTCTTCAGAGAAACTCATATTAAGATAACATGACAGTTGAGGGGAGGGATGTATACAAGCACAGTTACTGTTCTTCCCTTTTGCCAACATCACTGTATTTTCCTCTCACATTCCCATCGATTAGCTACACCTGCCTGTTTTATTACCACTTGGGAAGTAGTCAGTGCAGTATACCTTGTGTACTAAACTCTTAAATGAGTGTCTTGATTCTGAAAGTTTTACTAGTAAAAGAGATGGCGGGGCAGAGAGACTGTCAAGCAGTTAAGATCAACATATATACCATATGCAGATCAAGTTTCTACCAGAACGATACGGCATCAGTTGCCCTCTGTATAATAGCATGCAAGGGACCACGTCAGGCCTAACACATAGCTGGGTCTAGCTGCAGAACGTGGCAATACTGGTCACACAGCAGGGCAAAACCAACCACCTACATGAACAACCTCTCCAACGCTGAATACAACCCCCACAAGCTCCCTCCAATGCTACTTGCACTGCTGCTGTTTCACAGCTCAGACAGAGAATCCTTGACCAGATTTGGGAAGCAGGGAGGAGCTCTAACTGCTTCCCAGGGGCTCCCCTATACGATACAGGGTGAGGCCATCACTTCCAGTTGTCATATGCCATTTTATACTAGCTGAAGATCCGAAGCAGCATTTACCATATTATATCAGGTTCAGATTTCTTTAGCACCTTAAGATTTTACTGACCAAATGACCTCAAGAAAGAACCTACTGCACTGTGATGGACCTGACAGCATTCTACGATGGGATGACTGGCTGGATGGACGATGGGAAAGCTGTTGATTGTGACTTCCTTGATTTCAGCAAGGCTTTTGACACCGTCTCCCATAACATCCTCATGGGGAAGCTACAGAATTGTGGGTTGGATGACTGGACAGTGAGGTGGACTGAGAATTGACAGGATGGCAGAGCTCAGAGGATCATGATAAATGGGACTGAGTCTAGCTGGAGGCCTGTGGCCAGTGGTGTCCCCAGGGGTCAGTACTGGGCCCAGTCCTCTTCAACTTGTTCATCAATGACTTGGACAAGGGCACAGAGTGCACCCTGGGCATGGTTGTGGACGATACCAAACTGGGAGGAGTGGTCGACACTCCCGAAGGCTGTGCTGCCACTCAGAGGGACCTGGACAGGATGGAGAGCTGGGCAGAGAGGAACCTCCTGAGGTTCAACAAGGACAAGTGCAGGGTCCTGCACCTGGGGAGGAATAACCTCAGGCACCAGCACAGATTAGGGGTTGGCTTGCTGGAAAGCAGCTCTACAGAGAGGGATTTGGGAGTCCTGGTTGACAACAAGTTAACCATGAGGCAGCAATGTGCCCTCGTGGCCAAGAAGGCCAATGGGATCCTGGCCTGCATCAGGAGGAGCGTTGCCAGCAGGTCGAGGGAGGGGATCCTGCCCCTCTGCTCAGCTCTGGGGAGGCACCTGGAGCATTGGGGGCAGTTCTTGGCTCCTCAGTACAAGAGAGATGTGGAGCTTCTAGAGAGGGTCCACCAGAGAGCAACAAAGATGTTTAAGGGACTGCAGCATCTGTCGTATGAGGACAGACTAAGCGAGCTGGGCCTGTTTAGCCTGGAGAAAAGAAGGCTGAGAGGAGATTTGATCAATATGTTCAAGTACCTGAGGGGAGAATGTAGGGAGGATGGGGCCAAACTCTTCTTAGTGGTGGCCAGTGACAGGACAAGGGGTAATGGGTACAAGTTCAAACACAGTAAGTTTCACCTCTGTATGAGGAAGAACTTCTTTCCTGTGAGGGTGCCAGAGCACTGGAACAGGCTGCCCAGAGAGGCTGTGGAGTCTCCTTCTCTGGAGATCTTCCAAACCTGCCTGGATGCCACCCTGTGCCACATGCTCTGGGTGTCCCTGCTGGAGCAGGGGGTTGGACTAGATGATGTCTAGAGGTCCCTGCCAACCTTAACCATTCTGTGTTACCCATAAGCCCCTCAGATTATTCCCTTCTCATAACGCAAGAGATCTAATCTCTGTAATTGATAAAATGCCCCTTAAGCACCAGCTTTTCAACTGCTTTTCCCTGGCGACCAAAAGATACAAGTCTCTTGGAAAGGAGCAAGGTTGAGAAGCAGGACTTCTCTTTCCCTCTCCCTTCTAAACACTCAAAGAGTCCTGACTTACATGAGATCAGACCTTACTCCTTAGTCTTTTCCCACCTCATTCACCTGACAACCTCCTCCACAACAGACATCTTATCAGACGTGACTGATTGCTGTAATCTGTACTCTGGGCAGCCATTAAGCAAATTACCTGAATCATTGCAAGGATTAGTCTCATTAACACATGATTAGCATCAAATTAAAATAATGAGTGTTTAACTTCTGATGTCTTCCAGTTGTTTGAACAGCTTGATCAGCCACACCAGGCTGGCAGGGAGGTGGTGGGTGTCAAAGAGTCATGGAAAAAAAAATAAAAATAAATAAAAAGGTAGGCAGCTGCCCACCAGACAGACTGCGGCTCGCTGCAGAACAGGGCACGGCCGTTCTCAAGTGAGCGCTGTGCGGAGTTCCCCCACCAAAGAGCAGCGGCACCTGCCCAACCGTGCAGCTGCTCCTGCTCGACGCGACACTGCCTGTGCTCTCCTGGAGCCAGGTGTCACACACTAATGGTGGCGTCGCCTGCCTCTCCACCCATGGCTGTACTTTCTGAGAGCATTTACAGTGATGGCTCGACACATTAAGCAGCAGGAGAGCCTATGATTTCAGCAGAGCCACCAAAAAAGAGGGGCTGTGGTGAGTAGGTGCATTTGTTCTTCCTTACTTCCTAGCTGCTCATTTGTGGGGGATTTTTACACAAAACAAAACCAAAGTCTTGCCATCATGTTTCATGATGGCTACGGACCATTTCCTAGACATGATACAAACTCTACGCTGGTCTCCGATGTGGCAGTTTGCCACATAGTGCCCTTGAACACAGACGACAGAGCAGGGAGGACACACTCCTCGCCCGCGATGCAGTTGACGAGCTCAGGCAGCCTCCGGCTCCCCAAGGGGTTCAGCTTAGCTCTGGTAGCCACCTGCAATGTCCAGTCCACGAGCTCGGAGCAAGCAAAGTCCTAAACAGACCTGAACCCTTCACTTCATACAGCATCAAGGTAGGAGCTTCAGCACCATCTGCCCCCATTTGTGGTTCTGCCCTCACTGTACTACCTTGCTAACATAGGTAAACTGAATTAAACTGGCTTGCTTAATTATACCCTACCTATATTTTGGTCATTTCTTTTATGCTCAAAAAAGAATTTGTAAAAATAAACACCAAACCTGTCTCATTTGCAACAAAGAACTATGTGAGCAATTGAAGGCATTTTTTTCCTGCCTGCGGAGGCTGAACAGACTGCCATTTTTTGCTGTTCGTTCATTCCCTTCAATTGCTCAAGCAACCAATCTGCCTGGCCACATTTCAGGCACTTGATTAGCTCCCAAGCAGCTTGCAACAACTCTACTCTCAGAAACTCCCCCCTCGCAGAGACCCCAGCCTGGGTGCAGCCACGAGCAGCAGAGATCTCCAAGAACCCATCTACCTCCTCCCCTGTCATTTGAAATGCGCTGTGAAAATTATGTTTCACTGCTTCCTAGTTTCAAGGTACCGTACAAGATTCCCCAAGCAGAGAGCTTCTTCACGTAACAGCTTTACATTAGTAAACCCTGGCAAGACAGAAACATTCCTCCTGGATATTTTGTGCTTACCATATCAGTGCTGACTCATCGGATTCAGATGATTTTACCTGCCTAAAAAGACGCAGGAGAGTACAGAGGAAATAGAGTGAACAAGGGCATACCCTAGCTGCTCGATATCACTTGGAAACTCGTCTCCTCACCAGCCATTTCAGGACAGACAAGACTCCCTCTGTAGCCTTATTGCCTCAAGAAGGTTACAAACACCGTAAATCACAGGATGAGTGAATCCTTCCGCTCAACACTACTGCTCCCAGAGTGGACGGCTTCCTATTGCAATCACTTTAACTCCTCCTGTCCTCCCCTGTTCAATATTGGGGAACAATTTGCCACATCATACGGTCACACAGGAGAAAGCTGATTGCGGATGCTCTTCATCCCATGTACGCATCCCTCAGTGTTCAACAAAAACAACTCTGTCTAATTTTAGTGGTGTTGAGGCTCATCGCCAGAAGGTGCTAACAAGATTTTAAGCAGCAATTAGCTATCATGCATTAGCTTCCCTGCTAACAACCATGAGTATGGAAGTGTGTCCCCCCCCAACTCTGCTCCACAAGGGAGCTGCTTTCGCCTTTCGCCTTGGACAATGACACTGGTGACAGTCACTTGCAGGTGTGGCACCTGCCGTGGAGCTGGACGGGGCCAAAACCTTTCTCCAAGACACCTGCCAGGGAGGATATGGCTGCACCTCCGTTTTCTGTGGTGGAATTCATATCCTTTTGGAAACCACTGCAGCGTTGCTGCCAGTAGCGCTTTGTTCTGCGGTACAGACCGTCTTCTCTTTTCCTGCTTCAGCCCTACCAGCAGAGTTTTATGGACTTACCACGTAGGTTGTCATTTCAACCCTTCTCCTCATTCAAGACAAAACCCAATCTACTCCTCAAACCTGCTGTGTAGTACACAGAGGAAAACTAAGCAGTTTCATTTAACTTCTTATTTTGACTGCATATGTCCAAAGTTTAGGATTTTCAGCCTGCATAGATTTTCAATAAACCTATGCTCTATGTCAATAATGTCCTGTCCATAAGATTTGGCAGGACAGGGGAATAAATCTTTTTTGAAAACTTTCAATGTTAAATTATGATACATTTTGAGCACTTCAGAACAAAAGCTTCACTGTTCCGAGGATTTTCTCCAAGCTTACTTTATTTTTGAATCACCTCCAAATCTATTCAAGGCAACGCCAAAAATCACATCACCATGAAAAACCCTGGGAAGCATTCTGCTTCAAAACCTTTTTGAGTTGGGAACTTCTTGCCTGACCACCTCTTGCTCTGGGTCTGCACCCATTGCAAGCTGCTTTCCCTTCTCCTCTCACTGCAGCTGGTGCCTTATGGCTACTGGAGCAAAGTCTCTCCCAAGTCTCAGTCCTTTCTAATTCTGCTCCCTGCCCATCTGCTCCAGCTTATTTGATTTTGCACATGGATTTCAGAAAATTCCTGCTGTCTCTTATTCTTCTGCATGGTTGTAGAGCCCAAATCACAACCTTGCTTTCCTTGCCTTAAAAAATATACCACTGAGTTGTCTGGACATTCAGGACTGCTTCTAGTTTAGTTCACACAGCACATGAGTGAGAAATGAGGCTTCCTGTTCAACTCCCTGCTATGTGTGGAGGTGGTGAGAGGTCTCAAGATGCAGGCACTGCAGGATCTGGACCTAAATCTACATGCAAAGAAACATTTCTCTCTCAACGAAGGAATTGACAGAACATGTGCAACAGCCAATGTTTAAGCCTCAACATCTTGGTTATTTATTCTTTGAAATGCCACAAACCATAAGTACGTATTATAGACAAATCACTTGTCAAAGCTCTTTCTTAATTTAATTAAAGCAATTTTTTATTCATAGAAGTGCAAAGAAGCAACTTAAACAGATAACATTTTTCACACTTGCATGAAATGAAAATAGCCAAACTGAATTTTGGCAAAGTATATAACAACAAAAGATCCAAGCAAAGACTATATATGTGCCAGCTTTCATCTCTGCTAAGACATCAGTAATGAGTTTTACACAAAGTCTCCCAGTTGAATTTCCTATGGACTCCTGGCCATGCAGGCACCACAAGCACACCAGTGATAGCTAGACTATGGCCTGCTTGTCCCTTCCAACGGCCACACCGGAGTCAGATGGACATTCAGTTTGCATTGTGGAGAGATTTGTGACCTAGCTGTGCGTTGGAAAAACCAGTACTCAAGGCTCATATGTAAACCACCTGAATAGTAAACACAACAGCAATGGCAGCAACGTACACAGTCCTACTCGCAGCTCTTTGCACGTATGAAGGATGTACCTACAGAGGTTATAGCTTTCTCTCCAACCTTAACTCACAGCCATGTGCCCTAGGGAAGAAGGAACTGTTGCAGCCCTGGTGAAACTATGGTCTCGTCCTCAAGAGAAATGCTTTAGGGCTGCGCAAAGCTGGTTTGGGAGCTTTAAGACACAGATGCAGAGCTTTGCTCTATGTCAAGTTTGCAAAGATTGACTGGGAGGAAAAGGGAGAGGAACTCCCTTTCATCCAAGTAAATCTATAAATATAGTTATTATTAACTCAAAAATGGAATGATTGAGATAAGTCTAGGGGGAATGTGAGGGGATGCTGCAGCACAGGCCACAGATACCCCCCAACAGCACGAATAATTTCATGCAATGTTGCCAGCTATCACTACTGTCCAGAGTAAAAGCCAATTATGTTTGCTTTATTCCCACCTGCTATAGTAAATAGAAAATCATTTATCAGTTTACCTTCAAAGTTTAAGTTTGCCATTGTGCAATCCCTTACAGCATTCAGAGATTTCATGATTTAAGCGATACATTCAGACTCCATCTGCTGCATATTATTGACCATATTATGTAAACTACGTTTTAGCAATTCACACTCGCTTGATTCTGCAGTACCTGTGGGTGCCAAACATATGTTTCCTATTCTACTTGCCTCTCCTGGGCCATATGCAATCCACTCATATCATCAGCTTTCTTATATATGTAACTTGTTGGTTGGTGGGCTTTTTTAACATATAAATCATATCAGCTAAGCCAAACGCCAGGAATACAAGCTCATCTATGCAGTACACTTTGTGTTATGAAATCAGCTGATCTGACTCACTCCAGGTGAGATCCGAAGGGATACACACATTGGGCAACAAGGCGGTTGCTGCTTTAAGAGCCCCCCTTATACAAGGGGCAGGGTTTTTAGAGGCTGAAGCAGCGAGGTACCTGTCCAGGTCAAGCTCTCAGCAAGGCAGCACATGCGGTCACCTCACACACGCACTCACCTTGCCAGCCTGACCGCCCCTCCGGCTCATGCTTTAAAAAAGCCAAACTGAAAACTTAGTGTGTCAAAAAGCCAAGAGTACTTGAAGAATCTGGTGTTCAGGAATAAGATAATGCTCCGTTGCTAGGCAAAACGCTAGGCTTTTCCTCCTCTTTTTGGAGGAGCCTCTGCTCTCTTCTTGAGGGGCAGAGCTAAATTTCATCTTGTCACTAGTGCAAAGTTGGTGGCAGCATACAGACCTGCTGCCTGGCTCCATCCAGCCTGTCCCCTTTTGGAAATAACATCTTGTACAAGGCAATTCACCAGGCAAAACCCCAGTACCCCACTGCTGTGGCAGGATTACCTCAGGGTGTGTGTGTGTATGCGTCTAAATCCAACAGTTTAGAGCAAACAACAATAACAAAAAGGGGCCAATCCATTCAGAGAAGGAAACGGCTATCTAGGGGTCCATCAATTTGTTGATCCTCCACTCATGTCTCACTTTTAAGAGTCCTGAACATATAGGAGGAAAAAACTCTTGCAACCCTGGTGAAATTGTGTATACTGGGATACGTAGCTCTCTTGTTCGCACTCGAGAGATGTATTTTATTGCATCAAGAGGAGTTCAAATGTTTGAATAGATCAGCAGGAATTTTTCAACGAAGTCAAAGCTTGTGAAATCATCTCTCTTCCTACTTTGCAAAATTACCCACCATTCATACCAGAAGACAGAAAGCTTCCTAAGGAATTTTAAATTGACATCATCACCCAAAGCAGGCTACCAAGGCATGCTTCTAGCTGCTCGCTTCCTGCTTGCTTCAAAGCAGGAGCAAGTTCTCTATTATGCGAATTGTGACATACACAGTCTGGCTCACCTGTGCTGCCTGACACACACCAGGGCTAGGAATAGCCCCTTCTTGAGTGAGTTTCTTCCTTGTTCCTGTTTACTTAAGCCTAAGGTGCAGGGAGTCACATAAGGGAGAAAAAAAAAAAGCACATACCAAAAAACAAACAAAAAAGCCCCAAACTTTGGCTGATCATGCAGTTCAAGTTATAATCTCAGTAATTAAACAGATAACTCAGCTTAAGTATTTGCAATTTCCTAAAACGACGTTTGTTAGTGATGCATCTGGATCTCAATAACCATTACCTTCTGCTACCTACAGGTAGAGATAATTACCCACAAGTAAACGATTACCTATGCTATAAATTACCTATGAAAATTTGGGCTGGGTTTTTGCCAATCACTATTCCAATTAATTAACCAAAATTGACTGGCTGGCATTAGACCAAATATTTCCTCATCAGTATTCGATGCTAGTGCCTACAGGCTGAAGAATAAGAGAAAGAAAGGGGGGCGCGAGAGCGAGAGGAGAACACTCCAAGAAAGGTTAGAAAAGATTAGAGAGTTTAAAGAGAGAGACGAGGAGAAATTGTTTCCAAGTGCACATGGTGGGCACTCACTTTTCTCTTTTTTTGCATGTGATGAGACACATGATTTACAGAAGTACAGCTCGGCATCGTCTGTGGATGGATCACCACCAACAGCGCACACAAAGCCATTTCCATCAAGGAATGGGATCACTGCCACCAACAGGAACCAGAGAGCTTAGAGTCTTTGCATTTCTTGGCATTTTCCTCCATATCTGAGCACGAGGCAGATTTCCAAGGGCCATTACAGTGAGCAAGGGACACAGTGGCACTTGTATTACAACGATTAATAAAAAAACAAACCACATTCCTGATTTTTCAGCTTCTCCATTTTGAGGGAGCTAGACTGAAAGACTCAAAGCCTTTTGTTTCAGCAGCTGAGGTGGTGGAAGAATTTCACACCCCCGAAAATGCGACTCTGAACAGCCAGCACTGCACATCTGTAGAATGACAACTTCAAAAACACGTGCTCAGTTTTTATAACTGCATGCACAGAATATTAAACAAGCCCTAGACATTCCCAGCTGAATGAATGCGACGGCCTGCTACATGCAGGGACTTTTCAGATGCCTATGTCCTCCATGCCCATTTGTAATGGCAAAATTACCATTAAGAGTAGTAAAATTACCTCCCTGAACAGGCACCCCTTTGGCTCAGCACCACATGGACACTTAACAAATGCATTGGACAGAGGCCCGCACAGGCAGAGGAGCCATCAAGCCAAGTACGTGCAAATTAATGTAAAGGGATGGTCTTGATGAAGACCATGAGCTGACCAGGAACAGGCTGCTGTGGAATCTCCATGCTTGCATGTATTCAAACCCCAGTGAAGCAGTCCTGGGCAGCGTGCTCTAACTGACCTGGCCTAAGCAGGGGATAGGGGTTGGACTAGACAGTCTCCAAAGGTGCCTTCCAATCCCAGCTCTTCTGCAATTCTGTTCATGTGACTGAGTGCTGGACACCCCAAATAAAGCACACAGAAGGCCAACACAGGAGGCCTCCAGGTATAAAAGAAAGAACTGGGCATCTAGACATCTTCTAGATGCTTTTCCTTCAACTTCATTTTAAAATCAGGGCTCTGACATTCTTGCTTTTAAAGTAACTGGAATTCCCAAAGGAATTGGGAGTAATTCTTGGATTTTCTGTGGAGATTAAGCAGCTGTTTGCAAACATAGGACTCATCTATATGCTTTTGTCCTAGTACCTCTAAACACACAGTGTCAAAGAGTACGTGCTCCAGAGCAGAGGCACTTATATATTCACACTGGACCTTCTCCTCTAGAGAGGAACCCAAGTGTTGTCTGAATGTCAGTAACCTGTGAGTGGGATTTTTTTTTTAATTTTTTTAACCTTGGGGAGGAAGAAAGGTCAGAAAGAGTAAATAAAAGGAGAACAAATCAAGCTAATATAGCACTAGAGAACATGCAGCCCAGCAAGGCTGTGTGGCAGAAGGAATCCTTTAAGAACAGAGAATTGAAGTCAGATTTCCATGAGATATTTCTTCTCTACTCAGGACACCCACCCTTCTCTGTCATAAATAGCACACTGCATTTAGTTGAAATGGGACTGAAATATTTATCTGCTAGCGATTTTTAGTACTAGTTCATGAAATAGGCAAAGCATCTCACGCACTATAGGAAAGATATCAAGGCGTACATGCTGACAAAAACAGTGATTAGCAGTCATTAGAGACTGTGCCGGAGAACTCGCCTGGAAACTTATTTTAAACCAAACAATCTGTAAAGAAAATCACTAATAAGGATAATCTAGTGCCTTCCACTTCACCTCAAAAATCGTTTTCAAGATGCTTTTCTAGTGTCACCTCCAGTTATAGATTTATTAAAAAGCAACAAGATATTTCTCTGCATAAAGTAAGATTTTTATTTATTTATGCAGGGCTGTCAGTGTTGATAAAATGCCATGGATGCTAGGGATTACTTGCATTCCCTGTAATTAAGGGCAAGGCTAGACCTTTGCTGAAGTACTGAACAGAATTCTGATCTTGACTGAGGAGGAGATAAACCGTAAGGTGCTCCTGTGTGCAGCAGATCCCTGTTTCACTGCTAGTAGCTGGGAATGGCCTCACATATTTCCATCCATGATATTCCAGGTCAGTCTCAGAGCAAGCCAGACCAAAGAAGGAGCTGCATGAGGTGGGGACCAAACAATCTGCCTACCACCAACTACCTACTTGCCAAGGTCAAAAAGCCAGCACAAAAGGCAATAGAGAAATGTTACATCTTTGCATTGAACCCACTGAGCTATTACTCAGGTCTCGAACAGCCAAATGCATGTGCAGAACATTGCCAAACTAGATGTATACACTGTATAGCTCTACATCAAAGTAAAAGGCACTGGTATCTGGAAAAACTCTGCTGGATTTTGAACAGTATTTATGTACCTGTTACAACGAAGACATCATTCCTGCTTCTCCTAGCGCTATTCTCATCACAAGTTCATTCAAATATTTGGTTAATGAACAGTAAATCTTTAGACTACTTAGAATCGCTGTGCTTAATAAACTACTGTGTGCATTTCATCAACATTATTCAAAACTCATTTATGAAAAAATCCACATTAGTCTGAAAGAAAAATGTATTCAACTTTTGCAAAGGTTTTAGCAATACAATACAAGTTCAGACCATCTGAAACACTCAGGGCCATAAAGAAAGCCAGATTTTAAGAATAGCTTCATTTGGGAGCCTAAAATAAAGACCACAGATTTTTCTATCTGGATTAAAATTAAGATGTGGACCATTCAGTTAGGTGCCTGATGTGACAAATGGATGCTGGATGCCAAACACTCATGAGGTACATGGGAGTGGCAGAAGTAGTTTTGAGGTGATATGCAGCGAGGAAGCCTGAAAGCAGCCTGAACTCTCACAAATTTTTCTTGGGAGGGAGTGCAGAGACAGAATTATTTTCCACCAGGATTATAGCACACAAAACATCTTGTCCCTCTTTACCACTTAGTGACTTGATTCTCCTCTGCGTGCACTTGATGGCATCACTTCTGCTCATGTAAGGTTTTGGGGAATTCCACATCCAGGCCACGTTTCCAATTCAGATGCCTCTAGAAGTGCTCCTGACTAGGCACAGTATTGAGACAACAGCCATTTTAAAACATAAGAATTGATTACAACAGGACAGATGAAGTATGAAAAAGAAAACAGAGAGCAAATACATTTATCTTTCAGATTGTGGAATCATTCACTGAGGAAGTGCGTAAAAACTTCTATTTACTATGAACAAAGGTGCCATCTCTGAAATGCTCACACTGAGAACCCTGGGTACCATCTTCTACCAGAGCTGAAGTCGGCCCATGTTGCTATCGTGATATTTGCTTCTTGACAGTGATAAAGAAATTGTTTTTTTTTCCCATGAGAATGATAATTCAAATTTAAAAGTCTAGCAGAAACATACAGCCACTGACAAGATTAGTTTGTAAGAAAATGAGGTAAATCCACCATTTTCCTCAAGGTCGGAATGCTCTGCTGCAATCTTTTTTGAACAGACGGTCTAGATTTTGCAGTTCAAAAATATTTTGTTACAATTTCTTTTCTAACAAAAAAGCCAAAATGGGGGCAAAATGTGTTCACCAGTTGGAACAAAATTGTATTTTCCAAAACTGCAGTTCCAGAAAACTCGGAAACTGTAGTCTTGTCCACTTTCAAGTGGAAAAAGTTTGATAATCTCCAAATTCCTCCTCCCGATCCACCACCACCCTGGCTCCCATCCCACGTTGCTTGTACGCTCTGTGGCCACAGACTGCTTGGATATTCAGGCCCAAAAGTCAAAGCCCCTCCCTGCCCTTTCAGGTCCTTTGGCTTCCTGGCCACAGCAAAACCTGCTTCACTCAACCCAAAATGTTTGCACTGGCATAGCGCATTGTCATCTGCTCCAAGTAACAGCAGACCTGGAGAGGAAAGGCTGGGAAACATGCAGAGAAGTGCGTGAACAGCACTTAATGCACTGAAGGGGAATTTGGGAGATCTCAATTCTTTTTTCTAGTTCTGCTGCAGTTTTTTTAAGCAAGAATTCCTCAGTTATCCCCTACCTTCTAAAACCAGCATCTTGTGCTGTGCCTAAGGATTTCCATCACCCCCAAACTCTACCTTCTCAGATCCAAAAGCGTGGCCTGACTCCTGCCTCTCCATGCACAGAGTGAACAGCAGTGCCAGCTGTGATGGGGCCCCCGCATTGCCTAATATTGCAATTCATCATGTGCTTGTACAAAGGAGGAAAAAATGTGCCCATCAAGCCACCATATTATATCTGCATTGTATCATATACAACACCAGGTTATATTACATAGTCTACCCTGAATCTCATTCTGCAATCTCCTATGTTCTTCAGATTTGTTTTTCCTAGTTGATAGTTACATCTCATATGAAAAGAAATAAATACAATCTGAAGCAATAAGAAGAAAATGCAGCTGATGGCCCTGCCTTGAGAAACTGGTCTTAAGGCTCAGAAAGCCTAAACAACTGGATGGGCTGGGCGGAGCCGGACTGAAGCCTAACTGGGACATGTCCTGCCGCAGCAGCACCACTACTCATTCTGCTACCTCCCTGGGACCTCCCTCAGCACTTTGCTAACTTTTCTCTTTATTTTTTCTCAAGGTCATTTCTTGTTTGTATAATCATCTATTGTGTTTGCAGTCTGATGGTCTCTTACTCCCAGGCTGGTTTCTCAACTTTAAATGAGTTTCCAGGAAAGCGGTGCTCGAACCTCACAGGAGAAAAAGCATTGTTTTTAACACACTTGTAACTAATGCTGCCGATCCTTGGGGAGGCTCAGAGGACCTCAAAGGCAATAGTTCTCTGCCCAGGAGCAAAGAAGCCATTACAGCTTGTACTAGAAGATTTAATAGGTGTCATAATTTATCATGTAAACCGAAAAGTGTTTCTTAATTAAGTGCGTACGTTAATGAATTTTTTAATTTGATCCCTGTAAGTACCTTGCTATACTAATTGCAATATTCTACACATTAGTCATCCGCTGTTGCCCTTGGCTATTTTCTACCCTGAGAGGGAGAGATAGAGCTTTTCAGTTAAAGTTCATTTAACTCTTTCCACCCAACAAATTAAATTTCCTGTTATTCACACTGGAGAGTGACAGCTGTATGTCAGTCCTGGAGCACATGAGGATTGCACTCTGCATACACATCAGCTTGGGTCCTAGTCTGGTCACCCATCCAGGGGGATGAGGGAGAAGTAAGGATGATAACATATGATCCATCCACAGGGGAAAGCACCACCTTGCACTGAACAGAATGAAGAGTTTGCTCCTGGCACTGGTTAGAGAAAGGCTGTGAGTGATGGGCAACATCTTGATTTCAGATGTAACACACAGGGTTGACAGGTTCAATAAACCGAATAAATATGACCTTTCCTCCTTCAATGTACTTACATTTTACTGTGTAATGTAATAGTAGCTTGTCACGCATGTGAAAATAAACTCATTAAAGGTAACTAAAGAAAACCCCTCAACTTGGTAAAAGTTGAACTCAGCAGTCAACAGGCAGCAGTCTCTTATGAAGAGAATTGCTCGAATGCCCTGCTCGAATGCCCTGAAGGCCTCCACAGATTTTGGAGTCTAATGGCTGCTCAAAGCCCAGAGAAATACACTGTGGATTCAGAGGTTATCCTCATTAGGTCCCTCTTAGAACCCTAATAAGGGTCATTTCTGAAACCTGTTTAGCAACATAAGACGGCCAATATACCATAAAATACCTTCTCCATTCTATCCAATTTTGGTGAATGGATTTGTGTAATATCCTGTTAAGATAGCAGCAGAAACAAAGCTATGTGTGTGCACACTATTTGCTCGATGCACAGTTTTTAGCAGAATCACAGCCTAAGCAATATGAATAAATCTGCCTGTATGCGATCCCCCTTCCAGAGTTCTATCCAGAAAAAGAGTGAAAAAAAAAAGAAAAACACCCCAAAAATCACCATTTCCTGCCTGATTATCTCTCATTTACATACTTGTTACTTAAATATAAGTAACCTGACCAGGTAATCCCCCAGTTTCTATAATGAATCACCAATTTATAAGAAAAGCACCCTAAGGGCAGCACAAACACTGTCCACGTGTTTTCTTCACCCACTAGAAGCCCTTTCCAAACAGATCCATGTAGGTCTGACCCCAAATGCGGACCATTATAGGGTCTCTTCCTTGAACTGAATTTCCTTGAGCCGATGGTGAGGCCAGCTGCCACCCTACATTATTCAGGGTGTTACTCAACTCCGCAGTTTATCATTCCAGTTGAACCCTCTCTGCTACACTTGCTGCCAGCCTTGCACAAGAGCCACACCTGACTTGGGCTATATGAAGATCCAGCAGCTCTGATTATTGCCATAGAATCTGCCTCTGCTCTCAGGAAGACCCAGCGCTCAATACCCTGGTGCATGACTCTGCTTTGCCTGCACCGCTTCTCTGAGCGCGTCGCGGCTCTGCTGCTGCTCCAAGTTCTCCAGCCAAGCTTACACACACAGTTAAGTGCATTACAAAGAAGATGTTTAAATAGCCCAGGAACTTTGGCCATGGCAGCTTTGTATAGCAGCACTGCATTACTGATTCACTTCCCCACTCACAGCAGAGCTTGTGAAATTAATAGCAACAGCACTGCATAACACACTTGAAGGAAGTGAGACTCTTTACATGGGTGGCTGTCACCTGCTTTTCAACAAATTTCAAACAGTGTTGCCTACAGCATCCTGCTGTATTAAATAAAATGCATCCTGACACCTTTCTTACTCTATTATGCTTGGCTGCTAAAATCTTGAGATGCAAACCTCCTAATTTTTTTTTAAAGGGAAAACACTGTCCGTTAATTGCCAGAGGTTAGGTCTTGTTGGTTGATAGCAGATCCTCTGCTTCCATAGTTCTCCAGAAGGCACCAAGTGCTGCTGATAGCAGCCAGCACTTAAAAGAGCTTCTCAGGTGTCCTGGCAATTGACAGTTATTGCTGACATGCTGAAGAGGTTAGTCCCTACTGAGCAGCCCCAAGTCAGAGCTGTGGCTAGTGTACACAGGGTAGCTCCACATTAGCTCAGCTGGCATCATTTCACAGGGCTCTCACTCTAAAGTGACTTCCCCTTGCAGGCCACCAGCATTCAAGCTTCTCATCATTAAGTCACAACTGTTTTCTTCTATTTTAAGGAATTACATCTTCAGCTCATCTAAATTTAGTTCTGAAATCCTTAAAGCTACTGAGAGAAACCTCACCAGGGTATCAGGCTAAACATGCACAACAAAGGCAGATACTTATTATTGACATCTCATTCCTCCAGCTGCACTATCTGAATAAAACAAGGATTAGAGGAGTTGTGTTTATCTTCTACAGAGTTCTGAAGAGAACAAAAAAGAGCAGTTTTCACAGACATGCAATACTACACTGTGGAAACACAAGCACACTTATGAACATAGACAATGAAAACTACATCTATCAAAAGTTTAGGAAGACAAGAGTTGCAGATATTCCACCTCAGCAGGGATCTGCCATAAGACAGTATCAAAACTCAATAACTTTGTCAGTCAAGCAACTACTTTCTCTTCATACAGCTACCTATACACTCTTAGTGATGATATTTCCATTATAAATGATTTATCCCCTTTGTATGCAAGGTGCTTCTACCATAATCGTGCACAAAGAGAGGTAAAGAATAACCACAGAAGCATGAATCCTACCATTAGCTTAACAGATACTCCAGGAATTATTTTTTTTCGACTGTGCAGCTATTTCTGGGCAAAATAGATGGGCTTTGCTCTCCAGTGCCTTGCACTTTTTTGCATATCTACATCTGTATGAATCCTCATTTTGATCTTGTACCAATTTTCACAGGTGTGAAATCATTACATAAAGTGCAATGCAATAGAAAACCAGGCTCACGATGTTTCTCTTTCATCAAGACCATCTGGACCATATTTTCAGCTGGTGTAAACTAGCATAAAGCTGCTGACATCAATGGAAAGATGCCAAATTTACACCAGGTAAGAACTTGATCCTCTGTTTCTCTTGCATATTCCTGTTCATTTTCTTTCTTACTATAGAACTGATTGCACAATGAGACTGGGGCTAGTTTACAGAAATCATTCTCTCTGGAATGGAATATTCGATACTGCTTTTCTTAAGTCTCCAGGAAAAACCTTGAGAAATCTTCAGGACAGTCTCAGATGCAAAGACCAAGTAGCTACCCAAGTTTGGGCAAAAACCTGAGCTGACCCTCTTGCCTTTAACACTGTCACTGCTGCAAGCCATTCTGCTGACTGTGGCTGTATTCACCTTGTGTTTGCAGTCATCTCAAAAGCTCTTCTAGAAATGCAGGAATACTGCCTCCAGCTCAAGCACTGCATCTATCTGTGGCTTCTCTCTTCATCAGTCTTCTGAAAAAAATATTCACTGTGTGTGATTCCTTACAATTTGTTCCTGTGTGAGGAGGCATCTAGTTGATTCTTTAGAGAGCTACAGGCAGATTCCTATCTTACATAAGCTTTTACACGTGTGCCTTTGCCAACTTCCATGCAATCCCTAAAAATTAACTAAATGAAATTATAAAAAAAAAAAAAAAAAAACTGGACCACATCCTTCCCTGCTATGTCAATACGACTCAACTTCCAATAGTCACCAATGCATAAAGTCACACTTCTAAGTCATAGTGATTAAAGGTACTTGTTAACAGAAAAAAAGATAACGCTCCCTGCTGTTCATATAATACGCGCTACAAGGCAGGAACTAAAATTCTAGAGACTTTGGAATCGCCAGTGCTGCCCCACAAACTGTATCATCTCCTACCCCACTGAGGTGGCCTCCTCTTTGCCTCTGGAGATGGCTGAGACAGATGCCTATTGGCACAGGCAGTGCTGTACTCTGAGGCTCTTAGAAAAAATACATACCCTGGTAACCAAGCACAAGACAGTAACTTCAAGCTCACTGACATCTGTTTGACCCTCTAAACATGCCCTTCGATAGGAAAAAAAAAAATCTAGCTCTAGTATCTGAAATGGATGTGGAGAACTTTTTATATACAGTCATTTACTGAATATCCAGCATCCCCATAGAGAGATGACAGGTGCCCCAGCCACTTTTCTGTCCTGCTGAATGGTATTTAATACAAAAGACATCTGATCTGCTGCTGAAAGCAGCAGTAAGTGGTTTGATCAGATATGACATCTGAGCACTGAGCCCAATGAGCTAATTAGTTTACAGGATTTCCCCTTTCCCCTCCTCAGCAACAAAAGCCCATGCATGTTTTCCCCTCAGCTTCAGGTCTCACTATAGGGTGCCATCCTATTGCTGAAACTATAGCCTGACACTTATAAAAAAGATTAAATGCATGTGTTGGCAATTCAGCCAAAGCAGGCACATCTGCTGCTGATAAACACTCTGTCAGTTCTTTGTCAAGAGAAATACAGTAATACTGACTTAGGGGAAAGAAGGAAAAAAAAGAAGAAAAGAGTTTAAAAAAGACAAGCAGCTTCCACCTAGATGGGAAATTAATGCCAGCAGCCTGGGCCAGGCCAGCCAAGTATTCCTTTCACTCGGCTGCAGAGGTTTTCAAAGGAATCAATTCCTTAAAGTCTCAGGGTTCCCTTGACTTCATTTCTATTTGCATTATGGAGGCAAATGAAAGTTCCAATACAACTAAGAAACTCATCGTTACTATTGTAAAAGAACCAGCATGTCCAACCTCAAAATGGCCTCTGCAGTCCAAAGGAAGCCCTATGTGAGCACAGGGGTGACAAAACAGCCACTCTGCAGTCGCTTAGACCATTGACATGGCTGGATATCCCCCAACAGCCCCTTTTGACTGCCAACCACCAAGCACGCCATGCCCAGGAAACACCTGGAGGAGCTGCAGGAGCAGTGAGCGTGTGAGTACTCAGTCAGGTCCTTCTCACCTCCTACATGTTGCTGACTGTGGGACTTGCAACCCCAACACAGGCCTGGGAGCCAAGCTCAGATCATGCTCTTGCTGATGCGGAAGCGGAGCTCTCAGCGCCAGCGTCGCGCTCTGCTGTTTGAGTGAAACCATGGAGACAGGTCAGAAATAAAGGGGCCTGGTGGACAAAACGGAAGCCTGTATTACACATGCACTTGCTTGAACTCTGCTTGCTGGGACAGCAGCAGTGGGGCACAATTTATTTATTATCAATTGCTTCATTCAGTCCTTTAAACACTCACAAGCCCTTCTACTGCTACTGCTCCCGGTTTGTAGGAAAACAAAAATCTTGTGGTGCAGCAGTGACACCATTGGCAAAATAAAAGCAGTGCAGTGACAACCAGTTTCAGAGAGATTATATTTGTCCCCTGAGAAACCAAGGGGAACAGTTTCATGAAAGGACTGTGGTCTAAAGAAAAGTGGCAGTGAACTGCTGTGTAGTTGGAACACCGAATACTGCTAGTATTTCCAGATCACAGACCAATCTCAAATCCTTACACCCAGTGAAAGAACTTAGACCACTCTTTGCCAGCAACCGTCACCTTTAACAAGAGCCTGAACTGCAAAAAAAAAGCTCTTAAACCACATTTTAAATTCAACTACTGTTTGGATATTGTGCAGTATTTAGGATATTGACACAGATGCTCACCCATTAGCTAGACACCAAGCTATTCCTTGACCTATACATTTAACAAGTGGAAGATACGGCTATCTGAGCCAAATGCTCTTGATATCTGGAAAAGGTGCAATAACCAGAAGAACAGACAAAATTTGCAATTTTTTACATTGTTTAAAATAGTCGGAAGTTCATTCTGCCATACAGGTAGAAAAGGTTGAGGAAAAGCTTTCCGCACGCATTCAGTGGGGTCTGTTTGCCTTCTTCCAGAAGGCCCATCCACACAGCCCGCGGACTTGTGAAAGCATTCAGGCAGATGCTGCCATGACTTTCAAGGACTGTTGCATGGTACTGGATTTGAGAGGCTGATGTTCATTACAACGAGTTCTAAATTATTAGAACTCCTTTATGCAATTTTAATATCCAATATTAAACCAGTTAATATGCAATTTATATAAGTCTAGGCTGTATTAGTTCTTAAAAGAGACGTTAACTTGGACAGGACAGAGGACAGTTATGAACCCTTTCCAGTAAAGTAAGAGGAGACTTTGGTATGACTTGATGCCACTTTTAAAGCTTTCTGATGCCAAGGGCAAGAAAAACAGTGGCTCACAAAAATAAAGATATGAAAGTGTATATTGTGTATGAGCACAACGGCTCCACTAAATCCGCTGCGATGCAAGCTGCGACTAGTGTTGCAACCATCACACGTCTCATGGATATACTGCAGTTTCAATGAAACAAATAGGCAGATTTCACATGGCCTCTCCCCTGCTGTTTTTCAGTTTCAGAACCACAGTCGTCTTCCATGGGACTTGAGGCCAGGAGCTCCTAAAATCATCTCTCTCACACACATCACTCATTGCTATTTGCCTGTCACCAAAGCACCTGCCTGTGGCAGCACAGCTGCCTTGGTGACACTGGGATCTCTCCAACCTCCTGCTCCTAAGTGGGGCACTGTTACTCTATTACTATCACCACACTCATATGCTGTTCTGACTTTACAGATACAGGAAGCAATTTGCATTTTTCCCAGTCCTTTCTGTCTTCTTCAGAGGTTCTGCAAAAAAGACTCCCAGGGAAGTATTTTGTTTATGGAAACAGTTTGTCCAGCTGAGGAAAAGTGCTTCAGTTTGACTGGGGACAAAATGAGATACCCACTGCTTACTCCAAGGAGAGTGTACGTGCATATGCGGTATGACCATGCAGGAGGCAAAGGCCAATGAAAAGGTCACTGCTCAGCCTGCAGGCAAGCCCAGTTACACAAAGTCACAGATGAGATGCAAAGTTACACCTAGTCTCTCCACAACCTCTGCCTGTTCTGCCCTGGTAACCAGGGCTGACAGGGGTAGAGATTACCCACTCTCCAGGGGGAGATAGTCAAACACTTTCTTTTGCTGGAAGCCAGTATCTGCCTGCCAGTAATATGCTTTTGAGTTCATTTCATTTCTAAGCTAAGTTCACAGGTTTCCAGGCTGCAATGCTCTTAGCTTTTCAGAGAAGATGGAGACAGCCCACTCAAATGGATGGTGACGGGACACACTGTGCCATGGCCTGGTGGCTCATCTTGCACCCACCCATGCCATTGCTGTGAGCCTCGAGGCCAGAAGCAGGAGGAGGTTTAGGCTAGTTGCTTCTGAGTTACTACACAGGTAACCAAACATCAAGACTTTTTAGCCTATCCCCAGGAGAGAGTCAGGGAACCAAGCACACAAAAGACGGAAGGGATCCCAGTGTACCCTTAATCTATAAATATTTAAGTAGTCCCTCCTCCCCCTCTCCTCAACAACATATGCCAGTGGCTCCTTCAGCTCATAAAAGCCAATTCCCTCCTGCTGTTTCTGAGCACCAGAAGTCTCTGAGTGGTGATTAGTGGATTACGTGCATCACAGGGACTGACTCCAATCACTTTCCCCGGCAAATTGCTCAACTTCTATGCAGCAGCACAGAGCAGAGGGGGCTTTGTCACCGGGGCCTGGTCCTCATTATAACCAAGAGACTTCAGGAGTTTGTTTACACGGCTGGAACATCATCCTCCTGGGCAGCTAATCAGCCTTTCCCCAGGGTTTCTGCTCTTTGAATACTTAAGGGTAATCATCACCAGCTAACTACATTGAGAGTAGCATACAAGCAATTTCACCAAGTCAACTGACAACAGCTTGAGGTAATATTAGCCCCCTTATACCAAGACAAGTGCTCTCCACACAAGGATGCTGGAGCTTAGCACCACTCAATAAATCAGAGCAACATCCTGGAAAGCTTGCCATTAGTTCTGAGCCATTAATTTTTGCTGGGTCTTTGACACAACTGTTTGAGAGCACTATAACCTGCTCTCTGAAAGTTAAATTATAAAGAGCAACTTCCCTGAAGGTGCTACTCTACTTACCCGTTTAAGTACTTGGCTAAACATCTAAAATAAATCACTGGAGAGCTGCAAGGCAGAAGGTATTGCTGCTGTATAACATGGAAGAATAAGCCATTCCCCCTCAAAACTAAGCCCATCTGGGAAACCTTTGGCACTAAGCACTACCTTCATAACACCTTCTGTATAGCACCACACTAGCCAAGAGAAACAAAATGTTTTACAATATGTAATTGCACATCGTGGCACTTTCCACTTGTGTCCTTTTCGCTAGGTTTTCTCTACAGTGATTAAAGCGCTTCTTTTAACACAAGTGAAGATGTTAAAAAAATACTAGGAAGAAAATAGTATTTCCAGTCCTGTTACCCAATGCACACCCTAAACACAGTAATGGTGTTCTTAGAAAGACCCTTTAAGAAGACGCATTCCCCTGCACTTTTTAAAACACTCCTAAGTGTTTTAAGACAACAAAAAAGTAAAGTAACTTTTACTACCAATAGAAATATCGTAATATCCACTGCCTTTAGAGCAATCCAAGTTTTAGAGCAATTCTCAAGGCAACTGTTGAATACATGAGGTGAGGGACTGGCTATCTTTAACAGATACTGATCAAAGGAATCAGTTTCTCCACTAAAATAAACCTGCCCCACTCCAAGGCTTTGCAAAGCAGGACCCCACCAAAAGACAAATCCAACCTCAGACATTTAGTGAAGGTATAATATGCACAATTACATCGGTTACATGCACAATTCTCCTGTCCCTCTGGCAAGACCTACGAGAGAGCATCTGCAGGGCACTAGCCGCATGTGCACAGCTCTGGATCCATCCACCCGCTGCATAGTGCTCTGACACTGCTCAGTTTTCAGCACTGTTTCTGGTGAGGCTGTAATGGGAAATCCTAATTAAAGGCACAGAAGGAAAAAGGCCTTCCAGACAATTAATAATCAACCTAGCGTTCGGTTAAAACCGCGTTTTAATTGGACTGTAATGAGGCAACAATGTATCTCTGATTCCATTCAGAACTGAAGAGCCTGCTTCAGGTAAATGAAACCCGTGTGTTCATAAAGACGGGTAGTTATCAACCTTGTTCCATATGGCACCATAAATTATAAAGAGCAGGTAATGAAGCAGTGCCAAAAAGTAAATACTTCACAATACCAGTTTCCTTAGATCTCTGTGGGGATGTATTTTCACCACCATGACCATGAAAGTACTCTAGAAAAAAAAATGGTTCAGCCCGCCCACCCTTTACTAAAATGCACAGGGTGGATTTTTGGATTTCTTTTTTTTTTCCGAGAGAAATCTTCGCAACAATTTACTTCCTTCAGGAGAATAACTGACTTGCAACCTGCGGGGAAGCTGTCCGACTCAGCCATGTCCCCATGTAGGTCTGCTCACCAGCTCTCTCCCTCTTTGCTCTCAAACACGATTCTCAAACATGATGCCAATGGACAGCAAGATGCACAGTAGATAAACAAGAAGTCCTGGAAATCAAGTGAAGAAGCTAGACCGAAAAGGCAATACTTTTCTGCAGAACTTCCAACTGCACCACAAAAATCATTAGCTGCAGCCAAGAACAAATACCATTTCCACTGATAACCCCGAATTATATTCAAGCAGTAATACTGAATAAACACTGACGCCTGCAGCCCTCTGCTCAGAGGTATTCATATATGTCTTTCCATGTTTTTAAGCACCTAATTTATGATCTCTATCATCTTGAATGTTTTGTGGTCTAAACCATCTATCAGCATATTTACAACTACGGTCAGTTTTCCAACTATAAATAATGCCTCTAATTTCATTAGTCAATTAAATAACATAAGATAGCATAGCCTCTTTTGCACTAATCAGCTTCCCATTACCACTTAATGCTGTCCACTCCAAGCAGTCACATTATTTATGCCAATGAAGTCCATGAGAGTCTGCGCAGCATGTGTGGTACACAGAAATGCAACACAGAAATGCAGCAAGGTGCTACTCCAGCTATTTATCCGAGAACATTGAGCAGGGGCAAATTATAGAGGGCACCAGTTCAAAAAGGTCAGACAGGCTATCAACTCTCGTCTCAGACTGTGCTACGACTAGCTCAGAGACCATCCATCTCAGGCACAAAAGAGTCTCCTCGCTGGACAGCTCAAGCTGCTTCTGATTCCTCATTTCCACACATGATGCAAGTGACGCAAGCAGATCTTTCACTACAGATCCAAGGATAAAGAAGATCAGCTCAGAGCTTCCTTGGGGATCTAGCTTCCAACTGTGCTCTGGACAGGGACAACATACACCTTCCCCTCTTCGACCTAGGGAGGGGGCACTTGCTTTCAGCACTAATGCAGCAACTAGTTTAGGGAAGAGCAAGAGCATGGGGCTGAGCCTCCGAAAGAGGCGAGCAGAAGGACTGAACTCAGCAAGCTGCTTTGCTGTACAACATGAATGCAAGTGAGAATGTTTTTATTATTATTATTATTAGCAGGCTTAACTGAATTGCCACTTAAATAACATATTGAAAGGTAAACTGCCACCTGCTCCTGCCAGATGTTCTGCAAATCTTTAGTACCACTTCATGAATGCTCTGGTACTAAAGAAAGAGGAAGACTGGACTGCAAAGTATTTATCTCACCCATCTCCTGCTGGGCTACAAGGAGTTGTTCTATTATGCAGACTCATCATCAAAATAATAAGGGCCTTGCTCCAATTAGTTAGGTAAATGAGAGCATACAATGGCACACTCCTTTTATTATTCCAAGGACTCACATGAGCAGGGACATGCTGGAATGTGTATGGCAGTGCTGCCCTGTAACTAGATTCCCTTTCACTGAGAAAAAGTGCCTTCTAAGTGCTTGATTCCTGTTCTGACAGAATTTTTCAAGGTAAGAGCAGCAATCCCTTCCTTAACTGCATCCTCTGCAATCCGACTAAGCTGATGTGAGGGGGTCCATGTTCTCTACTGGCACAACACCTTGCACAAAGCAGTGCAACCCCCAAGGGCTGGCTGGAAATGTGCAGTGGCACAATGCAAACAGTAAAATGCCATTATTTGGCGCAAAATTCTCAAAGCCTCCGTGTTTTGCAAACCTATTTTGCAAATACGTAGATTTCTTTAGGTGCTTCTAAGCGTCAAATAATATAAGCCTCCAGCCACAGCAGACAATGGCACTTGCAGCTCATAGTCATTTGAGTCACAAGTCACTTTTTATTTATTTATTTAATTTTATTTAAGATTTGATCAGCTGGAAGGAGCTAACTCCCTGCCTGCTGGTAAACAGATGGGACCCCTACACCCCCCCCCTGCCAGCAGAAAGATGACTGTAAGTAAGAAAAAAGGGGGAAAAACAAAAAAAAAAACAAACAAGTAAAGAAAGATAACAAGCACATGAGGGAAGAGGAGACTGGAATTTATCATGTAGCACACTTGCTCATGGTCATACAGACAACCTTCAAATGCTCCCTTTACACATGTCAAAATGGCACTACTGCACTGCAGAGCTGCTCTCCCCTCTCTCCCTGTGAAACCAGGCAAGGCCCACTCACTTCAATCCTGGCCACCCGTTAAGATCCTCCTGGAGCTCACCGAGTATTTTCAGTCTCTGTGGGTCCATTAACCACTGTGATGAAAGGCAGGAAATTCAGGGTACTTGAGAGTTCTGAAGTTTCATTCCTCCTGTCCCCTCAGGCTGAGTGTAGAGCCCATCTGCCTCACATTTCCACAGTCATATAGAGGTCCATCATGTACAAAAAGAAATAATAAACTAAACTAATGAACTAGAAAGGGCTGTCAGAACACAAAAAGGCTGTCAATACACACATTTTTTTTACCCCCACAAGTAACATTTTACTTGCAAAATGAACCCTCAGTGGCCAAGCATTCTGCAACTTCGTTACTTCTATTTCACTCCAAGCAATTCACCTACAGACAAAGGTTTTCTGCTGCAGGGCTTCCAAGAGGACGGTTTTCAAAAACAGCCTCAGCACCAGTTACAGACTAAAACAAACATGATAAAGTCGAATTTCCAGGTATTATTTCCTCACTAAAAATATCCCTTACTGTTTAAAAGATGACCTCCTCTCTATTCGTTGCTCTCTGATAATTGTCTTCATGGTAAGCCACATTAAAGAGGAAAGCAGTCCCTCTCCTCCTGAAATTCTTGTGGCAAGCGGCCCTTTTTGCTACTGAACACTCCAGCGATCTTAGGGCCATCCCTAGGATCTGCAGTCTATTTTTTTCTACGTCCGTAAAAGAAAACAGAGGTATAAAAACATAGTGCAAAAAAGCCATTCTTGCAGGATTTCATTAGAATTACACCTGCACAACAGCAATGCCCTGCTTGCAGTGGTATTTTAAAAGTTTCCAGTTAAAATGGAATAAATTCACTCCCTTAAATAACATGTTGTATGATGATTTTGCAGCGTTTCAGTTTCTTAATCTAAATACTGTTCAGTACCAAGAGAAGTCTATCAGCCAGACTCATAATCTCGTCAAAGAAGATATCAAGTTCATTTGACAAGAGCTACTTTCCATAAGGCCAGGTTGATTGACATTAATTATATTCAGTACTTGTTTCTGCCCCAGACTGCCTGTGTGTGGGTGTTGCTTGCTCTTTCCAGGCTTCAATCTTCATCTTTTAAAATGAGCATATAACTCTGTCCTACTTCACAGGAGGTTGTGAGGATATATCTATTAGTGCTTGGGAAGCGCTCAAATGCTGTGACGACCCTTGCAGGAAGCAGAACTGCCAACCCTTCTGACAACACTACCAGGAAGCATTTCAAAGCCAAGAGCCGGGCTGCAAACTGTATCCAGTTAACCTAACATGCAGCCTTAAAAAGACAGATGAACTGGATAATTCCGGAAAAAGCTAGAAGATTCCTCATGTTAGGTAGCTATGTGAATATTATACTAATTCCTACTAATCAGGGCTTTGATAGATGCAGGTTTAGAGCCTTTCCAAAATTTAAGTTTTTATTATATCTCACAGCTCTAGATATTCCTATTAAGCAGTTCTTACCTCCCTTACCTGTGAGTGCTCTGCATCACACATGCATAACACACCGTCTAGTGAAGATACCAGGAATTTTTTTTTCAAGTACTGCTGAGACGCTCACTACGCTGTATAAAGCACATTTTGGAAGTGAGAAGATGACACAGCAGCATCCAAATGGCAATTCATGAATTGCTGACATACTTGAAGTCTGGATTAGATACATAGGAAGTATTGGCACCAGCTTTTTCTCATATTTTGCAGCAGCCCGTTTCTAAGTTGTAAAAAACCTAGCCCAAAACCCTGAGCTACAGCAACGATGTTTCCTCCTTTGCTAATGTCTTAGCATCTCATTTCTCATTCCAACCTTGCCCAATCCTCAGAGGTTCTTGCAGCAGTAGTGGCTAAAGATCTTTCTACATGGTCCACTTGCCACAGTCCAGGCATAGAAACACTGTACACATAATAAAACGATGTCATTGAGCTAAGTTTTTACCAAGACTCACTCTTAAGAGCAAGAGGAGGAGATCCTTATCATGTCTTATTTTAAACGTTCAGCTGTCTGGATTTGAATCAGCACTGCCTTTACTGCAGTAGCTTTCTCTGAAAACAAGGCAAATCTTTCCTATGTTAGTACAGAGCTCTCACAGGCATGACAGGCACAAGTAGTAGACTGTGGCACAGGGAAGCAAGAAAAAAAGTTACATTTCCTGACCTGACAGGTTGATTTTGCAGGCCACACACATCCCTAATGAAACAATTAATAAATCCAGCTGAGATTCAAAGAATGAACGAGTTGATGCTGAAAAGAACTTGGGTACCGTGAGTATAATCCCATGTCAATTAAATAAAAGCAACATTTCCCCAAGAGCTTCAGGAGGCATTAGAGCAGACCTCAAGCACACGTCTCAAATACCTAGTCCAAGACTTCTGCCTTCCTCTAAGCTTTGCATTCCCTTCCTTCGGCTGGATTCCCAGTTTCTACACTTTTCAACCATTTCCTCTGCCTGCCTGCCAGGCATGCAAGAAAGATGGAGACAAGTATTGCAGATTAAAGGGCAAGGGCAGGCAAGGGAGTCTGACAAGCCATTCACGCTCCCAGTGGAAGAAATGCCTATCTGCTCACACAGGCAGTGACAAATGGCAGGGTTTGGACTTCTGAACAAAAAAGTATATATCTCAATAAGAGGGTGTGAGTAGACACATCTTCCATACAATACTTTTTCTAAGGAAGCATCCACTGCAGCTTGCCATGATAACTAAATTTATTATTAACTGTGTATTTCATGATGTTAGTGACAATATGTTAATGTGATTTTTCACGTCCTCCTGCAGTGAACAGATGGCTCCTTTTACTTTACTTTCCACATCAAGTGTGATTATTTCTTGGTGCCAAAAGCCACCTGCCGCTCCCCGGTCTCCAGTCTAATTTTTTATGTTGGTAAAACACAGCAGGACTTGTTATCAGTTGGATGGCATCTTAATAAAAGGAGACATGCCAACATATTGACATCATGTTCAAGGGGAAATTTTAGCCCAATCCTGGCCCCTCCCCCGGTTCATAAAAATAATAAAAATGAAATGAAGGGAGGAGGAGGAAAAAGCCAGCAAGCCCCTCTCTCCCCTCCCCAGGCTCCACCAGTTTCAAGATGCTCAGTCACAATTTTTGGGCCTCATGCCAAGATGCAGAGTTGGCCTCCTTTTGTTCCCGTACCAAGCACCTCAGTCAGGGCTCTGATCTCTCGTCCTGTGTAATGATAATTAGCCATAACATATTCAGAAGTCAAATGTAAGCAGGAATACATTAACATTGAGATCAGTGCTGGGGTAATTTTCACTGGGAAAATGACAAAGAAGGACACAAAAATTAAAATACAGGATGCAGAGATTTTCAGTATCACTTTCAAACACATGAAGGGTAAACTCATTTGTTTGTCAGTCACGAGCTGGCACTCAACAGACAGCTGTGGTTTACAATAAATAAACAATATGAGCCTGATAAGCTATTGTAGCCCACCTCAGTTCCTCCTCAAACTGCTGGAAACAAAGGATGTACTACAGATGAAGATATTCAAAAGTGAAAGCATAAAATTTAGTAAGTTCATGTTTAGACACCTGTGTACGTAGCCTCGTTTCTCAAACAGAGCTCTCCTTGACTTATCTTGGAACAGCGAAGTACTGAACAGCACAGTCGGGAATGGGAATTTCAAGATCTCAGAAGCAAAGTCTCCCTGAAAGTCAAAGGTACTAGTACGCTCAGACAAGGTAGGTGGTTTGAAAATATCATTCAACTTATTTGTAATGTGATGCAGTAGGTACCCGCAAAGCTCATTTTAAGCGCTCCTGTTAGAAAGCTATGGGAAAGGTCTGCAGAGGAGTACATTTTCCTCCATATTCACGTGCCCATGCCTTGTGTAGGACAAATATTCCAAAAAGAAAATCTCCCAGTAACTTCTACCTTTCATGGAGCCATACCGGCAAAGTCCTTACCAAAAAGCCTATAGTCTCTGAAAGTCCACACAGTTAAGGAACATTTCAGAGAAGATGCAACTATGAAACATTTCACCACCCTAATTAAAACAAACAAGAAACCAAAAAAACCACAACTCTATTAAAATCATGGTCATTGTAGAGTTTCAAGCTTGCAAACAGCTGACTATTCTGCTTAACACCTGCATACTCATAACTGCAGCTGACAATAAAAAAAGGTAATAAATAAAAACAATAGCCATGCGTGCTTTATTCAGTACTTTCAATTGGGAAACAAATACATTTTTCTCTTACCTGTTCAGTTCTGAAAATATGCAAACTCTATTTGATAATTTATTCACTATATTTTCCAGCAGTCTCTAAATAATTATTCATGAATAGCTAATACTACTATGCTCTCAGCTGTGTGCAACTACTGTGCAGTCAGCACTAAGGATTCCAAACAGACCAGTCTGCTTAGCCCCTGTACTGATCAATGTCAAAGCTAAATGAAAACTGAGGGGAAATAATTCTTCTGTGGAATAAGATGTAAAATGTTATTATTAAAAAAAAAAAAAAAAAAAAGATTGATACTTGTGGTGAGATCTACTACTCTTGCCGAGCATAAGGCAAGTATTGTATATCACTACAGAAAATACACTCACTGATGCACTCACTTGCCAAATTATTTTTCCATAGAAAATACTAATCTCCTTTGAAACTGGGAAGGGGCTACAGCGAAAAGGAAAGGGGCAAGACAGGAAACAAACAGCAATCACATCAGTTACGTTGTTGGTTAATGACATCGGTGAGACAGAAGTGTTTCATTTTCGTTTGTTTGCCAAAAAATTCAAAATTATCAATACCACGCATACCTTCCAATACAACAAATGTTTCAAGCAAAAACATCTTGTTCTTTGAGCAGTGCTTCAGCATCCCTTTTTTTTTTTTTTTTTTTTTTTTTTTGACTCTATAAGAGCTAAATTTCTGTCTTCAATAAGCTCATAGGCAAAACAGCATTATCCTCAAATCAGTCCCAATCTACAATCATCAGTACAGACAAGCTCCTTCCCTTGAAATGCAGCATGTTAAGAGAATGGATTAGACTGCTGTAGGAAACTGGCTCTTAGCTATTAAAACGCATGAAGAGAAGCGCTCTTAGTCAACCTCAGCTTGCCGCTCACTCATGTGTGCAGATTTTTGAAGGAATAAGGGGAATTTTAGATTCTGTATAGTATGGGATGGACAATATTCATGTTATTGCACCATGTAAAACAATCACAGCTCTTTGCCTGGGCACCCCTCTCACTGCTGATGCAGTGACAGCAGCTACCTGGACCACACAGCCTCATCTAATGAAAAGAGGCAGAGTGAAGGAGCACTGCAAATGGTTGCTGTTGGAGGTTGTTTCATTGATTGCCTGGATCATTTATATAAGTTAGAGATTTATATATTTTTTAAAATCCCTAATAAACTCACATGAGGGACAGGTGCCTTTTATAATCACAAAGCATGACCTCTGTATTTCCCCCTTAGTTGGGTTCACAGCAGGAGTTCTCTAGCACTTAAAGTGTGTTCAGGCTGCAGTATGATGTCTGCTTATTGACTCAAACACGTGAGCATCATTAAATCTCCCTGTTTTCAACACTCACTTTTGCTAAAGGGAAAATGAAAATTAAAAAAAAGTGCCGGTCTTTTTTAAAAACTATAGTCACTCCTGATTTTTAATCTTCATCCTGCTGTTCTAACTCATCACCCAGTTTGAAAGAAGCTTTCATCCAAAATGAATGAATGTTTTATTCAGGACAAAAGAAAACTTCTTTGTGACATCCCCTTGAGCCTCACTTCCCTTCCAGCCAGTTTTTAAGAGTGCGTTGCTGTAAATGTAGCTACAGCATAATTGGTAACGGTAGTAAGATTCTGCAATTTTATTTTCAGAATTGTCCAGAAAGGAAAATTCAAGGAAAATTTCCTGCAGTACTTCAAGTACTACAGAAAGCAGTAGTAAGACATCCCACGTCCCTTTCAGAAGCCTGAAAACTGCATCTTTTAATCAGTATCTCTAAATAGCTTCAATGTTGTGCCCTTCTTCTGTGCCAAATGTCTCTGGTGATTCAATGAGAACATTCAATAAATAAATCAGGCTTGGTTTCATTCTAGCACAGTTCTCCTCTCCAAGACACTGTTTCAATTAATCACCAGAAAATACAAGGACCAGGGCAGAGCTAGAGCAGTCCACATAATTTCTCACACTTAAGTCACTTTCCTGGTTGAGGCTCACAGTAGCACCTTAGACATCATCTTGCTCTGGCTCTCCGTTCCTCTGGGTCCATCTAACTGTACTCGAACCCAAAGAATGGGGTCCTTTGTATCACCATATTCTATAAGGGAACCTTAAACAGGAATTGAGTCAAGCTCTTAAACCAGCTTGAGCTACAAAGCAAGTGATATATCACTATAAAGACAGACAATTTATTGGAATTAAATTCACATGTGCTGAACTTGGTGTCAAACATACCTTGCCATGGTCTGGAATTCAGGTTGCACAGGGCTAATCCTGCTTGGAATCAGGGACTGATGCTCAGGAATTGGAGGTGCAGAACTTCTAATTGTTTCTTACACGCACACATATGTAGTAACTGTTTCTCCACACTGCATGGCACTCTGTGCGCCTGTGTGATAGAAGGATTAGGCTTGTCATTAGGAATCATTTCGCTGGCTGAAAATGCAGCCTCTCTCCTGATAATGTGCAGTATCATTTAAAACAAATTAATTTCTCATTTCTTGCTGCTGGTCATAATTCTCAGCATGGGACACATCATAAATGACCTTAAGGATGGACACACAATAATCATTAGCAAATCAGGAAAACCAGCAACTGAAAAACAACCCAAAGCCATTACAGCCATATTTTTTCCTCTCCATTCCTCGGTTTCTGGAAGCTCATTTTCATAATATGATTCATCTAATATTGGCAAATTACAGCAGTCTCTCCCTCCTTTAGGCTACTAGATCGTCTCTGTATATTCTATTATAAAATTGGTTAATTAATAATTTCTCTATATTGCCACTAAGCAGAACTGCACGGTTAAATTATTATGATGGGGCCTCATTACATGCACGTTGCAGGGCACCAAGTGATCATTTCATACGTACTGCATGCGTGTGCCCTGCTGGCTAAGCAAGACCACGCTCTTTCTGTGGCTCTTTTCAGGGCTGCACTTTCAAATTATAACAAGGAAGACTCTGTGGATGAAGAGAGAGGGGTCATGGCAGGTGGTGTGGAAAGAAAATTAGGACTAATTAAAATACAGGTATTTGAACACAGTCAGACACCCCAGCTTGTTAGTTAAACTGAAGGACAATGTGTACTGAGCAAGTCTCATTAGGGATTGCTGCAGGAGTCTAGCTAGAGCCTTTCGTACACCTGCAGGCACAGGGAATAAAGCTGTTACCTCCCCTCTTTGCTCTCAAGAAACAAAAGTTACATGGAGAACAAACAAACAAATCAGTTGCTGTCAAGACGAGACTCCCCTGAACCTTGCAGCTCCGAGTCTGGCTCTGCTGCTTGTGTTATCATTTTGAAATTAATAGCCATAATCCCCTGGGAGAAAGCAATCGCTTGCCTCTGTGTAAGCTGTTGCCTAAGACTAAATGTTATAATAAACTATCATCTATCTAGATAGAACATTATGCAGCCACTCTATGTGTTAGATATTGAAAATTTGTTGCTGCTTTGTTGCTGCTTTTTTTTCTTCCCTTTTTTTCTTTTTTTTTTTTTTAATCAGGAAGTCTAATAAGATCCCTATGAATAATCTCCCTCCCGAGGTCTAATGTAAACATGATCACAACTCGGTCAGTCGCCTACTTTAACCTCCTGTTGAAATTACAGCCTCACGAGCCTTTCTCGTTGTTTCAATCAAAATAAAATGAATAAACTTAACCCAGGGAGTGTTTAAATATCCACTTGCTTTTCCTGTGGAACCTTTTCCCTGTGATTTATTTGAGCCCTAGAGAAACTGCCTGCAGTGCTTGGCCTCTGTGCTTAGCATACACTATAGATCATTACTATCCAAGCAGTACCAAGTGATATTTATTTTTCACACATACATATTTTACTTCTGAAGCACTGTGTGATTCTAGAGGGTCGGTGTGAAGGCCCCTCTTACTATTGGATTGGTGGCACCTAAGACCCATGAGGATACGAGTTCAGACAGCTGAAAGCCTTGCTAAGGTGTTCAAGGCAGACACGTGCAAACTCACACAGCCTCCCTTGAATGCAATGGCCCTGAATCAATTCAGCTCAACATGTCACATGTCACCAGTTCTGGCTCCTACTTTGTCCCCCTCCATAGGGAAAAGATTCTGGCACATTGTACTCCTGCATCTCTTCTCCTTACCTATACAGTGATACAAAGACGGCAGTGCCTTTTCCTCATGCACCTGTTAACTCCTCTGAACAGTACTAGGCCTTTGCACAGCAGCATGAAAAACGTAACACCCTGAGGAGTGGACTTGGCATTCCAAACTACACTCAAGGTCCAGTACCAACTTTTTTCTGGCATAACTTGCTACTGACACCAACACTTCAACCAGGATGCTATCAGTCTAAAGCAATAGCTTCCTTCACTAATTTTAAACTATCCACCAGTTGGCTGTTATTCTGAAATCGACTTTAACTTATCCATTAACTTCAACATCAGAAAGAAATAAAGATCATTCACTTCTTCACATTCACTTCTCTAACATCTTTTGCATAATTAAATTAACACTAATAATACCAAATGATAAAGAACTCATGTGGTTTGAAAAAAGCTAGTAGTATTATGTGTAACAGCATCATCTGGTGCCTTTTTCTATAACAGCATGTATGTGTATAGAACATCATACGTCCAGTTTCATCCTCCTAACTGTATCGTGTTTCAGGGCAATTTTCAGTACATGATTCCTAGTACCATCTCACTAAATCTTCCCTCAGTTTCCTTAAGACTGGAACTTCCATCTTGATGCCAAGACAGTCCCTTACTCCCAGACAAAAGGACACCCTCCTTAGCAGTGGTTGTGGGATTCCTCCATACCATCGACTCACTCCTCAGCCCAGAATATGGAGCTCCACACTGCGGAGATCTGACACAAGGGCAGCCATGGATAAAAGAGTTACTCAGAGAATAAAGTGTTACATGCTTTGCTGAATAAATGAAGAGCTGAAAACTCTTCCCTAAATATACTGACAAGTTAACTATTATCTAAGATAATTTATTTACATTGCAGAGTATAGCCGACTTCTTTTTTTAAAGCAAGTAAAAGGAATGGGTCTCTTCTATGAGGAATGCAAGAATCCTCAAGGCCCCTCCTTCAGAGCCCAACTGGCCACCTGATGCAAGGGCCCCTGGGGATTAGTCCCTTGAAGACATTTGGCCATCAGCATCGGCAGGATCCATGTTTACTCCTACTGTCTGTGAAAGATTTGACATGGGCAGAAAGTTCAGAAAAGGTGGCCCTGGCAAAGGCGGCCCTGACAAAGGCCTCCTTCATTATAACACAAAACGAATGAACCACACCAACTTCTCCTTGCAGGTACCAGTTTTGAGTGCTGAGTGACAGAATCCTTCTTTGCCAGAAGAACTGATGACAGACAGCAGCATGACAAGGCAGTCAAGTTGTCTGTCTATTCTCCAGGGACATCCTGAGCTCCAAACTTTCCCCAAGGAAAAAAATCATAATAAAGGACCATAAAAAAAAATTTAATAACCCCCAGAGGTCCAAGGCAAAGGCAGGCTCTTTTTTAAGTGTTTTTTTTTTTTTTTTTTTTTTTTTTTTTTTTTTTTTTTTTTTACTACGGAGGAAAGCCTTGCACCTGGCTCTGGGAAAATCCCACTACATAACTAAGCTTCCAAGAAAAGGAGCATCAGTTACACTTATCTGAGGAATTTCTCTTCCACAGACTCCTAAGAATAATCTGGCGAAAAAATTCCCTTTTTGCCTTTTTCTTCTTAATTTAGGTAGGATATTTTTTATCACACTCTCGAACAAAGAAGTGAGAGAGGCTTCCATCTCAATTGGGTTTTTAGGTCAGACTTGCTGATCATCTGTTCAAAAAAAAAAAAAACAAAAAAAAACAAACAAAAAAAAACCCCCAAACCCACACCTTTATAACAGCATAATAACCTCAAAGGAAAGAAAATGAGCAAGACAATGACATCTTTATGGGGAGCACTTAACTTCCAAGTCAGAAGAGCAGCCACTGTTCTGTACAGGGGCTGAAGTTTGCAAGTCCATGCTGTGCTGCAATTTGTTTCTTACAAGCTAACCTGTCAGTTCAAACCAAGAAGTGTGAGGTCTCCAAAAGAATGTGTTGTGCAAAAGAAAAAAAATACGTTTGCAGAGGCCAATTGTGTCACATTGGATAACTGTGACAAGTCATCAGGATGCTGGGTTAGGCACTGCCTCAGCTTTCAACTCAGATGAATAGGTATAAGCAGATAACTCAACAGCTCTATACTCTGGTTGCCTGGAGGAATTCCAGTAAAATTAACTTGAGCCCACCCCAGGGGTATTCCAGGTTCTTTCTGCATTTAGATGTTCCATCTGAACCTGAGGCACACTTACACATGAGAGCCTTTTAGAGAAAGACTGCCTGCACAGACACAATTTGGCAAAACTTAAAAATATAGGAGAGGATTCTTCATTTAACCAGAAGTCCTGTCTTCTTATGGATTTCTTTGTAGTTCAGCCCGCAGTGTGTAGCAGTGTCTGTGCTATCCCAGATACAAGAAGCCATTAGCAGGGAAATTTAGTGCACGTACAGCAGCTGTGCTGCTACTACCAAGAAGAATTCAGTACGCATCATACTTCACCTAGCCACACTAGTGTCTTCAATGGCCTTTATATTCATAAGCACAAAACAAAACAAAAAAAATCAAAGCTCTTCATTCATATTGCTATACTGCCCAGCTATGGGCAAGACTACATTAATCCAGGCTTAAAGCAAGAGCAAAACCAAAGGATGATGTCTGCCTCAGAGAATTTGCCACCTGAATATATGAGAAGAACCAAAAGGGAAAAACAATCAACAGGATAGTAAAGATTGGGGGAAACTGGGAGACAAAGGCAATACATGTTTGTTTTTCACCACTCACATTTCAGACAGTGCAAAGCTCATCCAGTATTTTTATTATCTCAAATTCAACTTCTCTTTTTTTCTTTAGTTATCAGACTTTATTTCAAGAGGACATTACATTTTAGAAAGCCAGGAAGAAACCAGAGGCAATGCTAACCCTTAACCTGCAGCTTCACTCGGGTGGCCCACCATATCCAAGTTTTGCATTCAGAGAGATGCTGGATGTTCCCTCCTGCTTTTCTAGTTTCTGCCTCTATTTGCCAACAATTCCTAGCACGACTCTGCTACTTCTCCTGTGGCAAGTTGTTATGTAGTAGGACCAATGAATTACCTGTTATGCCCAAGTATCCTGTTCTTCCCCTTCTGTCCTTAAGTGACCTAACAAATGAAAGCATATAGAATTCCCCACCTTGGCCATAGCATCACTATATGTGTCTTCTCGGGCAGCATACAAAATAAAGCAAAAGTTGACTCTACACCATGATCAAAGCAAAACACTTCCCAGAATTTTCTTGAGGTTCTCATACTTTTGTCACTCTTGTCTTCCCCTAGCTGAGATTAAGTTTCATTTTTGAAAATGCCACTTTGAAAAAAAAAAAAAAAAAAAAAAAAAAAAAGACACCTTCTCACTTGTTAGCTTTCCACATTAGTACAGTACTGGTATGAACCCCACAAGTGTCCCACGACCATACACGGTGTACAAAGCACAAAATGCTGTATCTTATTAGATCTTTTGGGCCAACACACCAGTCAAACCCTGTAGAGATTCTCAATCCAGTGTTATACTGCAGGCCAAAAAACAAGCTCAATGCTGCTCTTAGCTCCCAGCACCTTGGCTTCTGCTGCAGACTCCCAGTAGCTGCACGTTACAAGCACAGCAATTCAAACAGCCATAGACTCTCTTAGTGAAAATAAAAAATCTCGTGACTTTGGGTACAGGCTGATCACAGACATCTGGTGAAAGCAGAGATGCACAGGGTACATCCCATCAAGTCTATGCATTCCTTTGAAACATTTAGGGTTGCTGCCCATTAGAGAGTATCCAGTTGGGTAAGTGGACATAACTCAGTTCTTCACGGAGTCCAATTGTTAATTGGCATTTTCAAGTCACTGTTTTTCTTCCATCTCTGTCAAATTGTTTCTGAGCGCCTAGGAGGTTTGCAATAGCCTGCACTAGTTCTTTTTGATATGCATTTAAAGTTTGGATTCTTTTTTTGAGCAATGTTTCCACATAAACCATACTATGGCTAATCAATCTTTGCTCATTGTATTATATTTACATGACCGACTCCTGTTTCCTCAAGGAAACCAACTGTGGTTTGCACCATAAAGCCTTCACTCATGCAAAACTACTTGGAAATTCTTTGGCATTTGCACTTTCAAACTTCCGTATTTGGTCCAGGTAATTACAGTAGCACTAGAAGTCACTATAAGGCCCCTCCAGGGAGATCCCTGCCAGTATCACTTCTTTGCTCCTCGCAAAACAGGAATCTAGTCAGCCAAAACAGAGGTCAGTGGACAAACCTCACCTTGGTCTGCACTGGGCCTGTACTGGCTTTAACCACCAACAGGGCTCATGACAAATGAGAAGCCAGGCTTCCAGCTGAATTTCAGTTTAGTTATTTTTGTTTTAATGTATGTGTGAATCAATTAATCCTGTCATAGAAGGGCATCGTAAACTGTGTGCCAGAGTTAATGAGTCAGACATTATCACATCATTACACCAGCTGGCATAATGTAGCATGTGTTGTTTGTCATAATATACACTGCCATGCTTAACAACCATTAATTGTTTACACGAGCAGTCATATTTTTCTTCAAAGAACCTTCAGCGACTGGTTAATATTTTGAAAGCTTCTTAAGCGAGTAACTCTTACAAGTGAAAGATAATAACAAAAATAACCCCCTCTCAAATGAAGCTAGGCAAAAGGGATTTATACATAATGACAACTAAAGCTCCATCTCCTTCATTAAAAAAATTGAAAAACAAAAGCACTCGGATACCAGCTAGTTGCAGGCATTCAATCCCCACAGGCCAAGGCTGCCATAAATATTAATAGACGAGCTGCAGAAGTCCCTCTGCTTTTGGGGTGATGGAGGGCTGTCTTTCTTTGCTCACGCGGAGCTCTAAGCACAGAAGGAAGTTTGAGATGATTTTCCCTGTACATTGGGATACACAGGAAAAACTACAGGCAAGTTAGGAGTCTCATTGAAATAAGAATAACAGAAGATGAGATTTATATCAGCTGCTTGCAGCCAGAAAGCGAGGCAACTTTCCCAAGATGTTGGTGGTTTTCTGTCATGCCTTGCATCAATCACCTATGTTTGTCAGGTGAAAATACAGCAATCAGTCCCACTTCAACATAATAGTTTGGCTGCTAGAGCTTTCTTGGCTGACTAAAGACAACATTTGGACACTCTCAGCAACAAATCCAGGTTTACCAGCTTTCTGTGAATTGGATTCAGTCTGCTTCTGGCCAGATTTGTTGGCCATATGGCTTTCCAAAGCCAAAGGCTAATAACGTGTTTAAGGTTGGAATTACTACAGCAGCCAGAAACACTGAATGTGACCTGCAGGTACTGTACATGTACAGCCATGAAAAAGAAAACCAACAATATAAAACTACCTTTTGTCACAGTGGAGTTCTGATTTTTAAGAAACATTCATTCACCACAGCTAGGAGAAAAAAAAAAGTTGAAGTAATTAACAAAAACTCTTAAAAAACATCACCATGGAAAAGAATGCCAGATATAGGGAAGCCTGACTAAAGAAAAGGTCCTTAAAAAAAGAAAGTAAGAAGAAAAAAATAAATATTGAAATATGGAGTATTAATACCTCAAACAACCTTAATATACTGTTAGTTTCATTTAAGACACTCGTGATTCGGGGAAGTGCTAAAAACAACAGATGCTGCTCTTTTGATGGGAAACATACAATCCTGTTCATTCACCTTATGGAATTAATTGTCACCATGCAGTGCTCTTCTGTGTGCATAAGGGAAGACGAGCAGCACAGATGTGGTTAAGACGATGACACACAGGCCCGCATGTGAGGCCGCTTGTGCCTACGGCTACCGAGGAGCGGCTCAGAACACTCCTGCGTCTCCCGTTCACACCTATGCAAGACCTCATTCAACAAAGCCCTCGGGCATACGCTAATCTTTAAGCATCTGAGTTGCCCTGTTGAAGTCATACGCATAAAGAGAAACTCGTGTTACCTTCTGCTTGCATCTTCACAGCCTGCAATTAATACACCCTAACAGAGTCCAAAACTGATCCACATCTACTATTTTTCTATATGTTTAGTCTTAATAGTAGCGTTCCCTGGTGCCTATCCAAGCTTACCTAGCATCCAGACACCAGCTATATTGTTTCCCCAACTTTTCTGTTGTGGACCACTGCTGTCAAAGTACAGAAGAAACGCCAGCTCCTACATCCTGGAATATCTTCTCAGCACGTATATGCACATATGTCAGTTGTCAGCAGAATTTCAGTCAGATCTGAAGGTCCTATACTGTCTTTTTTTCTCTGAATAAAAATAATCCCATTTTGCTATGCCCCAAGTCTCAGAACTCACTGCTCTACCTCAAATCCAGATCAAAACATAGCTTGCCTACTCAGTTGCAAAATAAGGATCACAATTAATTGGTGAGAAACAGGGAAAAAAAAAGTTAACCTGATGGATGCTCCAGATCCTAAAGGGCTTCCTGCTCTCAGCTCTCTGATAGGAGGCCTGAAGTCACACAGTTTAAATGGAATATATGCTTTCCCATAATGCTGAACATACAGGGAGAAAGGAAAGACTTGCTCTGTTCAATTCTAGAAACCACTTTACATGCTTCACACTCAATTCCTGCAGTGGAGGATGTCCCTGTGTGCATCACAGTCACACTTGCCTATGTTCAGGCACTCAAACACTGAGCAGATGTATAACACCCCCCACAACAACAATTTGAAATAATTTTTAACGTTGATTTTACATGGATGCTATGTCTGAAGAAAGACATAGGAAGCAATCTGTTCAACATTTATACACCTGTGTTCTATTTAGCAACTGTAATCAGCACTTTTTCTCCCCTTTCCTTGTGACACTTAGTACATCCTTTGTGTTTTGGTCTTTTAATGCCTTCTGAAGGAGGACTTCATTGTTTGGGTTAAACTTCATTTGCTAGATGACACAAAAAGCACGTGTCATTTAGCTACAGGAAAGGATTTTTTTCTCTCTCCCTTAATTTTAGTTTATAAAGGAAACACTGGAATACTTACAGGAGGCAGTAGCATTGTAAATTAGGAACAGAAAAAAATCTCTTAGATCCAGTTATCTCCTTTTACAAGCAACCATGTCACATTATGGATTTCTCACTCTACATGTTGAACTAGTTTGAGTTCTCACCCCCAGTGCTGCTGCCAGAGTGGTTCCAAAAACCAACTGCTTTGCTATGGAAACTCTCTAACCCAGAGCATAAGGTTGTTCAGAGACAATTTGTTTCCCCCTATTCTGATATGGGGGCATACTTTAAATTCTCTGGCATTTTTTTCCTGCCCTGCAGGGCTCTTAAAAAAAGCCTTCTCTTTCACAGAGCTGGATAGGTTGCTCACGAAAGCCTCTTTTAGTCTCGTGAGCTGTGCTCCATAACACTATCCGCAGTCCTGGATTCTTGATCATCTGAGACTCAAGACCTCTTTAGTTTAGAGAGTAAGCCCACCCAACTGACAGCAGCCATGCCGCCTTCCTCAAGGAAGACAGAATATTCAAGGTCTTAAGAGTTTCCTGCCTTAAATCACACTTGTTAGCACCTAACTTAATCAAGATGCCCACTGGTGTTAATGGGATCAGCTGGGATTGAGGCAAAGCTTTCCAAGGAGCATTTCTCATCCTCTACAGCAAAATTGTTTGGTAAACATGAAACCTTCATGGCATTTGGGCAAAAACAGGCATTTTCATCAGGCTGAAGTACCCAATTGCAAAACTTGCATTTCGTTCTTCAACACTGCTGTCCTTCCATATGAACACAGTTAACAGAATACTGAAGTAGGACAGCAAGCCAAACTGACCCAAAGGCAAAGGATCTGTGCATCTAAGAATGCAGGGGAGGAGGATCAAACCATATATCACACCTCATATGCCATATGCCTGAGGATATAGCAAAATCAGATGAAAATGAAGACGGATTTTTTGTTTCCCTAATGAAATTGAGGCACAGGGAAAGTAATGTCAGATCACTGTCCTCTCCTTTTCCATATTGAGAAAATGATTTTTACCTCTTAGTTGGACTTACAGTAATTGTATAAAGGCTTCCAATCTCTGAAAACTGTAATGAAATCTGTAATCCTGACCTGCTGGATATGAGCTATACAATTACTCTGAGTATATTTAGAGCAAATAATCCATTCCCACAAAGCTCCAAATATTCATAGCTTCTGATGCAGGACACTGTGTCCATGGGTTCTGATTATAATTACTTCTGCAACAAGGTGGAAGGCCATGTTTGACTCCCACTAAGCCCTTCAAGAGAGCTCATCCTTTGCCTTTGACAGGGTTTGAGACATGTTAAGTCTTCAGTTGATTGAACATATCTTGTAGAGGAGGAGAAAAAAAAACAGAAAAACTTGAAACAAGAAAGAATTCATCCAAAGCAGTCCTCCCAATATGACCTAAAGAAAAAAAAAAAGCACAAACTAGAATTTTGGGGAGAAAAAGCCCAGAAATGTATGTCTGACTTCTGCAAGACATGTCTTTCTGGTTATCCACTGCTTTCTGCAGAGTGAATTCCTTGCGCACACACACCACTCCAACTAACTCTTTAATTAGGAAACTGACATAAGGGTTTTAGTTCATCTTAAAAACTTCCACTGACTTCTGCATCAAGATAGCAGCTCCATATCCATATGCTTCATTTATACATACACTGATGTTTCATTGAAATGAAAAAAAAAAGTATTAATTGCATGTTTAAAATTAACCACAACCTCCTTCCATTTACCTAAACCAAAGGCTAAAAAACAAAAGTTCAGGATTATTTAAGTAAGCGTCTTACACAGTATACATAACTTGTTACTCAGGTGTCCTTTAGCTTCTTGTTGGTAAAACAAACCTCTGGACAGCCAAACATTTCTAACAGCAGCCTTTTGAAATTAATCACATGTGTATAAGAAGCTTCCAAAAGGCTTGTCTTTAAAATAACCTCTTTAGAGTATGTTCATCATGTCACTGGCACTCCGCTACTGACATGAGCTCAGGAACTTCCTGTCCATTCTTCCCACCCCTCATCTCCAGCCCCTCCAATTGCACTGACATACACTTTGCAAACTGTCCTGTCATGCAAACCCGCAAAATTACCGGGGTGAAACTATTCCCTCCTCCATTAAGAGAAGTAATTTTTAACCTCTGTCAGCAAACCATTCTTCATCATAGCATTACAACCAGTGACACTACAGGGAGGTGGGAACAGAGGGAGATAAAGGGTGGGGTGGTGGGGGGAGAAGTATAAGCTTCTTACTGTGTGTTCATCGTCTCACTGAACAGCTAAGCTGGACTGTGAAAGGTACTTCATGCAAAGGTGTCCCTAAAGTGGATCCTCCTGCCAACATGTGCTAAGAATAAAGTGTAACTAGGAACAGAACAGCTGACTTGTCAAAAAGAGATTAAAAGTTACTAAAAAGAGTAAGAAATATAGATCAGAGGCTCCATAAAGGCAAAAATAAACACTATACCCACCACATGGCAACTTTGTGTGTGCAAGTACACACAAACTCAGAGTATACCCAAGATACAAACTTAAAGATGCTACAAACTCAAATGGTCCTGAGGGACTCTGCAGTAGCCCGACTCAGCTCTTGCTGGCTTGAGAGGAAGCCACCCTCCTCTCCATCCTGACATCGTTATTGCTTCTCCTTATCTCACACATCCAGTCAAATTGTAGCTCTAAGTAAAGCAACAGTGAGATTAGTCTGCAGCATATTTGTTTTGCCCCAATTGCATTTAATATGTTAACAAATTGCTTATCCCCTTTACTTATAAACTGCATCTGCCCAACTCACCCTTCTGAACAAATCAGAAGCTGCTCAAATGCTCCTAGGTTTTTCTGCACCTTTCCCGAACACGTTTTAAACAGACAACTCCTGTTGTCAGCTTTGTATCTTACTACATTAACCCCTAGCTCTCCAAAGCAGAACTTCACTTACTTAATTTGATCATTTCTTGACTATTTCCTCTGCTTATTGCCTTTGCGTTCTCTTCTGCTTGGGACTCAAAGCACAGAATAGCCATACTCAATTGCCTTGCCTTAATAAACAACTCTCCACAACCTCCTCCAAAGGTGTATTTCTGCTGCAGCATCTCCAGAACTGCTTACCGCTGGCATACGTGAACACTGTGATACTATCTGCTCTTGTGAGCTGTGAACAGGCCTGTCTGCCGCTAAGCAACTAAATACAAACATCTGCCATGTTGTGGTACTTGGGCATGCATTTTAAACCCATTTTATGATTAACATCAACAACAAATTATTCTTTCATTTTTTAAAGGATGCCTGACTAGGTGGGTTAGGACTCTACTGTGCATTAGCCAAACACTCACAGGTCCAAAGCTGCAAAAAAACCTTGCATACCTAATGTTAAGCATAAGTAATTCCTCACTTACAGGTAAAATCCATCTTGCATTCTTATACTGGACTTGATCTAGTCAAGAAATTAAGGCAGTGATTAAGTCCTCCTACTGATATTTATAAATCAATTTGCTTTAGAAAGCCTTGCACACAGAAAAGCCTCTTCAGCTACGAAATAAGCAATAGCCACTGCGACTAGCAAGCAACATCCCAGGCTACCTAAGCCTTCTGAACCCCTAGAAAGTTCCCGTGCTTGAAAGATGGTAACAGATTGTCAAAAAGGGTTAAAGCAGCTGTCCACATGGCTCTCCTCAGCTCTCTGGAGTGTGGCAAAGTGTATTGTTTGGCGCAATCATGACACAGATCTGCATGTGTATGTCTTCAATAATTCATGTTGCAGCTTGTCTCACTGTGGGGACAGATGTCAGTGAAATCAGTGACAGCCGATCATGCTGATCCCTCACATAATCATGTGTGAGCTGATCCTGTGGTGACACTGAGCCTTGGGAACCCGCCCATCAATAGCGATGGGAGGCTGGCAAGAAAATACACATACAGATAGGTATATTCAAGGGTAGGTGTAGAAATACAGCAGTGCATACGTAGCAAGCAATGCGCATCCACCCAGGTATCAGATCTTCAGTTAGGTACACGGCCAGAGCCCAAGCAGCTATCCCACACTGCCCATGGAAGCAAGCTGACCCTTTCAAGAGACGAAAGCAAATGTGGATTACATACAAGAATCACAATTCAATAGCTTGCAAGTGCTCTGCAAGTTGATACTCTCACCAAATTTCAAAAGGAGCGTTTTTCTGTCTCATTGATTGCAGCTTTAGTGCAGTTTCTGTGTAACTATGCCTTTAACATAGGTCCAGCAAATATAGTTATTTTAGTGCTTTGATTCCAAAAGGATCATCTTCCTTCGTATTTGTTTTTTAATCTAGTATCTTATGTAAATTGTTTGGATACTTAAAAAAAAAAAAAAAAAAAAAAAAAAGATTTGTTATCTGTATACGTCTGCGTCTCTTAATATACACTTATCTCACTTTGGCTAGGTTTCTAACTAAGCATATTTATCTTTATTCATTTCATTTTTACCTCTGCCTTTGGAGCAGTAATTGAGAAAATGCACAGCTTCCTTTCTCATGCATTCGACACCCTTCTGTAACTTACACAATGCAGAGGTGCCTAAAACAATAGGAAAAAAATAGGAATTATGTGAAGGGTTCACATTTTCATCTTTTAGACAAGGATTAAAGGCAAAAATTTGTGAAAAACCTTTATCTGACAGGAATATATTAGGGGATGTGATATAGGTATACACACACATGCACCAAGTCCACCTGGGATTTCTGAAAAATGACACAAACTGAATACCAGGATGAAAAACTTATAAGCCTCAGGGAATCCCAGAGGGAAGATATGAGACTCATATTTCTAGAGCAGGCCATAACAGCAACACAATGGTTGAGAAGCTCTGATAAAGAGCTGGCTTTTAACATGGTGACTTAAGTAATTCTGATTGACTTAAGTAATAACTCAAGGCCTCTTTGAATTGTCTCATAAAAGCAGTGTTTTTGAAACCGAGCATATAAAAACATCCTTATGCATAGTGAAACACATGTTCCTCGGAGTCCAGTCCACATTAGCCTATGGAACTGCGCTGTCGTGAAGTTTAATGAATGATATCACAACTCAAAGAGCAGGTATTTTTAATTCACAAAACAATAATTCTGTAGCTTACTGTCTCAAACTGTCCTTCGTCTTATTACACTGTCAGAAATGCAGAATTCTTGCTAGTGATCCCAGCGCCAGTGAAAACCTCATCTAAGACCAGAGAATTTTAAAATAGACATCAATTTCTCATTACACCGGGATCAGACTGTTTTCAAGGCAACATCCTAACTGAGTCAAAGGATCTCATTAGAGCAGCTATGCATACTGTTGTTTAACTTCATGTGCCATTTTTCTTTGGAAGGTGCATTTACATAAACATTTCTAATCACAGTCCTGCAAAGAGATACAGTATAATAATTTATGACTTTTAGGTAATATGTCATATGAATCTTAACATATGGCATTGCACTGTATGATGGCAATCTTGGCTCTTCTAAGGGAACCTGGATAACATCCAGCGAGATGTGAATGAGCCAAACGCAATAGAAAACTGTATCAATGCTAATCCAGGTTTACACCTTTCATTCAGCACTCCAAGCTTTCCACCAGATGGTTTTGTACAGAAGCATTAATGCTAGCAAGTGCCAGAAATATTTGCGTAGACTCCCCCAGCTTGCAGACATGCTATCGCTGAAGCCTTAAAAACCAAAATTATCCTAGTGAATGGCATCAGTAAATCACAGGTGCAGGAAGGGGCTTAAAGGCTCTTGAATAAACTACCAAAAGGTGACTTCAGAGCTCCACTGTTCTGGGTTCAAAACCTTGGAGGAAAGGGAGGGGAAGGGGGTGATCTCCTTTGCAAAATCTCTTTGCCAAGAAAAACTAGTTAGAGATGGGAAATAAAAAGTAGTAGTAATAAAAAAGCATCACACACGGAAACCACTTAGCATACCACATTATTAGTGGCTGCCTTGCAACTCTCCATGAGAAGGCCTTTTTGCATCTCCACCAGAAAGAATGGCAGCAGAAAAAGGAAGGTTTGCTTTTAGGCACACCAAAACACAGTGCATTAGTTTTTCCTGTTATGAGGATTATCAGCTCAGCAACTGTATTTTTTTCCAGCTGCAGTGTCCTGGACTCCACATGAAGCTTGTCATCCTCCTAGAACTACAGAAATAAAAATATTCGAACCATTGCAAGCAGGACTGATTCAAGTCCCTAGACTGTCTACATAGGGAGCCTACACACTGAGTATTTGCACTACAGTTTTATTTGCAGTAAGAGCATGAGAAGGCATTTATTATACTGCTGCTTGCCTCACCAAGGCCTAACCACTGTGGTCTCACATCTCCTGAAACAGACACTGAGAACAAATGATTGTGACTTAGTCATAGCCTGACATCTGTTAGATTCCTTAAAGGGTTTTCTGGACTCTTCACAGATGTCCCACACTGCTAGTCCAAATTTCCAGTACATCTGATACAAAGCCATGACCTCACTGGTCAGCAGAAAACACATCAATACTGCTGAGGCAAACCCAGGCTTTGATACAAACTGAACAAGTCTTCCCACATCCTGTCTCAAGAGCCTATTAAAAAAAAAAAAAAAAAAAAAAAAAAAAAAAAAGCAGCTATCATGTTTGTACCTGACAGTTTGGGCATTAAAAAAAAAAAAAAAAGAAAGAAAGAAAAAAGGAGGACAAGTCTTCACCAACCCCTTCTGTCCCAGGAAAGGATCTTGTAGCCATTCCTGTCCTTCAGCACAGATAGTCCAATTTCCTATTCATGCCTCCGCATTCTTCCTTAGTTAATACCATATGATGCGCTTAGCTTCACAGAAGGCTTTCTTTGTCAGAAACATCTAAGAATGGCACCTCCCTGGTCCTGAACACTGCCAGCCATAGGGGACATGCCCCTTATGTGACACATACCAAGAGCACATATGTCAGCTTATTCTTCCCCAGAAAAAGCCAAAAATCCCACTTTTGCCATGGCAGCATGCATGATGAGCCAGCTGTCAGGGAAATGCAATTTTTAAGCTTCCTGCCTTGAATGTACAGTTTCAGAACGGTTTAACAAAATAGCATATTGCTGATATTGTTCCAGATATATAGGCAAAAAAATGAGATTTAACTTTTGCGGTTAGATCCATGTTCTTTTGTAGTAGACATAGCTCCATCAGGCACAATGGCTTTGTTACAACACTTTTTATTCAGGGCAAAAGCTTTGAATATTCAGCAGGGCTCCAGGCTAGTGATTCTGTTGCAGCTAGGTTTCTTGTCTTCCAGGAAGCCCTTGACAAAGGTCACAAACAATTTGCTCATTCCTCTTATTAAAATAAAGATGGAAAGCATTGATGATAGCTCTGCCCAGCAGCTAACTTCATCATCTGTAGCGGTTCCAACATATGCTTGTGAGATAATGAAAAATATAGCATTAAACACAGTGGCAGATTGAATCTTGTTTCAGGGTAAATATAGTAAGTCATTTTTTTTTCCTTCTCATTTCCTCAGAACCTGTTTAGCATTAGACTGTTAATATCATCACTGATACATGACAAAACTATTGCCTAATATACTGCATTGCAAGCCAACCTCCCCCCCAGAAGTGAGCAATGACAAAGTACGAACATTATCCAGGCACTCACAGTAATGAAGTGCTCGAAGCCAGCCCTCTTCCAGCATGTTTCCATCTGCAGACCTTCAAAGAACCTGGAGTTAGATTGAGCCGAGTGCCTCTACACCTCTTTCTGGGTCAAGTTCAAGGCATGGGGTCATTCTCCTCTATCCTGCCAATGAGGGGAATGGATATGAGGAGACAAAGTTGGATATTGCAGGTTAACAACTGGCTGTGCCACTGGTCTTGGCAACTAGGTTTTGGTTTCTAGGACCATGGGACTCTGTTTAAAGACCAGCACCTAGTGGGGAATGACAAGAGCAACTTCAGCAAGAGGGGCATACGTGACCTTGCCAACAGGTTGGCCAGCCTGGTTAGGAGGGCTTTAAACTAAGCAAGAAGGGGAAGAGGAGTGTTATATGGACAGAGCAATCAGTGTGATGCAGCCAATATCAGAAAGCGTCTAGTGGGAATATGGTAGTGGGGAAGCAAATAGGAGATATGATTATACCTCTCTTTCACCTCTCCCAGGAAACCTGCAGGCTCAATTACTTCCCTGAAATGCCTGTACCTCAGTGCACGCAGCATGGGGAATAAACAGGAGGAACTGGAGATGTGTGCAGTCCCAGGGTCATGATCTCATTGTAATTACAAAGACATTGTGGGATAGCTCACGACTGCCTTGCTGCCATGGAAGGCTATGTGCTCTTTAGGAAGGGCAGGCTGAGAAGGCGAGGTGGTGGAGTTGTTCTTTATGTGAGAGAGCAACTGGAATGCATGGAGCTCAACCTGGGAGTGGAGGATGAGCGAGTTGAGAGCTTGTGGGTAAGGATTAGAGGGCAGGCTAATGTGGGAGACACTGTGGTAGGCATTTGCTACAGGCCAGTTGATGAGGAAGAGGAAGTTGATGAGGCCTTCTACAGACAGCTGGAAGTAGCCTCACGGTCACAGGCCCTGGTTTTCATGGGGAACCACCCTGACATCAACTGGAAAGACAACACAGCCAGGCACAAACAGTCCTGGAGGTTTCTGCAGAGCATTGATGATAACTTTTTAACACAGATTGTGGAGGAGCCAACGAGGAGAGGTGGGCTGCTGGACCTCATACTAACATGCTGGAGATGTGAAAGTGGCGGGGAGCCTTGGTTGCAGTGATCATGAGTTGGTGAGTTCAGGATCCAATGAGGAGAAAGCAGGACCGTAAGTAGCTTTGCAACCACGGAGCTCAGAAGGGCCAACTTTGACCTCTTCAGAGGCCTCCTCAGAAGAATCCCGTGGGCTAGAGTTCTAGAAGGAAGGGGATCCAAGAGAGCTGGTCAGTATCCAAGCAGCACTTCCTCCACGCTCAGGAGCAGTGCATCCCTTTGAGTAAGGAGTCAGGCAGGGAGGGCAGGAGGCCTGCGTGGATGAGCGAAGAGCTGCCCAAAAAAGGCACCATACAGAAAAGGCACCATACAGAAAGTGGGAAAAAGGACAGGCTCCTTGGGAGGAATATAGGAATGTTGTCAGAGAATGTAGGGATGTGACAAGGAAGGCTAAGGCACATTTGGAATTAAATTTGGCAAGGGATGCTAAACATAACAAAAAGAGCTTCAAATATATCAGTAGCAAAAGGAAGATCAGAGAAAATGTGGGTCTGCTGGTGAGCGGGCTGCGTGCCCTGGTTACAAAAGACACAGGAAAAAAACAGAGTTATTGAATGCCTTCTTTGCTTCGGTGTTTACCAAGAGCAACCCAGACCCTAGGGACAAGAGAAGAAGCCTGGAGAGAGGAAGACCTGCCCTGGGTAGAGGAAGATTGGGTTAGAGAACACTTCGGTAAACTTGATGCACACAAATTCATGGCCCCTGATGGGTTGCACACAAGGGTACTGCAGCAGCTGGCAGATGTTATTGCAAAGCCGCTCTCCATCATCTTTGAAAGGTTCTGGAGAATGGGGAAGGTGCTGGAGGACTGGAAAAAAGCCAGTGTCACATCAGTCTTCAAAAATGGCAAGAAGGCCACCCAGGCAACTACAGGCCAGTCAACCTCACCTCCATTCCTGGAAAAGTCATGGAGCAGCTCACTCCAGCTGTTGTCTCCAAACATATGGAGGACAAGAAAGTGCTCAAGAGTAGTCAGCATGGATTCACCAAGGGGAAATCTTGCTTGACTAACCTGATAGCCTTCTATGATGGAATGACCAGCTGGATAGATGAGGCGAGAGCAGTGGATGTCGTCTATCTCGACTTCACCAAGGCTTTTGACACCGTCCCTCACAACATCCTCCTGGGCAAGCTCCGGAAGTGTGGGATAGATGAGTGGACAGTGAGGTGGATTAGGAACTGGCTGGATGGCAGGGCCCAGAGAGTGGTGATCAGCGGTGCAGAGTCTAGTTGGAGGCCTGGAGCTAGCAGTGTCCCCCAGGGGTCAGTCCTCGGCCCAGTCCTGTTCAATTTATTCATCAATGACCTGGATGAAGGCACAGAGTGCTCCCTCAGCAAGGTTGCTGATGATACCAAACTGGGAGGAGTAGCCGATACCCCAGAGGGCTGCGCTGCCATCCAGAGGGACCTGGACAGACTGGACAACTGGGCAGTGAGAAACCTCATGCAATTCAACAAGGCCAACGGCAAGGTCCTGCACCTGGGGAGAAATAACCCCAGACACCAGTACAGGCTGGGGACTGACCTTCTGGAGAGCAGCTCTGCGGAGAAAGACCTGGGTGTCATGGTGGACGACAAGTTGACCATGAGGCAGCAGTGTGCCCTCATGGCCAAGAAGGCTGCGTTAAGAAGAGCGTCTCCAGCAGGTCAAGGGAGGTGATCCTGCCTCTCTACTCAGCCCTAGTGAGGCCAGAGAGTCCAGCACAGGGCTACAAGGATGATCAGGGGCCTGGAATATCTGCCCTGTGAGGAAAGGCTGAGAGAGCTGGGCCTGTGCAGCCTGAAGAAGAGAAGGCTGAGAGGGGTCTTGATCAGTGTATACAAATTCAGGGGTGTTGAACTAGATGATCTCTAGAGGTCCCTTCCACCCTTAATGCTTCTATTATTCTATGAAGTACCTTAAGCAAGGGAGTGAGGAGGATGGGGTAAGCCTCCTTTCAGCGGTAGCCAGAACAGGGCTAGAGAAAAGAGCCACAAACTGAAGCATCAGAAGTTCCACCGCAACTTAAGAATGTTTTCCTTAACAGTTTTTTCTTAAAGGTGCTGTTATCACAAACCTGGACAGTATTTCTCTACACTTTCCAGTATTCCCAGGAGAAACAGAAATACATAAATTTTCAAAACAGAAAAGATCTCTTGGATTATCAATCCTAGCTTCCTACTCCATGACAGTTGCAGAAAATCACAGAAGAGAAAAAAAAAAAGTATGCTTAAAACAAAAAACCCCACCAAAGTATTGTGGATTTCCACGTCCTGCAACAAAGGCAGGAGAGATGGAATTAAGTGTCAGACAGTTATCGGGGGGTGGGGTTTTTATTTTAAAGACACCTTTATAGGCGTTTTCCAGGCTTTAGATGAAACCAAACATACAAAACTCCGAAATGTTTCTGGAATATGGTTATTGAACAATTGAACAGCAAGAAATTTACCAATGAGCTTTGGAAGCATTCAGACAAAAAATGCTGCCAGTCTGACCTTTTTTTTTTTCCATGGTATACTTGATCATAAACTATTACCATTATTTTCCTTCTTCCTAAACTAAATTCTATATAAAAAAGTGGAGTCACATGCAATTCTCAACAAAACCAAATAATAATAATAAAAATCCTCACCACATTGCCCAACGGCATTTTTCATACAAAAGTAAGTTCAAGGTAGGGTTGATCGGTGCTCCCTATGCTGCTTGCTCAAGTGGTTTGTAGCTTTGCACTACCCACGTACTGAGCTGTCGCCACCTGGCAAGATTACATGCTAAGCTTCAAATTTTAACACTATAGCAGGAATTTACTCCAGATCGCAGATTCCAATAAATCTTTTCCACACAGCAGACCCACCTTTGTAGTATGAGATCTATTTTGAGAGGAAGAGTCCATAAAATAGAGCCCTTGGATACTGGCACTAGATAAAGGAAGGCTATTAAATAGACAAACTAACCTATGGTATCTCCCCTGTGATGGACCTACTTTGGAAAGCAAGACTGGGATAAGCAGTTAATGTCAGAGTCCTCCACCTATCGGCTAGAGTTCTAAAGAAGCTCTTAGAGCACTGCAGAAGCGTCACCAGCACATCGGCTGAGTGCTTCAGCTTGGGTTGCTCTACAGAATTTACGCCCAGGAAAAGCAAAAAGCTTAGTCTTGGTCCATCCGGAGCATTCCCCAAACTGCAGGTGATGAACAGTGTGCTGTTCTCCTCGCATGTCATCCTCAGTGATGTGTAAACTACACATAAGAGATTCACTTTCAGGAAATACCTACAGAACAGCAGGAAATGAATTGGCAAAATATTTCTTTCAATTGCATCATGTTACAAGCAAGTCTGAAATAGAATCACAGCACAGCCATCACTGGGGCTGAACAGCTGAACAGCAGAGCTGTAACAGCCTCAGCAGAGAACACTGCCTTGTGTTTCTCCTAATTCTAACTGGGCCATCGCCTGAGGCATTTCTGCCAATGATTCGTTACCCAGATGTGAAATTATGAATGCCAAGAGTTAATTTTACAGTTTCTCTCTCTCTTTTCTATTTAAAAAATAAATAAATAAAAGACAAGCAGTCAGAAAGAGGTGGGAAAAGCTGTCACATTGCATAGCCACGCAAGCCCCCAGCCCAGCCCTTGTTAAATAACGCATTCATGGGTTAAATGCAATCAGGTCAGGAGCATGGTGTCACTTTACAGCAGCTGACATTCTGGCCCCATATATTCTGTACCCGGGTTTGCATGAATTGTCAAGCATCCTGTTAACTGTGCCCTATTGCTGGTGCTCTACAAGAACCTAGCACACACACACAAATAAGCAGCACACTTTCTGGAGAAACTTCATGTTTTTCCTCACAACTTGTAAAACCAAGATGTGCAAAATTACTCCCAAATTGCTACATGTGGAGAAATAAAGACAGATTTCAGGTTTCTGACAGATGCAAACTGAAAAGTAAGGCTGCTCATGTGTCTCATGCTTATGTTATTAATATTATTCTCTTCTTCCTTATGGCTTATTTACCCTTGCTCTGGCCTTGATATTATGACCTTGGACATATTTTGCAAGCTCAAGCAGTGAGCCAAAGGTGATGGATGCATGGACTTGGCTCATTCCCAGTAGTATGCACACACATTATATTGGTACTGTTTACTAACAAAGTGGAAACTGCTGAATTAAATGAGCAGGAAGACAAAAAACTTATGAAGCAGCTGCTATAAACTTTCCAGACTGGGAGACCGAGAAATCAAATTTGGAGGAGAAGCAACTTGTTGAAACCTTGCTCAGGCTGTTTTACTACTATTTAGGAGTGCCCAGGGTGAGGGCATTTCTCAAAGGCAGCCAACAGCATTCCTCTTACCTTAAGAAATAAGAGTGCTATAGCTTCCAGATTCCATATTACCTGGAAACAGGTAATATACTGTTAATCAAGCAACTACGAAGAAAACCATGGCTCTTCAAACCCAGGCTTGAGCTGACCTGTGCAGCGCAGCACAGACGCTGAAACCAGCATTGATATGACAATAGCCAGGAAAATGCCATGAGTATTTTGCTTCTTCATGACTACCATATTCATCCATCTGCACATGCCCCATCACTGAAACAGAAGTCAAAATCCCCTAAACCCTAAAGCGAGGGAAATCAGAGGAGCAGAAGAGGTAGTCCAGAGCCCCAGACACAGAACTGAATTCTATAGTATCCTTTATCACACTCATCTCTTCATTGCTCTCCTTGAGGCATTCTAGGCCTTGTCTTTTGATTATAGCATGGACTAGTAGAAAAGTAACATGGTCAGTATGCCAGTTTTTTTGCCCCTTCCCTCCTCCTGGCTTTCTACCTTCCGTCAGTCCTAGTATTAGAGATGGAAAATCTCTGAAGACATGCAGAACAGGGAGGGGACAAAAAAAAACAAACAAAATGAAAGAAAAATCCCCCCTCAAACATAAATGCACCACCCCAGTCTCTTCCTCGGTCAGGTTGGGCCAGTCACAACAGTGAAGAGTCTTTCATTTGAAGAAATACTTTCAACATATCCTCAAGCCTCCGATTAGAGCAAACCTTTCTAATAAATACCCCCTGACAAACCGCAGTGGCTCCCTCCTCCTCACCCTAATTAGGGGTGGCAGCTCCACTACATTAACCAAGTGAGGCAGCAGACTAGTGACCAACATGTCATCTTTCTTTTCACTGCTGGATGTTTTGCACTTCCTATTTCCATTGAATTGCTAAGGGTGAAGCTGAGAGACAGCACACCACCCCGAGAGAGACATAACCTGCCAAAAAGCAGAGAAAGGCCAATATTCAAAATAAGCATCATTTTTCTGGCTTGAATAAGAGGAGCCAAAAACTAGTTTGCAAATGATGAAGTGCTATTTGGGAGCATCTTTCTCAAACAAGACACCCTGCCTACGTTCATCATGTTGAACTGCTTTGCACACAGCTCCTGCAGCACGAGCATGGAAAGTAACCTTGCTAACTGCTTTGGCAAACTGCAGGAGAATGGAGGTACTGAGGCTTTTCCACTAAGAGTTGTGCTCAACGCCACACTCACCCTTGAAAAAAAAAAATCAGAGGAAAAGAAAAGTACTTACTGCTCCAACACTTCTCATTTTGACTAGGCATTAACTCCGATAAGCAAATGCAATCCTTGGGACAGATCAGAAGCAGGTCAAGGCAATAATCGCTATTACAGGCAGTCATACTATATGGTAAAATGGAGGTGCCGTGGGACAAAACAGAAGCATGTAATTAAGCTAGCCTTGATCACTGGTCAAATGCCAGAAAGGTGAGAGCTTCACCTCAAAAGCTCAATTAAATGCCTGATACTGAATCTAGTGGACATTTTCCTGCAAGGACTCTCACTTTGTCACCTTATATGACATGAAAAGCACCAGCAGAAAACAAGGAAGTAGATTCACCCATGCCTTATGTTCAACCCTGAAGTCTTAGAAGACAATATCACTTCAGCTGCAGTAGTAGCTTCCACAGACCTACTCAGTGCTGCTTTTTTTCCCCCACTTCACAGAGCACTCCCATGTCAATGCTGGACCTGGATTTTTCCTCCATTTAGTTGTAGTCAGTACCTTGAAGCCTTAATACTATCTGCCAACTTTGGGGGTAATTGCCAAAACTTGAGAGGCCTCTGTATCAGCTGGAAAACATAAAAGCCAAAATGAAGGCCTGCATTAATTCCACCCAGCAAGCTCAAGCCACAGTCAATCATATTTAATGAAATATTCGAGCTAAAAAGCAGTAATTAGTTTTTCTATTTTTCAAAAAGTTTACTCAGTTGACAAACTGATTTTAGTAAGAGCTCTCTGAGGTGGAAAAACATTTGTCTGATCCAGATCCCCTCAACAGGGCAACTGGACGCCACACCCTCAACTGTCAGCATTCCTGGCACTGAGAATACATCGGTAGAAAAGCTATCTGCAACTCAACCATTGCCAAATTGTGCAAATGACCAAGGGCACTGCAGCAGCCAGCTCACACCTTCCCTTCGTTTGGGCTTGTCATTTGAGCACCAAGTCACTAAGTGTTCACACAAGTGTTCGCTGCAATAGATTGTTCTTAATTTTACCAGACAACTAATTATAAGAGGAATGATATAATGAAGTTTGGAACTAAGTTACAAACTGACAAACTGAGCAATTTACAAATATAATCTTACCCTAGATATGCCAGAAACTATAGATTTCAAATACAACCGCTGTAATTTTAACACCGATTAGAGCAAGGGGATGTACGTTTTTTAAATACTCACTAGTGTGTGAGTGAGGCTGTGTTTATAGAACCAGCAAGACATGTCCAAATTCCCCTTTTCTTTAAGATGCAATACCAAGTGCACTATTTGTCATTCTGTCCACCCAATCATCCCCAAAGAGTAAACTGATAGGCAACATAAGGGCAACTGATTACATCAAAAACAGTGCATAGAACAAACTACTATATCACTAAAGCTGTTAGAGACCTGACTGATCCTTGTTATCCCACCACACCATCTCAAAGTTACTTAGTCTTAACAGGAGTTGTTTTCATCGTTTCGTCCTACAAGCAGACTGTTTCAGAAACACTCTTCTGACAATTAGGAACCTTTTTTTTTTTTTTTTTTCTCCATTGACTCAGCTCATAGCCAGTCTATACATGCTCCTTCTTGTGCCCATTTCACCTCTGGCTTAAATAGCCCATTTCCTTTGACATCCCAATGAACAGCTACCAAGCTTATCTTTCCAGACGGGTCTCAGCATATGAGCACTTGAACCCTTCATTTACTGTCATCCTCATTTTCCTTATCTGTTCCAATCTGTGGTCTTCTTTCTTGAAGAAAGCTCAGCAGGATCATTGAAGCCTTATCTGTCTTCTACAATGTTTCCCTTCCTTTACAAAAACTAAAACAATTAAGAGAACATATTAAGAAATAATATCTCTGATTTTTAGCCCATTTCTAAACCTTTTAAATGGGTTTCAACAGTATAACAAGCCTTAGCTGCTTGGTACAGAATGACTGCCTACAGCCAAAGCAATTTTCCTAGGCGATCGCAACACCCAAGAAAAACAGTTGTAGCAAATCATTTTCCTCTTAAAAAAAAAAAAATTATTTTGAGTGATTATTAGAAGCTATTTAAGCCATTTAGAGCAGATAACAGAAGCAAAATTAATTCTTGGGTATCATACGACACACAAGTGTATCAAATAAAATTTTTCAAGAATCATCTAAAGCAAATAATATTCCTGACTCCCTCTCACTTCAATAGGACCTACATGTATAGGCTGCTCTGATCCTATTAGCTCTATTTGAGCTGGAAAGTAAACACATATTTAATATCATACTACAGATAAAACATTTACAGGCATTTAAGTGGTCTAGGCCCTAACTGCAGAGGCCTTCATGAGTCCCACAAATGCTAAGCTGCAAATTTGTGCTGCAGCTCAGAAGTTTTCTCTCTCTAGCCAAGAGGAAACAAGTATGCAAAAAGCTTTCAAACTCATTTTAAATTATTATAGAACAAACGTCAACACAGATTATCTTCTTTCTCTGTTACAGTTTGCCACAACAAACACTCCATCAGGCCCAGAGGAGTATACAGATGTTACTTGAGTGAAGGGACCATCTTTCAAGGGCCAGTTGCAAAATGACACCACCACTTTGTCACACCAGATTCCCACTTAAGGCCAAGTTGGAAATCCTTAATAAAGGAGCACTCTGCAGATGGCAACATTTACACATTATGCTTATCACCTTTAGAAAACCTAGGAGGCTAGAAAGAGTTCAGAATGTACCTCGCACTATCATCCAACACCTTATCAGCCAAGTTAAAAAGCATCCCTACTTGGTGGTGCTTCAGTCAAGCTCAGACTGCCTATCCCATTCCCTCTATCCTGACATCCATGGCAGCAGGCTTTCTCTGGCCATCCCACATAGCACAGAGAGACTTTTTGTCCTGCTAACTTGCATTATCAGAGATACTCTTTTAAATGGGATCATTGCCAAACAGACACTCAGAGTCTAACTGCACCATTGAAGAACTCGGGATCAGTGCAGGTATCCACAGTGACTGTGGCCCACAGAACTGCAGAGCTTCACTAGCAGCTTCTTCCTGCAGTACCAAACCTGCCAAGTAGCAGCAGTTCTATCAGAGCTTCTCCTCCTTCTTCATGCCACAGGCTCAGCCAACAGCCTGTCACAGCCTTAGAGGAAAAAGTGCCGATTTCCACTCAGCAAGAGAAAGGTGGCAGTGCACGTGTCCCATACAACAGCAGCATCAAGAAAGTATCAAAGAAACAAACCAAAAAGTACTACCTAGGACACACCTATGTGCAAATACAACATGACTAGACCCATAGACTAGCTGTACTATGGAGGACTTTAATATTCTGTGAGACAAATACTGTTTACTGTTCAGTTAACCACTCACATCATCAATACTGGTTCCTGCTCACCTTTCTCCTGTTTCTGGCTCAAAGCAAGAGCTTTTCAACTGCTGGATAAAATACAGCCATAAACAGTACAGCCAGATTCATGAACAGACACAGGTTAAAAAGCTAGCTACTCTCAGCGTGCTCCCTTACTCCCTTGAAACTCCATATCCAAATAGCAGGATTAACATCCTCCTCACCCCCCACTTCTAGATAATAAAACCTCCCCATTTTGTTGTCTTCTAAAGCCTCCTCTCCCATCTCCTTGTTTTCCCTTCCTTCCACGCAGCCCATGCAGCAAAATATAAATAAATAATCTCTCCATCTTTCTTGCAAGCATGTGTTTATCCCTTTATTTTTAAATGTTATGGCTTCCCAACATCTGTCTCTGTGTGGTATAATCTTACTGATGAAATATTTCATGTTTTCCTTGAGCTCTCGTCAATATGTCTCCATGTTATCAGCTTAGCAGATGAAGACGCATAAGGAATAACCTCAGCTTACCTGGGTGATTTCTTTGTAAGTACATACTTACTGCACTCCAGGACAAGAGTTATAGCAATTTTAGCAGTGCAACTCAACTTCTCTCTGTAACAAAGTATGTTATTTCTTTTATGACAATGACTGTTTCTCCACATTTTTCCCCTTTGAATCTTTATCTCCAAGCTCTTCACACTGGATAGCAGATTTCCCAATTCCATTTTACATGTGGGGAAAAAATAAATTCAAAGAGCCCAAAGCCATCTGGAATTCCAGTGGCATAGTCAGGAACTGAACCCCATTCTCCTGTAATAAAGCCATTCTCGTCTACTAAATCGCAGCTGACTGTCTGTCCACACAGTCCTTAGCCAGATGATTACTGTAATGCCCATTTTCACTAGGGAGACTGAGTGGCATGCTTTTGCTGCTTAGTTAAGATCATCCGCTGAATACATGTCACTGTCTGGAACAGCAATAGTCCAGTAATTACATCCCCGTAGTGTATTAACCACGATTGCCTTGGATTAAAATCCATGGCCCTTTTATAACCTTACCTAGGCGGTATCCAAAAAGAACCAAAAGCCTACATGAGAGCCCACAGAAATCCCAGAAGAGTTTCCCAGAGTAGAAATGGACTCAGAAGCAATTCAACAAAATAAGGGGGGTGGCTCTGCATCTTGATCACAATTTTTTTTTTCCTCTAAAAATCCAGAACCTTATAGAAAATGCCTTTATGGGGTAGAGAATATGGAAGGGGAGCGGAATATGGTTATTTAAGAGGAAAGGAAAAAAAAACCCCACAAAACACAACATCTAGAAATGCAGATGTGCTTTTAAGCCAAATGGAATGGCATGCTTACGTCTACTTGCCTCTTCCTCAAAATGCTGGAATCAACAGAAGTGTGATTTTTTTATTATTTTTAAGAAGGTTCAGACAAGTTACTGTCTACTGCTTTGTTTTTAGTCCATACGTTCTTCTGTCTAGCAGCAAAATCCAAGGCCACACAAGACTCAAAAGTTTAAACTGGGCCAAGTAGAGTCCATGGTCTTGATCATAACAGTCCAGGACACACATTTCCCTTTGTTCAAAGCATGGTGAAACCAGCACTAGCGAAACCAGCCTTCCATCCATCCAGGACTTCCTCCTCCTGTGCTTGATATGGGGGGGAAAAAATAAAAGAAAAATAATCTGTGTGCTCAGGACAGAGTCCTTAGTTGTTTGGAACTGTGCAGACTACCTAACAGATTCAAAATTAGGTGTAGAAAACTGCTCCTAAGCCTTGTCAATGATACCTACAGTTCTTGAAACAGACTTCTAGGTCTAATTCCCTTGTACACTTTTGGAAGTTTCACACAATAGAGACGTCACTCCATAAACCGTAAAACACGGTAAGATTTCCCCAAGTGCTTCTCCAAGGCGTTATCCCGAACTCAGAGGCAGATCTCCCACTAAACCAAATCGACCACAGTTGTCAGAAATCTAGAAGTTCATGAACATCCTCTTCCCTCTCACCTCAAATCCTTTTTCCCTACTCTCGTTTTGCATTTTTGGGGGTCTCTTTCCCATTCCTAATAAGCCTCCCAGGACTTATAAAAACAAAGAATCTTTCTTACGAGCTTTTCAGCTTTCCTAAGTTCAACTTCCAAAAGTCTTCCTCCTGTTATGGTATAGGCACTTTTTGTGTCAGTCCTCCAACATAATTGGAGATCCTTGGCCTTAGCATTACACAGCAATAGCTCCACTGTATTTCACCAACAAAAGAAGAAGGAATAAGTCTTTCTTCATCACTTTGTTCCTACAGGATAGGGACAATCCCTGCCTATGGAGAAACAAAGCAAACAATCAACTCTGAGAAATTATTTTGACCCTTATCTAATGACTAGTATGGGAGGTAACAGCTCCAGGCAAAGTCTATGGCCGTTAAGGCTCAGGAGGAGGAACAGATCATTAATTGTATACAACCAAATCAAGTTTTTTGGTCAAGTCACCAAAACCATGTCATTCCTGGTCTTTGGGTTACATTCTTAGAAATAAAACATCAGTACAGTGAGGCTTAAGAGGGCAGGTACTGTGAGCAGCGGGTGCAGCTATCCTTGCAAGCCTGGCCTCCCTAACCACAGGCTCCACGCACATCAATGCCACGTCCTCTCTGTGCTGCATCAGAGTGGAAGGGAGATCAAAGCGGGTACCAAGGCGAAGAGGAAAAATCCTTAAAACTGTCTATGGAATGCACTCCTTTGCACAGGGGCTCTTGGACTGTGCTCACATGGTATAATTTGAGTTGTAAGGTAAGGAAGAATTGAGCCCAGTGTAAAGAATAGCTCTTCCTAACATATAGAAAGAGTTATTACTGAACTAAAGATATTTGTTGTATGCTAGGGTTTGCTGTTGGGGTTGGGGGCAGGGAGCTTTTTTATTTATTTGGTTTATAATCCTATCTGAATAAAGGTAAACACATAGGGATTATAAATGAAATAAATCTGAAGCAGAATAGAATGGGGGTGGTAGAAAAAAAATCTCAAGAGGGTCAGGAGATAATGAAGATTATACCTCAATATTGGGATTATGATGTTAGTTCTTTATTTCAATAAAACTGGATAGAGATCTTTTATATCAGGGACAGAGCTTAGCTGTAAGGACAAAGTAATCTTCTGGGAATTATGCATACAGGCTCGACATCATTTTTATTGGATGGCTGATGAACTGGAAAACTCCAGGATAGCCTGGTTTTAATTTGTAATCTTAATTTTCATATAAATCGGTACAGTTGGAGGAAGGGGGGCAGATGCAGAGGGACTCTGATGCTGTGCTAATATTGTAGCATTAAGACAGCACATGCATTAAGGCTACAACTGTAACTCATCTAGTATCTGATCCTGTCTTTTTGTCTATCCATCTGTCTCCCATCTTTGCATCTATCTATCATTTAAAAAAAAGAAAAAAAATATCTCAGCGACCACCCAAGACAACATTAATGTAACATTCCATACACCTTGTCCAAGAACTACCCACAATAAATCCAGAAATGGCAGGTTGCTCAGTAGGAGGCAGTGGTGTGAAGAAAGATGATCCAGACAAGCTTCATGCTTTGGAATTAACTCCATCCTGTCCCTTTGATCTGCAATAAACTATCACACTTCTGTGAAAAATAATACTCTGTTCATGGCTGTGAACATCGGGTCACCGAAACAAAGGTCCCAAGCCCCATTTTGGCACCTGGGCACTACAGCCCCAATTGTTAAGTAGCCACAACTCCTGTATTAGGCTGTTGGGGAAAGATGAGGGCAGAGATTCAAGTAACCTTGGACAAAATTTTACATGTAATTCCTTAAACCTGTGGCCACGTACTTTCAGTCCTAGAAATTTCAGCTCTGAAGCGTTGCAGTCCTTCAAAGCCCCACTACACACAGCAAGTGATAGGTTCAGCTTGAACTGTGCTGAAATCACAGTATCAAGCCTTGTAGAGAGCCAATACCTGCTTCAGCAACTGATGGCCTTAATAAACAGGACACAAGATAAGAGGCATCAAAAGGTGAACAGTTCTGTCAAAGGAGATTTATTTGTCCTGAAGAAGAAAATGCTGCTTACATAAATAAGGGTCTCAAGTTGGACAACTATCAGGAGTAACTACTCAAGAATAGATGCATTAAACCACTCATACTCTGTTGAGTAAGAAATGGATCGAAATACTCATGCTATCCCCCAGCTTCCCATAATATTCCTCTATCTCTTGATGAGAAAAAACACAGCCTCAATAGAATAACTCTGACAGCCCTTACGAAAGCGGCTATCACAATGAAAGAAGCCCTTAATTCCTTAGCACTAGAGCATCAAAGCAAGATTTCCAGAGGTAAAACTGAAGTGCTACTGTAAAATTGAGAGAATGAGCTGTTTATTTAAAAAGTCTGCTGGAGAGTCAAGTGAAAAGAGAGAATGACAAGAGAGTCTGATGCACTCAACATAATCTTAAAGTGTCAATTTATTTCATTAGTGTGAGGAATGCCTTAAATGAGTTGCAACTCCTGCTTTTGTTCTTGAGATGATGTTGCAACATGCTGACAGAAATACTGCACATGCAACCTAATGAAAAGGCTACTGTTTCTCCCTGTTCCACAAACATATACCTCCCATCAAGCACTTCCCCCACCTCAGTCCAGTCGGGGCAGCACTCTGGGACAGTTAGCAAGTCACTGAAGTGCGTTTGTACGAGCATCAGTACTACTTGCTGCAATGGACAATCGCTACAACCTGGGGAGGCTATGGAGAGCCAAACCAGACCATGGCACTTGATAAAACAAAACAAGAAGCATTTGATGACACCTTATGTCAGCAGCGAGGAGTAAGAAGCATTTGAAGAAATAACTGCAACACTCCTGTGCTAAGTTCTATGCAAAGAATATTGGACATCTGAAGAGACAGCATCTTATTTTCAACAAGTGGCTAACACTTCCCTTGTGTGTTGCAGCAATCTTATCAGTACAGATAAAGGAGAACAGAAAGCGTAGCACTGAAGACATACAGTGACAAATACATCCTGATCAATCCACGTGTATAAGTGCAAAGGAGACCAAGATAATCAAGTAGTTCTCGCATGGACTCTACCTACTCCTCATACTCATCCTGTCCCTAATCATATGCAGAAGAGTACATGTTCCAGATAAAAGCACTGGAAATAATCACAGGTTCACTGTAAAGGCTTGGGTTTGTTTGTTTGTTTGTTTTTTCCCTCCCTATAATTACAGGTGATCATTTAAGTAATACGTAGAAAATAAACAGGGAAATTAACACACAGAGAAGATTATGCTCAATAAGACTGAAAGGCAACAAAGTTGTAGGTGAAAAATAAAATCCTTCATATTATTTCCAATTTATCCTTGAAACTTATTGCAACCAATATCAGTATTTACAAAATATGACAGCAAAGCTTTATTACTCTATAGCAAACAGTTAGCAAACTGTTAGTATTAGCCACTTTTCATACTGACATTTAAAAACAGGTCTGTACCAACATGATACCAAAATACTGATGCTGACATCTACAACTCGCATGCTTTGCTTTGTCATTTTGCAGTTGTCCATTCAGGATTTTTTTTTCCCCCTTTCACATTTAAAATATCTGGTTTTCCACAGGCATCTCCTACCAGCAATCATACACAGGATTACCATATAATTCAATTCAACATTATATGCTACTTCATGATTACAGGAGTGTTACGAATGCATGAAGCTTTCAAGACATTGATTTTACAGCCCTGCTATCACCACATGTGCATTGGTGATTTTAAAATAACAATTTAATAAGCATATCCTAAAACTAAAAAGCAAACCATGAAATACATGAGGAAAATTAGGATTCTTTACAAAATGACTACTGGTCCCCATCATCTGCAGTCTCCAAGTAAAAGCTGAATAATGGTCTGAAATGGTGGATTTTCCCATTAGTTTTATGCACTATGAGAACCTCTGTGATACATTTTTTTTTTTCAACCATTTGCTAAAAAGTACTAAATTAAGAACATGCACAGCAAAACTCTCTCCTGGTTTCTCTGCTTGCACCACTTCTCACTAGCCCATCACATTGCTCCTCAGCTGTGACCAGGGCCTGAAATACATCCTTGGTGACAGCCCAGAGCCAAAGGGACTGCACCACATCCTTCAGCAAGGAAGCAAATCGAGTCCTGGCACAAAGCCCAGGACCATGCCCTGGGGACAGATGGTACACCGCCTGCTGGAGCAGAATACAGACTTTTCTGGGTCATGTGAACTCTTCTGGCAATGAAGCTGCAAAGTTTACCTTGATATTTTCAAACTCTTCAGAAAAAGAGAAAGCTCAAGGAGAAAAAGCAGACCCTCCATTAGTTAGGTTCTAGAAACTGACAGTGAGAAGCACAAAAATCATAGATAAAGACCAGAATCAAGATCGGTGCCCCGATCTTGAAAATAACACAGAAAAAGCAGAGTTGCTCAATGCCTTCTTTGCTTTGGTGTTTACCAAGGGCAGCCCATTAGAGCCCCAGGCCCTAGGGACAAGAGAAGAAGCTGGTGGAGAGGAAGACTTGCCCTGGGTAGAGGAAGATTGGGTCAGAGAGCACCTAAGGAACCTCGATACCCACAAATCCATGGGCCCTGATGGGATGCACCCCAGAGTGCTGCGTGAGCTGGCAGAGGTCATAGCTAAGCCGCTCTCCATCATCTTTGAAAGATCCTGGAGAATGGGGGAGCTGCCGGAAGACTGGAAGAAGACCAATGTCACACCAGTCTTCAAAAAAGGCAAGAAGGAGGACCCAGGCAACTCCAGGCCAGTCAGCCTCACCTCCGTCCCCGGAAAAGTGATGGAACGGCTCATACTGGCCGTTGTCTCCAAGCACGTGGAGGACAAGAAGGTGCTCAAGAGTAGTCAGCATGGATTCACCAAGGGGAAATCTTGCCTGACTAACCTGATAGCCTTCTATGATGAAATGACCGGCTGGATAGACGAGGGGAGAGCAGTGGATGTCGTCTATCTCGACTTCACCAAGGCTTTTGGCACCGTCCCTCACAACATCCTCCTGGGCAAGCTCCGGAAGTGTGGGTGGACAGTGAGGTGGATTAGGAACTGGTGGACTGAGTGGACAGTGAGGTGGATTAGGAACTGGCTGGATGGCAGGGCCCAGAGAGTGGTGATCAGCGGTGCAGAGTCTAGTTAGAGGTCTGTAGCTAGCGGGGTCCCCCAGGGGTCAGTCCTTGGTCCAGGCCCGTTCAATTTATTCATCAATGACCTGAATGAAGGCACGGAGTGCTCCCTCAGCAAGTTTGCTGATGACACCAAACTGGGAGGAGTAGCTGATACCCCAGAGGGCTGCGCTGCCATCCAGAGGGACCTGGACAGACTGGACAACCGGGCGGTGAAAAACCTCATGCAATTCAACAAGGCCAAGTGCAAGGTTCTGCACCTGGGGAGGAATAACCCCAGACACCAGTACAGGCTGGGGACTGACCTTCTGGAGAGCAGCTCTGCAGAGAAAGACCTGGGTGTCATGGTGGACGACAAGTTGACCATGAGGCAGCAGTGTGCCCTTGTGGCCAAGAAGGCCAATGGGATCCTGGGGTGCATTAAGAAGAGCGTCTCCAGCAGGTCGAGGGAGGTGATCCTGCCCCTCTACTCAGTCCTGGTGAGGCCACATCTGGAGTATTGTGTCCAGTTCTGGGCTCCACAGGACAAGAGGGATGTGGAGCTGCTGGAGAGAGTCCAGCGCAGGGCCACAAGGATGATCAGGGGCCTGGAACATCTGCCCTATGAGGAGAGGCTGAGGGAGCTGGGCCTGTTCAGCCTGGAGAAGGGAAGGCTGAGAGGGGATCTAATCAGTGTCTTTAAGTACCTCAAGGGAGGGAGTGCAGAGGATGGTGCTGGTCTCTTTTCAGTGGTGGCCACTGATAGGACTAGAGGAAATGGCCGGAAACTGAAACACCAAAAATTCCATAGGAATTTAAGGAAAAATTTCTTAACAGTGAGGGTGACAGAGCACTGGAACAGGCTGCCCAGAGAGGTTGTGGAGTCTCCTTCTCTGGAGATCTTCCAAACCCGCTTGGATGCAGTCCTGTGCCACGTGCTCTAGGTGTCCCTGCGTATGCAGGGGGGTTGGACTAGATGATCTCTAGAGGTCTCTTCCAACCCTAAGCATTCTATGATTCTATGATCTATCTTGTCTATGGGGTAGCACAAAGAAACCTACTTTTCGTCCCTCCTAGGTGACTGCTGAGAAATGCACGACATCCTACTCAGCTAGGGGCTTTTTCAACACATATGCCCCATACTCTGCAAAAATAGTCCTTTTTGTGACCCAGATTTCCATGGATTGACATAAAGCACTGAACACAACAACCATCACAAAAACCAGCGAAGGTCATGAAAATAAGCCACCCAGTCAGCAGAGATGGACAAATCCAATTTCTCGGCCTTAATTTAGGGAGCTCATGTGTTTCACTACCTCTGCTCCTAATTTACCTAGGCAAATTACTCAATCACTTCTCTAGGATGGGAATCCAATATAACAACATCATTTCTATGACTCTTAACTTTAAGTCTTAGGCTTGCACTACTTCCGACTCTGTGTCTACACAGATTCCAGCTCACTCTACAGCTCTCCCTAGTCCTTGTTAGCTCTGGGCAGTGTTTCTATGAAATAGAGCGAAAAAGTCACCATAAATTAACATTTCTCATGCTAAATCTATGATGTGGATTGTATGACATGCTAAGCACAGTTACAAGAATAGCACAAGTTGGGTTACCTCTCAGGTCTCTTCTGCATCCCTTCTCCTAACCACTAGAGCCTTCTGTCATGGAGTCTTAGCGCACCACATCATCTCAATTACAAAAGCGGTCAGAATTACAGTGCTCTGCTAGCTGTCTCCTCTTGCTTTTACCTTCCTGTTAATTTCCCATCAATTGCAAGGAGAAGTAGCTAAAAGCTCCTTTGGGTTCCAGCTGTCATCTTCCCTCTTTATGCCATCTTTTCCTGCGATTTCAGGCTCGTTCATTCCAAATGCGCTTAGTTAAAAGCTTTTCTATTGGCTCTCAGAGCCAAGACTTGAGTACTAAGTAGCTTTCCCACTATGCCTGTCTAATCTTCCTATTTATCAACCTGGAGATTCCTCAGCTTTTCTAATCTTCCCTGAGAGCATATAATCCTGACAGCGATTTCCAAAGCAAGGGAGAGTTAAACTATTGATAAGTGCTATTTGTAATTTCTGGCCTTACTTAGCATATTTTGCTGCCACTCATCCAAAGCTGCATCAAATAGCACAACATACAGTTAAAATAGGCCCTTAACTCACTTCAAATATTTCATGGGGTCATTTTTTTTTTTTTACCCCAGCATGAACTGGAGTTCCTTCCTATTCCCCTTGATTTCAGGCTCTACAAGAACACTGCTTTATCTGCAGTTGGCAATACTATCCTGAAGATAGTTGAGAGGAAAACTATCATAAGCGGGAAGTCACACCCTTTTCTACAACAGGCCCATCAGGAGGTACAACTTTTCTTCCTGCTGTGCTAAGCACAGTATTTCCATCCTGAAAGTAGGCCTGCCCTTCATTTCTGTTTAGAGAGAACAAACTCCTCCCTGAATAATAATAATTTTTCTTTCACCGTCTGCAAGGGTGAGATAGAACAAAATTCAGGTTTCCTATAGACCATGGTCTCCAAACTATACCCAAATGCTTACACTGGTCTTAAAATAAAAAGGATGCACACTATTTCTTCTCCCCTTACTCAGAGTTGGGATTTAAGGAGAAAAACAGGATTAAAAAGACATCAATAACTTTTATACAGACAGATTTAAACATAAGGTAAACACAGATAGGTTTATGTTTTTATAAAAATACAAATATTTGCGCATTTTTAAATAATACACATAGAGAATTGTTTTGTGCCTCACACGGTCTTCTGGAGGTGCTACTTCTAAGCAAATTCATTCCAAGGTACATCCTGAATCACTCCGTCATGCAAGTTAGGCAGTGTTGCCCAGAAAAACTATCAATAGGATGCAATACCACCCCACAAGACAGCTTATCTTCATATGTAGTCTAGGGACTCCTTGCTTCAACTCAGGCCTTAATTAGGGGCTTTCAGTTAGACAGTAGAGTCACCAAGACCAGAAGACGCTGATGCCATCCTCAACAGGGCACTTGATGCCAAGTCAGATGCACAGATACAGCATTATTACCTTCTGATCCTCACCGACACCGTGAACAAAAGGCTGGGTACTGTCAGCCATTTGGCTTGTTTTCAAGGAAATTCCGAAGTGTTTAACTATCTCAGCTGTCTTATTGAAGTTATACACTGTGAATCAGCATTAACAAACTTCCTCTATCCTCTGTATTACCAGACTTTTCTGCTGTTAGCATACTGCCAGCAAAACTGTTTCATTTCTGCTTCCTTCCAAGCAAGAGGAGATACAAACAGAAAAGAATATAAACACCCATCCAATCTCCATACAATATCTTTTTAATCAAGATTCGCAGGTTAATCCTAGCTTTCGAAATATTATAATCATAGAACATTTTATATACTAAATTCATTCAGGAACTGAACATGAAAATATATAATCCTGTAAAGCTACAGAGAATTCTGATCAAAGCATAGCAGGTAAATCAAACCTGGAATGAAGAGATTAGAAAAGAAAGGTTACTGTAATATTCTTTCCTGTTAAGTAACAAGGAAGCAGATTTCACTGAATCTTGCTCTCTAATTCCCATCTGGAAAAGCAGTGTTGGAGGAATGAATAGGTTTGCAGAAATGCCTTTCATGACATCTGTAAAGTCAAAAAACAACAATCGCAGCCAATCATAATCCCTCATCTAGCAGCAGGTACTTCGCCCACAACCACAATGGTGCTGATCAAAAACAGGTATTTGGGATAGTTAGAACACACCCCATTTCTCCCATAATATCAAACACTAAAGCTGGTAATCTCAGAAGAATAGGCATCCTTGATTCCCACTAATTTCATTCTCAACTGGTCATCCAAACCCTCTGTGGGTAGCCTTGAAAAGCCTCTCCCATGCATGTCTTCTTTAAAGTAAGCCGAACTACATAGTCACAGTCTAGTTAAACCTTCAGGTCCACACTCTTGCAATTCAGCATGTCAGTGCAAAAAGTGCCTTTAAAAGGCCACATTTGCCACATTTGAAATACACCTGAGTGGCAAAACTCAGGAGCAGCTAGATCAACCCTTTCACCATATCCTCATCACCGAGTTGTTCAAAAGCTGTATACAAACCCCCAAAGCTTCTGTTATTTAAGTACGCATTCTGAGACCCAAAGCCTGTTCTTGTATTCCTGTTTTCATGCTCAATCACAGAGATTCAAGTTGATGATAGAATAGGGCCTAGAGGATTTAAGTTAGAGACAGCTAAACAATACTGCTCAAAAGACAAAGTAATTGATATTACCAAGACAAATGGAAGAAATCACAGACACTTCAGAGGTTCTGAGAAAGATGTCATCAGTTACTGCCCAAACACTGGAACCAAAAATTCATGAAAGATCTTAAAGGACTTCTGGATGTGGATATTATTTCACCCATTTATGTCTATACTAATCAGTGTTCTTACACTGTACTGTATCTGTCAATGAGCATGGATATATGATAACATTCAAGTGACAGATATATAGCTCTACTAACAATACACAGAGAAAACACAGCAAATGTATTAAAAGCAGGACCAGAAAAGCATATTCACCTCTAGTTCAACCCCAAAAGAACCTTTCATTTAAACAAAAAGGTTGTCACACTAATTAGAATAACAAGCCATCAGGAAATATGAACAGCTTTTGAAGAGACAAACTTTGGACACATTTAAGTACAAAGGACATTCTGGAATTACTATCATGAATAAACATGAAAAGCATATTCTTCAAACTGCATTAAGGGTAAGCCAGCACTTCTATTCAGTATTGCTTAGCATGCTCTGAGAAGTCTCCTTCAACCAATGTAGTATTAAACACACTTAAGTTATATATCCTTTATACATACACTTTTTTTTTTTTTTAAACAAAAAAGGTGATTCAAAAAGAGCTGTTCATAAGCTCTAAGCAAATGGCAAATTGCGAGAATGGTCAAGACAACATTTGCACTTTTCAAGTCTTCTGGAATTCACTTCAGTTACTTTTCTGGATGCTGAGCAGAACTGTCACATGACTTTAGCTAGTGCAGAAGAATTTATTCAAGTCTCAAATTTGATCACTTAATTTAATGCTAACATTCCTATCCTAATGAAAAAAGTTAACGTGGATTATTACTCAGCTCATTACCTTAAAATATTTTGTGCATCCTTTTAATATTCCAGTGCAGAAATAAACCTCAGTTTTTTTTTTTTTTTTTTTTTACTGCATAAGCAGCATCCTTCAGGAATTGTAGCAAATGAGTTTTGTTAAATTCATTCCATATTCTCTATTTAACTTACCAGCAGTTGCCTGAGAATAAGACGCTGGTTCCAGATGTAACAGATGCTTCTTCCACAGTCCACAAACGAAGCAAGATGAAGTGGCCATTGGAGGTGACCAAGAGCCATCGTAGCCAAAGCTGGTGGAGATTTGCCTATCCATCACAGAAACTTCTGCCAACTTGTCATGGTGGGGCAGAAATGCCACAGAAAGCTCAGACCTCAGCAGCAAATTTCATTTGCTTGGGCAGGTCACAGCCCATCTTTCCACATTTGCAGCCCTAAAAGCTAAGTAAGTACTTGTCAGAGGTTCCATTACAAAAATGATTTCATATTATAAGTAACGTTCTAACGGGAAGAACAACATACACAGGGTACCTGGTAGCTAGCCATACACAGAAGGGAAGAAATACATGGGAAGAATTAAATTATATTCCTATTTCAATGATGCTTATTTAATTGCACAAGCAATTAAGTCTCAATTTAAACAAAATATAAGTTTAGAGTTAAAAATTAAGGTTTCTTTCAGCTTTACTGAAATGGCTTTCCCCCTACTATGCTATTTACTTTCATGGTATCCTTTCTATTGATATTGTTACTATTTAACATCTACACTTAAAGATACCAGCTCTGCTTTCTCTTTAAGTAGTAGAAGAACCTGCACATGTAACAACCTGAAGCATCTGTTGTGCTTGTTCAATTTGAAAAGTACTCAAATAACAGAAAAAAATATGACAGTGGAAGTATCTATCAATTTCAACATGCTTTACACTACATCTACATACAGATACTATGAGAAAACAATTTTATAACCTACTAACATAATCTTCCAGAACAACCCAAGACACTTAGTCGTCTCTCATTCCATATTAAGTGCCAAGTAGTCAATGCCATTTCTATCAAACGCGTATGTGAAAAGCAATATCAAACGTAATACATATAAAAGAACTCATAAAAGCCCCACACTGGTGACCGTGCCAGCTAATCCTTTTCAAGGCAGCAGATATAAAAATTAAAGAAGATACTGCACTGCAACACAATTCCATTGCATGGACTCACCGTCACAATATGTCTTAAAAGCAAAAGCACAAATAGCTCCAAAAGAGGAATTAGATTTACTGATGGTTGACTCAGAATAAAGGATTATTAGCCACAAATCTTAAGCAAAACTGCTACCTCAAGAAGTTTCTAAATCTTGGACTGGCCAGAACTGTAACACGTCTTAACATTTGCCACATTCGTTTCTCACTTTTTCTAAGCACTCCCTTCTGGTTTACGTGAGATGGAAACAGCAAGTTGTGGTCCCTATTTCCTGCGGTTGTTTTCACATTCACTTTCATGGTGCTTGTGTTTGGCAAGATGTTCGTTCCACTGAAGCCTCATATGATTTCAGTAAAAAGTTCTTCCACCAAGGAGAAACTCCCTTCTAGTGGACTAATTATTTCTTCAAGGTCCCAGTCAAGCAATCCAGAGGGAGATCAGGCAGGATCCAGTCCAGAACAGAATGCCAACCTGGAGAAGTATCCAACATTCAGCTTCCATGCCAAATTCTTAGTATAGCCTAGACCTCACCACCAAATCCCAAGGAAAGCAAGAACTGTCGATTGTTAGGGTCTTACCAGCAGCAGGCATATTGTCTAAGTCTTACAAGAAACTTCCAGATCCCAAGTTCTTTTGCTACTCTTGGCCCTTTTGCATACTCGAACAATTTCCAATCCAGCCTTTCCCTCTCAACAACAGGCAAGCCTGTAGAACCTAGGCATAAGCACTCAGCTGAAGCATCACCAATACAAGTTTCAGAACAGTGTGCTGAAAGGGAACTATACCACACTAAAACATTCCATCATCACTTTATCTACAATTACAGCTAAAGAAGCTTCAACAGTTCAGTGCTCCTGAGTATTGAGTTAATTGAGAATTGATAACAAAACATCAAGGAGCTTGGTCTCAGCTTCTCACTGCACTGCCGAAACATCAACTTCTCCTTCTTCCAGGAAAGGAAAGAAGCAGCAAGCAAGCACAGGTACAGTCTTATTCTATTGCACTTCACCTCTTGTTCTTCACAGCTCAGTACTAATCATCAGTCCATAATGCAGTGCAGAATTGCCAGCCCCATCCTGATGATGTAGTTATTTCCAATTGGCACTTGGGAGCAGTGAAGATGGGAGGCATTACTCATCGCCAAGAGTACAGATGTTTCTAATTGCTTTCCATTACCAAGAATAACAGCTGTTTACATCTATCAGCAAATAATTCACAAGAGCTCCAGACTATTAAGATAACACACCCCACCTGGTCACCATCACAAGTTGTCAAGGCCAAGGTAGTGGCTGCCAGAACCCCCTTCTGCATCTCTGTTCATCAAATGACAGCATGTGTCACCTTCAGATATCCTTATGCTACCCCACAAGCTCTGGCTTCTTGGTGGCTTGACAGATCAAATGGACATATGGATTCTTCATGGCTTCGCAGTAAATGTTTTATGGTTATACTGCAGCCAAGGGCAGATGACAGAAGGGCAAGGGACTTGCAAATAACACAATGAAAAAAAGATTACACTTTTAATTAATTAGCTTAAAAGTGTGCCTGCTTTGCAGCTGTCAGTGCAACAGCCTTTAAAGGTAACCCAAATAGCTGATGAAATCATTAATTTTTTAGCTTTTTGGGGCACTTCAATGGGATCAGGTAATGAGCCTGAAAAAAAACGGTCATCAAGGGAATTCAGTTGGTCATTTGACTGAATCACGTTAGCCTTCCTAAAGCCTGTGCAGGCCCATGTTGGTGCAAACAGTCCAATGACTTGTTTTTTTCAACCTCAGCTAGTCCAGATCATTATCTCTGTAGCAAGTAGGACTGTCCTTTCCCTTGCACTCCACAGTCTGGAGACTGAGTTGGAGACAAAGGCTACTCACCAACCACTTCAACAGTACCAATACAGAAACCTACTATTAAAACTAGTAATTAGGCAAAAGGCAACAGAACATCCTATGACTAACATATTCAACCAACTAATTGTTATTAGCTCTTTTTTTGGTAATTAAGGTTGCATATACTTGCCTCACAAAAATTTTTATGTTCAAGCATCCATCCAAAAAAGACCTGACTGCACAAATGGAAATAGATTACTAGCACAGAATGAACCTGTTCTCACCAACTTGAAGAGAAATACCATGGAGAGAGAAAGAGAAAAGTAGTATCTCCAAAAACTGTTATGGTTCACACATTATCTCATCCTCCAGCTTCTAACACTCCTGTTTCCCATTCTGCGGGAGAGAAAACAACTTTTATAAAATCTTGTAGAGAGCGCACTGCTACTTACTACAGTAGGCCAGAATCTGCTCTTCATAGCATATATCTACTCTTCACTTGTACATATTAAACTATTTCCACTGAAGAAGCAATTTACATTATTATTTTAGTCCAAAATAATTATGTCAATAAAACACTTCTTAACCCCACCTAAACTTAGTTCTCATCAAGCAGTTTGTACTGCCTTAGTTGGTTTAGCATAGAAGCGGTACAAGTATTTGCACAAAGCCTTAGCACACAGCAGCTTTTTTTATTATTATTTAATCTAAACTATTTAATTTATGGTTGGATAAGCCAGACCAGAGTATATATTCTTTACTTCATTTGGGAGAATAAGAGGAGGATGGAAAAAGAAACTTCAAGAAAAGTTTAAGAGCTACTCATGTGTTCTTGCCAACCACAAGCTAGAAGTAGTTATAGACTTGAACACATCTGCTGTGCATGACAGAGTAAGAAAGAAACAGGAGTTAACCAGGATCCCAAGGACATTTCAAAGCTAAAACAGCGTTTTCCCCTGTTAAAGGATATTTCAATTAAATATGCCTATAAACATCTGAAAGTTGGCTAGAAATGCTCCCAGTAGCCTCTCTGAAAAAATGGAGACATATCCTCTGACCTAGCTACCCAGCCTAACCTTCTGCCATTTCCACATCAGAAGCAAATTTATACTGCAAAGACTGGGCAAGGACTGGCCTGATTTTTTTTTTTTTTTTTTTTTTGCAGTCATACTTTGGATCTGCATGAAAGCATCAGGCAGACTAGTAAGCTCACCTGTCTAGAATTGGTTCTATATCCAATGAAGCAATTATTCCTCCCTGGTCTGTTCAACAGAAAGGTTCCCTATGCCCTGGTAAGAAAAGGACGCATAAAAAGGAAAAAACAAACAAACAAAACCAAACAAATGAACAAAACATACAAACTCACATACTACAAATGACCTATAGTGCTTAGGTATCTTTTCATCTCTGCTTCTAGCTGGGAAGACAAGAGGACACAGCAATCTAAATCTGCTTTACAAGTTCCTTGAAGCAGTCCCAAGTAAGAAATGAGTCAAGTGCCTCCCATGCTCTTCTTTCCTCTCCCTCAGTTGTCTAGCTATTGTTTTTCTCCTCATCATCACTCCTGCTATTTTGGGGCACTGCCTCCTGCCCAGGGATCCCTGCCAACAAGAGCAGAATGCCATTACGAGAGGAGGCTGCTGTGAGCTGCTGCCATCACAGGGAATTTATCACTGCAAGCCATGATCATAATGGACTCCTTCACCAAATGACTTTGGATGCGCAGGGCTTTGGCAGCAAGTCTGACATCCACACACAATTATTAAACTGAATACCCGTGTAACAGGAGCAGGGGATAGCAACATCACATCAGCGTAGGCAACCATCTCTCAAAAGCCCTGCATGCAGAAGCAGACAAATTGACTCCAAAGTCCAGACTGCCTGACAGGCAGAGAGGAGGAAGGAGAGGAAGAGGAGAGAGAAAAAACAAAAACAACAACAACATAAATACACACAACCACACAGAGATTGCATTATTTGTAAGCCTTAGATGCTTCATTCTGACTGGAGGTCCTATTTCTTCTCCAGAAACTGCTATCATCACTACTTGGCATTGTGTTTATCTCACCTACCTGTGCCTCAAGCATGCTCCCCTCAGACTGTCTCCCAGCTAGCCTCGCGCTCTGCGTTTTCTGTAGATATGGAGTATCCCCTGTCTAAGATCTGGTTATCCATCTACTGGGAAGATGTATAATAAAAGAACAACAGCTGTAACAGCAAGGAATATATTTAATAAATAAATAAATAAAACCTTTTCTGCTTTTCCACCAAAAGTATCTATAAGCTCTCCCACTAAATCCCCATTAAATAGCATGGAGTCCCCATTAAATAGCATGGATTCCCAAACATCTCATCAAGAATGAGAGGTTTCACTAAATCTAGCTTTAGCGTACCAGAGTACGTTTCTGGCCTCCATGTTTAATTTTCTCCTACTTTTCGTGTCCTTTAGCTTCTCTGGATTTTGATAAAGATGGGGAGAACACCTGAGACTAGGATTCCTTGTTTCTTAGATGATTATTATTCTTGTGTCACAAAACACTCCAGATGAACCACCAAAATAGAGCAACCAAATCCAGTACTCAGCTTAGTGGTCAAAGCCCAAGTCGTCCAACCGTGCATTTTCTATTTCCATTCTTTTATTTTCCCCCAATATGTTTTCATCTTTACACTCTGTTTTCCGTCTTTTTCTTTCCTTTTATCCTACCTCTATCATTCACTGGTCCTTGTTGTAGTTTCCCATCTCTCCTCCACGTTCCCTCTGCCTTTCCAAAACTGAACAAAATACCTCAACCATGTTGACAGTAGAATATGTGCTGCCTGTTCCCAGATACACTTATTGCAAGAAGGCTTCTGCTCTACTCCAGTACAAAGCACCCTACATGCTGCCCAGATGCATTTTTAAGTGTCCGTGTCATCAAAAAAGCCACAGAAAACGGGAAAGTTAGCTGGGAACTCGCCAAAGTTGCCTAGAACTGAAGGATATACATGGGAACAAACACTGATGGTTAACACCTGGCTACCCATTCAGGGTCCCTTCTGCTGCTGAAAGGGTACCAATTATTGCAGATATACCCAGGATGATTAGACATTATGGAACACCTCTGGGGTGCATTGTCACAGGCTAATCCCCTTCCAAATCATATGACTTGCTACCAAGCAATGAGCAGATAATGTTTTTCTAAACTATTAGCAACACAACCTTTACAGTGCTCCTTGTTGCAAGCCTTCTCTTTCTCTTGAGATTTTTTTCCTAATCAAACATACTATTCCCCTTCCTCTCTCTGCCTTTCAAATCTTTTTGTTGCATCTCCCCTACCTTATTCCAGCACATGCCAAAGTTATTATGCGCCTGCATATTTCATACCACAAGGCTAACAGTTTAGAGTGTCTTGAGTCTGCCCATCTTCACTTCTCAGCATTTTACACATGAGTTTCATGAGATCTCTAGCTTTGATCTACACTGCAGTTTCTGGGGTCACTGGATTTGAAAGCAATGATTTTTTAAATGGAGGTGGAAACTAAATTTCCCATTCTCCTGATAGTAGCTTTTAAAAGCTTCAAAAAATCCAAAGATTAACAACTCAAACAGCAAACTTGAGTTTTATACTTCCTTTTCCCTTAATATCAGGATCTGAAAAGCAGTCTCTGGATTTCTATAGCTCCTAGTTTAAAGTGCTTGAGGCTGCCACCTGCTGTGCATGTTGGAAAAGCAGAGATTTTAGCAGTAAATAAATAAATATATAAACAGGAGCCTGACAAAGGAGATTCTGCCTGAGATGACCACTCACGAGGGCTCCTTTTGCCTTCTGTGGGCAAAGCCACCCAGTACTGATTGGTAACAGGAGCCACGGAAGTCAGTCAAAGCCTCCATCGATCTGCAAGGAAGTGTTTAAATTTACCCTTATGTTTTTTGACTGGAGCCTACAATGCTATTGTTGATGTGTGGAAGATGGATAGATAAACCTATAACATTGAGTCCTGGAAGATGCCAGCACAAGCTGAAACAATTAATCTTCCTGAAGTGAATGTGCTCTAATAGGGTGTCCAGGCATACACCATTCATCAAATGACATCTATCCATCACTCTGCACCAGACCGAGCTTGGCAGGGCTGCCACAAAGGCTGGATGACAGCGCACCTCCGATTCTAGCCAATGTAGCTTCTCCAAACAATTATTTATGTCTCCCTTGAAAGAGAGGAGCTGAAACCTTGCACAAGTATTATTGATTTCTAATAAAGACATCAACAGAAAAGTATTCTTATTTGACATAAAACTGGTCCATTTTTCACTGAAAAGGGAAGCTCATCTTCAGGGAGTTATATACCTTTTTTTTTTTTTTTTTTTAAAAAAAAAGATGGGGTGCCGCCAAACTATAAATGGCAATTACCATACCACCCAGATCAATGTTTCCTGACGGCAAAAACCAAACATAATTTTCAACTTAGCTTCCTTTTGATATGCTGTCATAGCACATATACCATAAAAAGCAGAATAAAAGAGCTAAGAAAAGCATATATCATTTGACACAAAGGAGAGAAAATGGGCACAGCTTGGCTTCTTGAGTGTTCTCCAGTGCCCAGGCTACAGCAAGAATTTTCATCTACCTGTTGCAGTTCACAGGTATAGACAAAGGCTGAAGTGTTCAAAATTAAGATTTTGATATGTCTGCTTACAGTTTTCACCCACACCATGCACAATGCCTAGAAAAACCTCAATGAACATACTCCTTCTAGCAACATTCATAGCATCACAGAGTAACTCAATCTCTAACCCAGCTTCCTGCTGAAAGTAGGGCCAGTGGAGGGGGATATCCCATTGCCCCAATATCCCAGCTGTGCTCCTGTTAATACAGGCTGGTGGCCTTCATCCCTACCAGGGCACACTGCTGGCACCTGTTCAGTTTCCTGTCCAATGCTCCCATGGCCTTTTCAGGAGATGTTTCCCACTCAAACTTCCAAGGATCATTACCAAGCTTAAAAAAAGTATTTTTCTTTTAAGCTATAGATCAACTTAAGCTGTAATTCTTGATCCAGAACCCCACTGTCTTCGCTACAGGGGTTATGAACCAGAAGGTGACCATTCGAAACAATTTCCCCTCAAGCAGACTATTTGTTAAAAGTGACATTTTGCATCTCTCTCCTCTATTCCTCTAGGAATTATCTGGTGCTGGCCCTTGCCAGAGGACAGAGACAGGGATGCAGGATGCTTTAACAAAAAATAAAATAGAGTTAAGTAAGAGACAGCATTAGGTCCATTTCAAGTTTTGAATGGAGTTTGAGTCTTTTCCTTCATAATAATTACCATGCCTTTTAATTATACTATTTTCCCAGCCTGAAATTGAGCATGTCTCGTGTCAGGCTGCAAATGATACATTATCCCTACTTTTGAAGCAATGGAAAATGGAGATTGCTAGTGAAATGGCTGAGTTCTTAACTGTGGCTATGTGGAGTGACCATGTGGCTGCAATAACAGTTTGGCACTTTTCCTGCATGCTTTTCAGCTTGAACCTAATGGTTCAAGTTTGCAAAAATTTTAAAGGGAACTTAAATGGGTCATTCCTTGGTGCACATCCAAGCAGAGACTCAAGCAAACTTATTCGTGGAATGCTGATTACCACTCTTGGTTCATGGGTATGCGAAAAAGCAACCTAGCTAATGGGAACACAATATGCAAGATGCCAGCCCATCTCTATGATTTACAGTATGCCTAATGAGCAAATCCAGTGAAGGGGTTTGTTGCCTACCATAAAACCAGATGGATGTAAACAGTGATTAGAAGCAATTTACTCCATGCAGCACTAAATAACTTTCCATCATTAACATACTTATTTTTTTCCCCCATGTCATTAAAGGTACACAGGCAAGTAAGGCTCATTCCATCTGAATTTCTCATATTCAGATGCTCAGGTCAGATGGAGTTACCAGGGCAGGAAAAGGGGAACAAAGCGAAGAAGACTGTGCAAGTTGACCTTGAGAACAGTATACCCATTACTGGATAGCTGGGCACTCCAAAATGATCTTTTTCATAGAACAGATCTAAACCTTTTTTTCTACTCATCCTGATGTCTTAAATAGCATGTAAGCACTGAGACAAAAAGTTACAGACTAATCAGTTTTTTAAAGAGTTTTTTTTTCCCCCCAAAGCCACACTACTAGCAGATAGTTTGTATTTCAATCCCCAAGATGTTGGGTTTGGGGTTCTTTGCTTTAAACAGAGAATGTTCAAAAACACTCTGCACTGGCACACCTGTTTCTGTCCAGGCTACATAATAGCAACAGTTTCCTAGCAGAAATATCCTTAGCCACACCACCAGGAGGGACCGGCACACAGCTTCTATACATGAGCTGGTTGGCTAGTTATCATTTCCATGGAGCTTGCAAGGATATCATTTTCCCTACCCCTTTTCACTACTTTGCCAAAACGGGCAAAGCGTTCAGACTTGGTAAAGATTCAGTAAGCACTCCAAGCCAGATGCCTAAGGCTCTAATCTTAATTCATAGGTGCAAAAAGCTTCACTTCTCCATTTATTAAAGCCAAGTGTCAAAAGAAACCACTTACTGTTGCAGCTAAAAGGTTCTACTAAACCCCTAGCTTCTGTTACTAGGCTATTCCCCAATCTGATGCAACAGATCTAGAAGCCATTTATTTTACTACTGTCCAAATTTATGCTTGAACATTATCATGTAAAAGGAACCAACACAGAACATAGTAATGAATTTCACTTAAAATCAAGACCTCCCCAAGTAAAACTTCCCCATACAAAACTGAACCCCTGAATTACCCTTGTTTGATTTTCTAGAGTACTGACCTTAGAAGGTCCTGTTATTCCCAGCAGCATAACCAGCCCATTGTAGCTTCCTGCAGTTGAGGGATGCACCGGTCAGTGTCGTGAAAAGCAGCAGCAAGCTCCTGCCAATAAAGTAATAATACACATCCTCTTCTTGCATATTAAAAGCTGCATGCTGAATGTAGTAAACAAAACCAGTTCTCCACAAGATGAACTATACCACTTGCTCCAAAACATACACTTTTACCACACGCTGTCAGAGATAGAAGAGGATCCCTAGGTCAGATTATTTAGGCAGCTGAGGGGTCCTGTATTTGACAGTAATTAAAAAAAAAAAAAAGTTCACAAAAACCATTAAGTGCGAAGGGACCTCTGGAGGCCTCTATTCCTAACCTCTGATAAGCAGGGCCCACTGCAGTAGGTTGTGCAAGGTACTATGCAGTCAAGTTTTGACCCTTTCCAGGGACGGAAATCTCAGCAGCTCTTTAAGCCCCTGTTCCAGTGCTTGACCATCAGTCCTTCTGAGGAAAAAGCTTTTCCTTTATGCCCAGTTGGGATTGCTCATGTTTCAGCTTGTCCCCATTGCCTTTCACTCTGTCACTGCGCACTGCTGAGGCAAGTCTTGCTCTGCCTTCCCTAGTTTGCCCCATTAAGGAGCTGTAGAAAGATCTTCCCCAAGCCTTTCCCTTTGCAGGCTGAAAATGCTACTTGTCTCAGCCTCTCCTCCCACACCATGTGCTCTAGGGCCCACATTTTCAGCCACTCATATAACATCTTATTAATAAAACAAATAAAAGAATGACACTGACTACCCTTCTGCTGCAGCTGCGTAACCTCATAATGACAGATTGTAGATTTAGCAGGAAAACTACCTGGAGAGCTCAGTCTCTCAAAAATAGTAGTGTTGCTTACAAGGTACATTTCTGCAAATTCCCAGGATCCCCTGCCTTTTCCTTTCTTCCTCTTTGAAAATGAAGCCAGAGAGGAAAGGCAGAGGGAGGAGGGAGAGTGGAAGGCTAGCGTGCGGTGGTTTGAAATATGCAAGATGTTAACTAATTTTACTTTTAATCTTCCCTTTTGCTGCAAAGTGAGCCATTCAGGCATCACATCTTCTGCATTTTCCTTGCCTCTTTCAGAGAAGCATATTGGGGCAGAACTTGCCAGCTGTCTGCCTCCTTCGCCTTCTGCTACCATTATCCTGAGGTACCACCCCACCTTCTGGCCCTCCAGCATGGGGGAGAAGCAAGGGAAGGGGAAAGAAAAGGAGGAAGGCAGGAAGAGAAGGAGGATGGGGAGCACACTTAATACAACATATCACAGAGTGGGAAGAAAAAAAAATACAGTGGAGCCTAGATAAATATTCTGATAAAGCACAGCATAAGATGAAGCACTACATTTTTTCCACGTACACTCTGCACCTGCCTTCACACACGCACACCCCCACACAGGAATGATGAGAATTTTGTACTGCAGTTTGTACTACAGTTTGCCTTCCAACTTAATAAAATCTTTACCATTAGGCATTCCATTCAAAAATACAGAGCAGCTCCCTCCACCTCCCCCACCCGCCTCTATAGTATTTTCTGATGCAAGCACTCAGCCAAATCAGTTGAGTCAGGTTTGCAACGACTGCAGTTTCACAGCTTGCAGGCTCCAAGCATATACAGCATCCTGGAAATCAAAGCCCTAATGCCTCATACTGTCTGTGTGTAGGTGTAGCTGTTTGCAAAATACACAGCATATAGAACGGATGTGTGGCAACAGCTCTACATTTACAGATGGATTCAAGTGATGTGGAGCATGAGTGCGCTATGTAAGCGTATGATTTTCCTTATATTTTTCTACCATACACAAAAGCATAAAAAGAGCAAGGACTAATTAAAGAACAATCAAAAGAGCATTTCTATTTATCCACCTTTCCAAATACTTCCTCTCCTTCGCAACAGCAGTTGTTGCTTTTTAAATGAAACTGGGTCAAATCTAATGGTTCATCTCAAATTATTTTTAACTCCTTAGGAAATGTGAAGAAACTGAATTTGTACCTAAAGCACATACATGATCACACTGATATAACAGGACAAGCATTAGATGTTAGCAAAAGCATAACAGCAACAACAAAACAATATATGCAAAAGAGTGGGCTAAGGGCCATCGCAAAACCTGGCTTTCAATTCAAACCTTGGATGTTGCAAGCACAAGTTCCCTGGTCAGACAAAATTTTGGGTCTTCCCCTAACTTAATTTCCTTATCTGCTTTCTCTTCAATTAATTCTCAGTTCTGCCCATTAATTCCACTTCTTTAGACATGGGAAAAGTATAAGCTTTTCTCTTTTAATGCTGCTAATCCTCACACAAGCCTTTCTGCTTACATTTTCCTTCTGCAGCACAAAATGACTTACTGCACTCAACCAAATCTGCCAGTTTCACTCTGTGTTCTCTTGGGCTGCACACAAATGTTCTAAGGCTGTAAATGGTCCTGTATGAATTAATGGGCTACTTGCCTAAAGTACAGTGAGCTCAATTAACTACGTGCTACACAAGTTCCAGAATCAAGCTAGTATGTAGTTATATTTTTCTATAGCATAACTCCCAAATCTAGTCTGTAGCTTAACTGAAAAGCATCAGTACCTAATTTCACTAGTTAATGTAGAATTTAAAAGATGAGTCATATTTTATGTGCGCATAAAATAAGAACGCTGAAGGACAGAGCAATCAACTACCATAAAACCTAGAAGAGAGTAAACACCAGCCATTTGCATTGTTGCATGTGTATAAGATGAACGTTGAAGGATGTGCCTTCTGATAATCAGGAAGTTCCTCATAGCGACATCAACATGTCAAGGGAAGAAGAAGAAGAAAAAAAAAAAAAAAAAAAAAGAGTCAGAAGCATGAAAAGCAAATCTGTCTAGTTTTCTAAGAATATACACACAGAGTAAAAACTGAGGCAAACCACTGGTCTAGACCATAGCATGTATGTGACAGGAATCAACCCAGCAGCCTTATCCAATCACACACTTCTGTGAGTTAAGAACAAGTAATTAAGCACCTGGCTACAAAATGCCAAAGGACATAGAAGACCTATTCCACTGAGTGTGATTTTATGTTTAAGTCATTGCAGATGTTTTTATGGCATAGCCAGTCCCTCTTAACCACCAAGCTGGATACGCTAAAGGGGCTAAATCATAGAATTGCATCCAAGTACTTCCACTTGCTTTTACTCCAACAGAAAAGAAGCCTTAGAACATACAGCTCAGAGCAAAGCAAATGAGTACATTTTAATTCACTCAGAACAGGCGTTTTCAAATTCTGACTCTAAGTAACATATCCCAAATGAATGCATGACCTAGATGTCTCTGCTCTAAGATGCTGATGAAACTACTACAAAACTCCAAGGAACTACTACAACTTCTACTCTGCTGTGCTGCTTTTTCCCCTCCTCTTTCTCTGTTCTTCACAAGTACCTCTCTGGCAGGCTTTTAAGAACACAATTTCTTTTAGCACTTCACTTGGAAGACTCTCGTTCTTATCTTTATTAAGAACTATTCTGGAGATATGCCACCCACAACATTCAGTTCTGCAAATAATAACCGATGGTTTAAAACTTGCCTGACTGTGAGGAAAGCATTCCCAGAAAGCTTTAACACTGCTGATGCTAAGAGGGACTGACAACTCTTAGTGTTCCTTTCCGGTTAGGCTGATGACTGACTTCATATTAGACAACATGGTATTTTTTGTGCTGCGAATATTGCCTGTGATGAAAGCTGCATGTGCGTGTATAGAGTACTTGACTCCAGGGAGGGAAAAAAAAAAAAAAAAAAAGATTTCAAGTACCTTCAAATGATTTATGAAGGTGACACCTGGATTTTACTTTTTGAAAACCTGCCTTTTATTTTTCCACATCCAAAAATCTCGTTCATATACCAACTGACAAAAATTCCCACTATCTGCTTTTCTCAGCACGACATACTGTCCCTGAAATCCAGGGCTGGACTTCTTATCAGTGACTCCAGTATTGTTTTTGAAACTGAATTGCCCATTTTCAACTGTGCTACCATCCACTACAAAGATCTATGCAAATAATCATTATCATTCTTCATCATACACCTAATTTTCATATGTTTTCATCTTAGTTGAAGACAATTCACGAGAATACATCACAAATACCATCTTATATTCTTGTGAACAGATTTTCAGTAGTTGCTAACCCTTTCGGGTGCTGTAGTTTCTCGATGTTCATCCTGGAATATTTGGGAGGCTTTATTTCCACATCCACATTTTGGAAGTTTCACACTCCACATCACAATGTTAGTTGCCCTAATGATTCTATCATAGTACTCCATCCTTCTGAATATACTATCTAAAACTAATGCATTCTTTACTCTCTGTGCATTGATAACACTCTGAAGACAGTACCTAGATGTTAAGAATTCTGAGCAGTTTTAACCTACCTGGTCCAAATGCCCAAAGAAACCTAGTTCAAGTTCAACAGGTAAGGTCCTCTATATTACAAAGGAACACACCAGTCTTTATAAAAGGCTATCTTAATACTTAGCACAAGCAAAGTGGGAGAAGGGGGAGAGGAAACAGACTGTAACACACCACACTCCGTACCTTTGCCATTATTAACAGAAATTTCGTCCACCTTGTATTTGAGGAATTGGCTGGCTGAACATTAAAAAGACATGGTGATGAAATGGTGCAACATACACTTTTCTAAATGCTGGCATCTCTTGATTTCTTATTTGTCTTCAACAGAATGAAGTGTTGCATGGCTCTCCTCTAATGTCTGTGGACTGAGTTATTAAATAAATGACTGTGTGCAATGGCAGTGGCCCATGACACGCAGCTATTTCATACTCACAATGCAAATTCAGCTGGATGGATGAAGCTGTCATACTGCATCCTCAGTAGGGTATTTGTTAGCCTCATTTTGCTGCTGTCACGAGCTATATATGTTATTCTGGCCTAGTCTTGTACTAAACAAGTTCTGAAAACACTGGTAAAAAGAGTAAGTTGGGAAAGCAGTATAGAAAATGCACTTTTTCTTGATGTAGCTTTCAGAGTAACAATAGAATCAAAAATTACTGCTTAACTAAACACAGATAAAATGCAGGTTGGGAAATATTTCCAGAAGCACAAGCGCACCAGGCTAGATTTTGAAGCTCAACTTCGTAAAGCTTTTGCAATTGGATGATAGGCTTCTTATCACGATATACTCCAGTGCATCTGCCATGCTGATGGTAGGTGTAATTAGCAAACAAAGGATTAAGGGGAAGAATAATTACTCTCTAATTGACACCAGGAAAGGAGAATGAGTCAAGTCAGTAAAAGCTAACACAACCTAGCGCTTCCAGAACACCATCACCCAACAGGTTCCAGCTCTAACTCCAAGGAATGCAGAGCATATCTGCTCATGCCAGGCTCTCCATGCCAGGCTCTCCATCAATACTACTAATCCTAGGAGTGATATTTTTCAAGGCACGTAAACGCATACTGAAGACACTTGCAACACAACCAAACTCACTTCAGAATCGCCATCAGAAGCCATTTTTTTCAGGCACAAGTACATTATGAATAATATTTTAATAAGAGGCTCATAGAAATGAAAACCCATGTTATTCATTTCCTTGTAATTCAGTCTCCATAGGATTACAATTTTTTGAGTCTTCACCTTCCTGCAGCCTTACTCAGTAAGCCCTAATGATGCAGACACACACAACCACACCACCTTGTACACACATACACACACATATACAGCTTATAAAAGCCAAAATAACTTTGGCACAACACAAAGAGGTGGTTGTCAACAAAAACAGATGGTCAAAGAATTGGGCAAACACTCAGAGTTCCAAAAATTAAGCTTTTGCTTTCATTCTAAATGCCACACTTTCTTAACCAGTTCCAGACAAGAGGATACATGAAGCCAGTCAAAAGCTAGCTTTCTGCCAGGCTTCTCTGTTTTTATGACAAAATAAAAGAGTTCACAGATGGAAAAACTCAAAGCTTTTTTTAAAAAAAAAAAAAAACAAACACACACAGGTTGGTTTCCCTTCGCTCCCTCCTCCCACAATTCCAAACAAGACGACTAACATATTGTAGGAAATTAAAGTAACAATCACAACATGGGGATGGGGAAGTAAAACTCCAGAGTGAGGTCATTTTGTTGCTATGACTTCACTATGGACAATACTGTATTTAATTCAGGAAAGTACTTCTTTTGCACTGTAACTTGGGAAATATGTTTCAGATAGAAGTCTGACAAAATTCAGCTCAGAATAATCTGGAATGGCTGAGTTTCTTCCCATAGAGCAAAGGCAAAAAGCTTATTCTTCTTTGGCCTCCAACACAATTCCCACTGATATCACCAAGTCCATGCTTTCTCCCAGTGCTCTTAACTCCTACAGTTTTACAGTGGCAAACTCTGATCCTTCTGTTCTGCAGAATCTATAAAAATACTGCATCTGAAATGAAACAAGCATGAGTAAATTCTTGCAAGATTTAAACTGAAGTAAACAGAAAGCAGCAGCAGTCCTGAAATGCCCATTTTACTGAGAGGACGTTCTATAGTGAAGAAGTTTTACTACTGCTTTCTGTGGGACCACGAGAGACACATTCCTTCAATCTCCAAGATCAAATCAGTACCTCAAAGTCAGAATCACCCTTACCCTCCGTGTAAGGATTCAGCTGATGATCTGCTCTCTTTTTCTTGTCATCTTGCCAAAACAACTAATGTTTTTGAATATTTACTTCCTAGGGCAGAGTAGGTATTGTACCATTACGTTAGGCAATTGTTGTAATACTTTCTTAGTGCAAATCTACTGATTTGCACTGGGCAAAACTTAATTCACTATGTACACACACAAACCACACAATCGCTGTTCCCCTTAAATGAAACACCTATTAGCATACTGAGCCAAGTGCTCATTAGCCACATAGAACACTATAAATGGTGGAGGTTATTCCACTGAAAGACTGCCCTTACTGAATATCATGCCTCCAAAATGAACTGCATGATCTGCAGTGTTTGAAGTTCTGGTTAATTGGAAGCTCTCTCCTTTTTCTGTATTTTGTCACATGCAGAACTGTGTTTACAGTAAATGTCACTAAGTTGTAAGTGACATTAACTCAGGAGACATTTAATCCCCAATGACATGTTCCCCTGTCCCTCCTCGGCCCCTCCCTCCCCCCTCCCCCCCCCCAAAAAAAAAAGTACTGTTGTTTGCACTATGCTATTATAGTTGATTTCCAAAGTCTAAGAGGTAACAGGAATTTGAGGAACAGCCCTTTATACATCAGCTCTTACCCTCCAGCTTCACTAGTAGCTTCATTTATCATGTTGCATAACAGACTGGTTGAGAAAATAGCAAAGCAGAGCCCAAACGCAATAAATTGAAACTTACAATTAACAGCAGACTCTGCATCAGCCTGGTTGCTCTAGAGGAAGGACCCAGGAAGCAATAGGCCTGTCAGCTTCACCTCCATCCCTGGAAAGGTGATGAAGCAGCTGATCCTAGAGACCATCTCTAGATACCTCAAGAAAAAGAAGGTGATCAGGAGTTATCAGCACGGATTCACCAAGGGGAAGTTGTGTTTGACCAACCTGATAGCCTTCTACAATGGAATGACTGGCTGGCTGGTCAAGGGGAGGGCTGTGGATGTTCTCTACCTTAACTTCAGCAAGGCTTTCAACATCATCTCCCATAACATCCTCATGGGGAAGCTCAGGAAACGTGGGTTACATGAGTGGACAGTGAGGTAGACTGAGAACTGGCTGGATGGCAGAACTCAGAGAGTCCTGATAAATGGTGCCAAGTCTAGTTGGAGGCCTGTGGCATTCCCCAGTGGCAAGGACTGTTCAATGTATTCATCAGTGACTTTGGATGAGACAACTGAGGGCACACTCATGAAGTTTGTGGCGGATACCAAACAGGGTGCAGAGGGCTGTGCTGCCATTCAGAGGGACCTGGACAGGATGGAGAGCTGGGCAGAGAGGAACCTCCTGAGGTTCAACAAGGACAAGTGCAGGGTCCTGCACCTGGGGAGGAATAACCCCAGGCACCAGCAAAGACTAGGGGTTGACCTGCTGGAAGGCAGCTCTACAGAGAGGGATTTGGGAGTCCTGGTTGACAACAAGTTAACCATGAGGCAGCAATGTGCCCTTGTGGCCAAGAAGGTCAATGGGATCCTGGCCTGCATCAGGAGGAGCGTCGCCAGCAGGTCGAGGGAGGGGATCCTGTCCCTCTACTCAGCTCTGGTGGAACTGCACCTGGAATACTGGGTGCAGTTCTGGGCTCCCCAGTACAAGAGGGATGTAGAGCTTCTAGAGAGGGTCCAGCATAGAGCAACAAAGATAATTAAGGGACTTGAACATCTATCTTACAAGGAAAGATTTGAGCTGGGCCTGTTTAGCCTGGAGAAGACTGAGGGGATTTTATCAACATGTGCAAATACCTGAGGGAAGCATGTAAAGAGGATGGGGCCAAACTCTTCTTAGTGGTGACCAGTGACAGGACAAGGGGTAATGGGTACAAGTTGAAACATAGGAAGTTTCATCTCCATATGAGGAAAAACCCCTTTACTGTGAGGGTAGGAGGCATTCAAAACGCACCTGGACGCGACTCTGTGCCACATGCTCTAGGTATCCCTGCTTGAGCAGGGAAGTTGGACTAGATGATCTCTAGAGATCCTCTCCAACCTCAGCTATTCTGTGATTCTGTGATTTGTATTATTAGAGATATTCAGCAAAAGAAAATCCTAACCAAAGTGTTCACAGCAGATAATTAAATATATTTTAAGCAAGCTTACCAAGAGCACCTTTTTGCAGTTTCAGAAGATGACAAAGTATGACTGCACATACATGATGAATGTTTCCTTTTTATTGGATTTAAAGCCTGTCACTTTAAATACTATTTCATTCTTCTGTTGGTGGCATGATACAAAACCATCGCATACTGTTTTGAGAAAACTGGTGTGAGAAAGGAAGAGGAGGGAGGGGAAGGCAAGCACAGAGAGGATTCCATAGGCAGGGGATATATCAAGTCCTAACACAGGTAGTAACTAGCCTCGCATAGACAGGGAAAAAAAAAAAAAAATGATCTAGAGCAATTTATGACCACCTGTTGACCTTAAATTCCTCTCATCCCATGATTAAGACAATCTTTTCCTCAGGTTTGCAGGTCTATCAGACCTGACAGAAGAAGAATTCAGTCAGAGAGGAAAGTGCAAGACAGTGATCATACCCATAAAATCACACATTTATTACCTATATTATGTATCATATATTGCAGTACTTCGCAGGCATCCCTACTTATCTGTAGCCTACTGAACTATGGAGGAGCTACTACAGGAAAAAGAACAGGTCATTTCAAAAAGTATGAGTTTGCAACACTGCCTTGACATTTCCAGGATAAAATATAGATTTTGACAAAAATCCAGCAACACTCATGTCTTAAACATAACTCAAATCTCCTTTCTTTACTGATGAGAACTTCTTTTGCTACCTCTATTCCCGATTTTGGCTTATTACAGTTAGTACCCTGAAGCCCTAAGCCATCATTAAAACTGCATTACAGAGCTTGACAACTTCAGAGTAAGCCTTACAAAATTTAACACAAAGAAGTCCTCTTACTTTATTCCTCCTCCATATATGGCCATCACCCCCAGTCTCCTGCCCTTCTCCTTTTTACACTAGTTCTTAAGTTCCCAAAATTGGGAGCATCTCTCATGGAAGCACTGGTATAGACATGAGCCCCAGCCAAAAAAGGCACAGCAGGAACAGGAGTAATAAGAGAGGTATTAGTTTTATTGCTGTAATTATGGCTCCAGACAAAACCAAGTGATGCAAGTCCCAGTTCTACTCCTGCTATCAGCCTCCTGCCGCTAACAGGGCAAAGTCTCCATCTTCTCTATACCTGTAACTCTCCTTGACTGCATAAGCAGTAATATAGATTACGTCCTTGATTTTCTGGTTATTTAGCACCTCAAAGTAGTGACTAATTCTTAAGACATACAGCTCCCTGCACTATGGCTTCCAAGAACTTGAATTGCTCAATGTTGCTCTCATATGTGGTCTACTGGAATAGCAAGTCTCTTGTCTTTAGAAGGAGAATATCTCCTCCTGCCACCTGATGTGTCCTGGAATCATTCCCGACAGGTCTCCTTCCCTTTCTTACCCACATATCCACCCTCCTCTCTCTCTTCATACAGTAATGCCATGTCTTTTAGGAACTCAATTCCTACAGGAGCTCTCTGGACTTAAGCATCTTTATTGCTCTGCAAGAAGATAAAAAGTAGAAAGCAAAGGAAAAGGAGAGAGGGAAGGTACTTGCACATCCTCAGTGCAAGGTCAGAGACTAATATATTAGGAAACTGTTAACAAAGAAACTTAAATTTAACATGTCCCTTAGGTGAGATTATGTACATTCTCTGTCTCCTTTCCCCATCTGTCTCCTCTCATTTCTGCACTGACCCCTGATGGGACCAATTTAAACACATCTTCAAAAGCTTGAGCTACGGCTAGATCCCAGAGAAAAGGGGCACTAGGCTCCCCAGGTAGTTGTTGCTTATGCTGCCTCTAATGCTTAACATAAAGCAAGAATTACTAGGCATGCCATTGAGCAATCTGGCAAACAACTCAAGGAAATGTCATTGATTGTCACCTTTTTTTTTTTTTTTCATGCTATCTTAGTTATAACTTGTATTCCATGTTCACTCTATTCAATAAGGAACCTACAGTTCTCATCTCTTTTTCCTGGCAATTTCTTCATTAGTGCCAAGTATGGACCAGGTTATATTTCTCCTGAGGTGAAAAAGCCCCAGATACTAGCAGCTCTCCAAGAGAAGATGACTTTTCCCCACATTCCCCATAAAAGTAAACATCAGCCTTTCTACACAATGTGAAAACTGAAAGATACTGCTGTTCTCAGTTTTCCTACTGCTGGCTGCAGCCTGGAGATGCTCCCCCGCTTTCTATGACATCCTTTCCCCCAGCCATGACCTTCTTACTCCATTCAGATTGCCCACTCTCTGCCACAGCTTGCCCTGCATGACAGTCCTTCAACACCTCACACCACTGACTGCTACACTCACAAGCAGTAATACTGGTACTACGCAGGAAAGAGACGAATTCTGTAGAAACTCACATTTTTACTGCAAGTTTGCAATTTATCATTTCAGTCACAGTAGTTGGCTGCTATAGCAGGGAAAGTCTTTAATTTCAGAGCAGTAGCCTTATGGAACTAAGTCCCGTTCAAATCTAGCCATCATGTTTACGTGACATCATTTAGTACAAGATTTGCCTGCTTTCTCTTCATTTTGCCTCAGGCCTAGATCAGGTCAAGTAGACCAACCCTAACCAGAAGCAAAAGCCCTCTGAAGCCTCTATTACCCAAACACAGTCTTTTGTAAGACGAAAAGAAAGCTTCTCTAATGAGAACTTTCCTTCCAGCTCTTTGATTACAGTGACCAGAACAGCAAAAGTGACAAAAGCATTCACCACGGGTCTTAAATGTAGCCTGTGCAGTCAGGCAAAACAACTGTGGCTGATCAAATATGCGAACACGCTTTACATTATGTGAGTAAGAAGAAAAAAACATTCAAGGCTTAACACTGCCACAATGCTGATGATTTTTTTACAGCGGTTACCTCTGGACAAGCTGTATGCACAGTCTATTGAGCATTGTGGCCAGAACTCTCAGTTTCAAGGTCTCCATATCACAGATGGCTTATCTAAAGAAATATAACTGCATGGGTTTACTCCACTGTTAACAGGAGAAAGGTAAGTAAGGGAAAGGATATCCTGAGAGCAATGAAAACATCCTTGCCTCTGTGACAGTAAGAACTCCAAATAAAACACTTTGGGAATGCCGAGATCCTTACCATATAATGAAGCTTAAGGATTTTTAGGATCCAAAATTAAAATTTTTCCAGAGGTGGGATGGGGAGGAAGAGTCACATAATGAGGTTTCTGTAATCCAAAGACCATAGGCTCCTTCATATGAAAAAATATCACAGCAGTGTTCTGGAAAAGTTAAGTTTTAGATGCTTGGCATTCTTAAGGCTCTGCTAGAGTCTGATTTTGTGGGGTTGGAGGGCAGTGATGGGAAAAAGGGATGCATCTATCTAAAGCACATATGCTTAATGACAGGTCAGTGTGTGTGCGCAACACAATCCACTCAAAGAAACAGGAAAGCTTTGACAGTTTTGATTCATTCTGTTCTTTCCACCATTTAAACTTGGTCTACACTCAGCCTTTCACATCCTCACATGACCTACTTCTCTGTTCTTACCCTTCAGCCACTCTTATAATTGGAAGATATCTCTAAAAGGTGCATCGCTCTGGTGAGTTAGAAGCAAAAATAGGGGAAAAAATAAATTTAAATTCTGTTTCTCTCATGATATCCACAATTCTCCCATTCTTGAGTACAGCAGAAAGGCAGTAAGTAATAGCACTTGGGAAAAGTATATCCTCCAGAACCAAAACTGGAACATCTCGCCCAGTAAAGACAGCAAGATTATACTTATTCAAGAAAAACATTTAATAGCTTTCTTTTTAATAAAGTTCATGGAAGCCAGAGTCCATTGAAATTAGCGTAAGGCACTGAACAGCAACGCATTCATCCATAGTTCTCTCTGAATATACATCACTACACTTCACTTTGAAAGCAGTGACTGCATGTAAAAACCAATCCTAGAATATAGTTAGAAAAAAAAAAAACACTCCCTAAAAGACCACCCCCCAACCGCCTTTTCTTAAAGCCATTTATATATCTTCAAAAAAACAGACTTAAATAAGAGTTTGTTGCCTTTGTGCTGTCAGATAGGATTTTTAAGTCACTCATTGCTGTATGCTATATATAATTGAAAAAATGATTTCAGACGGTTATTACAATGCTTCAGTGGCATTTCTTTCACTTGACCAGCAAAATCTGTAACAGCATCCATCTTACTAAAGATGTGGCACTGTGGATATTCCCCTATCTCACTATCCAATCAAATTCCCACAGTGCTGGACATCCTTACATTTATTTTCACTATCAGGACTACCTCAGGAAAGCAAAACTTCTGCCTTTGCGAGGCTCTCGAGTCTCCTCTACAATTGTTATGTGTACATAAAAGATGCAACAGGCATTTCCTCTTCTGAAAGAAGTCACCTCATGCTTTCATGAAATCATCATACAGGTTGCTAACAGAGTGACTAATATGATTTTCATTATTTAGAAGTTAACAGATGTTTAAAATTGCATATTTAGTTTAAGCTTGATTTGTGTAATGCTAGAGGTGTCAAAGCTGACAGGTTAGCCACAGAGACTACCCACGCTGTTGAGTCTAACCAGGTCTGATCTATTGGTATCACAGGACACTAAGTACTCAGACAAGAGGAAGTTAGGATATAAAAGTAAGTGTATTTCAAACTGAAACGCAACAATGTGAGAACACATCTAAAAGCAAACAAAAAAACACTGTACTTCATTCCAGGAGTTGGTTGGCAAAGACAGCTTGCAGACTTTCTCACATGTCTAAACCAAAACTGGATAACAGGCATCAGTGAAACACTTGGTCCTAGCGCAAGGCTAAACTGTTAAACTCAGTGACCTGTATCATAACGCATTAAGTCAAACTTCATTTTCCTGGCCTAAAACTTGACTTTTTAAGACGATATAAACATTTCTTAACTATTTTCTACCAGCGGATTGAGAAGTAAAAGCATTCATCAGTTCTGATGAAGAAGTCAGAGAGGCAACAAATTAGTTGCTATTCATCAGTCATAGTATAATTGCCTTCATCATGTCCCACCACACCTTACGCAGTGATGAGTCAACACCTTAAGCATATATGGCAAAACACAACAGCTAGGACTGAGTTTCTTTTAAGCTTCTGAAAACCTGTGTAGATCATACAGGAGACGAATTCTCATACAGTTTTCCTCTGCAATTCTACATCCATAGGGTCAAATTCTATCCACAAATGCTATACAAGCATCTTTTAATCAGTACTACCCCTGGCTTGCAATGATCTGTGAATGAGGCTTTGGATGAACGTGTACTCAACACTGAAAAGTCAGCATCAAAACGTTTTTATAAAAACAATAATTTGTTAGTAGGAGACAAAAGAACATTCTTAAGATGATTACCTACCTGTAAGTCCAAGAGATTCAGGAAGTGAAGGGAAGGGAAAAGAAAATGTTTTGTCTAAGTTTACTCACACAGTCTTTTCTTATGCAGTGACTGGATAACACCCATTTTCCAAACAGAAAAGGTTAGTTTTCGTTGCTCACCCTATTGCCCCCTCTTTTATCAATCTACAACTGTGGTATTCAAATAGAGACAAGACTCTGAAAAAAAAAAAAAAAAAAAAAAAAAAAAAAAGTCCACTGTACCATTTGGCCCTCCACTCAGAAAACACTTAACACAGTTAATCATCTTCTCAAAGTCAGATTAGTACCAGAGGACTTTCTCTCATCAAACTCTTCATGTGTCCAGTCAGGTCTTCCAGGGCACCTACTGACCATGATAAGTCACATATGAAAGTGGGACCCATGGACAACAACCTTGTGGACTGAATTCTTGGCATACACCAAGCATTTCCACTGACAGCTAGAGCTAAAGGCTCCTCTGTCTTCCTATCTTTTAAAACCTAATAAAAATTATTTACGCTCTCTCTGGGCTATTTGGTTTAAGCCCCTCCAACTCAAGTATGACAGTTTCTGGGACAGCATTAGGTTTCTTACAGCACTCTGACTAGCAATCACATCTGTACCTGACTGTCAGGGGACTTTCTTGGCTGAGCTGGCCACCTTGTTCTATTGCTGAGAGCTCTGAAATTTCTCAATTGAAACATTTGAAAGTTAATGAACCTTTCTAATACAAAGCTCCCACAGCTCACGAGTTCTTTTATGAGCCCAACAAATGGTGGATGCAACACCAAAACCTCAGGTCAGACAGGCTTGTCTTTTCACAAGATTTCAAGGCAGCAGGCTAGATTCTCAGTGGCTGTAAATCAGTGCTGACAACAGGGGGAAAGTGTCACTTGTACGTGAACTTTTAGCTTGCCATATTCTTCCCTCAGGAAGAACTGATTTGGTCATTTGAATTTCATTATCTGATTTTTGTCTACTATCTTACACAGATGAAACACGAATTTGCAGTTTCAGGACACAGAAAAATTGATAACAGTTATTGGTGTGCTACAAACTCAACTGAGAGAACAAAGCAGTGATATATTTGTCACCGCACCTCTAGGGCTTGAGTGTATTAAGCACATTCAAATATACCAACAGCATCCCTTCAAGGAGTTCATCACTTGAAACTCAAGAAATTTGGCAAAGAGCACTAGAAAAAACGGTCTTGAATAAACTACAGAAACACACAGAAGAAGCAAATATAGCAACTAAGCAAATTCCTTTCAACACTGTGCCTAACACAAAGAGCCTAGCGCCTTCTCTTGACCACACAACTAGCTCTCAGCTGGTTGGTATTTATTATGCCAACCTCATCACACAACACAATATAAAAATTAACCCTGATAATGCTGCAGTAACTAGCAGTTGCTTAAAGTCACCGGCTGTGGGAAAGCCCCCTCAGTGCTAAGGTGGAAGCTCCTACTGTAATATATTTTAAAATTCATCTCAAGTTTTTAAGTAGGTGGAGAAAAGAGTTGTCCTTAACTATTGATCTTCTCATCTGCTCACCTGGATAAGAATTTATACAGCCATCAGTAGAAATACAACCTAAATAAATAGCAGATGTGTGTGCTGGGATTAATAAATTATTTGAACAGAGAATGAGTGCCTGTGCGAGTTATAAGGTGTCAGAAAGGAGAATATACGGGTGAATTAATGAGTGATATACATGATCTGATTAGTAGCAATGCCAGAACATGAAAAACATAAGGGAAAAGAACAAGAAGAAGCAGACAAAGGTGCTTCGTTTTATATTTCCTATGATAAAAGAATAAAGCAAGAGCCTCCTAATATTTTTAAAAACACTAGAACACAGTCAAGAAGCTACAGATATGGAGTCAGTATTGCCATAAAGGCTTTTTTTAAATGTATTTTATGAAGCACAATGATCTATTTCATGGAACAGACATCTGAAAAAAGGAATAGCGCTGACTGATGCTCCTGCAACAGTCTGCACCATCTCTCCACCATGACCTAAGACCTTTCTTGGAATGACTACTTTTTAGATGCTAAGTGGTTCAGCTCTAGCAATCTGGAAGACACAGTGTGGACTTTACACACTGTATAGCAACTTATACAGTAAGCAAGAACAGTGTAATAAGAGGGATCTCCAGACACACACAACAGCTCTCTACAACAAGATGCCACAGGAGCACTTGTCTCTAGGATTAGTGGCAGAAGTTTGCAAGTCATCAGCAAGAGGCATTATCTACCAGGGTGCTGGCCAGCTCTATTATTTTACCCCTCAGTCAAGAACATAAGAAGAGATGGCAGCCTTGATACACTATAACAAAGGTGCTATATTAACTTACGGGTTCATTAACTAAAACCACCTGGGAAACAGATTCCTTTCAGAAAGGATTTTATTACAAAATAAGCTTAACTAAGCAGTTTTAAAAGTACTTCTACATAGGCTCATATTTTCCAGAAAATAATAATAGGATGGGGAGAACACATGCAAGCTCTTTCTCCTCCACTGTCCTGGAAAACTCCAATTGCCCCTGTATTATTGTGCTTCTTGCACCGCATACCAAGAAGAATGAATTATTTTAAATACATCTGCCAATAAATCAGGGACAAACTTGCTGGCTGAATAAATGTGTGCCACAAACGCTAAACCACTCTTTGCTTTCTGAAAAGAGCCAATGAAGTACTCAGGGATCAGCCACTAAGACATGGGGCGGGGGGAAGCAGCTTCTCAAAAATTAAACTGAGAAAGAGAAGTCTATGTTGCAGAGGCATCTTGTCTTCTTGAGCAACTTCTGGCTTCAAGTATGAGGATAAAGAAATAGGACAAGTCTCAAGTATTCTCTCTGCCCTTTTATCACAGAAGCAATGTGCCACCTCAGCAACTTGGTTTCCATGTCCATTTTGTAACCTTTGTAACACATTCACAGTTCACCAGGATCCTGATACAGGAAATGGACAGATACTTTTTAGACCTTGTCAAAGTTTTCCAGGGGCCAAAGCAGAAATGCAATACGGCCCTGTTAATCTCTGTTTCACATACTGTTCATTTCAATTAACCATCTCTCTCTTCAGCTCTGTACACCTTATTTGAATGACATCGCTGGGCTCAAAATAAAAGTGCACTAAATGAGAGAATTGTTAACATTAGCCAAATGGTATGTACTTCCTTCCTTCTTCCCTACACACACAAAGCACACGACAGGGGCTGCTATCATTCCAGAAGATGCTCTTTGTCTTTTGGATGAAGGTTGCTGGGGCCTCTTCCTTTTTTTTTTTTGTTTTTGTTTTTTGTTTTCCCCTGCTCCTTGTTTCAATTGCTAAACCTGCAGTTGGGGGTTGAGAATGGGAAGAGGGGGGAGGGGAAGAGAATCTGGTGAACAGCTGGGGCCCATCACTTTTCATTGCAGGTCTTGGAGAGATGTGGTTGACAGAGTGATGCACAGAGGCTGTCCCAGTTAATGACTTCACCATTCTCCATCATTATCCCCATCATTAGGAAATTAGGAGGACAGAAGGTATTTACTGTAAACCTGCCACCTCCCAAGGAGAGATAAATAGAAACTGATAAATGGGATCTTCTGGTGCTGTTCGTCTATTAACCTTCTGCTTCCCAGTTTAGGCATATGCATGCTATCCTGCCATTAATATCCAGTAATTGGCATAGCAGTGGGCAAAACAACCATACCTTTACTACATGAACATCTCCTGCATTGCAAGGAAGTGCCCAACTATATCAAAGCTTTGCTAATTCAGTCAGTTAAAACATCCTGAGCAGCTATTTAGACCTTTGCTCTGTTTTCACAATCATGAGTCAGCCCTGGTGAGGCTTAAGATGCTTCACCATTTTGTTCAGAGTCAGCTTAGAAGCAAGACGAAAAGGAGAAGAACTGACTTGTGTGAACTCCCCCTCAAATAATTAACAAGGCATCAAGTAGTTGCATTGGCATCTGGAGTCAAGTTATAATTCGCTCTGCTAGCCCACCTCTAAATACTACTCATTTTTATTTCCAGATAAGTCTAAGTCCCACTTCACAGAAATCTTTAAACAGAAGGATTCTCCTTATTTTGAAGCAACATGATCTGAAAACTGCCAAAAAAGATTTCAGAGGGCTCAGAGTTTATGAACTGACTTCCCCTTCAAGCAGCTTTTCAGGCTCTCTCCTGTGCTGCTCCTGTGGTACAAGGAAAGAACTCTTCACATGAACTTACCTGCTTCAGTTTCACAAAACTTGACCTCTCAGACAGAAGGGAGTTCCTCTCAGAGGAAAACAGTCATCACCTCATTCCTCAGTGATGAGATCTAATGAGGCCAAAGCAAGCCCCTTTTGCAAGATCCAAGTTTCACCTAAACCAGCTTTCCCCCACCACATTGGCCTCAAAGCAAGTGCTCGCCTTTCTCCTACAAGCACATTTCTTAGTCCAGAACAATTTCCCTTAATTGATTTGTCTTTCAGCTGTAATATCACTCCTCTACCTAAGATGACTTCATCTCACAGCTACTTTCCTCTATGTATTAGTTTGTATAATTAATTTCTTTTACTCGATATATAGGGTTTTCCTGTTTCAACCAGTGCTACAGTTTCTATTCACATGATGTGCGGGTATCCAGAACTGAAAGTTTAAAGGAAGAAATTTCACAGCTGCAATACTGACAATGAAACAGGCAAGCCAAAAATTAACATGAGATTTTACCTAAATTTCAGATAAGACTCCTATATTATTATAATACTTTCAGCAATGTCCCACCTTTATCAAAAGTGCAGGAAGAATGCAGGACCTGTTCCTGTATAAGCTGTTCTAGCAAGCAAGGCACACACTTTATGTTGACTGGATGGTTCCAAGATCTTGGAATGCAGAAACTGCTCTCTACACTTGGATAACAGCTGCAGCTGAATAGTCACATCCATCTTGGACTCAGTATGATGTCTTAACTGGAATATGAAAAACAGTATTGGAAACACTGACATTTTTAAACACTGAAGGGTTTAAACAAACAAACACATTGCATCTTCATTTAACTCGTAAATGGTTAAGTAGGGACCGCCTTAAATAGCTAAACCCTCTCACAAATAAAAATAGTACCCTGCTCCCAAGACACACCCATGAATCCCCCAGTACTAGGCAATTAACACAGTATTATATTTAGCTCTCCCTATCCATCTGAAAGCTTTTCTAAAGCAGAAACTGTATCAGATGGTCTCCCAAATAAGCTGCTATGGAACTGAAGGGGGTACATGCCTAACACTACCCCAACTCTGTCGCAACAAGAATTGCCCTTAAAAACAAAAGCCTTAAAATAATCCAAGTAGTAGCATCACAAACCTAAGACAGACTTGCATATTTTCAGGCATCTGCCAACTGTACACTACCATTAAAACAATTTCAAGACTAAAGACATTCTTATTTGCCATATAATCTTAACAAAAATTGCTTACAAAAATGAGGAGACCTGTACGAGAAAAAGATTTTTTTCCCCACATACCACAATGAAAATACTTAGACTCCAACTGGTATTGCCTGCAATACTGCAAAAGAGAGTGTAGATAAACATTCAGTACATTTGTACTTAACAGAAATGTTCCTTCTTGGGTGTCTATTCACAATAAAGTTTAAGAAATTTTGACAGGGAAACCCAATATTTCATTTTAAACCAGATCAAGCAAGATTTGAAATGAAACATCGAATTACAAAAAAAAAAAATTCTATAGCTCTACTGAAACAGAAGCAACCATTCATTAAAAAACAACAAAAAAGAAAAACACTTTACATTTCTGCCCTTTAGGTTCTGCTTCCCTGCAATGTTTGTACAAAAACCCCAAGAGCTATTTGTTCTGCTACTACTACCATAACTAAAGATAGAGTGTAAAATAAGTGTTTTTATTATTATTATTAGCTGTTATGTCAGAACACAGTTGAACACACACAAATCAGAAGAGGAATAGATATAGTTGCTATTGCCATTTTTAGCTCGGCTTTCCAAGTAGAGCTTGCAACCACCCCATCCAAACATTTCAGTGAATTTTGGAATGGAGTAACCAGTACCCACTAGGCCTGACAAGTCAGCATAAATCCTAGAAAATACCACATTTCTTAATGCTTTGTGAAGACAGAAGACCCAACAGAATACAGAAAACCTCTTTTCCCTTACTGAAGAATACTGTGCCAAAACACCATGTCTAGTAGCATTATACACAAGAGCCTGCCTCAAATGCTGCCCTTCCAGGAAAGTTTCTTCATTCCAAGTTCACACCTTCCAAACCTGAGAAATAAAGAACTGTATTTTGTTAATTGTGATGTCGGGAAGCATTTGTTTTCTTTCCCGTACACATGCCTTCAATGCAGACAAGCATGACAACCCTGCTGTTCCATAGTCTTTCCCTGTTCATGCAAGGCTGAGTGAAGCTTAGGCTTCAGCAGGAAAATCCAGGCTATTTGCCACATATTTTAAGACTTCATGTATCCATCAGATGAGAAACCAAACTACTAGGGAAGAAAAATAATTCCAGACTGAACTCGTTTGCGCAGTGAAGAATTCAATATAGCCATCTTCTCCCTACATTCACATTGTTCTTTCTAACGCAATCTAAGGACTGAAATCAAGGACAACCCTTAAAAGCTGCCTGCACAGCTTCTGGGTGCCTCAGACCTTAATGTCCCCGGGAACGGGGGTCAAGGCTTCTTTCTTAGCTCAGTCTCACTATCTCATACGGTCATGTTCAGATGCACAAGCCCACCCAGATATGCAACGAGTCCAGCACTTTCAGCCTAGTATGCAGGTAAAACTTTGCTTGCTTTTTCTATACTAATTTCTACATTAATTCAGTACCAGAGCCTAATTAAAACATGACTGTGAACTGTGTTCTAATAGTAACACAAGTATTAATTTCCATCTGTCTAAGCAACTGGCAGTGTCCATCAATTATGGTGATAGCCAATCAACAGTTGCAGCTGCAAAATAGAAAAAAAAAAAAACAGAATTAACATTTGAAGTTACTGTCATTCACCTGAAATTTTTATAGTTGTAATTAGCTATCTGCAGAAGCTGTCAACAACCAACATCAGCCAATCTGTCTACACCAGAAATTGGACGCTCTGCCAGAAATTGTCCTTGACAGTTTCCCCCCGCCCCCGCCATCCACCTCTTGCCACCCCCTCTCCCCCATTCAAGATTTACTTCAATCCTCCCTAACAGTCTTGTCTTTTTTATCACTGGACACTAGTACTTAATGTGTCAAAACAGAGACAGACAGGCTAACTGACAAATAATACAGCCATATCCTCAAACCTACAAAATGCAATGCTGTCTTCATGCTCCTCAATCACTCAGTTTTTTTGTCAGCCCCATCACAAATTTGAAACCCATCTCACACCAAGATAAAGATACCAAGTTATAAAATAAAAGAAACTATGCTGGGCACTTTCTGTTTGTCAAGGATGTGCAGCTATTTTTCAGTCTTTAGCTTAAGAGCTCATCACACCCCTCAAAATATGCACCTGTTCTACTTAGTTAAGGTAGAAGACCAAAAGATCACCCCAAACCCCTTTTTTACAATACCATTTAAAGAGAGAACAAAAAATGGCAATAAAAAAAAAAAATCCTCCTTCAAGGTGGATTCAAACACTATTCTCCCTCACTGCACTGTGCTACTCACAGTGTTTTTTTAATCTTCCTTTACACCAAGTAACAAAGTAAGAGCACAGCATTGACAAATTTATCCATCAGTTAAAAGCTTGTTACAACTCTTCTTCAGTTTAGTGACTTAAGTGTAAGTGGTGGCAGACAAGCATCACCTCCTATAATTAAATATTAATTGAAATTGTTTTACACAGGTAAGTTCTCCATACATAATGAAGCAGACATGACATGGTCACAAACATCGTGATTTAAAAAAAAAAAAAAAAAAAAAAAAAAAAAAAAGAAGGTCTTTTAAAAGTACCTAAAGAAGTAATCCAACCCATGTACACACACTACTATCTGACCTCTGCCTAACAGCTGAGTTAATTCTGGTTACTTGGTTGGCAGTTTAAGGAGTTCAATCACAAAAGAAAAATAAGAACCAACAGCCTCAACAACTTTTATACCCACTAACATATATACAAAAAAGAAAAGAAAAACCCGCAAACAAGCCCCAGTTTCTTCTCTTAAAAGAGCATTTAAAAGAGCATTGCAGAATTTATTTAATGTATAGCTTTAAAATAAATAGAGATTTATAAATCTGGTGGAGATAATTTAGGTTTTGTGAATTATTACACACCACATTGGAGTCATAAGAAAAAACTGACATAAGAACAGCATACAGGGCAGAGCAGGAAAACCTTCCTTTGGGCTCTTATGAGCATGCACCTTATAAACTGGAAAAATAACCACAAAAGAAATATCTTCTTTTTAAAATGTAATACTTCAAGAACAGATTTAGAGGATAAAATTCTCTAGCTCTTCCTTGCCTATACCAAACTATAGCAAACATAAACCAAAAAGGACCAAAAATTAAGACCTTTCAGCATAGGGAAAGCAACTGCACAATACTAACCACAGCCAGCCGTCCTCTAGGTCCTAGACAAAACACACAATACACCCGTTCCTTTTAGGTCACTCGAGCACTTCCCATCCTTTTATATCGGGACACAGACCAGTGACATTGTAACAGCCTTTGTTTCCCCACCTGCCTAGCAGGTCTGAATGTCCGCAGTGTTTAAGCCACTGCTCCAAAGGCAATAAAAAAGACACCAGACCCTGGGCTTAGCACAGGAATAGAGCTCGAGAGCAGGCCCAAGTCCCACAGGGAGCCAAGAGACACCGCCTGGAACAGGGCACTGCACCCAGCCCTGCCACATACCCCTACCCACTGACAGGCGCTCAGTCCCATCCCAGCAAAAAGGATTTTCTTATCGAGGTGAGGTAGTCAGGCTAGTAGTGGAGCCGCCCGCTGTGGCGCAGCCGGGGTGCTTTCCTCTGGCCACTTCCAGAACATTCCGTGGCGCTTGGGCGAGGAATCCGCACCACACAGGGTCCCAGCATAAACAGAGGGGCACAGACCCACCCTGAGCAGTTCTCCAAGCTCAGTACTGCCCCAACCATGCCCTAGCAGCAAGGCCCACCTCCTCCGCCACATGAAGGGCAAGGAGGCGGCACAACTACCCTTGCATGCCCATCAAGAAAAGCCCCAACTCACGACTGAGCCCCGTGGACTCTAAGGGTGCCTGTGCTGCTGAGGGCAGGTAACCCCTGCCATAAGCCCTCTCGCTGTCTTTTACTCATGTTACCTCCTCTCCCGCTGCCCGTCTGGCCAAGCGCTGCCCATGACTAATTCTCCTTAAACAGCTGAGTTAACTAACGGCAGTTAACACTGCACACAGCGCACCTAGTGCCCAACGGCCAGCCACTCGCAGTCATTGCGCGCTAAAGGAGCAACGTGCAAGACTGGCTCTCCTCAGGTAGCTGAGGTAACTGAGCGCAGCTAACGCTGCACACGGCACACCTGGTGGCCAACGGTCGCCACTAACGGTCACGGCTCGTTAAGGGAGCCACGCCCACGACTGATTATCCTCAGGTGGCAGAGCGAGCAGCTGCACTGGAGGGCGGTTAGCAGGGCGCACCTGTCGCCCAACGGTCACCTGCTAACGGTCACTGCGTGTTAAAGGAGCCACACGTGCAACCGACTAGGGATTTATGAGCTGTATTTGGCAATAACACTGTCCACACGAGGGCAAGGGAGGAAAGGGGGCAGCTCTGGTCTCTTGCTCTCTGTTCTGCCACAAGAGTGGGTTGGCACCTTCTATAAACAGTACTTTTAAACACTTCTGACGAAGCAAATAGCCTTGCAGATAATCTATAAAGTTGCCATTATGATTATCACGTCTGCACGGGGGTTTGTGCAGCTTTGGAAACCAATGGTAACACAAGCACCTGCATGTGAGGGAGAAAGGACAGACCTGTGCTGCAAAACACACACTGCACCTGTACCAGATGCGTGCGCTACTGAGCTACGTGTGCCTATGCTCACTTGCACATGCTTCCTCTGCGCTCCATATCACAGCATCCAGGGGCATAAAAATCTCAGGAGACAGTAATGCTTTCTGTCTGTTAAGAAAACTGAAACAATATATGCACAACCTGTTTTCCTGCACTCTAAGAAATAATACGGTTTATGAATGTCCAAATTTTATAAGGTGCTCCCATTTAGCATCTGGCTAATACCTACTGACAGAGTCTATGTGCTTGCTGGTTTTAGGACTAGTCTCAACAAGGAAACACAAGCCAAAAAGGATTTAGGCTGGAGGGCAAAGGATTTAATACAAGAAAAATGCAGTACCCACTTCCAAACCAAAGGTCACATCAAAAAGGCTTGCAGGGATAATCAGTCGGACAGCAGCATGCACGGTTCCAGCAAATATATTTTTTTTTTCAAAAGATTAAAGAGGGACTGGAAGTGAGAGGGGCCTTTTCTGGGGAACCTTAGTGGGTGTCATAGAGTTAAGGTGTTGCTGCAGCACAGCTTCCCCAGCTTGGAATTCCTGGAGCCATTCAGGGTCCTCTGGAGCAGAATGCTATTAGGAGTTTGTGCAGATCCTAAACTTTCCAGAGGAGCAGATGAAGGAGGTCAAAATGTCACTCGGCTGGCTCAGCTCTCCTGTGCAAGCCAAGCTGTCTGACTGCAGGGCTACTGAGCCATCTTGTCTTTCTGGCAGGCAGGAGGCATTTCCAAGTTTAATGGAAAATAGAGAAACAGAAGTGGGCGCGCACACATGCGCATGTGTGTGTTTAGGAAGGAGGTAAGAGAAGACTGCTAAGAGGAATTGTGGGGAAGGTGTCAGTTTTACATAGGATGGTATTTAATTTGAAGGAAAAAATGTTCTAGAGCATTATTATTAAATAGATAACCTATGTAGTTTTATCAGAATTCATTAAAACCTTTAAGTCTTACGATTCTCTTGACTCAAACTGAATCATGTTTGCAAAGCCAGGCATTTGTTTTATGTAATTAAACAAATGATTCCTTACAGGAGAGGTTTCAAAAAGGAACTGCGGAATTTAGAAAGATAACCCCAATGAAAATTGGTGAGATTTATTCCAAAAAGTCTCTTTTTGCAGACCACTGAACATTTTGCATGGGCAGCCTTAAAAAAAAACTTAAAATAGCTTTGAAAAATCTCTAAGATCATTAAGTTTCAGTTGCTTTAAGCTTTAGTCGATTGCAGAATATACAGTTACATTAATATTAAAAGGCACAGAGGAGAACCACTTAGGTTTACTTTAGTAAAAACAGGAATGGCAAGGTAAGAGTGTCTCTGCTTGAGCAGGGGAGTTGGACTAGATGATCTCTAGAGGTCCCTTCCAACCTCAACCATTCTGTGATTCTGTGAAGGTCTACAGTTCCACTGAAATAAGTAGCAAAATTGCTGTTGCCTTTGCTGAGACTAGTACCTCAGACCTAAGCACACACAAGAAGTGGTTTCACTGGCATGATGCTCATGGTCTCTGGCTTGACTGAGAAGATACTTAGCTGAGCTTTCTAACTAGCACTAGAAGAGAAATCCATAAGAAGTTTCAGATAATACAGCATGTGATGACTAATATAAGATGCCCCACATGCTAAAAGTAACAGGTATCCAAACACAGTTATGCTTTCCCTGAAAACATTTCCCAAAACAGTTTTAAAAATCCTTAGATTTTTCCAACCTCAAATGAAATATTAAGTGTTTGTCTTTTCTGCCATGTAACTAAATTCTTGCCAGGCAAACAGAACACCAGAGCAGTCTATAAAGCAGTCTGTATAAAAGAACAGTCCCTGGAAAGAGGAGCTGACTCACGCTCACTCTGTCCTGCATAGCAGCTGGCTTTTAATTGGATTATTGGGAAGTGACCATATAAACAAAGCACCAGATTTCCGATTGAACATTTGAAGTCAATGTAAATAAGACAACAAAAAATAGTTCACATGAAATATAAACCAGTGTCAAAACATTTTAAGAAATAAAAAATAAAAGGACTTAGAAACTGAGCAAACAAGAAAATAGTATTATATAGGGACCTCCTATCTCAAACACGATTCCAAGGGATGTCACTGATTTTAGTTCTTGACCTTCTCACAGATGTGTTCCTCCTTGCTTTTACTGTTGAATATTATTTCTATTGGGAATGAAAGATGAGGAAATTCAAGTGATGGAAAAAATTATTTATGACCCAGCAGTATCCAGCTGGAAAGTCTCCTGACGAACAGGAGTTTTTTGCCTAGCTTTTACATCTGGGCTTTGGCAGATTGAGACCTATGCTTCCCACTAAGGGCCTCCCAGACGTCAAGACAGAAAATGCTTCTTGGACATGACATAACTGGCCATCTAGTGGGAAAGAGGGAAAACTACTATACAGTTTGAGGCTTCTGCTTATTTTTTTTCTTTCTGTTTTTTTTTTCCCTTCTTCCCTTCCTTCTTCCTTTCCAATTAAGTGACAGACAAAATTGTCCAAAATCCGCTTCATCTAAAAAATATATTTTATTCTCTTCTAATCTAACCAACTGTTACACACAGTCCATGGTGTTTAGAATACTCCAGAAACTACACAATAACCACAATAAAGAACTTCGCTTTCAACTATATTGTATTCAAAACTTTATTGTAACCCAGAAGAGTCTCATGTGTGCTGAGCACAATGGGAACATTTTAGATCCTCCCCTTCGCTGATAATTATTATCAAATTAGAGAGAACAAGTAATGATGGAGTGAGGGTAATTTGTTCAAGGTCGTATTTTCTGCTCCTGATAAAGTGTCTTTTCCAAGAGAGAAAACAGGCAACTTGAAGCAATACTTGAAGCTTATGCTGCTTAGTTCAAAGTCCTATCTGTATTTTGATGTTTCCTTTGCAGTTACTCTGATGTTCAGCTGCACACTGAGAACAACAGCTGGCTACAACAGACTGCAATACAAGGTTGGCCTCCATTCATTTCCAGTGTTTCTGCAGCTGCTGGCCAAGAAGATACACACAGTAAGTAAATGGCCAATTTCTGTGGTAGAGACCATTCCAGGGAAGTGCCTCTGTTGACAAACTAGGGAACTGACATCCTAGGTAAGTACCAATATTTACAACACTTAGCTTCACGCTGACAGCCAGGTAACACTACTTTGATATATCACTGCTCACAGAATGGCACTGTAAGGCCTAGACATGCTTTTTACCTTGTTTGACAGGGAAGTGAGGCAACACACATTCAGTAGCAGTAAAAGGAGTAACCGGGCTGTAGTGGAGACCATCGGCTGAAAAGGTGAGTCCAAGCCCTGCGTGTTATCTCTTAAACCTGCCACTGCAGCAATCACTTTCATGGCAAGGGGAATCCTGGCACATCTCTATGTGAGGTTTGGTATTTGCTGTTGAAGTTTCCAGAAAACATTACAAAAATGACAGTAGTTTTGATTAGATCATACCATCACCGCAGTCACTAAAGAGTCATTATTTTCTTCAATTTCATTTCCTAGTTTTACCTTTGCCTTCCCCAAAATTTCCAGTGCCAGTTTTGCTCAAGCCATTCTTTGGGTAGCCATTCCAGCACTTCTTATTTGACATTTGCCAGATTTATTCTTTTGTGGAGACAGCCTGAGGCTCTTTCTTCAGCCAATCTGATAGCTCACACACAACCAGCACATTGCTATTCTTCAGCCTTCAGGAGAAGAAAAGTCCTGAAACTCCTTCAATGTCTGTCCTCCTTGTCAAGATAAACCATGTAGGGGATGATCAGTTCAGGGAGCAGAGCTTGACTAAGAGGACAAAAACAACTGACAGGTTTTGATGATTTTTCTTATAATCAGTTGTGTTTCCAAGATGAAATTGGCAACCTTGTTCCAGACTATGTACCTGAACTCATACCTCCGAGCCAATATTTAGCTTCATGGTAATGCCATCATCAACAGCACAATTCAAATGCTTTTCCATGGCCAGTGGGGAGGGGCTCTTCCATTACGTGGTGAGGCCATCACATTCCCTTCTGCCTGCCCCAGCAGGACAACCTCCAGTCCAAGTACTAGAAATGTACAAAGGGACATGCAACTTGCTCTGTACCATAAGCAGTGCAAATATCCTTGCATTTTCTTTTACCTTTTGAGATCACTTTTAACTGAAGTGTTTCAGACAGTATTTATCTCAGGACAATGCCCTAAAAAACCTTATTTGCCTGATTGAAAACACTTAACAGGATCTGCAAAAAATAGCAGATCGCTGCAGGCTTGAGAAAACTCTATTATTTCTTTTCAGTGAGATAGTCATGTTTTCCCAAAAATGTAAATTAATTCTTGCAGGGAAGAAGAGATACTGGCCTGGCAAAAAGAGCGATATTCGGAATGATTAGCTTTCCTTGCTGTCTCACATTTGTTTTCTGCAAAAAAAAAAAAAAATCTGATGTGGCAGCTTGTTTAAAACTTGTTTATTGGGAAGAGGTCATAAGCTGAACATTGCTCAGAACAGGTCAGGCATCTGATTAAAGGTTGAATAAGCTGAAATGTTTCACATGAATCTCTGAGACAGAAGCTTGATGAGGAGACAGAGCTTGTCTTAGGAAAATGTTGCCAGCTTCTTAACATCACAGGCAGCCAGCAGACTGCAGTACTGGCTATGGAAGCAGAACAATAGCAGAATTCTGGTTGTAGACATTAGCAAATATTCAGTATCATTATTCTGCACTGCAGAATGGGCTCTCGCTGGAAGAAAGCCCCTCAGAACAAGAGAAATGGTAGGGAAATCATGCCAGCCCTGAAGAACTGATAGTCAAAACAGAAGGGAGAAATAAAGAACACCTTTAAAGGGCCTGAAAAACAAAGGAAGGGAAAAAGAAAAATAAAATTTAAAACAGCTTCTTACCTGGAGTCATGTACCACCCTTGTGGGAAAGGAGAGAGATTCATTCGTATCTGCTCAGATGCATTTTTCCACAAAGGCCTTCCTTCCATCTTTTCACCTTTTTGCACTGCAGTGAAGAAAAAAAAAAACACAGAATTTCTTCCTTTATTTATTCCCTTGTAGTCTGAAGTGAAAGAGAAATAGACATACTCAAAGACGTAAGTCTCTAAAATTGAGACTTAGAAAATAAGTAGTTCCTTTTGCATGTAAAGTATCACTGCTGTTGCTGGTACAGGTTCCTGTCAGATTTGATGTAAGATTTTGAACTGGGGTTGCCAAAGCTTTGGAGAGTACACTCCAAAGTATGATGAGGTTAATAGATTGATTTTGTTTTTGTTGAAATGGGTCTAATGCACTCCAAAAGTACTAAACATTTCCATTTCTCTCTGACAGGTGGGGGAAAAAATCCAAAACTTTTCAGGTTTTAGCAGAGTATGAAAATGCTTAGGAAATAGATTGGAGAGAGAAAATAAAACCCAAGAATTTTCAAGTTCTCTGGTGGGCAGAGAACTCCATTAAAAATAAGTAAGAAAACGGAACCAGTTTGTCTGAAAGTGAATTTTCTAAACAATAGCTGTCTAGAGGAGTGGCCAGATTTATTCAGGAGATCAACTGGGTCCTTGTTACATCTACAGCCCTGGAGCTCTGCTTTATCACATGAGGCCTTCACTTCTTGGGCAATCTGGGCCTCCTTCCATTGGGTGTTTCCCTTCAGGACAGCTGACTGCAGCACTGCATGCCGCAGTGGCACTGTAATACTGCAATAACTATTGACTCAGAGATCTTACAGGAGCTTTGACCCCCAGTTTGTCAAGGCTCTCTTGTTCATTAGAGCATTAAGTCAAAAAAAAAAAAAAAAAAAAAAAAAAAAAAAAGGACCTTTTCTGTAATATAAATGTTATTCTGCTCTGGTTAGAGTCCAGAACTGAGAATAGGGAAGCTATTCTCCTTCCCTGCTGGGATAACACCAGAATTGTTGTGCTTTGGTTTATCCATTTATAAAGCAGGAGCTGGATAGCCACCACTTATGCTAGTTAAACTATGACTATCTTGGGATTCATTGGATCAGGCTTCCTATGTACAAAGCACTGAGAAGTACAGTGAATATTTGAAAGAGAATGTAAATTCCTCAGGTGAGGCATTTATTGCTAGTAAGTCAGAAAGTCATTATAAGTGTAAGTAAAGCCATAAGGATGCTTCTAATACATCATGCATGTTTTGCCCGAGGCCAGTACAGTGGTTCTGAAAAAAACTACCAACACACTGTGCAGCTTGTCACCTCTTAGGATGCTAAATGAAGTCTTGTTTTCCTTAAGGAGAATGCAACGCCAGCATGATATGTCCCCTAATCCAGTCAATTTTAGAAACACTCCTGCCTGAGCACTTTATTCACAGAACAGAACAGGCAGTCCTGCTAAAATTTAAAAGTTCCCCCAAAATAACAACAACAACAAAAAAAAATACACTGTAACAAAGAAAGAGTGCAGAGGACTTGGAAAAGGAAAAGGATGCAAAAGCATGACCTGTCCCTACCCGTTGTTCCCTTCTGCTCCTAAGACACACTTCCTAGATTTTTTTTGTTCATATTTTTCCCCGTCTAGGGCATATCTCTCTTACACGCTCTCTCTGCCTTTAAACTGTAGTCTGGCAAAACGTCAGAAAAGGGAAAAGCGACAAGCTTACAAGAAAATGAATATCTCATTCTGTTTGAATATTACATTAACCCCCAAGCTCCACTGCTTCATTTGTCAGCTTTTTCAGAGCTCTCCATCTCTGCAGCACCCCTGACCTGGTTGGTCTGATTAGGAATGATCAATGTGCACATTTGCAGTGCAACTCTTTGCACACTGCTAGACCCTCGGCCTTCAGTCACTCATGCAGATAATAACGGCGGTTCGAGCCACTTGCCCATAACTCCAAGCTTCATTAAACAGGGGGGATGTCACCAAAAGTCCCTTTAACTGTCTTTTCACTTCTTCGCAAGAGAAGAAAAAAAGAAAAAATAGACAGTTCTGAGAAATGGGATTTCAGATATAAATAATGATTTGGATATTCCACTGAATGCCTGCAGTTGGCCTGTGCCTGTATGCTGAAGTTTCCTCATTAAGGGTGGGAAGCAAGGAGGCTGGGCTGAGCACCAGCTGATTCGGACTTCGCTCAGAAACATGCTTGAGGTCAGGAACAGCTTCAAAAGGAACTGTTTCCCTGCAACGGAGCAGGCTTAGGCAGGGACACTTGTCAATCACTGCCTTTGCTGCTGGTTATCAAACGTCTGTACCAGAGGTCTATTTTCTGGGCATTCTCACCCTCAAGAATATCCTGTTGTCAAAACTGCAACAGCACTGGGCTGAGCTGTGGACTCAGGTCTTATTACTGCAAGTCAAAGAAGTTGGCAGCTCCCTCCTGTTTAAGACCCAGAGAATGGAGCTGATGCTGCTGTTGGAAACTGCTTCAAACCGACTGCGCGCACAGAGTGGGTGGCTGACTGTGCCATACATGTGCCTACCAGCTAACCACTGAACTGGAGAGAACTCCAAGCACCTGGGGAGACTTCACACCCACCACAGGTGCCACACTGTACTTTCTGCCAGCCACCTGCTATCTGAAGAGAAGTGTGAACTCTGGGGCTAAGGCAACCAGGTCTTCCCCTAGTCAGAGTCAGTCTTGCCCCTAAGCTATGAAGCATTCTGACAAGCACAGTCTCTGGCTCCACTTTGCACAGGTCTGGCAAAGGCTGTCACATTCTTGGTTAGAGATGTCCTGTTACCATCTCCAGTATCTATGGTGTAAAGGGGTTGCAAACTAGTTCTGTAAGGTGGGAATGAATCTTCATTTCCTTTCTCACAGGAAAAAAAGAGGCTTTTCCCGGCACCCAACCACATCAGCATAGCACTTTTATGCCAAACCTGTCTCTCCTCTGGCTGGTTTCAAGACATTGATTGTAGGTATGCACTGACAGTCTCCAACAGCATTGGAACGCCTCAAAGAGCAAACCCACATCAGATCCCTTGGTCAGACTGACCTGTTTCATCACCTTTCTTTTAAGGAGAATCATATTTTCAGCTGGGACCACAGTAGTTGAAAACCTAACCTACCACATATAATGGTACCCCAGACAAGTTCTCACGCACACACACACACAAACATATTCAGGCCGTAGGTATAATTTTAACAGGTAGGAAGGCTCTGGATGAATACGCAGCTCCTGAAACCTGTCACTGCTTTGCTGAAGGTGGAGGAGTCACGCTGAACTACACCACCTGACAATGCAGCTGCCCTCCAAGGAGTAACAGAGATAATGCAGACAGGCAAAGAATCACACACAGCATCTTTACCACCAAGGTAAGGGAGAAGGAATCGGCTTTCTTCAGAGGTCAGTTCTGAGAAGACAGTGATATTTACACTGATGGGGTCAGATGTTTTATGCAGGCTTGGCCTTGATTCACTCGTCCTGAGCCAAAACTCAGTCCAGCTGACCAAGAAGTCATAGTTCTCACTCTGTAGGGCTGTGTCTCTGGAGAGTTTTAAAAAAGACGAGATTACAGTTTGGCAATGTGAATCCAGCCGTGTGATTTATGAAAAGGGAGTATTGTCCAAGCTGTCCTCAAGGCCACTGAACTTTTACAGAAAGGAGGGGTGAGAGGGAGGGAAAAGAAAACTGGGGGCGGGGAATGCTAAAGCAAAAAAGGGGGGGAAAAAAAAAAAAAAAGGAAAGGCAATAAATAGGACATGATTTTGCTTTTTAAGGGAAGGCAGCCTGAACATGCAGCGGAAGTGCAGCCTGAACCCCAACACCTGCTGGACGTAATGGACTCTGAAGTGTTGTTGCAGAATTAATCAAGTCATTTAAAATCATAGCTGTAGTCTCCATTCACTACTCCTGTGCATAAACGCGCTGATCCCGATACTAATCCATGTCGGGTGACTTGAGCAATATATCACCATAATTGCCGTTTTAGGGCTGCAAATTGGAGCTAAAATAACCAGATGCAAAAGAGATGGCCATATCATACTCTCAAGATGGATCTTCAAAGTTCAAGGAGAGTTCAAGCATGGAAGAGGCAATAGCGAGGGGTCAAGTGTAAGGAGATTGTTCATGTTCAAGAGGAATTAACTTTACAAATATATTGTTTCTGAGGTGGTAATTGTACCATCTTACAGCTATTCATACCTCATTTAATCTTCACATTCTTCTCAGCCATTAGAGTGATTGTCCCTCATTGAAATAAATTTGATTTTGACAAAATATTCTGTTTTAAAACTGCAGCTAATTTCCCCAAGATTTTTTTTTTTTCTCTTTAGAATCATTTGCTTTGAAATGACACAGCCCAGAGACAGCTAAAAGATTTACAAACCATGGGCTGAGGTTCCAAGCACACAAGCACAAGGTAAAACCACTAAGACGGCGAAATTTTTGTATTTTCTTTTTTTTACATCTGCTAAATGGCGAGTCAAACTTGGCTCATCACAAGAAACAAACACAAAACTTGAGATCTCATTACAAAAAGCACTAATGCTGTTTTTTCTCAAAATACTCATGCACGTCTGTGGGCTTGATCTGGAGCCTTAAAATTATTCAGGAGCTTTGACTGCCATGGGCTTTAATGTTAGTAACACCAAAATGCTTTTTAAAATTCAAGACCATTATTTTTCCAAGTAATTTTTATGGTTACATGAACTTTTGTTTGTCAATCAATTCTATCCTAAATTGAGCAGGGGAAGGATTTTGAAGCTTCAGGAACAGAAGAGGATTAAAGAGTTGGACTGCAACAACAGCAACAAATAGTTTGTTTTGTTGAGACTTAGACTGGCAAAGATCTTACCTAGTAAAAGAGATACCTGTTATCAAAAACTGGCATTTATAACACAATTATGTGTACCTGTAAAATGAAAACAAAAGGCTCTATGACAAGCACAGGAAGATTTTAAGCTGTTCATCAGCACTAGGTTCAAGTAATTTCCTTATCTGATGGGCTTCTCTTTTTAAGAAGTCAGATGAGCCCATTAATTACGCGTTCCCTCTTCCCTGCTTCAAATTACACCATTAAAATACCATTGCAGCTTATTGTTGAAGTACCACCAGACCTAAGCATTACCACTGGCATCTAATAAGTCATGTGCATGGCTGAGAGAAAACACCTGTGCCACTGTTTCTATGGTGCTGAGTGGCAGGAGTCTCTGCTGCAACACTGTGATTTCAACTTGCTGCTGCTGCTACAAAGAGGCGGCTTTTGAGGCGCTGCAAATGGGCACAGCACCACGGTGATGGGAAGAGCCACGCTCAGGTATCCCGTGAGATCTGGTGACCTGAGCAGAGCCAGGCAATGGCAGCGCAGAGAGCTAATGGGCTATGGGTTACTTGATAATTTCTGCAGCATATTTGGCAAACACGCAAACGTTAGAAATGATTAAAGTTTATAACCAATTGCACCTATTAGCAAGACAGTATTATTTATAATGAACTGCATGTAGGAGGCCTGATTCTCATTCCACTTACAAATCATTTCAGTCAGGTTAGGGTCAAATAGCCGGTGGTGTTTTCTGGCTTCTGGCTTTCAGAAGGGTTGAGCGCTCCACAGCTACAGCGGTGCCTTCCACTTTCAAATGTTCATCATGCTGAATGCACCAAGTCAGGTCACTGGTGTTTGAACCCTAGAATGAGTGGCAGAAGTCTTAACTTCAACTTGTTCTTTCATTTGCCCTTTAGCAGAACTGTGCTAGACCACACTCCACCTCCCTGCACTTCCCTGGAGCCTCAAGCAGCACAAGGAGGTCTGGGTGTCCCAGCTCCCATATTGACATGCCTGTTACTCAGGTGGTATCACTGACAGTGAGGAGTCGAGGCTGCCAGACACTGAACACCAAGGTAAAACAAGGAAGAAGCAGAGCCTTATTTGCCAAAAACAGAACTCAGCAGAATTAGGACGGCACAGGCAGCATGAATCCTGACATAACCTGCTTTAAAATTACGACTGTGCTGCTTTGGTAGGAGGCTGGAACAGAAGGGCCAGATTTCCTCAGTGAGCTTACCTGACATTTACAGTCCAAAATAAAAGGCTTGAATTTCCAATTGGCTTCCTTAGTGTTGGTCATTATGAGCCTTAACAGAGCTTTTGGAAACTGACTTTCCTGGGAAATGTAGTTTCAACTGAGAGTGCTGAACTTCCAGGTCTGGGTGGCAGCAAGATGACTCACAGGGGCATTACTTGGATAACTTGGGAACTTCCCACACAGAGAGAAAAATCACTTCAAATTCAACCATTACTCTCACAAGCATACACACACGTGAACGTGTATATCTCTTTGCATAAAAATCAAGTCTTCCGAAAAGCACCTCACTTGGACATTATCATTACATTTGATATAGCCAAGTCAAGAGTCTGGAATCTCTTGCAGAGAATGAATTGCCCCATATCTTTATTCTTCTGAAAGCCCTTGTCTAAAAGCAATCATCTGCAAATTATATTTTTTTTCTCCACCTTTCATAAATATCAGCAACAGCGCACCCCTCTCTCCCCCTCTCTTTTTCTTACTCAGGATATCAGGCAGATAAGAGTTATCAGTAAAGGTCATCCTCAATTTCTGTACAGAAATGATCTGTCTCCGGTAAGTAATAAACATTTATCCATGCCTTTATTAGCTATATTGGATCTGACAGTTCTGTTAAACCATTTTCTTTCATTTTGCTAGGTCATGACGGTTAATGCTGCTAAAAAATCTCATCACCGCTTTTGATCACTGTATTGTCTTCTCCGTATTATCAGGATTTTGTAAAGGTAAGCACTGGCTGGAATGACCTATTAAAGTTACAGCCCGTTGAGTTCCTGGCTTTTTTTTTTCCTCACCACAATAAAAAAGCGAAGGAGTGAAAAGCATAAATTCTACTTTTGGGGTTATATTTAGTTGTGCAGTCGACATTTAGTAGAGCAGTCACTTTAAGCCCACTTTGCATTGGTTTCGCTCCATCTTTTTCATATCCTTGAGTTTCTGAAATGGTGCTAGAAGCCACACCATGGCAAATGAGCCCCATTACTGGGACCAGGAGGTGATGTCCCAGTTAACCCCTGACATGCCAACAGTGCATTAGGCATCTGCTCAGGATTTTAAACAATTCCTGTGATTTACAGAGCAGACTTGCTCTGCAGCAAATCTACACCAGATGGAGAGGCATTTAACATGTATTCATTCATTCTCGTATGCTCGTGGCAGAGTGGCATGAATTCCAGACCCCAATGATATTCAGCAAAGCATTAAAAGATATTCATAAAGTTAGACACCTGCTTAAGATTTTGCAGCGACTCCCATCTTCCAGATCTGTGTTTCAACCACACTGACAGACTTTCTTTCAGCTTAAGAGGTCCAACATGTCCTTCTTCATCTTCTGCCCTCTGTTCTGCCTTGGTTGGTGTTTACACCAAAGTGATCATTCTTGCACATGATTTTTTTTTTCAGACTTGCTATTGTCCAGCAACACTTGTGAGAAATCAAACAAGAAGCCCTTTGTATGCCCAGCAGCTTCTCTCGCTACCCACCACAGGGGCACTACTCTGCAATAAGTTCAAACAACATATTTTTTTCCTGTAATGGAATCGAACTGTTGTTGCTTCTGATCCTGCAGACCAAATCAGTCCCTGATCTGCATCTCACCACCTATGTGGAGTAAGATTTCATGTGGGCTCATGCCTGTGACAGCATGCGCTTGCTGTAGCTCAGCAGTCCTCTTGGTGATGCAGCATCCTGCCACGGCATGGGCTGTTCATCCCAAGTGATATTCCTCTGGAGGGGCTGCCCTGGGAGCACTTCCCACAGATATAGGCCCCATAGTAGACCAAATGCCTTCCTCTGTCTCAAGACCAAAGTGGAATTTCTACATTCCTTTGTTCTTCCTAGCCCACTCTGTTACTGGCAACACACACTAAATTAAGGAGAGCACTTCAGCCTAGCATGATCCATCAGAGATCCACAGATCTTGGACCATGTGTCTGCAGACAAGTGATAGAAACGAGCCAAAAAAAAATCTGTCCAAACTAGAGTGAAGAGCCAGGATAGCTCCCTTGGGAGCAGAGAAACATATGAATGATGCCAACATTAATTAAGACATGACAGCAGCCATTTTCAGGAGTTGGCCTCTTAAAGTTTTCCCAGAATACAGATGCTCTCGGAGATGCCTGCATCCTTGTGGTTAAAAATGAGAGGCACTAGCAACTCCATGTGAGAACTAGGATCACACCACTCTTGAAGAGACCTCTTTGGTCTCGGTTATAGGAAGCTCTGGTGCCTCCTCTAACTGGAGTTCAGTCCAAGTAAGGGCTTCCTGTTCCCCAAAGATGGTACTGGCTAAGCAAAAAGCCAAAAGGAACAAACATGGTGTCCTTTGCACAACCCGGTGAATCTTTACAGAACTGCAGATTCTCCAGCGTAAATGTCACTAGCCATCAAGTTAGCTGGGAGAGTCTTATTTTCAGCACCATGCCAACAGTATGCATGGAAAAACGCACATAAAATTTCAAGCAGTTCCGTGCTGGATCGAGAATTGGCAAGTCGGTGCTAAGCAGGCGTCCCTTCAAGTCTGAAATCCACACGTGAGCCAGAATGAGCAAGTTAAGAAAGTGTCCCTTGAGCTCCTTGCAATGGAAAGCTATTCCCAGAGGAAGGGCTTCTTAATCTGCAGCCATTTGTGAACAGCTTACACCCAGATGAAGCAACACTTACACTGACTGCAGAACAGAGGAATATGGGGATCTTCCAGACTTTGGGTTACACTAGTAAACAGTGATTTCACTGAAGCTATATTAAATATCCACTGCTAAAACCCCTTTTTTTTTTTCTGTCTGAAGCCCTGTTTTCAGTCACAGGCTGCGAAGAGGCCTTATGGCAATGATGTCTCTTCCTGTAGATGTCTTCATATATTTCCATTGGTCGCAAAATGCAGCAACTCGTAAGAAAAATAAATGTTTTCTTTGTCTCCATGACAAGAGGCATCTCAAAAAGACAAATCCCCCGGAGCATTTCTTCCAATGCTCTCCATTCCCCTGGGTCCTGCAAGTCTTTCTTCACCAACATCTGTTTGATAGATACCTGCAGCAAGAGAGGGGATCCCAATTTCTTGATAAAAGTGAATGGTAACCTTGTTCGCTTGTGCATCTGCTGCCAGGACTCTGCTAAGCCCACAGAAATTGCCTACCCTTGCTTTGCGCATGCTGAAAATCCCACAACTGCCAACAAAAGAAGATCAAGGGTGTTAACCCCGATGCCCTAGCTAACTTAACCCAAACCTCATTCCCGGTACCCACATTTGGAGAGAGAGGCCTCTTCCTTGTCTCCAAATGGCCACCCAGCATAAGTATCTCCCTGTAATAATTCACAAACAGGCTTCACATGGTGTGGGATTGGAAATGGAGGTTGGCTCAGACACGATTATCCCTTTCACCAGTCTAAGTTGGAAGCACAGACAATAGACACACAGACCAGTAGCTGCACTCTGACCTTGATGTTTCAGACCACCAGGCTGTTAAACAAGAGGCAGGACCCCTGTGGTCATGGGAATCTCCAGGATGTGCTTAAACCTGTAACACTATATTTATTGGTGAGCTTTGCCTAAGCAATCTTCAACATTTTTCAGGTGCATGAGATCTGCTTGCAGGAGTTTATGCTTTCTGTATATGTACATACATGCATACAAGCCTAAGAGAGAAACAGAAGGGAGTAACTCCTCAGAGCAGCTCTTAAATGACCTGTTATCAGCAGCTACCCCCTACATTTTTGTCACGTCTTATCTCCACACCTTGAGTTGCAGAATAAAAATGTGCTGTTCAGCCTTTTCACACTATAGATAACAGCTCTGGCCCAGAGCACTCTTTTCTAAACATTCCAGCGAAAAACAGCAAAGCGCTTTCTCTGGGCTGGGTGTGACTTAATCATGGATTCCTGTGCTAAGTAAAACTGTCCTAAGTAATTACCTTTTCCACCTTTACCTCACTCTATAGGTTTTCTTTTTCCACACCTCAAAACAGGACTCAGAGCAGACATAGTACAAATTAGCTGTAAAAGTTCAGGCTTCAAGGAAGTCCTGGGATGCCTTGTGTGTGACTTGTACATGACCTAGATTTGTGCAAAATGGTGAGAACAGCCACTAAAATCACATTATTGACCAATCTGCCAAGTTACTTGTCTTTAAAATGAGACATTTAACATGTCAATATACTGATGAATTTTAAGAGTTGAAAATAAACACAGTCCTAAAAATGTAATTCATATCCAGATAATGCAGCTGCTAGCTAATGATTACAATATGTGACACTTCAAATATACCAAATCAATGACATTTAGTTGATTCATCTTCCCTATTTTTTTTTGCTACGCAGATCAGCAAAGAAGAAAAGTGATTCCTCCGCTAACAAGTTTAATGCAACCTTGAAATAAATTACATTCAAAAGCCTCGAAGCCTGAACTCAGCTTAACAGTTAAATCATTTACTCCTAGGCAAAAAAAAAAAAAAAAATCCTGCCCTGAAGTCACTATCAGCATGATCCTCTATTTGAAGTCTTGCAAAATGTTCAAGGAATGGCCCTTGTGATTTGGCCAAAAGGAAACAAGGCACTCAGCAGCTCGATGCAGGCCAAAGAAAATGGAGACTCCCAGTATGAGAATATTAAATTATTATGGCTTTTGCAACAGGGGGCACAACTGTTAGTGGCCCCCTTCCTCTGATGGCCAAGCTACGTTCTTCCCTGCCGTGAGCATTCATTGTCATACCTAATATTTGCATGCTTTGATAACAATAAGACTGTCAAGATAATAGCAGGGAAGTTTCAGTAGAAACTCAATTTTCAAAAGCCAGCTGTGCACAGCCCCAGACCCTTTTTCTAAGAAGATGCCTTCAAAAAGCAAAATTAGGCTTTGCTCTTGAGAAAAAAAATAAATTATTCCTCTCCCCAAAACAAGATGAGAAAAGGAAAGATTATTGGACAAGAAGGATGAAAACCATTTCCTGGAAAAGGTATTTTAACATGAGTTTAAAGTTCTTTTTGTCATTTAAGCATTTTGGCCAGTGCAAGCAAATACTATTGCAAGCAAAGGAACAGGTCTTAAATCAGAGAATAATCACCTTTGTGAGCTTTATTGATTGCACTGATCTAGCTGAAAGAGTTTGGGGACTTTTCTCTCTCATCTACCTTTTTGCATGACATAACCATTCAACAGCTCAAATGAGGTGGGACATAATGTGATTTTTGGAAAGAATGGTAGTATTGTTAGAGTCCACAAAATCTGTATTTCTTGGGGTTTTGGCAAACTTGCTCCTTTGTACATGCAAAATAATGGCTTAAAAAAAAAGAAAAAAGAAAAGAAAAAGAAAAAGCCCACTTCCCTCTCCCCTTTTGCCCTTTATCCCCATTTCAGACTATGTCATCCTGAGTTATCAAGGCTGAAAGACATTTGAACATTGCTAAACAAGGCCTGTAAAGGCGCACAATAAGCCCTACCTCTCCTCTGTACACTGGGAGGGCTGCACAGGAACACAGAGCAGCTGAAGGACTGTGCTGTGGCTAGCAGTCGACAGCCTTCCAGAGGTACCTCTTTTGTTTTGTCTTGGCCCTTGCTTTAGTATTTTAAACAGTTCTTCTTGTCAAGACGTCAGGAATAAAGCACTTGGCCAATGCCACACACTCCATTCAGAGTCAGCTGAGACACAGATGTTAGAAATTAGCTTTTGGGACCGGTAGCTGTTCTTCTGTGAATGAATCCCACTGAGATGCACTAGTATGCAGTATCTTCAGCCCTGAAGGTATTTTGGTTGTACCTGAGAGAGAGCAGGAGAGAGAATCAGAAAACAGCCTTTCGCTAGACCACTGAGCAACCAAAATATCGAAGCCAACCCCTCTTTTGTTGACCGCTTGTGCCATCATTTCTGCAAAACAAACAGGTCTGTATCAAACAGGTCTGTACACTTCTTTAGTATAATTTTTCATAGAGTGCACAGTCCTACATGCAGGTAAATAAATCCCACAACATTTTTGGCCATCCACAGTGAAATAAAGATGGGAATGTTCAGTAGAAGATCTTTACTCTGACCCTTTGCAGGTAATAGGAAAAACTCCTATTCCAAATTCAACTCTCAGGCATGTCAGTAGAGATCCATCCACTAAGTCCCTTTGGATTTTTGACTGTTTAACAGAATGCAGACTTTACACCATAAATATTCATAGTCTGTCTTATTCTTTGCACATGTGTTTCAGCCTTCAAGCTATCGATGGACTGACTTACAAGGCAGGTTTTGGACATGTTTCTGGCCTCTGTAGGCTGCCAGATAGCAGCTCGAATACGCGCACACAAACCCAGCTATTTTTCAAATGACAACAAGGATGTCTCTTTTTCACTGGTTTGCGCTCTGTAGAGTTATTTATAGCACAAGGGTGAAGTGAGCATAAATTACCGACAGGTCAGATGCCTTTACTGACTCACGCTGGCAACGCATTGCTGTGTGGACAGGAATCACCACAGAAGATGCAGCACGGAAGGAGCACACGGAGCTGCCTACACAGCGCTGCAGCCTCAGGTGAGATCCACTAAAAAGGCACTTCTCGGAAGGTAACAGTTTCCCCCAGTGGCCAGCCAGATGAGGAGGGAATGGATCACTCCCTGTGTGAAAGCAACCATAAACAATGAGACATTAGCTAATTTGATACTCATAGGAGAGATGAATACCAAAATAAGAATGGACAGAAAAATTGCACCTTCACTTCTGCCAGTACTGCCTTCTTCAGAGGGGTTTAAAGAGCAGATGACAGTGCTTATTATTCATCATTTTTTCCCACTGCCTGATCTGGACACAGTGGCACTCTAGCATCATCTCCCCTGTTAAAAAACAACAGGATGACAAAGAAAATGTTTTTCAAATGCTCTCAGATAAACCCCATAATTCTACAAGGGTGCACACAGATGTATCTTCATGCAAACCTTTGCTCTGCAATGCCACAGCACTGTTTTAAAAGGCACCATCCTTTAGCTGAACACTTAGCTGGCTGCTCCTGTGCCCCTACGAGCACAAAAATTTTGCTGTGCGATACGTAGGGTTTTTGCTTTCTCTGATTACCCATCTGGAGCAAAAGAATTCAGAAGCGCATCCAAATACCTCTTTGCAGCAGCAACACCCCACTGCAGCAATCCTAGCTTTCACTCAAGCAAGCTGAGAGGCAGTTCTGTAGCGTCTGAATTAGGGAGCTTCCAGAAAAGCCTATGTCTGTTGCATATGCTGGTAAATCCCCCTGCCCGCAAACACACACGCTGTGAAAGAAAATAAAAGCTCCAGAGTAGCAAGAGGTGCTTGCAATGGACAATTAAGATTCCAATGGCACACTCAGATTAAATGAAGATCTCTGTGGCCTGAAACTACTGCTGCTTCTGTTTTATACCTTTTCTAGTTGTCTGGTTTCAATGGTGTCCCATCAGTGCAAAAGATAGGGGGAAAGCAGGTCCCTTTAATTCACCACATTTAAGTTCATATTCTAGAACAATGAATCTCTTCAAAACTGGATTTATACATTACATAAGCAAGGCTCATTGACTTGCTGTTTTCTGTGCGGGTTAGAAAGCTCTCAGCACATATCCATAGTTTTAGCACTTGAAAGAAAGATTTGGAAGCACTTTCCATGTCAGCCAAGATCCCTGGCTTCCCTTAAGAGGCAAAGACAAAAGCTGCATAAACAACCAGTTTTGGAGGCTGAATTTTCAGCTGTAGTTGAGAAAGCAAAAGCAGCTTGAACTCTCAACAACTTTATGTCCCTCCCTCTCTGGCTGGGCCTGGGCTCCCATACTTGGTTTCCTGATGTGTCACTCATTTGTCTGTTAGGAGCTAGAAAGTCTACAGCATTGTGCCTTTCAGAAGGAAACTTGTTAGTAGAGCAGGAAAAAGAAATCAAAGCAGGATAAAGCACAGAAAACCATCCATTTTGTAGTCAAAAATATATTTGTATATATCACATACAAAATGAGAGTTTTGCTGTGACTCTGTCCTCTTCAACAAGCAAGAGAGCATGCATTTAGATGGGAGCTGCTGAGTGTGAAAGGCCTAAGTTACGACTCTTTCTCTTGACTCAAGCTTATTCTAAAGCGAGCTGCTCTGCTCCTCTGAGAGGGGCAGTATGGGACAGAGAAGGAGGAAGGGGGGGAAGCTTTTCTTTACACTTGTGCTGTTCTGAATGTGGACCATCTGTGCCCCCAGCTGGAGTGCTGGAGATGGTCTGGCACTTGAACCACACCATATTTACAGATCTAAACACAAATGGCTACTGCCTGATTGTTTCATGATTCATTAGTCAGACAAGCTCTCCTCTCCCGCCAGCACAGCTGTTACAGAGTAAACCTTTGTCACTTAATAGGCCTGATTATTACTTTCCATCAAAGGTATTGATCTGTGTCATCTCTACTTAAGGGAAAAGGGGAGAAGCGAAAAGGGGACCAAAATGTGTCAGGAAAACAAGAAAGGGGGACAAAAAAATGTAAAAATCAATGACATTTGTATGGTGACTAGAGGCACCGGTCAATACGTTTAATCTCTCTTAGATGTACTGTATTCATGTATTCATTTGCTACAGCAACTAGGTTACTCGTGGAGATGAAACGTCTCACATGATGTGGCATTCCTTGCACTGCACCAGACTGCTGCAGTCACACAATATGGCCATGCATATAATTGGTCGGCAAAATACACAATGTGAATTAACAAATAGTATTGAAAAAAAAAATAGAAATCAATTAAGTCACTTTGGCAGCAGAAGGTAAAAATAGAGGTTCATCTCTGAGTGGCCTCAGAGATGGATAGTGGCATTTTAGAGAATCATCCCAGGGTTAAATCATTGGTGCTACCCTGGTTTACACCAGCTGAGAGACTGCCCCTTTTTGTTTAGCAAATGTGCCCTGGACAGGACGCAGTCTGTTACATAACTGCAATGCAGAGTGTATTTACCACAGCTTGAGAGCTTCTAGTTGCTCCAGTAGCTGCCTGACAAGCTGCCATGGAAGCAATTGCAGCGTTACTGCAAACTTGCTGACTCCATTCACAGGACAAGATCTGCAATGCCCAGATAGAGACTTTCACCGCCTCTCTGACTCCCCTGTTGTTATTAGTACTATTATTGCCTCCACCCACTAGGTTTTACGGGAGTCAGGAGCTGGTACACACTGCTCTGGTCACAATGTACTCCATCTGGAGCCATGGAGGGGGCTTTGGTGGCGGTAGGAGGTGAGTTTTGAGGAAAGATGTTTTCCTTCTTTTTATTTTTCTTACATTTAAAGCATCATGTCTTCAAGTCTTTCAGCCAAATAATCCTCAAAGTCCTTGTCCAGGCCCCTCTCAGACTGAACAGCAGCTGAAGTCGTTGAGAGTTGAGGGACAGAAAGGCAGCCACAGCAGAGACTGCCTGGCTTGGGCCCACAGCAACACAACAGTGTCACTACTCAGGCTACGGGAATCACAGACAAATAAAAGAAGCCCTGTGTGTTCAGAGACCAAACAAAAACAATAAAACTTGTGTGCAGCTTGAGACTATTGTGCTCCGTTCTCTACCCTGTTGGGAAGCCCTTGTTGGAAGTTCCACAAGCAAGCCAAATTACAGCTAATCCCTTATCCCAGAGCACCTTCTTCCCGGGTGAAAACACTTCACATGTTCAGAGTCTCAACACCTTCACAACATGCTTAGAAATCACCTTCTTGGCTCTTTTTGCAGCAGAAAAGCCCAGTAGCCCAGCTCATTACCCCTGTGTACATCTGGATGCCTCTGTAATGTACCTCTTGGATGCCAAGAAGCAAGCAAGGTCTAACACCAAGGAAGCAACTGCAATATGGGACCTCTTTTCCATAGGAGGACAGAACAGATAAGAAATGCATAGGGCACTGGCACATGAAGTGGACTCCTTTTATGTTCCTCATACAGCTTGTCATGATTTCTAGCAAGGACTACCTGCCTCAGCTCCACCCTCCAGCAAAACCCTTTTCTCACTGCCAATGTCTTTCAGCAGTATCTAAATTAAGAAGCTTTTCCTCAAGTCGGGATTTGCATTTTCAAAGCAAAGAGGTCAGTAACATGTTGCACAGGGAGTATCTTTCATTTAAAGCAAAGCCCTGCTGAAAGAGCAGGAACCTCACTCAGTCGGAGGAAGGCCTCTTCAGCGCTCCTCATCTCCACCCTGGCCTGCCATGTCCAGCTGAGTTTCAGAGAACGCCATTAATTAGTGGTTCCAGTGGACAAGGAAGCAATCAGTGCTGTCCCAAGACACACGCAGGCACATTAGCAGCTATAATACAGCATATTCTATTGCAACCAAACTTCCTTGCAAAGCTCTTAGAGCAAAATATAGAGGTTTTTCTGACTGTCCCAGATGAAACCTGGCCCCTACGCCACAGTGTTTTCCCTCTGTAGGGGTTAAATAGCTAATGTAGAATAAGATGAGTCTTAGAGCACAAGGACCTATGATAACTGGCGGAGTCCGGATGTCCTGCTCATGGCAGGGGCAGAACCCTTGATAGATGGCAGGGTCAGGATGCCCTGCTCATGGCAAGGTCTGGACCCTTGATAGGTGGCGGGGTTAGGGTGCCCTGCCCTCAATCAGGATGATAGAAGGGCTGCTTATCCTGATGTTTTAATTCAGCAAAATAGATAACATTAACAAGAATGCAAAACAGGAAAACAGGAGGGGGAACACTCTTGGGTAAGAACGGTATAAAAGAGGGACGCCCGAAGTGGTCGGGGTCCGTGGTGTGACCCTTGCGTGGGAAAGCCCGGACCCCAGCTAGCTGGTAATACTTATTATCTTTCTTCTGTTAATAAAAGACAATATATATATCTATGGTGGCTGCCTCTCTCCCTGTCAATTCGGTAACCGGACCCAACACCTCAGCCCACTAAGACCTCATTGCTGCCCGCTCCTTCCCACATCCCAGTATGAACACACTTCTGCTGGACGGCAAGTGATCACGGCAGCACGTGACACCAAACTAGAGTTGCGGCACGCGCAATCCATGGGAAAGTGTTGCTTGGCAATACTGTGTGTGCTCAGCTTCCCGCCAAGGGACCGGAGTTGTCCCCGTGCCAGCAAATCAGCCATTCAGCTAACAGGCAGAGCAGCAGAAGCAGCGGCCACAGAAGATGGAGAAGCAGAAGGGAGCCGTCAAACCCAAGAGACATGCTTGCTCTCTGCTCCTCGAGCGCTACAACAAACAGCGGCGGGGGAGGAGGCAGGGGGAGGAAATGGAAGGATGCTGAAAATTTTAGTTTAATCCATTTCTCTTCATAAGGCATCAACGAAAAAATGCTTAGTTGTGGATAAAGGAGGGACAAAAACAACATACTGGAGCAATATCTTCAGGTTTAGGCTTGAAGCCTAAGCAAAACCTGCTCATTTGTAAGTTGACTCAAAAGGAAAAAGGCTGACACTTTATCACTGAAGCTTTTAGAAGTAGACTGAAGCCAACATCCAGGACTGTTAGGAACAACCCATGGCAGCAGGTCTCTGCTGTTGTCAATGCCCATCCTCTTCCTTAGGAGAGCACGTTTGATTCTCTTAGTTGGTAAGAGGACTGCAACGAGAACCCAGGAAGGAGGAGGCAAGACTAATAAAAGAAGAAAAAAAAATCCACTAGCTACAAGTAAAACCTCGGGTCTCCAGAAAACTGTCCTATCTGCATACTTGCTGAGAGCAAGGTCCTATTATTAAAATAGGAAAACAGGTTATCCTTTGATAATTATTGGGCATGCTGCTAATCAACTTCTTTATTCAACTGAAAAAGCTGCTACGGAGATACACCAGCCATTATTATTGTTAATCTGACTGGTGCCAATCAAGAGTAATTGCACTTAAGCCCAGCATCATACCTGCTATATCTTGAGCCCACCAAGACACCTGATGGATACCACTAATGGCTGCAGTAGTAGCGATTCTTCAGCTTCACCACAAAATTGAGAGAGAAAACTTCTTCCTGTATGCAGCAGAGCATGCCACAATACCCCAAGTTTTACATCTTTCTTTTTGAGTCAACTGGCATTAAAGGTCCATGAAGATTTTCCACTTATTACCAATATGCAACTCCCGCCCTTTCCTGTTGTTTAAAATAAAGCCCTTGGCCAGTCTTGACAGGCACACTAAGCCTAATGCACCAATGGTAAGAACTACCTAAGTGGAAAAAAAGGCTTTGAAATTTTTGAGAGGAAAATGCTCATGTGCATTAATTTTATCTGCCTCCATTGCTTTGCTCAGAACAAAACTGAATTCATTCACCCTAAATAAATCAGTTTTTACAGGTTAGATCTAGTGACAACTGACAGAGCTCCACTGACGCCAAAGGATCTAGGTTGCCCAAGTATTTCCTACCTTCCTTTCTTGACACAGAACAGCGCTTGCAGTATCACCGAATTTGCACTTTTTCACTTATGACACAGAAGTACTCTGTGACCTTGACTTTCCTTCGTCTCACTTAGTGCCTCGGTTGCTGTAAAGCACAGCATAACAACCATCTTAGCAGGGTGCCCATTACTTCAGGATCTGTTTGCAACCACCCTACGTATGTCACTGTGTCACTATATGCTCCCATCTTCTCACAGCTAGGGGTGGGATTTCTCTAGTGGCTCTGGACAGCAAAACCGAGAATCCACATGATGCTTTGCCCATTTTCACTTGGTAAGGGAAAGGAGGGAAGGCATGTAAAAAACTCAACAGGTTAGTGGAAAAACACCCTGGGCCTCACCTTATCCAACCTGCTCAGCAGCCTATGGCACCGGTCAGCCTATAAGCCATCGCCTGCAGCTCTCAAGTGACGTGGGACACATCCCAGATCATTCTCTGCAAGGCTGGGCTAAGAACTAGAAGGTCTTTCATACCAGCTGAAAAAGCTGCATAAGCAGCTGCCATCTAAAGAAAGATAAGAACCACTCTGAACTTGTGTCAGGCCCTACCCAGCCTCCAGCCAGGTCTGAAAGGACTGACTGCAGCTAAACCCCTGATGGAGCAAGAGATACGAGGGGAAAGCAGAACCACAGAGTCTTCATTTCACCTTTGCAAGCTGGTTGAAACTGACAGATGACAAGGCTGCAGCAACATACAGGCCTTTCATATATATATATATAAATTGCAGCAGACCTGTGTCAGGTTCCTTCTGTGAGACTCATCAGGTACCACGCTCTGCAACTGAACTGTGTCGTCAGCCTAAGACATTGTCCCTAGGAGAGGAGAAGTAAAAGGGAAAAAGAAAAAAAGGGAAAGCTTCAGGTTAAACGATTGATTACGGTTTTGAATTACAGGGGGCTATTGATTTTTCATTAAACACCATGTACTGCTGTAAAGCGGAAAAAAAGTAATTCATTGATCAGAGCTGTGGGCCATGTTCACTTATTGGCTTCCTGCCACATCCCATTATTCCCAGTTCTAAATGTATATTGAAGTCAGTTCATTCTAATCATTGCCTCCTGTCACCAGAAATGTCTCTCAGTAACTATTAGTTTAATCACCCCTTTCTTACAATGGTAATGAGTGATAATATCCAGCATTATGGTAGATTCATGAATATTATTCATTGTATTACAGCATTGCATTTCACAATGCTACAGTTTAGGGTCTGTCAGCATTTCCATTACAAAGCCCCAGGCCTGGGACTTTATAAATCACTCCTAAAAATTTGCTGCTGGCAGAAATAAAGGAGGGAGAGTGTCTCAGTTCAGGAGAGTATTGTTGGAACTCTCTGTGCAAAATCTTTCTGGCTGCAGCTCTACAGCATTGAATGAGTGCTGGGAAGGGGAAAAAAAAAAAAAGGAGAGCAAGAAGAATTTTGCCAGCTCAAGCTGCTGCTTCTAATTGATTAAAATGCCATCATTTCAAAAACAGGATGATCTTGCTGTTGCATTGGACTGCAATTCAGGAGATAGGCATTTTCATCCTGGATCTGACACATGCAGATAGCATTACCATACTATCTTGCTCACAGCGACACTTGAAATCTAAGTTCGTCTTATTTCAAACCTTTTGACTTCTTCAGTATGTTCTTCTGCATACTGGCTGTTGAGTTCCATGTTTGATAATTCACATTTCCAAAAATTTCTTTTCTGTAGGGCTAAATGATGAAGTCTTCAAATTTTTAGGTAGCACCTGCTTAGGCAAATACTTACCACAAGGGCTATGGCAGGTACAGTTTTAGCGGAAAGTTTGTATTGATTCCAGAATCCAGCCAGGGGGTTTAGTGGGAAACTGGACAAATTTGGGGCTCACACATACAGTGATACATTTCAGAATCCAGTGATTCCAAGTCACTATGTCATCACTGGAAGTATATGATCTAAAATTGAAAGTAGCCTCTAACCTATGATTTTCAAGACAATGAGCTAAGATTTGCTGATGTGAATAGCTGCTCTTACAGCATCCTCAAACAAACGAAGGATGTGCAGATAATACAGGATCCAAAACTGTGCCATAAGGATACTAGACAGAGAAGAAATAGTGACCCTCGTACTAATTCATTAGAAATAGCATGAGTTAGACCCTCTTCTAGCATCGACTCACTGATAGCTTTGTCTCTAATGGCTTATCTGCCACTGTATGAGGAGGCTCCAATGCAGTGAATCCAGGATTATGCATACAGCACTGCAAGAATACGCATACAACCTACCTCATCTCCCTGCAGCACAGGGGTCTGCTGTAACATGTAGGCCATGTAGCCTTAACTACTAAAACTTCTATCTCTAGCTCTTTGTTTCCATCATTTAGCCTAGAGCTATAACTGTTATCCTTTCCATCACCATTTTGCCTATGAAGAGTCAAACAGTCACGTCAAATGGCATTTGCTGTCATGTTGCCCCACACAGGAGCTCTCATGGACAGACTGAGGAGGAGCAGTGAGGGCAGAGTGGAAAGGTCCAGGGACTCCATGAATAAGTAAGTTGGCAATAAACACCCGACGGAATTCTCTTTTTCAGCAGGGTTCTTCAGGCCTTCCACCCCGCTGGAAAGTAAGTTTCAGCAATAGGCAAAAAAAGAGAGTATTTCATTTACTTACCAACATTATCTCCTATTAAGTGTTTTTGTGCAATGTGTTCCAGTCCACTGCCTCTCCCTGAAGCCAAGCCCTCCTGCTGAAGCTCTTCACAGTTTGTTGCAAAGGAGAGGATGCAGCCTGCTATTCCCCGCGTTTGAGTCTACAACCTGTACTTGAGAGGGCAAGTGAGGAGCAGAGTGACCATCTGCACTGAAAAGCAGCAGCGAATTCTAGCCACAAACTTGCTTTTGTACATTGGTGCCTTAAGCTGCAAAGATATAAAGACAGCTCCTACCCCCAACACAGTAGAGGAGACAGCGGATTCAGGTCACAGTAAAAATCTGGTGAGGAAACGGGCTAGTGGGGAGATTAGAATGGGCATAAATTAGTTGAAAGCTACAGGGCTGGCAGTAATCAGGCTAAGGGCACCAGGCGAAGCCCAGGCAGAGCCTTCAGTGCTGGGAGGATATTGCCAGGATAAAGAACTCTTTTCCATACCAGACCAATGGACAGAAAAGCAGTTTATCATGTTAAGTAGTCAGTTATACGGCCTCTACCACTGAGTGCTTTGCAAACTTTCCTGTGTTTGCCCTCACAATACTCTGGTGAAAAAGGCAAACACAATCTCACAAATAGGAGGAAATCCAGTGGAGGACTCAGAGCAGGTTTGGTTGGGCACATTTGGAGTATGGCGGGGTAAATTGTGTCAGTGAAGCCAAAAAAAATAAGAACTATATTGTCTAAGATACTCCAGCCTCTGTATCCCACAGAAAATCCCTTGGAAGTTAAAGTGTATGTACCTCTGAGCATTTGACCTAAATGACTAATTCAAGTTCACACAAGGAGTCTGCAGCAGGACAGGAGACTTCCAGTGTCTTCAGGAAACCTTCCTTTCATTCCTGATAGAAGTACATCCCAGTACAGACTGAAGTGCCTGCTTGTTTGGGCAGAGTTGTCTCCTTTATCCTTCAAGAACAGAGCTCTGTTCTCCTGGCATCTTTCAATTGCCTGGCATTCACTTAACCTTACAAAAAGCTAGAGAGAAATCAAAGCTGTTATTCTGGCTCCCTGTGCATTCCTTGTCCCCCAAAACACACCATGCCTTCATTAGCCAGGTCATTTAAAATGGATTGGTGGATGCTATTAAATCTACACCCTAGGAGTGAAGCCCTTGCTGGCAAGACTTCCCCCTCGCCTCATGTTTGTGTCTCGTGCTAAGTACACAGTGCTGATCGCACATCATTTTCAAAGGACAGAAATCCTCTGCAGAGTTGTAACCAACAATTCTTCCCCATGCCAATAGCAGCTCACACATCTTGGGGTACTAAAGACTTCATCCCATGCTTCAGCACACCTGATACAAGTCTCAAATTCAACAGCGTATTCAAGCTTACACACAAACTCACTGCAAAGGCCCCCTATGCTTTTGCTCACTTTTCTAACTTCTACCCTAATTTCCCACAGGAAAAAAGAAAATGAAAACATTCAGACTTTGTACCCTTCTCTTCTCCTTTAACTTTTGGGCACACCAGTCCACTGTAACCAAATCTGATCAAAGTTCTTTAAGGCAGTTATGCTTCTGCAAGTCCCGAAAACAGAACAGAAAAAAGGCAGGGAACACTTCAAACGAGAGTAAAGGTTGCAGAGGGGGAAACTAGAGAGAATACACTCAGGAAGGCTGCCTTTGAAATATCCCATAACAGCAAAAATGCCATTGGAAATTTGTGCTTAGGCACCAGCATCACGTAACCACTAGACACAAAACCACAGGAAGCCAAATTATTTCGTTGCACTTAAACAAACGCATCCAAAACATGTTACCTGTGTTTAATGAAAATTTCCCCATACAAAGATTATTGGGCCACTTTCCAGCACTGCAGCTCCTCAGACCACATTCTGCAGCCCTGTTTGATTTGACTTTGAACCTTCTACTTCGACAGCGGTTTATGCCAAAGCTTCAGAGTTGGACCCTTCTCTCATGCTCTCACCCTAGTTATTTTTCGTGGTGTGTCTTGTGACCAATCCATGTGATTGCTCTATTAAGCAGCGGCCAAGAGGAGGCAGAGCGCTGTGAAATATGTGTGTGCTTGTTCAAAGCATAGCTTAAATAGCTACAGTGCCATAAGTATAAAATCAACAGCTGCTGCACCTTACAGTTCAAGGTAAGAAAGAATAGCTGATGTAAATTGCGCCCACATGCCATCAACATAAAACAAGAGGACACGATATATTGCTGCAAGCCCCAAGCACTTCACATCTGTCTTGACACCATTGTAAGTTTGACATCCATCAGTTCAAAAGATAAAATACAGTTTGCAGAGGGAATTGTTTTGGCCCTGCATCAAGGAGCTCGTAACTGCAGCGGGGCAGGAAAGCAGTACTCTCTGCTCAGGCAGCATTAAGGGATTCCAGCAGTGAAGCGCAAAACAAATATGCTGATCTATTCCACAGGAAAATGCCTGTCAGGATAAGTCTCAGTCCAGCCGGGTGTTTATGGCAGCGCATAACCTCAAGCACCCATTTTGAGAGAGCTGCTTGCAATCTTTAAAGTTATGCACATACTTAGGCTGTCTCCATCATACCAGGGCATGCTAAAGCAGGATCCACCAGACACTGCCTCACCGCAGCATTTCCAATGGGCTAAATGATATTCCTCACTGGAGCTAACTTAGGGACCATTCTTCCTTTCATCATATTTCTCCATACCTATTACTTCCCCCATCAGATTAAAAACATTGCCCTCTTTCTCACTAATCAGAACGTACCCCACAGGTCTGTTAATTACCAGTCTGTTTCCCCAACACCAGTACCAGGATAACGAGCCTTTCTGAAATGCCAAGTCCTTTCCTGACACTCCAAGGGGCAAGTGGCTTACTTGGCTTTTATGAATAACAGAAGGCTTGGTTAGATTATACATCATTTTAAAACTAGCCAATATCTGCACCCATCACAGAGGGTGAAGCAGTGGAGGTCCAAGTAAAAAGCTGACACTGAAAATGAGTGACGTATATTATAGTCAATACCTGTCCTACTAGTCCAAGTCTTTTCTTTTCTTATATTTCCTTGGAAAGGAAGGTAAAACAAAAAGTCACTCCTGTATATCCTAATTTTGGTACAGGGCACTGGCTTGGGAGAAGCACTGTGTTTTCAGATATTTCTCATTTATAACTCCCCAAACCTTTCCCTGTCCTGCTGTGACAAAATCCTCCTGTTCATGTTGCCTTCACAGTTCCAGCCACATCTGGGTTTGGGCTGTTCCTGCAAAATTAGGGCAAAAGACAGACACACATTCAACTTCCCATCCAACGTATATCTGGACAGGGTGCAAGCCTGTGTCTGGGAGCTGGGAAAGACCTCAGGTCTCCGGGTTTGGATGAAGCCAACAAGACCACATGCCTTCTCTAACTAATTGCTTCACTCCTTGGCTGGTTGTGAAACTCCATTGATGCAAATGAATGATGCTACATGTTATCAGGGCACATTATTATAGGCCCAGCTTCAAGCATGCAAGTCATCACACTAAACCCTGGCACACATCAAGGCAGCTGGCTGCACCCGGACCTGAGCTGGAGGACTACTTGCAATTATGGTCTTCATCATATTCATTCCGCAATGTTACCACCCATTTTGGACAACACTGGGGAATTTTTGGTTTTCATGGATAGTCCCAATTGTTGTACTCAAACCTTTAGACACAGACTTAGCCCTAGGGAATGAATCGAACAGAAGCAGTGCAGGGCCAGGCACTGGAACCATTTGGGACTGTTAGAGAGCCTTGAACACTGCCAACCATTACAAAACACTGCAAAAAACACAAGCAGAGGTTTAGCCAGTTTAGAAACTCCTGCAGGGAATATTCCTCATAGAAACTCGTACATATTCAAGCAACAGCAAGCTGCCCGGGAAGCTGTGCATTTTACCTTTACATTACATAAAACGTAACACTTAAATTGCCTTTGGTCCAGCATAAGTGCATTATTTAGCATATATATATACCCCCTAAAGATTGTTCCCAAGTTCCAGCACAGATCTTATCCTCTATTCTTCTATTTTAGCACACAAGGTCGACCCTACGCTTACGGTCTGAATTCGGAGTGACTCTTTTTGTCTGTCTGAAAATAGTTCAGATTTCTCCCTAAGCAACTGGGAGCAGAATTTGCCCATGTGGAGATATGTTCCAGCCTGGAGGGGGACAGCAGTCACTTGTGATTTCTTAGCAGTATTCTCAACCTCTCCATTTAACCTTCCTGCGTGATACTTGCATCATCCGAGATCTCCCTGCTCTTGGTGTGGACTTGGTTTGTTCTCTTTTCACACTTCTTTTCTCCCCTCCTAAGAGGGACGTGTTTCTCTCCATTGTGTGATCTTGCCGCATATGTTTTCTAAAATACTGACTCTCAGAAAGGGGGAGAGGGTGAGGGCTGCATGTGATGTATTAGCATGACTATGCCAAGAACAAAACATCCCTAAGCGAGGGTGGTCGACAGTACAAGTGGTTCTCACAAAGTCAGTGCAGCATTCAAGAGGCTGAGCACCTTCAATTACAATTCAAATCTGCCATTTAGTTCATCATGTTTATTTAGGCATTAAAAGCAATTTTGCAAGCACATGTCTGTCACATTTAGACACAATGGGCTAGCCTCTAATTAGGAAGTATATGACCTCATGGGCTTTAATTGGGAGAAGGCTGCATCCAACCCGTTTACCAGATGATAGAAGGCAACTGGCATTAGAAGGGAAGTTCAGTGTCAGCTGGTAGGACGCACACAATACCTGCTGTAATGGCCACCGATTCATCATTGCCCACTTGAGCATCAGGACTTTGTCAATGGTTTGTTCATCAATTTGCTTGTGTACCAACACAAGAGATCAGGAGACAGACACGGCATCATAGCAAATGACATTTATCACACACTGAGGAAAAAAAATACACAAACTGCAAATTCTGCTTTGGCAAGGGAGCACAGCAGGCACGGGTCCAAAGTCAGGGTTAGCCTAAATGGCTATAACTCTGCTAACTTTATACCTGCTTATGTTAGGCCAGATTTTAGCCCATACTACCCACCATTCTGCACACTGACATGTGGAGACAAATACAGCTATTGCTATTTTCAAACATCTCCTCCTCCTCCTCCTCCTCCTCTGAAGGGATCTATGTGGAGGCCCAAGGAGTCCTGCTAAGTTGATTTTTTCAAAGCAAGGAGAAAAGGCAAAGCTACTGTTTAATTCAGTGTTTTTATAGTGTTTAATTCAGAGGAACATTCCTGAGATGCTGGTCAGATAATACTAGAGTGGGTGAAATATTAAATAACCAATACACTTATTCTGGAACTTCAGTCTCTTGTTCTTCATACTCTGGACAACTCTCCAGCACAACAGCAAGGCCCAGCATTTAACAACAATTCCTTATGTCACTTTGTTCTTTACAAAGGTACTTGCTCTTCGGCTCAATTCTGTTTAAATATGCTAAGGTATATGTCAACACATGTATACTAAGCAGTGCTTCTGAAAAATTAACCCCATAACTGATAGGCATCTGCTGCTGATTACTCAGTGACCTGCTCTGACCTGCTTGTGGTGAACTTAAACATTACACAGAGCAGCTTCACAGGATAAACCTGCACCTTCACTACCTGAAATACCCTGTGCAACGTGACAGGAAGGAGTGTCTGTCCTGTGAGTCATTCTGTAAAAAGAACAACTGCATCTCCTCACAGTTTCCATTGATTTTCACCTGCTCTTGGCCTGCTGTGGTTCCGTTTGGACATCCCAGCTCACTGCAATCATCGCATGCTCCCGTTGCAGCCCTCGTGGGGTGCTTGCCCAAAACCACGTTGACGAGAGGCAAGCTGGCTGCCACAGCCATGCCTGCTTTGCATTCAGGGTGCGCCTGGGGAACAGGCCCCAGCCACCCGCCACTGCTATAGGGATGTATTGCTGGGCCAGGGGAGGAGATGAGCTTCCTGCTCACACTTCCCAGGAAACATGAGTCCCAATGTGTGTTCCCAATAAAAGGGGGCTGGGGGTGGAAGGGGAAGGGAATTAATGGCCATCTAGCATATCATGGATTAAACTAATGGAATAAATAAGTAACTAAAAGAAAGCATGCAGAGAAAGGTACAGCAGGAGGCTTATTGCGTTATTTGTATAAGAGAAGGGGAGAGGGCAATGGGCCTTGCGGGTCTCCAGAGCAATTACTGTTTTCAGAGAGGCGGGTCTGGCCATGGCTGCAACTCGTGAGGAAGACCTCGGATAAGGCAAGCGCCTCTCCGCAAGGCGCTTCCTGCTGCCCCGCTTCCAGAGCGCTGCATGGGAGAGCTGTCAGCGTGAGCGCCGCTTACGAAAGCCCAGGGCGACGTGGCTGGAGAGGGGATGACGGCAGACGGGCTGTGCAGGGCATGAATGGGGGCCCGCAGGCCAGGCCGAGGGCGCAGAGCGCAGGGAGAGGGGACGCACGGCAGGGATGCGCTGCCTGGCACCGCACACGGCTAAAGAGTGGCAGGGCACATCATTTCTTTAAACTCATCTTGCATTCAGCCAGCTGCATATAAATTTCCCTCTATCTCATCAAGCTCTCACTGTTTGGCCTCCTCTGACTGATATTGGCTCATCATACTTAATCTAGGGTGAAATTTCCTCGTCTGAGCTAAATTACTCGCAGCCATCAAGGGAAACGATATTTATTTTTCGTGGGGCTAATGACCTGTCCCCCGGACCCACCCACTGATGGTTATTTACTAGGGCCCAGATGCTTGGGCTCAAAATGAGTGCTAATGTCAGCGGGGGCCATTTCTCATTCAGGTCTCTGATTGAATTGGAGAGATCCCATTGACATTGACTCTGTGACTTTTAAGGCCATTACCCTCAGCAAGAGATGAACCTCTCATCATTGCTCCAACACTGACAGCTGATTAGCGACAAATTACAAGCAGGAAGAACCTAAGACTTTGTTTGGAGTGGGGGGCGGCGCTAGGAGGAGGCCGGGGAACGCAGTCAGGTAAGGTGGAGGGAATAGCAAAGAGAAGGAGGAGTGGGAGGGAGAGCAACACTGAGAAACTGATTCATCCTCCTGGCTTCGGTGTTGCTCTCCTTCACTGAATGCAGAAAAGGGCCCAGAGCCAAAGACCAGGGGGAGATGGTGAAGATGCTTAATGATTTCAAGGGGGCTGAATCAGAGTTTTGGGAGAAAGAAGCTGACTGACTTGGAGCCAGTGAGTTGGAAAATGACAGAGGGCTAAACTGCAGCTGGGTTAAGGTGCCATCCATGGGGTTCTCAGGCAGCTCTGTGTGGCTGTGCAACGCCTCTCCTGGGTCTCTGCGTGGTTCCACCAATGGAACAATGTCTCCATGAAAGCAAAAAGTTGCTGCAGTGAGTTGAGAGCTCCAGCACTCCAGCCCTGCTCTGCCACCACCTCTCACTGCCTTCCCTTTCACTCCCCTCACCTCTCCACCACTGTCTCCTGACCAGACCAGGCCACCAGGAGGGATGCACAGATCCAGGCAGCATGAGCCTATTGCTATCAGCCCCCTACATTTCGCACATAAAACTGAGAAGAATGCAGTCTGACAACCCTGCTACACATTTCAGTGTTTGCCCTTGCATTGTTAGTGTTCTCAGATAAAGGGCAATAAACTACACACCAACATAACCAAACATATTGTCAACATGACATAGTTTACCAAGCACAGTGGGAGCCCAGACTCTCCTTTTACCACTGGGATCACTAGTAGTTACCTAAGGATAAACTTTTCAAAGACTCTAAGCTGCATTCACAGTTCTGTCTACAGAAACACAGCCACCTCCGCAGTGAAACACTGGAGCCAACCAGTAACGTGCACCAGACCTTTCTATCTCCTTCTGCAAGACAACGAAGAGTGGACAGGGTTGTAAAACTGCCAACCGGCAGGGAAAACTCCATACATTAAAAATGTTACCCAGTTCAGATACAGTTCTTCTTAGCAGGATGATTTGTGAGCCGTACTAGGCTCTCCCAAGTTACACGGAGTGATTTTAGTGATGCAATTATTACAAGTGGAGCCATCCTGAAAGGCACTGCAAGGAGGCTTGTTGCTCTGCAGTCCTGCTGAAGCAGCCTTGGAGACTCTTTACAGCTCACAAAACAGTAGGCTCGTTTAAAAGAAAGAGCAGCATGAAATACAAATGGTCAAATTGCTTGCAAAGCTGGACTGTGCAGAGTGCCACGTTCACAACTGCCCTTGCTGAATTATGAGCAGGCTTTGGACATTTGGGCAAGCAAACATGGTATGTCAAAGCACAGTCACAGCATGTCACATCAAGAGCTGTGCTGCCAGTGACTCTCTAGCTGCAGATCCCAGTGGCATTTCAACAGCAGTAATCGGTAACTGCATCTGGACCCCAGTCTGAGGAAGAGCTGCTTACAAGGAACCTGAGCCTGTGGGCAAACCTCTCCTTGATGTTCCCTCACAGCTGCACTTGGCAAATTTCAGCCTATCATTTTGGAAGAAAAATAGCAAAATCACTTCTATTCCTCCAGTCCTTCCACTTTTTTTTAACTGAACTAGGGGATTGCCTAGGAATGACGACTCCTACTCAGACACCCTAAAAATCTCCCAGGGACTTGGCAACGAACAATGTGCTGCACTAGCTGGACAATTCACCACGTTTTATGGTGTGCTTAAGAAATCTCTGGTCTCATTTCTGCTGGTCTAAGTCAGTTAATTCACTCGAGCAGAGTTAGCTACCTGACTGCAGAGCCAACAGGGCAGCAATCAGATTTGGCTCTGGTTGCCAAACTGATACACACGCTGACACAGCAACCTGCTCGCACAGCAACGCTGCTCTCTATGCATTAATGCCCTGGCCCACCTTCTCTCTTGCAAGTTTAACAGCCAATGACTTCCATGGAAGTGAATGCAGAAGGCCTTTTTTACATGAGCACAAACCACCATGAGTATATCAGCACCGAAGCTGTGTTCAACTATAAATGCCCATCCTTTTGCAAGAACATGTCTGATCCTTACAGGAAAATTCCTGGAGTATTGTCCAGGCTTTCAAAGCTCCAAGAGCAACACATCTTCCTAATGACTAACACGACTGGGTGCCCTCCCTGGTCCTCAGTGAGATTCTGCTTGTATTGGGAACTTGTATTCCAAGGGGTAAGTCCCCTTCTCCAATTCAATTCCTCTCTTTCCCTTCTGATTTTCATGCCATCGCTATGGGCTATGCCCACTAGTGCACAGAAGCTGTCATGCTCTCTTAGTATCTGTAAAAACTGTCTTGAGAGAAAGCACTGCCAAAAACACCATTTCTCAGCACTGCGTAACCATGTAAGGTTCTCCTCTTTGCCTGAGGCCGGCCCACACATACCTGGAACAATCCTGAACGAAATCAAAACCTTCTGCGGAAAACAGACTGGGCTTGATGAGCTTTTTTTAAACAGAGGTCAAACAAGGTTAACTGACATCTAATAAGGTGAGAACATTCAGCCATTTTGGTGCAGATGAACACTTATGTCTTCCAATTCAAATCAATCTTCTCTCAAGAATAGAACACAAGCAGAGCATCCTTCTCCCAAGAATTTAATTCCCCAACAAATGCAAGGTTGTGGGGGTTTTGTCCTCTTCCGGAGTGGAAAGGCAATCTAAGTAATTGAAACAGATCTAGTTGTCACTTGGCTAAGCACAACACAATCCATTCGATTACTGTAGCATCACCACAACATTTGGTACTCAAACTATGCTTCAGAGCATACAAATATGTCAAAAGATCATGCATGACCCCTTAAAAGAAAAAAAAAAGAAAAAAAAAAGAAGATATTTCTTGTAACATGTCTGTAAAAACAAAAAGCTTGCAGTTTTAGGACATTTCGGCTAAGCTGACAGGTAAAACTGGCTTTGATTTCTGGCTGCTGAGCAGCAGGAAGACGTGGTGGAGCGTCTGACTGCGTGTGAGCTGCACAGTTGCTGGGGTGGGTCTGTGCGACTGTGCATCCAAACAGGCTAATGTACCCCTTACCAGCCTGATTGGTCAATTTGGATGACATATTTTGGGCATCTCTGCTTACTCAGTGACTGCAATTTGTACATCGTCCACAAATCCCCATCTGCATCTACAGATGGTCCACATTTTTTTTTCCTTCCTTTCTTCATTGTGTGTAACAGCTCTTGAGGCTGCAGAGGAGAGAGAGAGAGAGAGAGAGAGACATAGCTTAACTACATCCTGCTACAGAAGCCAGGTGGATATTAAATTCAATTGAAGGGAAACCCAAATTCTGAATTTGCAATACTGCTGATGCTATGCGGTCAGGGAAAAAAAAAATTGCTCCAGTTCAGGCTCACACATGAAGCATAACATAGAAAACACTATTTAAACACTAACATAAATTTATTCTGGAACAACAGGAAAAAAGAAAAGATCTGTTGAATTTTTAACCACATGACCTTCATTTTTACTTTGGTACTTAGTATACTTGTTTCTACACTTTGGAAAATTTTCTCATCTTCTTTGCATTGCAAGGACTAATAAGATTTAGCCAAACCCGAGCATATATTACAAGGCCTGAATAACCTGGCAGAATGGGGCTGGGAAATCAAGTACCAGCTGTATCTGTGCCGCAAAAATCTACCTTTTTTTTTTTTTTTTTCCTCCATATTCCTCCATGCCTATCACACTATTTTCTGATTGTGGGATGCCTAGACATAGTAACACACACAGTGCCAAAGGCCTGTTTTATCTTTATCACTTATCTGGTTTTATTTTGCTTCAGTTCTACTGCAACTGAACCAAAACTGGGGAAAACAGGCTAAACAAAGAAGCTTACAAAAAGATTCTCTTTATAAACACATTTACCCATATACACTCTTCTATACTCCTTCTCCTGAAACAAAGAATTAAATGATGCTTGATTATTTGGATTATTTGATGCTGGGTAGTTACAGTTGTTAATCCAACTATTCTCAAGACTTGGGGCATCTGCCTAGGGATTTATTTTTCATTATTACTATTAATTTTAAATACAAAAATAATAGAGACCTTTATGGCTCCAGTTTTGCAAAAATTATACATGTATTTATATGTAAGCAGACACAAAGCAAAGCAAAATCTTGCAAGCCCTGAACATGGAGCAAAGCTTCTATATATAAGCCTCAGATGCTTTGCCTTTGCAGTCACACTTGAAAACAGAGATTCAGCAGATCAGGGCCTCTGAACTTAAGATTCTTCTGCAATGCCGGGTCTGAAGTAACCAAATGCTTCAGTGCCAGGGAGGGAGCTCTAGAGATGTTGTAGGTGACTCCTTCCTTGACAAACTCATTTTACTCTCTGTATTTCAGCTAAGAACACCAAAGCCCGTGAAGAGTTTCATTTCAGGAGAGAGAGAGAGAAAACAAACAAACAAAAAAAATCACTGCAGTCTTGACTCACCTGTCTACAACAGCCTGCTGATTTAGGCAGGCTACCCAATCACTTTCCAGTTTAGTGGTTAAGGCTATGCCACACATTTTGTTTCCCTGGCCGTTCCCTTTAGACCAAACATTTACTAGGTCATGCCATGCCTTCCTAAACACTTGTTCCTCTTGTACCCCGGAGGAGGCTGAATTTGCAGTAATCTCTATGTATGCTCCTCATGACAGGATGCCACTTCTCTGCTGTGCCATGAGTTTCAAGGGTCCATTACACATCACATTCTTTTATACTCAATGTATTTCTTTTCCTTTACTTATTTCTTAGTTCATACTCTCAGAAGTATGAACCCCCACCTTGCAGCAGCCCATCTTTAGTATCCTTAGCTTGTTTTACAGTGAAACAACTCAGCAAATACATCTCCCACACCTTTTCAGCTGGACCCAGTACTATTTTTCCATACTAGTGAAGACTATTTTGTTTTTAATCATACACTTCTACTGCAGTTGGGCACACTATAATCCATAGAGTTTTATAATCTTCCAGTTGATTTATTCCAGACTTAATGAGCTGGTGATAATTTGTATTTCCAGCAGACTGGCTGAAACAAAGCAGAAACTCACAAATAGAAAGAACCTGAAGGGAGAACCTTCCTTCTCCAAAGTTCTGTAGGCACAAAATAAACCAACACTATGACAAGAAAGATTCAAGTGAGATGTCGGACACCACAGAGTGAAAACCATGGATAAATGCTGATTTTACTCTAAGTTTTAAATGCTGTGCTAAGTTGGGCTGTTGAAAAAGTCATGTTGCACATCAATACAGCACCAATTGCAGCCTAAACTCTTCAGGGCAGAGGGAAATTCGCCTTTCATTAAAGCTACTAGGCGAGCTCCCAGTAAAATCAAGGAGAGTTGTACAGTGAGTGGCTGAACTCAGGCTCCCATCTCTTATGTAGGTATCCAGGAAAGTGGTTTGATTTTCAAAGGTTGAGTTACAAGCAGCTCTCAATAGCATTTGAGAATTAAGCCACTTAATTAGGTTTGGATATATGAGGCACTGTTCTAAAACGTCAAGTGCACACTGATGTACATGCCAACTCTTTCATAGCTCGAAGATAGAGGCTGCTTTTTCCTCTACTCCAGAAGAGCAGCAGGATTTGATTGCAAGCAATAGCAACGTTTCACATGTTAAATGTGTGTTTATGTCTAGCGTGTACTTTCCTGCTGCCTCTGACAAGTACAATTGACAGTATCATGTCATTGCACAATTGAAATCTCATGGGGTTTGCCAAAGACGGCAAGGTAGCTTTTTACCTATAAAGTAGCTTTCCTTTAATGGGAAAAAAAATTGAGTTTTAATTGCTTAATTTTAAAATCAGATCAAAAACATGACTCTTCTTGTACAGTTTCTTTTTTACCTCAACAGTAGGTTTAAATTCAGCTCATCTTTATACTCTTTGTCAGTCCCCCTAAGCTCCAGCAAAGAGGGTGTCTTTACAGCAGCTGTGTTAGGCAACCACGTACAACTACCAGTGAACACAAACTAAATTTTGTGCTTTGGTGCAGCTACTGCAGTGGGGATGTTGTCTGCTCTGTTCTGCGTCATCTCCATCGCAAGAGGAAATTTAGCAAATAAATGTACTTTGTCTTTTTAACAGTGAAGCTCATTTTAAGGATGATGCTTTACATATTACTTTAAATGCTACATTCACAGTCCTGCTCTGTGCACTGTAAACAAAGGCTGATTAGCCAAAGACACTTTTCCTCTATAATTAGATTCACTCACTGGTTTAAAAAACAACAAAAAAACACAGCAATAACAACAACGACAACAACAAACTCTTAGAGGGGAGGAGGAAAAAAAAAAAAAAAAAAACAAACGTGGGATATTTTCTATGCTCTGCACGAAGCTCTATGAATAATGTGATTGTGCTAATTGGCACCCATTAGGGCACTGAATCAGAATCCCACTGCCCCAAACAGACTGCCTTTTCCCAATAATTATAATGCTGGGAAGCAACCCCCCAACAATTTTGGGCCTAATCACAGAGAATCCTGTATGCAGTGTAACATTGCATTATTCAAAAAGGTAATGAAATTCCAGGAAACATCAGATGCAGCAGGTACATGGAGATAATTTTGTTTTTATAACCAATTTAACGCAGATAAATACTAGAATCCTTTCCAATTTTCCCCCCATGAAACTAAAGTGTCACCGAGATTTACAGCCCCCTCAAGTTCTCTTTTCAGAGGAACATTCATTTACATAAACAGATAATCCCAGATAAAAATTTCCATTAGACAAAGGTGAAATGGATCAATTTTCTCTGCCAAGACAAATCTTAAATCTTGAACAGATAGGGTCATTATTACACCAGGCCCATTTCAGAAATAATGTATTAAAAAAAAAAATCAGCCGATAGCAGCCATTTCCAGCTTTCCAATTATCTTTAAGAAAAGCTTATTCTGTGGACAATAAAGCACATTACTGCACAATATGATACAGTCCATAAAGATCACAATGTTTTATGAAAGGTTAAAGAAAGCTCAGCACATTTAGGGGAATGTCATAACCCACAAAGTCTTTCAAGACTTAACTGAATCCATGTGCAGGCTGTGCAAATATTGTGCTACGGATTGCAGTGCTCCCTTCTTGGTATCAAAACAGCACGTCACGAAACATATGCCGCCCTGGTTCCACCCTGATTTCAGGTACTTCTGCATTATAAAGCAGAAGATAAGGGAGGCACAAGGGAGGCGCTCGTCAGCTCTTCTTCTGCTAGGGAAGGAGTTAATTCACCCATCCCTACTTCATGTGCCGGGAAGGAAAAGTCAGTGTCATGAACACTCGCCAAACTGTGAGGTCCCCTGGCCCTTGTCTTCTGGTTCAAACAGGTTTTCCTCAACTCATGAGGGGTCTGAACACATGCACAAAGAGGCCTAGGAGGAGGTCACTGCCTGTCTCACCCGGTGCAGTGCCCCATCCCTCTCCACCTCCACCCCGAGGCGGAGCAGAGCGGAAAGTGCCGCCCTTCCTGCGGACACTGCCCACTCCCTGCCCAGCCGCGCGGCCCTTCACTCTCACGCCAACGCCAACCGCAGGAGCCCTCGCTGCGATGCCAGACGCAGGGGCCAGCTCTGCAGGCCCAGGCTCTGGGGGAAGCGAGAGGGGCATGGCGGCACATGTGGCAACACCGTCCTGCTGCGCAGCAGCCGCGTTGCTCCGGAGTGCTACACAACTTTGTCAGGCCCCTGGGAATGGAGTTTATGATGGGTGACAGCAGCAAGAGTTATGGGCTAGAAATCACTGTCTAATAGACACAGCTATCAAAGCAAAAACAAGTAGCAGCATAGCTCATTCATGTTTTCACCTAAAAACAATCAGATTTATTTGCCAGATAGCTAGCTGCTACTTACAGATATCACATGAGGAACGGGGAGAGCAGTGATACAGGACTGAGTGAAACCTGGCTAGAGGCAAAAAATGGGGATTGTTAGAGAAAACCTGCAGGAAGGTTTTAAACCAGTCAGCACCATAGGCACTCCTATGAAGTGTTAAGCACTTCCATGAATTAATGCGATGAGACTGCACAGCCTCAGTGAGAGGCTTTGCAGGCCCTCTAGAGAACATGATGCATTAAATGTGTGGATATGCAGACACCTAGCTCTGAAATACAAGAAACTGCAACTACCTGTAAAGAGCAGGCAAATCTCGACATGCTACTGCAAACAACCTTCCACTGTACAACAGTGGACAGCAAAGTCATTTTCATTCCTCTGCAACAGGCAGCACAAGACCTCTGGCATAACTGAAGCCTACACAGCCCTTTCCTGAGCATAGAGCTCATTCAGTCACTTTATCGTTCGTGCCTTCTGCCCTATCTGTTCTTCTCTTCTTGTTGTGGTTGACTCAAAGTTTAGACTCAAAGCTCTGTAGAGCAGAAACAACACATTGTTGGGCATTTGCCTTTCAAGCAAGCAGTACTTAGGTTCCCTATTCCTTTGACCTCTGGGTCATCACTGCAATTCCAAGTGTCAAATCTACGAAGCAAACATTAATCTTGGAAAAGAAGTTCAGAGCCTACCTAAATGCAAGAAAGATGAAGAACAGTGGACCTAAACAAAAAAAAATTCAAAACTTCTGTTCAAGGCTTAGTTTTTTGTGTCTTTATGATTTTTTTCCTTAAGACACTGACCTAGAGGTCGGTTTCTTCACATTGGCCTGATCATAATGAGAAACTGTTATTTACCTAATAATAGCGGCAACTGTCCTCTCTCTGGGGCCTCGTCCTCCAAAGCTGCTGTACAGCGGCTGCACATTTGAATCCCACAGAGAGGATTTAATGCTTCATGAGAAATTCCCCCATTTATAAAAGGAAAGATGCAGTACTACAGGTCTTCGTGATTGCTAACTTGCTGTTCTGTGAGTACACTGATACTCATGGAGCAAATGTCTGCACTTCTGAAAGCAGAGGCTCTTCTTTTTTCCTTTCCTTTCTCCTGCTAGTCAATAAAAACTAATATCCACTCTGAAAAGAAAATCTGGAATATCCAATCACTGGTTAAAAAAGTCAACAATATGATCAATAATTAAAGGTCTCTTCCCAGAAACCCCTTCCTGATGGAAATGCAACTAGCTTTTACCAACATTAAAGGGAAACATAACACCATGCAACTATATAATCATCTTGTTAAATCTAGCTATACACACAGTCGATTGGTTGACAGCACTGATGCTCAATGGAATTATGGGCCCTACGTATGTAAACGTGTATGCAACCTACCTTATCTAAGAGATGAATGCTCCCCTGAAAATGCATCCAGGCAGATTCTTCAAGCCAAGTTTGCATCTCTCTCTCTGTTTCACATAAAGAAGATAGCAAGCCTGTAGCCTTGTCTTAGACCTGTAAGAAAATTACAAGCTATTGAAAGAAATGCTTCTTGCACAGTTTCTGAATGAGCATTGAAACAGCAATTAAACAATTTCTGTTTGAGAAAAAATATACAATTTTTCAGTAAGTTAAATAAATGTCCTAGTTGTGATTTCAAATAATTATTTCTCTTAAGGAGAGAAGAAAAAGAATTAAAAAAAAAAAAAAAAAACCACAAAAATACCTTTGCTTTGTTCCCCCCGACAGACAGCAAAAAGAAGAGAGGAGTAGAAGGATCCAGGTTGCCCAAAGAGGGCCAAAAGATTATCTTTTTACGCTAGGTTTGGTCCCACACATGTATATAAAACATCCTAACTGTTGTAACCCTCCAAAATCCCAAGCGTTTCCTTTAAACCAATACAGCTACAGAAATCAAGCTCGGCACGGACCATTTCAACTGCATCTGAACTGGCTGAAGATGCAAGAGTCACAGGGATATAAAAATAATTTTGCTTTTTAAAATTACCAGGCGACGTGATTAAAGCGGCCAGGCACACAAATCAGCATGTGATGAATAAACAGAAACTTGTCGTTCACAAGACCACAGTAAATGCCTGTTTTCATAATTTAACCAAATAGTTTTATTTTGTGTTGAAAAAAAAAACTACAAAGTGGAGCCATACTTTCTTTCATTGTTATTTGAAACTTTCTGAATGTATGAAAATAGGTCACTATTGCAGTAGCTGGAGTATCAGTCATAACATCTAATGATGTGGAGATTGTTGCTTTATAAAATTCACAGCTGGGTAGCTATATGGCTCAAGGCTAAAACCTATTTTAAAATCCAGTGTTTATTAAAACATTTTGCCCATTAAAAATATATGACACATCATCGGTCATTCCACGTGATGCAGTGCCAGCCTTTTTTTAGGCAGCCCACTTGGGATGACTGCTGAAAACCTGGCAGGTCTGTTTGACAAGGACACATCCTAATAATTTACTAGTCTACCAAAAAGCAGCAAAAAATAAAATAAAAAGCATTCCAACAGCCTGAAAAAAATCACCAGTGCCCTTGCATAGTGTGCCCAGAAAGCTGTGCTCACATGTAGCCACAGTTAGTCTTTTCCCACTGCCAGTCAGAGACTGACATTCAAAAAGGTGACAACTGGTTGATCTCCTCATGTCAGAAGTTAGCATAAAATAATAATGAGGCTGTGGCTCTTTTGTTACTTATTTATTTGTTTTGCTTTCAGAAACACGATGGAGATGGCAACACAGAAACTCTTTCACTGATTCCCCAGGTATTTGGCAAGTCCCAACTGCACACAAAGAATAATACTGTTAAAATTACCAAAACAAACAAACAAACCAACAAAAAACGCACACTCACATACCCACACAAAAGAAAAATGACCACCCTTGCTCAAGCCCTGACTTAATTACTCCATAGGAAGAGTCCCAGTTGCCCTGGGAGAACTCTCTCTCCAACACCTGCGCGCCGTGGGGTTACCAGAGGCAATGGCTGCTCACTAATGCTAGTTCACCATCCCATCCCACCTGAGAAAGGGCAATAGGGCCTGCGACCAGTAGTTCAGAAAATTCTCTGAAAACCACTCACAGAAAGTTAAGGTGACTTGGATGCAGAGAAATGGATGTTTGGGAGAAGTCGCTTGCTCTTCCAGCTCTTAACTAGGAATTATCTCTTCCCAATTAAAGATATCACTGTTTTGATCACGCAGCACCTTCCTGTTGAAAGCAGCAGTAAATTGTCATTGAGGAGAAGAGAAATGTAATGGAACCAGTTCCATAAGTGAGCTCCAAATCCATAAAAACATGGCCTAGGCAGTCTACAGTGCACAAAACAGGCAGCTGTTTTCCATACCTGGTCTATTAGTGCATCTTGCTCTTCTTCTGACAACAGAAGTTGCAAAAATAGAAACCAACACCACCATGGGGAGTTTGTCATAGACTATTAGTGTTTCAGAGTGCAAATTACATGTTGCTCGTTCTGCAACTCCTTTGCACTCCAGCTGGAAGCCCCAATTTTTCCCAATTCACTAGCTGTGGGCAGTGCTGTAGTCAGGTTTTTGTAGTCAGGCTATTCCCTGTTCTTGCTGCATGGCCAACAAGGTCTGAGAAGGGACCAAGAGGACTCACTCACTGAACTGCTAGCACAGCTTCTGGAGGTGAGAAAGCAGCCCAGCAGCGAGAGCAAATGCAGGCTAGACCGCAAGAGTACAAGCAGGATGGTGGGTCCTCAGATCAAAGCAGGTAAAAACACTTTGTTCAGTCTTTGCCATGTCACTTTTAGCTGTATTTCTAACAGCACTGGACTGGTGTTGGTAAAGCACAGCATGGATAGAACAAAAACAGCAGCTGTTAAAATAGCTTCTCTACATCAGCAGAGGCTTTCTTAAGGAAGTTGAAATGGGAATGCACACAAATATTTCCTGGGGACCCAAGCAAGCTTAGCCCTTTGATTTTAAAAGATCCCAGTTGAGCCACGGGCTATTCTTCCAGCAACAAGAACATATCATTTTATACTTCACACAAAAATGTCACCATTGGTAATGTCTAGGAAAATAACCACGACTTCGTGTTACATCCCATCCATAGTGCACACATGTTCCCATCCATAGTGCACACATGTTCCCAAAATGTCAGCCTTTCCTACTAACAGCAAAGTGATTGAACAGGGAAGCAACTCTATTTAAAACAGAGAGAGAGACCATGGCCAATGCCTGTAGCTGCTCCTAGCTGTCTTCCAAGTTCTATATATTAACTAAGCTTATGCACAAATGCCATTTTTTAACTACCGTCAGCACTGCAGAGTCAATACAGCAGCAATAGAGCAAGCTGTTCTACCTCATGCCGCATCAACATTTCTCACACTTTGTATCAAAGCACAAACATTAGCAAATTCAGCTGCACTTCAAACTTTCAGCTGCTGTCAGGAGAAAGCATCTGTGGCTGTTTAACTCCTTGTGAGGTTGCCGTGTGTGTGGGCCTGTGTGGATTGGAAAGACAGACAAAAATACCATAGTTAGATAGGAATTCCCATACTACTGAAACCCAGTTGTTCTTTTCCATGATACATGGCCCTGGGACAAGCAAGAGCTGCCAAGCCATGTTGAACTTTGCACCATTCCATAATAGCCACTCTTTACTCCAGTTAGCAAAATGAAAGCACTACCTAGCAGGACAGACAAGTGGGTCACCTCTAAGCTTTCCTAATCCACTCATACCATTAAGCATGTCTACAGGAATAAAAAGATGTCAAAAATGGAAGATATTACAGCCTCAAATGGTTGTAAGATCATATCCCAGGGATGCTTCAGAAGCAAGCTAAATAGCACTTCTCGTGATACGGCTGTTGTCAAGTAAAGAGCTTTCCATCTACCAGTCACTCAGAAACAGAATAAAAATGGGCTTGAGGCAATGGCCACAGAATTTCAACACCTTCACACAGCTATGATGATGCAGTAGCACACTGTGACTTACTGCATACGACATGACTAAGAAATTAAGTCCCCACTCCCTTCCATCTAAGTACGGTATCAAAAGAGAGGTTTTGTTATCTTTACTCCAAAACTAGAGAAAAAGGAGCAGAAGTACAAAAGGATTCTCATGGCTGATCCAATTTAAGGGTTCTGCAGTCCCTTGTAGGATATCCTAACAATGCTTGTATGACAGGCAAGATATGATACAAAGCACAGCTCCTGATCCAAATGATGTGGCAAGGAAGATGGAGCAGCTGGAGAGCCACACAGAAAAATTGAAACAAATGCTTACATGAATGAGAAAAGGTTTTGTATGGGTCTTGCTTAATAGCAGACAATTAAAAAAAAAAAGTAATCAACAAGTTACTGCCAATATCTAGATGTAATTGGTGAAATAACTGAACAGCCTGATAAAAAAGGAAACCAGACAGGAAAGTGAGGTACAAATCCCTTTGTGTCAAAGTAATTGCTGAAAAGAAATGTTCTAAGGCTCCTGGACTTGCAGGGAGGTGGGACTCTTGCATTTATTCACATAACAACTACACATATAACACACATTCAGAAATAAAACATTAAAAACTATTTCAGTATTTTGCCATTCATACTTCATTTTATTCTTTATGGAATGCCTGGAATTCCCTAGAGCACAGCCTCCTCCACGTATGTTTGCACTTAAAAGTCTCAATGCCTTGCCTTAAAAAAACTAAGCACCAGGGAGGATGACAGAGAGAAGATTAACTATATATCTCTTGCAAGATAAAATCCATGGGTTTCAAATTCTAGTAATCCAGATAAATAAAAGCTAAAATTTCATAGTACAGATGAACTAGCAATGGGAAAAAATACATTCTTGGCAGACAGGCAAGAGTATCAACTGTGCAGCTAGTAGAAAAAGAAAATTGTTCCCTGACCATTCTGTTCCAAAGCATTTTTGAGGGCAAGGCAAATCTTGAATTTGATACCTCAACGTCTCAAACTATACCACTGCTTCTTAGCAGAGATCTTGCCATTTTAGCAACACATGCAGGAAAAGAAAAAAAAAAAAACATGATTTGCATATGCTCAATTTGGCAGATAAAGAAAAAACAAGACAGAAGCAATGCGCTGAATGATCAGCTTAACTTCTATGGTTCTGACATGACAGATTTTTTTTCCAGTCACCCTATCCCTCCTTTGACCTTGAATTTCTAATACTGCTTAACCTACTGTCAAAAGTGCTTCATATAACTACTGCAAAAAAAAAAAGTAAAAAAAAAAAAACAAAGAAAATGGCTAAAAATACTAGATAAATACGCAAGTAGTAGCGTCTCATTTTTCACCAACAGTTTATGAGCAAAAACTTCAAAAGCCTTCGAGTAATTACAAGAACGGGTTGAACGCTGGCTCATGTACACATCTTGATTCAGATTCAAAACTTCCTCCCAGTAAGAGCTAGAGAACCTGCATTTTGAAATCACGAAAAGGCTACTTGATAAGAATCGGTCATAAAATCCCAACCTCATCTATATCAAAAGTTACCACTCCAGGGACTTTCAGATCTACAGAGATGTTAGATTTAGGCTAAAAGCCCTCAGGCAGAACTGCAAAAAAGCATAGATGAGTACCTTATGCTCAACCTTCCTGAGGGATAAAACCATTGTGGTTTTCATCTTGATTAATGCTTATTACCATTCAACAGCTATACAGTTCCTGGATTCACAAATCTCTTCACTAAAAAATACACCTTAAATCATTAGAGAGCAGTAGCAGTCATGAAGAGCAAAACAGCTGTGCATTAATACATTAACATGACAAATCTTCTACCAAGAGGAAAGAGAGAGAGAAAAAAAAAAAAAGTAATTCCTATCCTTTTGGAGGTTATTGCCCACATCTTCTTATCATTGCCTAACAGAATTACATGCTGGTTTACTTTGTATGAAAGAGAAAGAACAAAATGAACAAGTCCCTGTGAACATGGTCTCAAAATTTCCAAGAACTTTCTCCCAAATTCCACAACTTCACAGAAAATTCCCCCACAATTTCATTGGGAGCAGGTTATTGTGACAAGAAATCCTGTCCCACATGACTAAGCAGCTTTACAAACAGCCTTTTGCTAAAAATTCCCTTCATTTCTCAAAAAACAACCAAAACAAAAAAACACTTTTCTTGTCCCCTCTCTATTCTCTCCTTCAGAACCTATGAAGAAAAAAAAAGCAGCCACTTGTCAATAAATTCTAGCCCTTTTGGTTCAGGAGTCTATATGCTGCACAGTTGTTCACGTGTGCCTGCTTAATACTGATGGAAAAGATGTGGCTAAATTGGGAAAAAACAAACAAACAAACAAACAAACAACAACAAAAAAAAACATAGTAGGCTGGGTAGAAGAGCCTCTTACACTGTGCGCACAGTGCATTTTCTTGCTGACTGTAAGCTCTTACACGGCAGGAAAAAGCCCAAATGCCATCCTTGCTCTCGCTATTGGCAGCTGTTCGCTTATCACCGAAGAGAATTTATCGCTCCACTGACAGATGCTGAGATTCAGAAGCCGGAGCTGAAAGCCAAAGGGATTGAATCAGAAAACAAAAAAGGAAAAAAAAAAAAAAAAAGGAAAAAAAAAAGCCCTACCAAAACAAGTCACTTGACTGCACACATTGCTGCACACATTGCACGTGCATTTCTCCACAGGGAGAGGACAAGAGACCCTGAACCCCCACGACAGATGTCAGGCATTCCGTTTCGGGCACTCGTGGAAGCTGCTCAGGTTCTGCAGTGAGGAGCTTGCTACAGGAAACCAGAGTGAAACTTTACCAAAAGAAAAAAAAAAAAAAAAGCCCTAGCAAATTCAGAGAAGGGGAGAAAGACATATCTCAAGGGAAAGAGGTCTTGAAATCGGGCACTCTTCGTATTAAGGTCACTCTAGTTATCAGACACAAGGCACTTAGATTGCAAATCAGGTGCTCCGGGTTTCCTACTTATTTCTTTCCTGCTTTTTTAAAGATCCTTGTCTTCCACAAGGCTATGAACCTTATTTTCTTATATATAGCTTTACTACATATCAACATCAAGCAGTTGATTTCACAGGTGCTTTGCCTACTTTCAGGAAGGAATGTGACAGGACTTATCTGTTCTGGATTACAAGGGGCTTCAAGTAACTTTATTTCCTGATTTAAAGGTCATAATTTATGTACTCCGCCTAAAAACACGAACATTTGCATGTCTTCTCTGCACATCTATGCAGTACCGGAACTGCTTTATGCATATGAATAAATACATGGTATCTGTGCCTGTAGCTCAGCCTAGCAGCTGTACTTCACTCACAAGTTTTGCTTTAAGGCATATGCACGAACACAGTATTCTGAGGTATACCTGCCTCCCCTGCTATCCTGCAGAAAACATGAATATACTCCTCTACAGGTAAAGGGAAACATAGGTATACACTGCCACAGCCACGAAAAGGTCTCAGCATTATGAAAAGGAAAACGTGCAATACCTTCAACTAACATGGCCAAATGTGTTTTCTCAAGTAAGGAGAGACTGATGACAGATTTCATTCCTGTGCACTGAATTGGCTCTTTTCGAAAACTTGCAGCAGGCCAAGTTCTCCCACAGCAGCAGATTCCAACAGTGGAAAAAACAGTCTCAGGGCACCTCCCCTTTCCTTGCTCACAAAGAGCTCATGAAGAGCCCATCTCCCATTAACGGAAACCAGGAGATACTTCGCCATTTGCATTTAAAAAGAATGGGATCAAATACTGAAGCAAATACACTTTAGGAGTATTAGCACTCATGTGAGTTATAGCCATTGCAGTCTGCATGAAATGGCACTGCTGATAAGAACCCAAGTCACAGTACCAGCTCTTTGTTAATTAGAAAGTCAATGAAGAAGCATCTGATTGAGCTGCCAACTATAACAAATTCATTCCCGCCAGGATGAAGGAGAAGAGTTTGGGCTGATTCTGCAGTGCCACAGTGACATCTGGAGGAAGAGCCAAGAATATGCGTATGGGGGAGGATCCTCACACAGCAGATTCACACCTCGGAACTTTCCGAAGTCACAGAAAACAAACATAGAGCCAGATCTTCTAATTATTTACCTGATCTAATAAGCCTCCTCTTTCCAGCTACCACAGTCGGGAATGCAGTCCTGCCAAATCCTGCTCCCATCGGTCAGCCCTGCTAGAAATGGGGAAAATAGGAAAAACAGAAGTTAAATAAATGCCTCAAAACATTAACAATGTTGTGACTCAATTCCTTTTTTAGGTTTCAGGGTTGAACTTTTTTTTTTTTTTTAATCTCCCTCGAATTTCGTTCTAAGTATTTAAAGAAATTTTTTGTTTGGATAATTTTTCTTTTAAGCCTTTTTTTTCCTTGAAGAGAAGGAAAAGCATAATGAAGTAGCATAAAAATACTGAATAAGAGAACTGATACTGGTTAATTACTTTAAATAAGTTTACTGCCCTTTATCTAATTTTTTCTTAAATTACAGTTGAGAAAATTACAATCATATATTTCAGGGACTCAAACAGGGTCTTAGACACATTAAAAAAACAGAAATGCTTTGTTTATATTGTTTAACTATCAGAATTTAACTCAGCAAGGAGAGTAAGAGCTGTCCAGAAGCAATATATAAGTTAAAACCAACTCATAATCTCTTCGTATTCCCCTTTGTAAAAAAGACTTCCCTACATTTGTCTGTACAGGTGATTTTGGTGTCAGTGGAAAGGCATAACACCTCTCACACATTTATCTTCATCCCCAGTCAAGCTTACCTGCCAGTAAAATTAGGCATACAGCACAGGAATTAGGGCATGCTACCAAGTTACTGAAGGAGGTCAATTTAGTTCAAAACTGTCTTGCCCAGATGGCTAATTTCAATCATTTACGCATACAACACAATTGTTCAATAAGCTCAAAACAAATACTGGAAGTAATTAATTTAAAGCTGCCCTAATTGTTCCTCAATTTTCCCTAGCAGTTAAACCTCTAACAGTTCTTCTGTCTATGCTTCAAAGCCTTAACTTAACAGCCATTTAAAGCTTCTTTTAAGGAAATGGTGTCTTCTTTGACTGCTTCTGACTGAACCCTTTCAAATACTTGAAATTTTAATTGCACAGGGCTTGGAAACAGTGTTTTCTCCCAGTATGATGTTCTCAGTGTGTTAATGATTCAATGGACAATTCAGACTAATTCAAGTGTTAGCTTGGCATGAGCTTCTTTAGAAGCATTTGGCTTAACAGAAGTGACTCAGCACTCAGGTGAATAATAAATGTCCTCATTTACCAGAGGGACCTGGCAAAAACACTGCTTCCCCAGCTCAGTTTCACAACTGTAGTGACTGGCTTCCCAGAATTGTCAGGATTTGTTCACCTGAACTAGCGTGGCAGCTATATTCATCCTCCTTTAAAATGCGTGTGTGCGTGCACAAACACGTATTCTCTCTCCAATCCCTGCCACAAGCTGCCAAGAGAAGAGCCAGCGCTAAGGGTACCGTCACCGTGACGAAATCGTGCTTGTTCGCTAGGTCCCAGCAGCAGCCTCCTTCCGAGGTTCTAGCTTCCAAGAGCAACGTGTAGCAAATCAGGACACTTCCCTATTTCGAGCACAGCTAATACAGATCAACCAGAACAGAAGCCACAAGCCTAGACAAGTTTTTTTTTAAAAAAAAAAAAGAAAAAAAGAAAGAAAAATAGTGGGAAAGCATGCCGCCAAAGATTAAAAGTAAAAAATAAAGACATCTCCATTCCCAGTCAGGACAGCAAGTTATTTTAAGCCAAAACATTTTCATGAAGTAGGAAGAAAACAATTTATATGAATTAATGAAGTAAAAACTCTAAAAACAGAAATGTCTAGGGACGCTAGTCTTTTCAGGGAGAAACACTGGACAACTAATCTCCACCATTCCATTAAAAAAAAAAAAAGAAAGAAAGAAAGAAAGAAAGAAAGAAAGAAAGAAAGACAGACAGTTGTCCAGTAAATTAAGTAGTCATTAACAACAACTTAGGGAGAAAGGGAGATGGGGGGTAGGGGAACACGGAAAGAACAAAAGAAGCCATATGGAAAGGAAGAAACTAAGAAAAATGAACTAGTTAGTTGTATGCTTAAGAAACATAGAAAGGTGAGAACATGAGAGAGTTACTTAAAGTTATTTTGCTGAATTACTTCTGTGAACACATTTCCTCTGGATACTTCTCCAAAATCCTGAGATATACACAAGAGAAAAATGCACCCAGAGCACAAAACAGCTTTACAGAAGAAATAATGTAAGCCGGGTCTACAGACAAGAGAAACAAAGTTTCAAGGCATTCATATAAAGCTTCTGTAATGGGAAATCCTCTCACGCTTGACACTTGTCACAGCTTTTTAGTGAAGTGCTGGCACATTTTGTTTGAAGGAGACAAATTCCTTTTCAGAACACTGTATAATAACTTGCTGGAGAGAAGGGCAGGTGAATTAGCACCAATTACTCTTCCAAACATTGGTTTTCACCTTTGAAAATGAAGCCAGACATAGAGACAGGGATTCAGCTGAAATCAGCAGAATAACTTTTCCTCCATTTTGTGCAGCAGCTGAAAACTGACCCATAACTTCTTTTTTTTTTCCCCCCACTTCGGCAAAGCAGACCCTTCAAAAGAATCCTCTTCATCAAAAATACTTTTTTTTGTGCTTCAGGATACACAGGAAAGAAGAAAATCAGTATCCCCATTAACTAGAACGTGCTCTTACAAGATGCAACTAAGATTCCCACAACAATAAGAACTCTTAGTATTTTTTTGACTTAATGTTTCTAAGTTTAAACCCACACCTTAAGAAGGCTTGCAATGTTCAGGTTTACTAAAACAGAGTACTGCTTTTCACTTTAAAAGCAAAACAGAGTTCCCCATTAGTTTCTCAGGAAGGCTTGGGGAAAGTTATTTAAAAAGATCTCCAAATTGACAATAACACATTCCTCCAACATACAACATGTTACAGGAAGTACAGTTGGAAATTAGCTCCACCCGAGCTTATTGCTAAGGAGCCCAGTAGATTTCTGAAGTACTTCATTCCCCCTTGAACACTGACAGGTAGCACATGCACAAGCCGGAGACTAGTGCTGCACCCCACAAGGAAAACCCCACTCAGAAACGGGTCTTGATATAGCCAGGTCCCATTAAAAAAAAAAAAAAAAAAAAAAAAGTGGGAGGCAAGAAGAAAATAAATAAATAAATAAATAAGTAAATGACATTTATTTCCACACCTGCCACAAAATAACCCCCTCACACCACAAGTATTCAAACACCAAACAGTTAACACGGGAACTATTGAAAACTGAGAACATAGAGTTTTGCTAGAGTTACAGGGCCCCTGGAAACGCGGGTGAGAGGCTTTTACCTCAAGGAGCGGCCGCGCGACCGCCCTTCTCCCGCGCGCGCGCAGGCGCGACGGTTAAACCTAGCGCCCAAACGTGACGGTTAGACCCAACGGCCGCGCCCAACGCACGGGGCCGCCGCGCGACGCAGTGACGCCACGGCGGGCCCCACGTGCTCGAGGCCGCGGAGGGCGCAGGCGCCGCGCGGGCACCCACGTGAGGCAGCGCGGGGAGGCCGCGCGCCGTGACGCCATAGCCGCGCGACTCCCCAACGGTCCTAACGGCCGCGCGGCGCCCCTCTCGGCGGGCGGTGCGCGCCGGCCCGCGCGTGGCGGCCGCTGAGGGCCGGGCGGCGGCGCGGGCGCCGATGCGGCGCGGCGCGGGCGGGGAGGGCTGAGGCGGCGGCGCGGGGGGCAGGATGCACCAGAAGCTGCTGCGGAGCGCGCACTACATCGAGCTGGGCGGCTACCAGTACTGGCCGGTGCTGGTACCCCGCGGCATCCGCCTCTACACGTACGAGCAGATCCCTGTCTTCCTCAAGGACAACCCGTACATCACGGACGGCTACCGCGCCTACCTGCCCTCCCGCCTCTGCCTCAAGAGGTGAGGGGCGCCCCGTCCCTGCTCCCGCGGCAGCACCCGCGCCTGCTTCACTGCCGCCCCTCCGTGTCTCCCCTCCCGCAGCCTCTTCATTCTCTCCAACGAGACCGTCAACATCTGGAGCCATCTGCTCGGCTTTGTGCTCTTCTTCGCGCTCGGCATCTACGACCTGACGGCCGTGCTGCCCAAGGCCGGTGCCTCCCGCGAGGACTTTGTCATCTGTTCCGTTTGCCTCTTCTGCTTCCAGGTGAGGCTGCCCTCCCACTAGCCCCAGGCTGAGGGAGAAACCCCTGTCTGGGGGCAGGAAGGGTGTAAAGGCCCTTAGCTCAGCTGCCCAATATATCATATCCAGGGGATGGGGAAGGAAGCACCTGGCTGAAGCTGAGGTAGAAAAGGGTGGCCTGGAGCTCGGTACAGGTGTCCATGCTTTAATGGACAGGTTCCCTGAGGTCAGCGCAGAGGAGGGCGGTACATGCAGAGGTAGTATCAGTTCCTGCTGAAAAGGAGAGCAACGGGAAGATAAAGGGCAGGGGCAGCATGATGTAATTCTGCAGTTGTACTTGGGCTCTTGCTTGAACCTTCATGTTTGCGCCTTGGGGGAAGGATGGAGCTGGTGGCTGCAGTAGGGCAGCTCCCCTTGTTTTCACTTTCCAGGAGTTATTCAGATCCTTAGTTATCCCTGTAATATCTGATCCTTCAGTAGCAAAGTCGCTGTAAGCAACTTGCTGCTGACTGCAGTTGTCCTTCTGCTTTTTAGCAGATGCATCTTACCTCAAAATATTTGTCCCAGAAGGCTGTAGTCCCTAAAACGTGCATGCCTTACAAGACATTCTTGCATTCTTTCTCATTCCTGTTCCAGAGAACCTAAGTCTGAAACAAACCTTGAGCAAGTAAGTTCTTAATAAAATAAATATAGGGAAAGTTCAGTTCTTAACAACAATAACGCACAACCATGCTTAGTCTACTCATCATATTTCAAAGCCAGGCAGATGATACTTTACAAGACAGCCTGGGAAACACGGTCTTGCTGCAGCAGCACATGTAGGCAAGTTAAACAAGGCAGCTGTTGGCCACTTCATCCTGTTGATAAGGATTTGTCCTACATAAAAAAAACATCTTCTACATCTTCTGAGCCAGGACACGTGTGTCTCAGAATAAATCTGTTCTCTTTTCAGCAGCAAAAATGTAAAATGTATCATCACTGTATTGCTGAAGCTCTTGTAAAATATACAGACCCCAAAATAAGCATGCCAGGTCAGCAACAAGCATTTTGATAAAATGACTCTCCTCAGCGCTGTCGGTGAGGAAGACAAGAACAGAAGAAGCCTTGGTATAACTAAAAGTTCCACAGTGACTAGGGAACTATTTTTGTCTTGCTTTCTCTTACCCTGAGTCTCACAACAGGAGAACACAAAAGAAACGCCTGTGCGGCTTGCACAGACAAAGCAATGTCTGTGCATCAAGTTGTGCAAAGTTTTCCACTAGTTCTTTGGTCTGCCAGAAAAAGCTTCCATTGGTTGCAGTTGATTAGTGACAGGCATCAGAATTAAGTGATACCAAGTAACAGTGCATAACTTGTATCAAGCTGATTTAGTGCTGAAACATTTAGAGCCCAAGCTTGCTATAATTGCTCTTGCTTTTCAAAAAATTAATGTGTCTTTATTTGAATATTCGTGTAGGTCTGTATGCTTTGCTCAGTAGGATATCATCTTTTTTGTTGTCATCGCTCAGAGAAAACCAGCCGACGATGGATGGCGTTAGATTATGCAGGAATTTCCATTGGGATCCTGGGCTGCTATGTATCAGGCGTGTTTTATGCATTTTATTGTAATAACGTAAGTTTAAAGCACTTGTTCCTATGACATTAATACCTGTGCTCTCACTGTCATGGTTCACATGCCTTAGGAAGGGGGATTTATTACATAGTGTACAAGTAGCATATAGCCTGGAGAAAAGCAGTGGGAGCAGAGAGTTCGAGTTGGGTGTCAGCACAACTGCACTTGTTCAAGGCATGGGCAAATGCCTGTTTGTTTGTTTTAACCTGCCAACCACATAAGTTTCAAAGAAATTCATGCGTTTTTTTCTGAAAGTAGTGTAACGTCTATGGGTTTTACTCTTTGTCAAATGTATGAGGTTGATTATGGGATGTGTCCAAATCACAAGTGCATTAAGCATCATTTCCTACAAGGTGGCTTGGGACATGCTTGTTACTCATGTGACAACTACAAATAGTTCCCCTCTGCCTTTATTTATATCCATGTTTGTAACTTGGCAGCTTTCTGATAAGCAGTGTAGTCTATGTAAAGTAGCAATCTGGTATTTGAACTACACACCTTAGATAGAGACGTATTTAAAATGCTTTTTAATTAAGGCAGTGCTTGAAATAAATGGTGTTCTAGCAGAAAGTGTAGTGCAGTCATAGGATGCCAAACGTGGACTCCTGTTAAGCGTGCCAAATGCTTAACAGGAGTCCATTCATTCAACTCCTCTCATTTGAGCTCACAGAAGTGATGAGGAAACTGATACATCACTGCTGTTAGTAACCTGATCTTTCTACCAAGAACCTGTTTTCTCACAGAGTGAGAAAAAAACGGCCAATTTGCTTTTGTTTCTTTTTTTTTTTTCCCTCAGTACTGGCGTCAGGTATATCTAATCACTGTGCTGGCAATGATCTTGGCAGTGTTTTTTGCTCAGATTCATCCCAGTTACCTCACGCAACAGTGGCACAGGCTGCGCTCTATCATCTTTTGCTCAGTGTCGGGATATGGAATTATTCCTACAATTCACTGGGTTTGGCTCAATGGAGGGATTGGTGCATCTATTGTACAGGTAAAAAAAAAATGTACATATATATCAACAAATAAGATGGCCTTTTGTTTTTCTCTTTTGTCTTCCCTCAGCTCTCTTATTTTCCCTTTCACCCTTTTGGAATTGAGGGGGATATAGTGGTAGTGATTTTTTTTTAAACAGAGGTTTTCTTTGGATGGCATTATCTAAATGTAAATATTAAGATTTCTTGAGAAGGAGTAACTAGGCTGAAATAAATGTGACTACATATGTGTGTGTGTATGTATGTGTACATATACATATATATATGCAAGTCAGATGACTTGCCACAAGAGAGCCTGGGAAAGAGCTTTACTACAGCACAGACTGAGGCAAGACCAGCAAGGCTGGGCTGACCACACCCTCACTGGAACATGCTTGTCAGGACCAGAAGGGAGAAGAGCAAGACGACGCTGATGAAATGATAATTTGCTCCCTCTTCTGTACCCACAACTTGTGGCAAAATCACTATCTGCACACACAGCGCTCTGCCTTTATACAACCCTCATTTAACATCACTGTGAAGTTACCCTACTATTTTCCTGTTCCTGTTGTGCCATTTAAAATTATGGCTAAAGGATACTCAGTCCTGAAAACAGGAAGCATAAGACAGCCAGAGGATGAAGTCCCTGTAATTACCCCTGTAATAGGGACATAATTATGCCAAAAACCACCTTTACTTTCCCTCAGCAAGCATTAACTGCAAATTTCCAGACTGGCACTTTGTGAGAAGTGTCATCTAGGGCCATGACTTAACCTGATGTAGAGCTCCTCCTGCATTTATCAGTACTTGTAGCCCTTTAGGCAAGGCACTTAACACTGGGCTCGTAAAAACCAGCTGAGCAGCTTTTTTTTTTTTCCAGTGGAGTTTGTCCTGGTGTAGCAGAGTGATACATGCAATACTTACTGTGCTCCTGTGAGAACTACTCTGGTCTTGGCAGTAAAACTCCCTGTTAATGGCAAATGAACACAAGCAACCTACACCAATGCATCGCTTAGCAGTCATGTCGGTTTGCTGCTTGAAAATCTACTACATAATGTATAATGTGGTTATGGTGTCTAAGTTACCATCTGGGAAATCTTAATTGTGTGAGCTATTTTAAAAGTTTCCTTATTTCCCTCCTGTCATGACTGTGATCCAAGCTTTTGAGACCCAGCTGTCTCCTCACTTTGCCTGGCCTTTTCATGATATAAACAATCAGATTCTGTTCCACTTGTGGGTAATGAAGTAAAACTCAGTGTTGTCATACCTTCATCTGTAGACTTCTTCACATTCATGTTTTACCTGTTGTAGGAGTTTGCACCACGTGTGGTTGTGATGTACTTCATTGCTGCAGTAGCTTTTCTCTTCTATATTTCCAAAGTTCCAGAACGATACTTTCCAGGTATGAAATTTTCTTCAGGGTGTGGTGTTTTGTTTTGTTTGTTTGTTTTTTTCCTTCAGTTAAGCTTCCTACAGTGGCACATTCCTTGTTGCAAGTCCTGAACTTATAGTGACATCATAGGTTGAATACATTCTACATTAAATATTTTCATACAGAGTAAAAAGTTATTTGTAGTTAAATCAAACAAGCTAGGCATAATTCCTTTTAATTCCCATGAAAAAACTTAAGCTGAGGTTCTGAATGATAGCTTATTGCATTGCATGAGTTACTGCTGAATTTAAGAACTTAGAAATTTCCCTTTTTCTTTCCAACAGGACAGCTGAACTACCTCGGATCTAGTCACCAAGTATGGCATATCCTTGCAGTAGTGATGTTGTACTGGTGGCATCAATCCACAGTTTATATCATGCAATATAGACACACCAAGCCCTGTCCTGAGTACAGCATGGACTTGTGAGTGAAGATCTAGCCTTTTTTGTACCTGTGAGAAGGTAAAGTACTAGCACGTATAGGATTAAAAAATAAAATTTCATTTTTAATTACATGTTTGTGACTAAACATGTAATCACATGTTGCAATTAATCTTCCTCATTGAAGGAAGTTTTGAGTGCCTCCAGAGAAAGCAGTGACTGGTGTAATGCTTTTGAATAAATAAGCAGTCTGTTCAAGATCAAGTCCTGCACTAAGCTATACTTCTGAGAGGCTTGAGGCTCCAAGAAGATGCCATGCCCATGGGCAGAGTTTTAGAATAGGCTGGACCCTTTCATCTCTGTTTCGCTTCTCTAAGCCTGTAAAAGTGGCTGTTCTTTTATTCTTACAAAGCCCTAAGGTTGTGTGTGTTTTTTTGTTTGGGGTTTTTTTTTTTGGCTAGTTTTAAGCTTATTAGGTTTGTTGTTGTTGTTTTTGTTTTGTTTTTGTTTTTGTTTTTTTAAGAATTGAAGAGATTATTTATTTCCTCTGGGTATTAAATGACAAAACTTCTCTCCTCTCTCTTCCAGAAGCATCTTACCGCAATGATATTTCTGATTATGAACATCTGGACCTTGCCTAGATGCTGAACTATGAAGTTATGCACGGAAGCGGTTCCTCTCCAACTTCTCCAGTGTTTCTCTGCTTGCTGGGATGTTCATTATCCGCAGTTTTGAAGAGAGCAACAAAGTCCAGGCCTTGGATTAATTTCCTTCTCAACCGTTTCCTCCTTGGCAGTGAAGTTCATAACAGGTCTTCCTGGAGTCGATGATGGTGAGATGTGAGATAAAGTACAAGGATCACACAAGGATCTTTTGCTGATGGTAAACATGAACAACGTAAGTACGTGCTCTTCATGAGCTAACAGACTAAGTGGTTCAGTGATTTGCAGGTTTTTGTTCAAGTGTAAAAGGAAGGACCACACTCCTAGCAGCCTTCTTTTAAAAGTATGGGGAATGATTGGACCTGATCTTGAATCTCAATCACATCAGTACAGTGTGCTGTGTCTTTCAGCGTCATTGTGTGATGTGCTTATGCTTAAACATCAGTAGTGATGTCTAAAATGTCTTGTACTTTTGTAGAAAAGCTTTTTTCCTTTTTTTTTTTTTTCAAAATGAGAGCAGGTATCATCCACTGTGGCTTTCATTGCTCATCTTCAACAGCTTCCCCCACTAGGGACCTTGCCATTACTTCAGTGACTTCTTCCAACACCTAGATAAATCCCTTAGGTACTTGTAAAATACTGCAGTTGTGAAATGTTCTGAGGGTAGCAGTGTTCAAGTTCTATGCACTTTTGACAGTTGCAAAGATTTTTTTTTTTTTAAGAAGTTTGATGTCTTCTGTTTACAGGTATAAATAATCCACCCTATTTGAGTTAGGGATACTGGTGTGAATTCTAATCACTTACCTTGGCCTTTTCGTATGATATATCATGCTGTACTTACAGCACTTTCTTACTGAAGAAAAGACTTATTGCTGTAAGTTTTCTCACAGTAAAAATAATTGCCTTGGGTTTAAACATAAAAGGTAGTTCAACATGCCTTGTAAGCACTAAAGAGACTTGAAAGATACAGGTTTTCAGAGAGCTGCAACTCAGCTCCATGAGTGCCAGTTTTTGTAACGGGGTAGGAATTTTTCAGATTTTTTTTTAATAAACATTTTAAGTGGCTTTTGTAGAACAGCTGCTTGTGTTTACAGTTCAGTTGAGCTGTGGTAGCAAATGCTGCATGGCATGATCAGGTGTTAGTTCAGCATTTGTCAAGTGTTTTCCTCTGCATGCATCAAGATTTTGTTAATGCACAACTTGTACAAGCTGGAAGCAGAACAGTTGTAAGACAGGGTTGTGTCAGTACCAGGCGTGTCACAAAGCAGGTGAACCTGTAACTGTTTCTGCTATGGCTACAGGCAGAAACATTCTCTCCTGGGATCATCATCATGTGGTACACAATCACAGAATGGCTGATGTCACTAGAAATCCACTTGGTATCTGCAAGTGTGGCCTTCAACAATGTACAAATCTTGACTCTTATTGTGGTAAACTGACAACAGTCGTCCCACAGCCAACTGCGGGTAGCCTTGTGCCATTTTGAACAAATAGTCTTACCCAAGAAGGCGAAGAAGGAGATGACCTAGGGCGCAGATAAGTCTAGCGGTGGGCTAGATGCTGCACAACACCCAGGAACAGCTCTTGCCTGGCTTATCCTCTGCTGTTGCCTTTGCCCTTCTCGCAAAGTGTTACCTTGCCCGTAGTGATAGTGTAGCCTGCCTACCCCTAGGGCAGCAGGGCCCTCTCAGCATAGTTCAGGGTGAAGGGAGCTCTATGGGCCGCTTGCCCAGCCTCCTGGGGAGCGGTACTGCCTCCACGTTCAGCCAGATTTGGGCAGGGCTCCCTTTCATCAGACTTTGGGAAACTTAGAAGGACAACAACTGCCCAGCCTCCCTGGGACTGCTTCCCTCTGCTTTACTGGCTTTGGGGGTAGCACCCAGCCAGGGCTGCATCTGCTTCAGCTCGCACCCTTGTGCAGTCTGTCATCCTCTGGCCGTGCTCCTGCAGGCCGACCCAGCTGGTACTGGGTCCCTTGAAGCTGTCACTCCCCTCTCCTGGCTAAATAGGCCCAGCTGCCTCTCTTCTTGTAGGGAACAATCTGTAGTCCCCTGGACCTCCTGGTAGCCCTAAGACATAGGAGATATTTTCAAAGACGTAGTGAAACCAACGTCACTGTTAAATATTTCATGCCCTGCACTTTCCACCTCAGATGAATTTTAAGCCCCACTGGGGTATGCTGGCATTTGCTGTAACAGGATACCATTAACCATAGATGTTCATCAATGGAGCATTTTTGTCAACTCTGAAAACACTTAACAGCAAGAACTGACTTTGCACTTAGAATTTAACTCCCACCCCCTGGAGCTTTTTCATGTGAACATTGAATGATTTTTTCTTTAAACTTGACAGCCAAGCAAGTTTCAAGTGCACTACTGATTGCTACTGCAGCCTAACAAGGAACATGCAAGTTAAAAGGCCTGTTTCCAGTGTTATGTAAACAGTATTTGAACAATGTGTGATTGTGTCTTGAAAGCATATTGATTTTATAGATGGCTAGATTTTTTTTAAATGTAAACTAACTACTGTAGCAGTTTTCATCGGATAAGGAAACTGATTGCCAAGTTGTACATTTTTATTACCCTGATAAAATTTATCAAGCTGCATGACACTGATTTATTTAAATATTGAGCTTGTAAATAAACTTTGGTTTATTGGATGTGTACTGAGGGTAAATTATTTCTATTGAGTACTAAGCTCAGGAGTTTCATGTTAATCAAGCAAAGGATGTTGAAATGCCCAGCCACAGAACCACTGGCCACTCCCTAAAGACAGAACAAAGTAAGGAGACTATTCCTTGAAATATCAAGGATGCAGCTGAGAGCGGCAGGGCAGGTGATTGAGTGATGCATCTCTATTTATTGCACGGCCAGGTATCTGCATGAGTGGCTTCAGGGTGTTAGACATTGTACCTGCTGATTTACTCCATTTTGTTAGCCCCTTTTCATCTAGATTGCTTGTACCCTAAGAGCTTGGGCCATACCTCCTTACCACCAAAACAGAAAGCAAGGGTAATTTCTATGCCTAAGCGTAAAACATTAATATTCTTCCCCATGTAAAGGTACATGTACCCTAGCAGCCATAATCCAAGTGCATGTTAAAACCAGTGATGAAAAGTTATGAACCAACATTTCAACAGCAACCTGCCCCCCTAAACAGCCCCCCGGCCAGAGAGCCAGTGCATGGAGTGTTTCTGTAACTGCAGAGGCCAAACACAAGCCAGCCCGCTGGCACAGCTGCAAGCAGCAGAGCAGCAGCTCTCCCCCCACGGGAGCACGCTGAAGTGCACCCCACCTGCAGCTACGCGCCGCAGCAGCAGCCGAGGCAGCAGGTTGCACCCGTGGCTTTTAGCGCTCGCAGAAGGCCTCTACACCACTAACGTGCAGGATTTCCCACGTCAGCTTCCTGTCCAACTTGCCCAGGCTTTAAGGAGTCATACTGAGTCCAAGGAACTAGGAATACACAATCAATAGCATTTAAACCACTTGAACAGGAGTGATGATTGGACAGCACATACAAGCAACTGAAAACAAACAAAAAAGTACAGACAGAAATTAGAGCCAGAGAGCACACCGAGCAGAAAAAGCATTGCTTATAGTGAAGAGACTGAGGCCTAAGTGCAAACACTCAATAACGCAATGTTTAAGAAGATCTGCAAAGTCACTGTATCATGTTTGTTTATTTAACAACTGCATGTATTTTATGACTTACATCAATTACACATAAAAGTTAAAGTTCTCTGTTTAGTGGTACAGAAAAAAAGCTTTAGAAACTTGAAGTCTAACAAGACATGGAAGTGTTCAGGAAAGTGCACTTAAAAGCTGTATACCAGCAATTTTAAAATAGTTTTTATGCTTTTTAGTACTAAGTGATGCCTTAGTCACAACCTTAGCTACACACATACCTTGACCTTCCTTTCAAAAGAAACACAGCAAAAGTATAACCGAGTTGTCACTGTTTGCACTTGTTCCTTGCTCCTTTTTGCAGCTTTTCCATATTCACTGTTTCGGTCACATGAAAATGATTGTGGCTGCAATGTTACTGAAAAAAACAGCAACTCAGAGCTACATGATGTGTCTGAGCATGTGTATCTTTTATATATAATTTTTATATATAAAAATACACCATATAGTATAAAAATCTTCAGATAAAGTTTTTTTTTTTTCTCCTCACAGTAGTAAATATATCAACTTAATTTCACAGTAGATACTTGGTTTTACTAATGGGGACTCCCACAATGATTAAAAGGTATTTCCTTGAAAGCTGGTATTCATGAGTCCTTCCTTACACAGGTCAGCAGAAGACATCCCGCGCACCTCGCGGCTCTTATTTTGAGGGCTAGCAGAGAAAGTCCACTTGATTTCTTTAAGGATCTCAACCACTTAAGGCTTTTAGTACTTTCTGAATGCATCTCATAGGCAGCCGATTTGGAGGGGTCCGTGGTTCTGTCCTTTAACATGCTAAGAGAAAAGCTCTAAGTGAACTGATAGTCTCGGGTGTTAGGGCCCTGTCAGTTCCTTACCTTGCCATCGTTGTGTTCACCAGCAGCGAGGTCCCCCCATAGCGCTGCAAGTCTTTGCATTATTTCAGTTCAGGTGCAAAGTGCACACGTCCATGCGCACACTGAACACCAGCAACACATTTCCCCTCGAGTACCCTGTTTGTCCCTGTCAAACAGGGCATCTTAGCTGAAATCCAGGCTGCAAACCAAATCTACCAGGCAAACGTAACTTGGAGAGGCATTCTAGCCTCTTTTCAGTCCCAAAAATAAGATAGAAATATTTCTAACTCTAATAAAACTTTCCAAAATACGCAAAAACTCATCTCCTAATGAGAATACACAGGACAAAGTTTATTAAGACCATTGGGAAGCAAATATCATTGGCCATACTAAAAAGCAGCCAGAGGCATCATGCTAGCTCTAGGCTAACTTGGCTCTACGGTTCACTTCGATTTCTTCTACTAGGTGTGGGGTATAACCTAACCCTGCCTGCACTGCAGTCAAACCACTTCAGAGGCCCCTGCCCAAAAACCACACACAAAGCAAACCTGTAATGCTGCTCAGCCTAAAGTCACAGAGAGGGAAAAAAAAAAAAAGACAAAAACATCACCCACCCACGTGCAGTGATGTCTTTTTTTCTACTCATAATTCACCTGAAGGTTTAAGACCACATTAAGTCTTAGTCCTAAACTACTGTGGATGCACAACCCAATTGTCCATTTTCATCTCATTTTGTTTGCACCCAGCTGCCCCACTTCTCTGCAATATTAAGTTCTGGCAACTTTCTAGGTAAGTAAAATCTCAGAAGAAAACTGTACAAAGGCAGCTAATAAGCACGCATAGAAAAGTATAAATCACAGTTAACCTGAGTATCGTAAAATGCTACAAATGTGGCGTGCGCTTCTTACAGCCTTTGGCACAAGAAACAGGTGAGAACAGTACTAATAAAGCCTAAGAAACTCATGTGCAAATAGAGTTGAAACTTTTCTACTCACATCTCTCAAAAGCTTAACTTCTAACCCTGAGAAAGGCCAAGTCAAGCAAGCAGAGCTCTAGTATTTCCATTTCTCCTTGTCAGAAGGATAAAAGCAACATGGGTGCACAGCTATGCATGTGTTGCTTTCAATACCTACTATCAAGAGGAAACCTCAAAACGCATCTGAAACAGCATATTTTCAAGCCAACTGAATAAAAACCAAAGGAGAAAGTTTTTTTGTTTAAACATGTTTAACATTTTTTTTTCTCTATAAATCTTTTAAGGAATTCACCCCTAACCCCATCTATGCCCACATCTCAACTTTTTTTTTTTTTTTTTTTTTTTTTTTTTTTTTAAGGAAACTTAGAAGTAAGTGTACAACACTATTTCACTTTACCAATGATATAATGGAGAAGAGAGGGGGGAAACACCACCGACACTTGCTGTCTCCATAAACAAGCACTCACTTCTCTGCTCGCCTGCATTCAGCTGAGCAGGATATGAAGATGGGATAAGCAGAGGAACTCGTTCCTTCCACTTCCTCCACAGGATTACCATTGAAAAAAAAGGGAGGTTAACGGGACTGTTCTATTCAGACTCACTCCACAGCAGGTATAAAGGGCTTGACACAAGCTGTGAGGCACTGGAGAGGCCGGCCCCCCCCGGGCAGCGTGCGTTTTCCTAACCACGTCATTAAATCTTGTTTTCAGCAAGTCTCATTACCTTGCTTGCCCATCATGTATCCGCTGGCATTGCACGCTCCCAGGTTTCTTGCCGTGTCTCGCGCATCTAACGTCTCCGAGGTACTTGGCAGCAGGACAGGAGTCCTGCCTGTAAGGCTTGGCGGTGTGAAATGCGGTCGAGTTGTACATCTGCGAACAAGCTGCTCCTTACCGCTTCTGTGCTCAAACACATCCGGTTTCAGAGGGGAGTTTCTTCAAAGCTCAGTGCATTTAACAAACCTCTCTCTAAAACAGACTTAAGTACAGTAATAGATTCATCACCACTTAAAAGAATATTAGGTTACAATCTTTTCCTAAAATTATTGTTTTAAAAAACAACACATTTTCAAAGAAGACATATTTTCTTTGTAATAAAAATCCGAGAGGAAAAGAAAAGGCATTTTCAACACAAATCCCACTCATAATCAAACAGAACTGATGGTTCCATTTCACAGTCAACTGTACAAGTAATCTCAAACACTCCATCTGCGCCAGATGTTTTATTCACGGAAACCAGCCTCTCTTCCCCAGCATGCTGAGTAGTTGTCTAAGTGCTGCAAACACTGGCTGCATCCCTGCTGGTTTCTTCTTCTACGTTCACACTTTACATCTCACAACCATTTTATTCTCTGCATCTTTAGTTTTAACTCTAGACTTCCAGTTTACTATTTTACATTAATGGCACTTACTGTAAAAAAATAATAATCAAACTAAACAGTTAGGCACACACACAAGAAAAACAAATCTGCCTTTCATCTCTGCAGCTGCATAGATGACTGCCAGGTCCCACGCTATAGCTGTGCTCTGGAATTCTGGGCCTCAGTCCCTTCGGAGGACTTGGCTTCTTTATGATTAATCAAAACAGCTTTCATCTAGGAAGCGAAGACATAATTTTCAGCAGATTACATTAGTACATTCAGGTTCTTCGGTCTAGAGTGACTGAGACACAAGAACCCACTCCAATTCCTTTAGCCTGCTTGTATGTAGGAAAAACCTCTACCAAGTGACTTCTGCCCCTCCCCACCCTTCATCTCTGCACATCACATGGCACCGAGAAGACAACACTGAAGTGCAGAGCAACAAAATGTCCCAGGGCCACCAAATCCGTGGCAGACTATGATTCCTATCAGATTGCTCTTACACCCTGGGAAGGACCTATCATATCAAAATGCTGCTGTCTTCCTCTTCGTCTCCAGATCAGCAACCAAATACGCCATGATTCCGTATTTTGGAGTGCAAGCTGACCACGTTCTCTTCACCGTGAGCAAACTGTACAACCCAGATCCCTGTCAATTCAACAGATACGTTATTCCACTAGTTAAAACCTGTATTAAAAGTAACCTGGAGAGATGGGTGCGGCTGGGGAACCCCATGGGAAGCGTCTACTGCTTGGAAGGAAACGGAGCTGCTCCAAAGGGATCCAACTCTAACGCCTGTTGCTGCTGGGTCTGGGCACTCTGCACGACCAGTTCAGTGAAAGGCACTGCCCCAAAGTCATCTGTTTTTAGTCCATCACCACTGTGAATGGCCCCATGCAAGGAACTCTGCCTAGGTCTACCAGCCACTACTACAGTACCGTGATCCCCACGGTTGTCACCCAAACCTTGATGCTGGGGATGACGCATCAAGTCAGGGGGGTGGAAGGGTTTGGCTCCAAAAGGATCCAGCAAACTCTCGTCCGTCTGCAGAGGGTTGGTTCGATCTTTGCTGTCAGTCAAAGAAACGCTTATGTTCTCTTTGGAGTCCGAGATAGTGAGGAACTCGTTGCTGCTCTGCGAGTCCCTGCGACCTGCCTTCTTGTGCCTGCGGGCTCTCTCGGGAGTGCGGTAGCTTGGTTTCAAAGTCTTTTTTGTGGTGGTTGGCGTGCCGTGGTGGCGCTTGCCATTGTTCTTGGACACTTCCTGCTTCATGCGCCTTTGGCGGGACGAAAGCTTCTGCAGGTTACGCTGTTGTTTCACCCTGTGCTGCTGCTGACTCCCTGTGATCTCTTCAAAAGGGATGAGTCCGAAGAGGTCCTCTTTACTTCCACCAGTGTTTGGGAGAAGGGAAGGCTGGAATGGGGTGCAGCCAAAAATATCGACACCCCGTGGAGAAAGAGGGGAGAGCTGAGTCTCGGCTCCTACCACCTGGCCCTCTTGCTGAGCCACCTTTTTGCTGAACGGGGCTTTTGTGAAGACATCAAAGTCATCCTGCTCTTGGTTCAGGCCAGGAGAAGCAGCCTGAGAAGAGACATCTTGGTTACTCTTCTCTCTTGCTTGTGGCTGAGGCTGAAGAGCAAAGAAGGGCACAGCCCCAAACACATCAAATTCTTGGCCAGAGCTCACCTTGGTTACAGTACTTGGCACTTCAGACAAGGAAGGGAGCATTAAACTGGTTTCTTTAATTTCGCTGCTGCCAATGCCCTCTCTAAATCTGCTGCTTGAGAGCCCTTCCACGGATTTTTGCTTGCTACGATCCAAGTCCGAGTCAGAGCTTTGCTTCTCTTCCTCCTCCTCCTCTTCCTCAGAGTCCATGAGGAGAGGCCGGTGGCCTAAGTTCTCCGGCTCTGTATCGTTGTCATCATTGAAGTCTCCATTCTCACCTTGCAACACTTCCTCATCCTCCTGCTCTTCCTCTTCCTCACTGCTCTTTGGAGAAGGAGGATCAGATTCAAAATCACTCTCTGACTCATCGCCACCTTTCACTTGTCCCTCTGCAGTTTTCCTTCCTGGCCGTGGATCTCTAAAAGCATGGCTCAGCTTTCCAGACTTGGCAGGGCTCCCTAAGTTAATCTCTTGAGCGCTGGCCGAGTTATCCATTTGTTTTCCTGGGGAACCTGCAGGTCCAAAGAAAATGTAAAACAAAACTTTAAAAACTCTCCAAAACCATCAGCACATATTTCCTGTACTCCATGCCCACACAAAGAATCAATGCAAGCATACGTTCTGTAGTTACCAAGAGGAATGAGCAGAGGTGGCCTGAAGAGACAGCTTTTCTAATACTCTGCCCTACTTAACCAGCAGATCCTGCAGCAGTTCCAAGAGCAACATGTGCAAGATATATATATTTTAGCTTTATGTTTTTTATATAACAGGCTAACTATTTGTTGATATACTTAAGTTTTGATACTGTGCTCTAACAAATGTATCCTTTTCATCATGAAAACAAACGAGTGAAAACAGCAAACCAACCAACCCAACACCACACAGCAACGGCAGACAGATCATTTCAGGGCTTGGTACCACCTCTCCCAACAAGTGAGGGACAGCCTAACATTACTGTCCTACCAAGAAGCCTGCTGCGCAGTTTCTGCTCAGCTCCTTGCAGCAACTGAACAGTCAGGACTTGGAGAGCTTGGCAACAAGCACAACACAAGCATTTCTCGTCTCACTAGCAATGGTCACATACAGAAAAGGAAACACGCACAGAAAACCATAGGGACGTAGCAAGGTCATCAGCTAATACCATCTCTTTCCACTCGCCACACGTGGAGCAAGGATCAAAACTTGGTACGCTGCACTTCCAAGTGAAGCTCTATTCCAGCCGCGCTAGCTAGCCCAGTATCATCTACGAACCTTCAGATGACAACCCCAACAAAGGCCAGACCCCCTTCCTACTAACTAAGCTGCTGTAGTGCCCCAGGTTACGGGCCTGCTTTCAGTCAGGCACTGAGCAACGCAGTGACACCCCCACCGCACACGCTACCCCACACATGTCCCTCTTCCCTGCAGCTGCTTCCCTGCTCACCGGCCTATTCACTGGTGGCACAACTGACCTCAGGCTCTAGTTCCTAGATGCTTAGACACTTGCCATGCTAAGTCCCTTAATTTTAATCCAACAGCATTGCTCTGAGATACAGCATATCAATACCCAAAAAAGAAATACTTTGGTGCTTGAGTCCACTCTGTGGTTTGCAGAGAAGTCCACACATACTGCAGATGCAGTGCCTGCCACAGCCCTGGGGAAAGGGAACGTTCCTGGTTCAAGGAATTAACAAGCTCAACACACAACACGGCACTAGATTCTCAGAATCCCACCCACCCTAACGCAGCCCCTTTCACCTGCAGCTTGCTCAAATGGTCATTCTCATTCCAATCAGCTGAACCTAAGTTTTACAAAATCAGTTCCTTTCTTTAAGCACAAAAAGAAAAAAGCCAATTTCTTCATTCAGGAGCCATTTTATCCTTTCACAATACATCCCAAATTAAAATAAAAAATTAGAGATTTTACATACGTATTACAGTATTTTTACATGCTCAAAAGCAAGATGACTGAAATGACTTAAAACATCAGGTGGTTAAGGATTTGAGCTGTTTCTCATTTGCTTCTGGTGTCAGATTGCTTCTTATCTATTCTAATTTTAAATACTACATATTTGGTTTGCCAATAAATTAAAATCTGGATTACTTGTCTGCTTACTTTAGATTTCCCCAAGGTATAGCCTTCACATAGCACTATATAACCCCAAGTCATCCAAATCCTGTCATTTTCAATATTTGCTGGAACACTGCAATGTTAACATAAATGCAATTAGATTAAAAGAAAATCTCTCTAGGTTAGATGTTAACTACGCTTATGTTCAGGAGAAAAAAAACTTTACATCTGTGTCAGTATCCATGTGAATTTATACTCACATGTGGTGCCTGCACATCTACACTTAATTACTACTTGCTTAAGACAGAAGTCTTTTTTGCAATACAAGAACTGAATCACAGTTTTATCTCGTGCACATGGTTCACCCAAATGATTTCAATATCGTGCATTAATTATTGCCACAGTCGCACTGCCTGGAAAACAAGCTGCAAATGACACTGGCAAGACAGAATTCTACCCAAGCAGCTGCTGACCTGCTGAACAAGGAACTGAAACCACGCAATACTGACCAAGCAGACAGGACTTGATAATGCAAGACAAAACATTCAAAACAGCATTTTCTAAGCAACATTTAATTTACTACCAGCACTCAAGCCATTTTTATGCCTGGCTACTGTCAACAGAAACACCTATGGTTACCACTTTGCTGACAGCAATATCCTGCAAAAGGAAAACAGTCATCTGAAGTTCAGAAACAACTTTTTTTTTTTTTTAATCTGCATTAACACCCTAAAATTTGCTTCTTGAATCTAACAACTACCGCTGCACTGTATAGACAATGCATTTCTAGATGACAGATTTTTTGGTTGAGTAGGCGCTCACTGGCTCTAGTAACAGCTCGATATTATTCGAACTTGAACATCCACATGCACGGGAGCGTGTATGAGAACACGTGCCCAGCCTCAATAGCAAAGCAAGTAGCACCTCAGAGGACTCTGGTAGCTGCAGCTTTCTCTTGCGCTGCACTTTTGAAGAATGCAGTTTTATTTTTGAAGCATTTTACAAGTGGTGACCTTACTGCTCCCCCAATTCGTACGTTTTGGGAAAAAGGAAGCAGCTTACTTCATTCTCCGGTTTGCGTTGACAGCTTGTTACAGAACAGTCAGCTCCACGCAGACTTCCGTCCAAGACGGAGCTCTTGCCCATGTCCCAGGCTGACGTGGTCACACGTGATCCAAGAGACCCACTCTCGCATGTGCTGTGTCTTCGCCTTATTCCCAGTGGCAGGGAAAATATTCCAGTGGACCAGTGTCAAAACCAAAGCAACAGAACAAAAAACAAGCCCCGCAAGCTCAGTCATTCATTTATCTGTCACTTCTAAAATCGTAACAGTAATCTCTCTTCTAACTACAATTCAACATCTTTCACTCCTAAAGTAGAGAAGTAAATAAATACCTAAAGCCCTACAAATAGAAATTTAATGCCCCGAAAGAGAAAATTCCATGGTTAATGACTTCTTAATGCTCTGGTCAAATAGATTTCAAAAATGAAGTATTCTAGCACGATGATTTCATACCATCTTCTCAATCTGAACTGCTGCAAAGAATCTTCATGGTCATATTTATGAAAAAAAAAAAACAACGAGAAAAACCCACTGAAAAATGTGAAGGAACATCTGTTTGTAATGTGCTGGTGGGATTACTACACTTCTAATCAGGTTTGCATCTTACAGGGGACAATTGTTCTTCATGCAAATGAAAGCCAGGTGGAACATCTTTAATCATATAAGAAGATCCCAATCTTGAAGGAAATTTTCTGTTCTGATGTTCTTTTTCTAGACATCCGATTATAAGCGGATGAATTCCCCTTAACAACTGCAGTAATTACATGCCTTCTGCTGGTCCATCATTTTAGGGTATTGCGGGGGTGGCAAGAGAGGGGCTTTAAGCTTTCTTTGAATTGGGAACATACTGCCGCCATCATTCCAGAGCAATTTGCCACATGTCAGGCCCAAGGATTACCAGCATGTTCAACTAAATCTGCACTATTTCTTTGACAACAGCCAGAGCAGCAGCTGCTGAATTTTGTAGTCAATTCACTGTGTTTGCCACCTTTATATCCAAGGAGGGCAAAAAAAAAAGACGGGAGGGAAGCTGGATGCTATGTTAAAACATGCGGAGGGACAGCATGACACCGCTTGTCCTAAGGCTTTGCTAAGAGAAAATAAACAAAAAAATCACCACCCATGCCTTTCAAAGAGAAAAGGCAAACTACTGGTATAGCCAACACATATCATTTATTCTTTTCCATGTGAGCAATGCCAATTCCCTTTGTAAATTAGCCTGTACCTAGAAAAGGAAGTATCCAAAGAGAAACTTGACAACGGAAAACATTCTGTACCTCCATCCATCAGATAATATCCATGTCCGAAAGCCCCAGGGAAGGAAAGGTTACTAAGTACCATCGACATTTTTTTCCCTGAGTACAAAAGTCACATATGAGCTACAGTTTTAACTGCAGAGTGATCCAAACTTGGAAGACTGTGCAACTGTTGTACCAAGTTGGTCATCTTCAGCATTTTCCAGAATTCAACCCAAAACATGAAATGCTGAAGAAATGTGCACTGATTGCATTGATACTCAGGTGAAACACTACAGGAAGCTGGTCCATGTCATCCTTTTGGTACTTTCTTCTCATATTTCACATTTCTTGCTAAGTGATAACTCAATATGAGGCTCATTTAAGGCTTCTCCAGACGTCACTGCAGTACGAAGTTCCCAAAGCTGTGGGACAGAAACTAGTAACTGTTCAGAAACTCCTTAGGAACAATATATAAAAAGTATAGCCAAATGACTAGTCATTGACTGCATGTCTTCATGCCAGAAGAAAACAGTTTTCAAGTGCAAAGTAGTGAATATGGAGAAAAACCCAAACAACAAAGAAGAAAAAAGCTATTGCAGTAGGCACACAGTTGATCAAGAAGCAGCATCCTATAGTACTGAAAATGCATGATACCAATATTCATCAGAACAGTTAAACAGATGACTAAAGCTAGAGACTTATTCTAACAAGGGCCAAAAAGCAATTCACCAAGGTCCTCTATGGGAGCAAAATGCCTGACAGATCACCTGTCTCAGGTTCCATACTTGGAAGGAACTCCCAGTCCAGATTGCCACATTTCTATGTCTTATGTGGTCCATCCACATGATTTGGAGAGCTAGTTTAGGTAATTTATTACTTCTCAGAATTCCAGCAATCAAGCGAGGGAAGCAATGTTGATCTAGCGGAGTTTAATGCCACAGGAATTCTGCTATAGCAACTGTGAGATGTCAAAAAGGCCCCCAGGTACAGCTCAACAGCAAACCAGCTATAATCACAGCATTTGTTTCACTGTAGAAAAACTCTCTTTTACATTTTTGAAACATTGAATGTAAGATGCTGAGAAACAATGTTATAACTACAATTGATTAAAACACATGGAAATCAAGTTTCTACCCCAAAATGCTGATTATGAGAGCAAGTTTTTCCACAACAGTCAGGCATTCGAGAACTCCAAGTTGTCTCCCATGTGCCAGGTGACCATCCTAACTGGTGCCTTACTGGCTAGTCAACACTTCCTCTTCCCAATAATGACTTCAAAATGATTGTTTTTAAGACATCAAGTCGTGGAAATCTTTCTCAAGGCAACTGTTGCTTCTAGCCATCTCAAGTTGGAACTCATTTCTACTTTCCCATAGACTTTCAGGCACTAAATAATATGGACAAAGAGCTTACACGTATTGCATGAAAAAAAATTAATTGGATATAAACTGTGGGAAACACTGTGTGTTTTCACACTGATTTCCTACCAACTGTAACAAAAGGATGTGAACAGCCTTCCAGCTAATTCCTTACCACTATATACCTTTGCATATAGCATGCCATACATGATGTTGCTGCCTCTTCATTCCCACCTGAGAAGAATCCAAGCAGAGATGCCCTAAGGGGCAAAGTGGCCCTTGTCTGTCTGACTTGAAGTCCTCCTGAAGTGCACTATGAGCTCCAGAGCGAGGGTCCCAGATGAGCCATTCCTGAAGCCTCATCATCCTTTCCAGGCACAATGATGAAAGGCTTCCAATTGCAAGCTCGGTGTGTCCCTTGTCCTTGCACCATCTTCCCAGACCAACATGAATAGATCTGATGGCAATTCTTTTGCTAGACTACCAGCACCCTTTGGAAAGCTGTCAAGTCGTAAGGATGTTACAGGACCTTTTGTTTTTTGCTACTATCCTGTATTACATGCTAGATTAGTATCCAGTCAAGTGCTCAGCCCACCACAAAAACCTTACACCTCAGCACCAGAATTACTTTGGGCAACTCTACTCACTTACAATTTGTGTACAGCGTTTATGAACCGGAGGGCAACTACACCCATTAAAAAAAGTCTTCCTTGAAATGAAGGAGATGCACACGGTCTTAAATTCCAATTACGAGCTAATAAAACAAAAAGCCACTGAAGAGTCATAATATTGTTTCAGTAAAACATCTAGCAGCATAGCTTTCAAGCAACAGCTCACCACTTCAGCCAGCCTGTTCCTCTGAGCCATTTCCCCCACCCCAAAGAGGAGTTGCAACTCTACAGTTTTAGCCAGGTCAGCATTTAAAGCTCAGACCTGAGAATAAGAAAAGAAAATTCATTTGATGCCACATGGTGAGGCTATTGATTTCAGTCTAAGCTATAATAGAGCTTGCTGACAAAGAGCAGTTGAGCTTACACACCTTTCAGAAGCCTCAGGAAAGAAGAAAGAAATCCCTAGATACACAGGTAAGCAGAACAAACAAATACCTAAATAAACGGGTATCTGTACTTCCAAACTGGAGAATAAACAACCGACAGCCACCACTTCAGATTAAGGGTAACCATTGTTTATTTTGTCCATGGACTTAGACTCACATACAAAATCAAGCAGCCTTTATGAGCACAACAGTGTAAATTTTTCCAAATCCCCATGCATAGGCAGGGAGAACCATAGATCGTGTAGAATTAATTCAAATCTTCTTGAGAAGAGAAGCAAAGTTGTTTTTACAACCAACTGCCTTATAGAAAAAAGCAACATTCCTTCTTCATCATGTGTAATGTAACAACAATTGTGAGTATTAAGCCCCAGTAAATTATCTTCAGGAATACAAGATGAAAGGAAACATGGATGCTAGGTGAAGTTCACTCCAAGGCATGCTATCTCAACTTTCAAACTAGCTAAGAATAGCTCTGCAGTTATATTAAGGCACTTTTATCTTACTTAGGTAGGTGGCTAAGCAGGTCCATAAGCAATCAAAACTATTCTTATCATTTAACTGTCACCTGGGTTTTACTTCACCTCAAATACCAAAGTTATGAGCTAAGTGCTGGATCAGCTGAATTTTAAGTGACCATTAAGACAGAGGATGATGCAGTTCTATATTTAAATTCCAAAAGATAAATAATATATCTTACTCAATCCAAGTTAAAAACAGTAAGTAAACAACAGTAAGCACTCCGCTCAAAGTGTATGTTTAATGTATTATATGTATGCATCTGTATACACACAGCCATACATATGTACATACACATATGCACATTATAGGCACACACCCATGCATACACACACATATTCCATCTGCAATCCAACGATGCACTTGAGCACAGGGAAGCTTACAGTCTTAACTTGGCTCGAGAACCCAAGTGAATGAAGCAATGTGTTAGAAGTAAACTAGAAGTAGCAATATTTGGTCTTGGTAAGTAGTTCGTATTCAGACAATTTTTCAGGCCCTTCTTCAAGTTCTACATAAATGATGCAGACCACGTTCATCTGACCCATTTGCACTGCAAAGACTACATAGTCTGTACTTAGTACAAATACCAGGGAGTGAATGCAGAGGTATTTTTTCTTTTGGAGATAATCAACATTTAGAAATTTCTTGAATTCATCACAAGGCAGCCAGCACCTTGATCCTTCTTTGGTCATTCAACTCAATATATCTATTCCCACAGATACAGATATATGCATGAGGTAGTGATGTTACAGATGTAACTTGCCTGGGTGAGAAATGAAAGGAACAGAACCAAAGGGATCTTCTGGAGGATTGTTCTGTGGAACAGAATGTGGCTCCACAGTCTTATCTGAAGATGAGCTCCTGTCCACCAGTCTGTCTGTAAAAAATAAAATGAAACAGAACAAAAAATAAAATAAAATAAAAAATGGCAGGTCTTATGCCAACATAAAAACATGTAACTGTTTGTGGTGAAGGGGCTAGGTACCCTGCGTTCAGATTTTCAGATAGCTTTAAAAATATCCCCGCATCTTGAATCCACACTTCCTTGCCTTTGACAATACTTATCCACACAAACCTTCTGTAAATCCCCGTGTTTCACCAAACAAAGCACAGGCTTCCTGACAGAATGCTTTACGTGAGGATACCTTTAGCAGGTTATATGCAGCATATGTGGTCTGTAATAGAAATTGCTAATCTTCTGTAGGCTGTTAAGATGAAACCAGAATCTCTATCAAAAAATCACAGAAATCATTTATCGTGTCCAAGTTTTGGCCGACCTCTACCACAAAACCAATAAAGCAAACAACCACAGAAAGAATAGCTAGAAATACTTTCTGATAAAATAAGTAACATCTCACACTAACTAAAAACCATTTGAACATTATAAAACACGAAGAAATGTAATAATTGTTTTGTAATGCCTTTGTTCCTTAGGATACTGGACTAGCTTTTTAAGACAAAAAATAAATTTCCAATTCTGTTGAAAATTAAAAGGGTCCAGGAAAACATATCACCAATTCAGAAGCGCCAGTGTGACTAATTTTCAATCTTCAGTTAGCAAATCCCCTATGCAGAGGAAATAGCATTTGGCTTTCCTCTACTTTCATAGCAACCAGCTGCTCCTCTGAAGCGCTTTCAGCACAACTCCTTGACCATTTGCTACTGTAGGGACACAGCTGAACTGTGCCCAAATCACATACCAAGCCACCTGCATGTTTGCCATTCCATCCTCCAACACAGCAACCAGGAGGTTTTCCTAAAAGCAACCACAACAGAAGAGACAACAACCTCATCTACCTCAGCTATCTATTAACCTTACATGCAAAGCCCAAAAGTCCTGAAATGAAAGCTTTGTAGTCAAATGATGCCTGTACATGAAGATGTCCATACTCTGAGGCGTCCTATTCTTATCTGCAGTTCTACTCAAGGAAACTCAAAGACTGTTTGTTCCATTACACCCCAGCCTCCACTTCAAATGTCATCACTACTGTGGCCTCCAAGTGTAGGACATGAGGTAGCCATCACCACCTCAACATATACTCACTGCAACAGGCAAAGATTGTAACGGATTCACCAATTGTTAAAAAAAAAAAAAAACAAAAAAAAAAACCACCCTCAAAAACCCTCCAGGGGTAGAGCTATGCAGAGCAAAATATTAGCTTACATACACAGAGGAGTAACCTGAAGAGTAAAATAGCAGCCACATGTTTTATACTATTGGCTTTGAGCCTTGATGGTCAACATTTGCAGTACATCACATCCAAAAGCAACACCTGTGTGCAATTTCACTCAAATGCCATGTGGCTGACTCTCGTCAGAGAGCAAGATTGGTTTTTTGACAGGATTGTTTGTGAGAAACACATTGGAGCTTCCATGTGCATCTCAGAGGGCTGTGCTGCCATCCAGAGGGACCTGGACAGACTGGACAACTGGGCGGTGAAAAACCTCATGCAATTCAACAAGGCCAAGTGCAAGGTCCTGCACCTGGGGAGGAATAACCCCAGACACCAGGACAGGCTGGGGACTGACCTTCTGGAGAGCAGCTCTGCGGAGAAAGACCTGGGTGTCATGGTGGATGATAAGCTGACCATGAGGCAGCAGTGTGCCCTCGTGGCCAAGAAGGCCAATGGGATCCTGGGCTGCGTTAAGAAGAGCGTCTCTAGCAGGTCGAGGGAGGTGATCCTGCCCCTCTACTCAGCCCTGGTGAGGCCGCATCTGGAGTATTGTGTCCAGTTCTGGGCTCCACAGTACAAGAGGGATGTGGAGCTGCTGGAGAGAGTCCAGCGCAGGGCCACAAGGATGATCAGGGGCCTGGAACATCTGCCCTATGAGGAGAGGCTGAGGGAGCTGGGCCTGTTCAGCCTGGAGAAGAGAAGGCTGAGAGGGGATCTAATCAGTGTCTATAAATACCTCAAGGGAGGGAGTGCAGAGGACGGGGATGGTCTCTTTTCAGTGGTGGCCACTGATAGGACTAGAGGAAACGGCCGGAAACTGAAACATCAAAAATTCCATAGGAACTTAAGGAAAAATTTCTTAACAGTGAGGGTGACAGAGCACTGGAACAGGCTGCCCAGAGAGGTTGTGGAGTCTCCTTCTCTGGAGATCTTCAAAACCCGCTTGGACACAGTCCTGTGCCACGTGCTTTAGGTGACCCTGCGTATGCAGGGGGGTTGGACTAGATGATCTCTAGAGGTCCCTTCCAACCCTAAGCATTCTATGATTCTATGATTCTATGATCTCGACCAAAGTGGACTAAGGAAGAGAAGCTTCTCCTCTATTACCCAAGAGGTCCTGCTTCCAGGAGACAATAGGTTGGCTGACTGTTGCCCAGGTTGCAGGCAGTTTGCCCCAGAAGAATCTATTGGGGTGCAGTGATCTGAACAACTATTGTTTAGGACAATAAATTCCTGCAAATGCCTCCGAGTTAAGGCCCTTTAAGCACAAACCTATAGAAAGTACGATTTTCTTTTACCTTGAGGAAGGGCTAAGAACAACTGATAATAAAATGAATAAAAATTTTAACATGGAAGAACCAAACTAGGCTAAAAGAGTAAACATAGCATTAACTCTCAGTCATACCTAGACCCATTGATAGAGGAATACATGACATTTCCCAGGGAAATTAAGCCTAACAACTGTCAAGCTCAGGGCTGAGGCTCTCTGAAAAGAAAAAAAAAAAAAAAAAAGAACTATTTGCCCTTCTGACCCAGGTACAAGCTTCATTTGTTCACCTTGTCACCAGATCTAATTCCATTTGACAGATAGTGTTTTGGAGACAGAGGCAGTGACAGTTTCTCCTATTTTGTGTAAGCAGCAGTGGACTTAATGGCACTCGAAATATTAGAGGTTGTTATGCCTCCCTTAAAGATCCAGTTGTTTTTTTAGATAATAATTCCGTGAAAGCATCCAAGATCACCACCAGAGACAGAAAGCTGTACTGGGCGGCACAGCTGCCTCTTCCATAAGAAGTTATAGTGTAAGCTCATGAACAAGAGAGGCCATTTCCATACAAGCGATTACCCCAACCTTCTTCAGCAGACAGCTCTCTTGACGTTGTCTCAAGCATGAGAAACACATGTGCACAAAGAAAACCCTGTAAGAATAAGGCAGTTTCCTGCACACATGGCCAAGGTGGTTCCCTCATGCTGCAGAGCTGTGTTTCACCAAGAAGCCTGCTACAATGTTTTTCCTGGCAAGAAAGCCACCTCATTTCCTTGTATCCAGATTCTTCAGAGGATATTAAGAGAATACTATAAAAATTTTCATTTAGCACTGTCAGAATCTCAGGGCCATTCATATGTTGATTCTGTACCTTCATCAGTAAAAACAAATAGCCAAAAGCATTTAATCAGAGAAACAATACTCTGCACAAGCCCAGGAACTTCGTCTTTCACCTCTGTACCAAAACCCACCACCAAGATGCTCAGTCCAGAACTTTCCATTCAACTGCATACTGTTTTTCACAGTAACAATCTTTTCTTTTTAAACCATGAAAATCTTCAGCCGGTGTACACAAGGTGTTCTGTTGTAGTAGTCGTTTCTCTTTTTAAAGGGAAAATCATTAACCACCACACAATACGCATATCTAAATGCGTTAGGACCTTAAGTTATTACATGTATGAAATCATACAGCAGTGGTAGCTTCACAAAAACAGTCATGATTATCCTGAAGCTCTTACAAACACTAGCGTATATTTAATTTCTCGTGTATTTTAAGGCATGCGACCACTTTAAGAATCAATTAATCATAAAGTAACTCAACAACACAAACTGGGCTTTTTGAAAGTGAAAAAAAATACAATTTTTAACACTGTTTCAGCACCAAATGTTAGCAAACCAGTAAACCAACTTATTTATGTAAGGTACATGAGCTATACAGTACAGGACAGCCACTAAGTTTAATATACAATCGAAATTTGTTCAAGCCCCAATCATCATTTCTCCTTCCTCCAGATGGCAAAACGATTCACATAAACTCCAAAATTGAGCAGACTTGGTAGTAAACAGCAGCTTTTTCTCATAAGATATCATCTACATCACAGTACGCTGATCTTTAAGATCTATCTGTTGAAATTCAAGAATTATTAAATGCTTTAAGACAGTTTTATAGATGTAAGCCTTAACTGTACAATAAATCCCACAATGTTTCATTACTCCATACAAATCTGAGAATCAGAGACCAAGTAGACACAATAAAAATTTTTCCTCTGAACACAGGAAAAAGAGGAAAAAACCCTCAAAACACATTGCAAAGTAAGTTAAGATGATGTTAAAGGTTCCCAGGACCTCGGAAAATTCCCGTGTTGTATACAATGCCTAGATACGTAGACAAATTAATTCCTGCCTCCACTGGGGCTCTGGAACTGAAAGGGATCCAATAGGCTTAAGAAAAGCCAATAGTGCATCTGTTACTACTTAGATACAAGCCTGCCATCTAGTGATCTTTTGGTCAAGTCACTTTTTTTTCTTTTTTTTTCAGTTAGTTTTTTTCCTTCTTTCTCATTCTCTGTACTCAAGTGGCTAAAAAGCCACTAACACAAATGCTGGTAGCAGAGCCGTGCTGTTATGTTTACTCCCCATGCACAGCATATGAAGACTGTTATCCCATCAAGCTCTTCTGTGCATTAACCTGTCTTTATTAAGAAATGAAGCAAAGTTGAAAAGTAAATGAGTAAATTTCTTCTTTTAAAATGAAGGACTTGTACTGTTATTCATTATTTTTAGTAGATCTGTTCAAAAGACGTTATTACCTATTGTTTCTGCTAGAGATGCAGCGACAGCAGTTCAGAACATTTAGCTCCAAGCTATTCTCTCCTTTCCTCAGGAGAGCCAGTTCTTATTGGAGAAAGGTTAACATACTTGAATGAAAAGATGGAGCCTAGCCTTCCACTGTCCAGTGGATTTTCACCAAGTAAATCACATTTGAAAGATTATTTCCTGCCAGTTATGATGACTTAAAGAACAACCTAGAAGTTTCCATTTATTCAGCATTTCAGCACAGAGAAAGTAATCCCAATTGGAAAGCAAAGGCTTTCTTGCCATGCTCTCTCAGTGAGTGACCTGGGACTGTTAGGCAAGCAGCAGCAGCTCTCATCCCTAGGCAGTTTGTATTTCCCTAGTTCTGTAGCAAGTAGTCAAACACATTGCCAGAAGTTCTTCCAAGGAGGTGTACAGAAGGAAGTATAGGCAACTTCGCTAAAACATGAAACAGAAACAAAACAACATATACACGCATTACTAGGAAAAAGAAAGCTCCTCCTTAAAAGGAATTCTTGTTATATTCAGGAAGGCATATTTCTTGTATACCATCTTCCAGCTTTTTCATAATGCCCTCCTAAGTTTAATCTCCTTGTTAACATTCTTTTCTGTATCTATTCCAAACACATGGCTGCAGCAAACCAAAGTCACCAAGCTCACCACAACCATGGTCAGCAATCCACATGTCAGCTGAAGATCCTCAAGACTGGAGATGGTATCATCACTTTTTCTTTTAAGCTAGTCTACTCCAGATCCAAGAGGATACATTTTCAAAATGTTTCAAGGCTTCCTTTCTAAGTAACATAAGACATTTAGTTTTACTGCTGGGGGGAAGAAACACTACTTTCAATGTTAAGCTTACATCTGCCAAGGAAGCCAAAAAGCTAGCAAGAACAGTTCTCCTATCATATGATATTTATGTAGACTACATCTGAATTTGCAAACAGATGTCTGACTCGATCAATACAAGATCCAAGTCAAAACAATCCATTACCATTTGACTGACAAGATTAATAACCATCACATTCATTAAGGATCACCAGGTAACATGCACCTCTTACTCAGCTAAATTTAAACAACCAGAAATCCAAGAAGAAACATATTCAACCAAGAGGATTGATTTCTTTCAACACTTGACATCAACTTGAGCAAGTTTTTCATTTCAAGGAACATGCCCAGAGTATTTACAAAGTGTATTTTAGACATAGTCCCATCTTACAAGTCTTGCAAATAAATTTTATCTTGACAAAACTAGTTTTAGGAAGAACATCTAATGAACACATCTTAAACAAGTGAGGTAAGTAATTCCAAGGAAAAATCATGGAGAGAACTGGCTTAGAGCAAAATTTTTATTCAACTATTGCCATATCAGAACAATTAAGCAGCCCTTACATGTAGCCACTCATCAGAAAGGACATTACAAAACATTAACATAATGTAATAGACCAATTTTCTTTCAGGCATTTTCAAAGGGCGTAACAGACCCAGAGAATATTCAGCTATAGTGTGCAAGAACAAAGCTCCAAAGGAATAAAGCAAGCAGCTAAACTATCCCTCCTGACAAAATAACTCTGCTGTTTAGAACTTATTCGCAATCAAGATGACAAAAGCAGTATTTAAGAGCTAAAATATTGCCATTTCTGCAGTATTTGAGTCAGTAACTACCAGTCTTTGGACAGCGAGTTCCCATTGCACACATTTTCAAGAAGGAAAAGGAAGACGATGGGCCCATCTCTGCCCTCAAATGCTCAGAAAGAATTTTCTGTACACAGGCTGCAAAGCCCTTAGACAAGACAGCTGTTGGCACTGCTGAGCCACTACAGAGCCCTTATTTACTGTGAAGCGAAATAAGCCTTCAAGCGTCCCTTACTTGATCTTAGCAGGTCAAATTCTCTGTCCAGCAGCTCCTCCTCTGTCAACTTGGAAAAATTGTCCTCTCCAAACGGATTCCAGCCTGACATATCAGGTGGGTTATTGATGCTCTGCTTTGGGTAATGGGAAATGGTCTCAGCATCACTACCTGACCTGTAAAGTCAGTTTACAGAAACAAATAGAGAAATGTTACAGGATTGTCTATGGGAGTGAAATTTGTTGCTGTACTTTATTAGGTTAAAACAATGCAGACAAGTAACAACAACAAATGCATTATCACAAATGCATTTGAAAGCTGATTTCAGGTAAAACAGATCACTTGGATTCTATGGTTCAACTGCATCATTTCTGTATGCTCTCTTTTTATGTTTTGTTTTTTCTTTATTCTTTGTAGCCAAAACACACAAAACAGTCATAAAGGTGACCTCTAACAACAAAAATAATCTCATCCTTGTTCCTTTCTTTTCTACCACAAGAGAATCTTAAGTGAGCTTTTTATAAAAAAAGAAAAAAAAGAAAAAAGCTTCTAAACATGCTGGGAATTCGGATCCATTTCCCTAGCTGTGAATTATTTTCTAGTATAGATTCCGTTTTCAAGCCTGTGGAGCCAACACACAAGAACTACAGGTTCTTTCTACTGACAGGAGAACTTGTAATACCACGCAATCCACTCCATGTAGTGGGTAATGGAAAAAGATTGCCCATTATTTTAAGACAAGCCTTCTTCTTTTCAAGCTATGGGATCACCCTTACATATTGCAAATAGTTGCTAGCTTCAGCTCTTTGACTAGGAGTTAGTGGCAGGATCACCATCGCTTTATCTTAACAAGCATTCAAGAATCCTGCATTTTCCACATTTACTTCCAATCCAGAATGATTCTTTCCCAGGATTATTTGCAACTGAAGTACTCTCACAACAGACTATGGAAATATAGACACTGAAGCATTTTTCCCCTTCCAGAGACCTTCTTTTAGTTAGGTTTCAGGGGAAGTCATCATTCATTACACTCTGCTAAACCAGCTTCAGTCCACAGGCCTTTGCAAAGCAGTGCACAAATTAGAACTTCTGGCAAATAAATCCTGACAATAAAGCCCCTCTTAGAGGGGGCTCCCCCTTAAAAGGGATTGGAAGACTCAAAAGAACGACTCAAGTAGAATTTGAGATGGCTTTCATATGCCCAGTACTTCTAGCACAGGCTAGTCTACCCAAAGAACAAGTCCATCTTGGTTACCTGTTAAGTGCCCCACTCTAAAGTAAAAGAAAAAAATCCAGCTGTGTAATTATTTTTAGAAATTTGTCATTACTAATGGAAGCACCTAACTCCTGACAAAAGACTAAGAAGCCATTATCACATTTAGCAACATAAGCAATTCAGAACCCTTGGGCACATCTGCGACTAAATACTTGCCTGCTTGCAGTATAAGCAGAATCCACTACTGTTCCAACGTGCACTGGAAGCGATGCAGGGTAGGAGATTAAGGCTGGTGAGAAATCTTGCGGAGAAGTGATATATTCAGGAGATTGTGCCTGTTTTGACTGCTGTTGCTGCTGAGCAAGCAGCTGCTGCTGTATGAGAGCCTGCTGATATTGCTGCACCTAAATAAGATAATCAAGTTATTAAAATGCACGTGACCCAGTCTGAAGCCATGCAACTTCCAGAAAAATGCAGAAAGAACCAAGAAACCTTGGTAGCTTCAGCGGATGCAAGAAGCCAGATCTCTACTATGTAAATTAAAAAAATGCTCTAATAAATCATTCACGGATACCTTTTTTTCCTCTTACTGCTTAGCTTTTTACAGTTACTGCAAGCTGAGCATTTGCTACACCAGCACTAAGAGGTCTATTTTCACCACAGACATTTGACAAGCCAAAATTTCATCACCGTTTCTCCTCCTGGTTTTAGGAAAATGGATTATACCAACTAGCTTTCTTGCTTGACCCATACTTTTAGGTAAGGGTAAGTTTTCAGCACGCTACAGCAGCATATAGAACTTGCAACAATTATTTACTCTTTAGTGAAACCACTAGGAAAATAATTATGTGATGATAGAATATCTGACCATTTCAACAGAGAATACCATTAATAACCAAAGTCTTCTTAGGTAGTTTTACAAGAGCTTAAAAAAATAAATTAAAGATTCAGTCAATATAGATCATCAGCAAATGATGAAGTTCATTTTCAGTTCATTTCCCTTCCATTGAACATTCCAGTGCAGTAACAAAATCTGTGCTTTCAGTATGCCCTTAGGTAAGGATTTCTCTGGGTTAGATAGGTTATAATCATTATAATTCAGCTGAGCTTACACACATACCACTCCATTATAAAATAATTATTTCAGGTTGGATGTTAAGAAATCCAGCAACATAAGGGTAGCAACTGTACTGATATTCCCTTGTTTTTAAGACTTCTTTATGACTTAGGCATTTTGTGTGGGTTCCTCAGGTGCACTTCCAAATGCAGCTCCTGCATAATAAGTGCAAGTACAATAGGGCCTGAAACAGGAGTTGGGAGCTGTTTGTCTTTACATAATTTAACTACTTGGTCATCTCAGACACATTTTAAGTAAGACTTCAATGCCACCATGCTTTCTAGGTATTGCTTCTTAAAAACATCCATTTGGCATTATGGTCATTACTGTAAACCTTAGCCACCAAGTATCCTTTCAAATCAGTATATAATTACTCAACCTGGATTAGAACATACTCCTTTTAATTAATATAAATGCATAACCCCAAATGGGTTGTCTCAGTTGAGTTTGGGTCAATATCTTTTTTTTTTCTTCCCACTAAACATTAGTTTAGGCAGCTTCTCAGTATTTACCATGCCTTCTTTAGGTCGTTACAAATGCTCAGGCTCTTGTGGCACACTGCTACTGTACCACAGACTGCTAAACATACCACATATTTTACCATCATAGCACCTCTCCTCCATGCTTCACATACCATAGTGGGATACTGAGACTGAGAAGGTTGCTGCTGGTACATAGACTGCATCAACAACTGCTGCTGGACCATCTGCTGGTGCATTATTTGTTGATACTGTATTTAGAGAGAAATTACAAGTTTTTAACAAGTCACTATTCCCATTCCTAAATTATGTAAGTATTTAGGACAATCACTGGATAAAGCATCACCACTGTGCCCCAAGAGCATTTTTCCATTAAGAAGCCTCATAACAAAAAAGCAGCTTGCTATTCAGGCTCTGCATTTTAACAGCAGTGTGCCTGGGGACTTTTGCCTTTGCTCCCCTGCAACTAACACCAGCCTTTTGAGCAAAAGATTCTATCTACATATTATGCTCTGCATTTTAAAGGGACGTTATTTATCACCTCAACTTCCAATATTTTAACAAGCACTGAGGCCCTTTGGAAAAAGTAAAAAAAAAAAAAAAAAAAAAAAAACCCACACACACACAACACCACACACAACCACATACAAACACCCTAAACAGCTATGTTGTAAGCAATAACGCCCAACAGGCTTTACAGGAGCGGGGGGGCAGTAAACCAACAGGGGTAGTGAACTGCCAGGGCCTGAATGACAGGCCCAAGTCAGGCTTGACTTAGATAAGTACGGCTCTGCCTTTGTAGAAGCACACAGAACTCACTCGTAGAACTGCTCATTCTAACTTGCACATAGTCCTGCTGGACTGCTTATGCTAATCTATATGGAGGCTTATTAAAATGTAACTTTTGTAGGCTCTCATGCAAGCGGTTTCAACCTTGAAGGGAACCCTTCCATATGAGACCTGGGCTCCGACTAAGCCCCGGTTGATAGGGAAGTGTGCCACACCAGATGCTACTGCTCAGAAAATACATGTTATCGTGATTTGCTGATTTGGCTCTCTAAGGTGGACCCTCTTGCTGTGACTTTGGAGACCTCACTTACAGGAGGACACACCATGTACGACCTCCCAATTGCCAGGAAGGTTCTCCAAATCCTCGCTGCAACAGGGGCTCCCCAGCAACTGCAGATCTGGATGATGGTAATGTATTTAGGCAATGCGTGATGTATCTTTTTCTTAATCACTATTCTCTTTCTCGTATAGCAATGGTTAGGCGCATTACTTTGCTTATTTTGTCTGTTGATAAACCAAGCATGTAGTGAGCTTATTGTTTTGTTAGATGGATCATTTTGTATTGCCTTAATATTAATAATGAAATAAGACTTATTTCCATCGGTGTCTGGTACTTTCTGTTGCCTCTCCATCAACCAGCAAAACAAATGGCAATAGGTGTGTTGGATAAGACCCAAAAGATTTCATCTCACCTAAATCTCCCTCTGTTTCACTTTTAAGTAGCTATGCCATGGTAGAGTTAACATGTAAACTAAGCTCCTATATTTGACAGCACACACATTGGACAGTGTTAGAAAATGTGATATCTGTTAAAAATCCCAGCTGACTGAAGAACCAGAAAAACAAAGCATGTCATTGACCAAAAAGAAAACATGCCTAGTTAGATGGTCTAATTTAGAAACGCTTATTACAGGCATAGCATTAACATCTAGATCATCCTTAACATTTCCCTCAAGCATGCTTATACAAGCCCAGAACTTTTATTTGGGCAAGACGATGTTGACTGAAAGCTGAAATTCAGGTTTAGGCAGCACAAACTAGACAGTGTAAAGGAAGCAACTTTCTATAACAAGTATTACAGTATCTATGCATGGGAAAGATGTGCAATCCAAGTTCAACAGAAGAGGCAGCTGCAATAATATCATTGCTGCTATTTTAGAAGCATCTCTAACAAGCTTGATTTGTACCTGCTGCATATAAGGATCCTGAATTACAGGCTGCTGCTGCTGCTGGTGATGTAAATGGTGCAACTGCTGTAGTCTCCAGTCCCCCTGTTGCAGTTGCTGCAGAACTCTGTTCTGCTGTGGATGAGGCTGATTGGTCCCTTGGGGCAATAACATTTCTTGCCCATTTCCAGGTCGCGTGGTTCCTAGAGTATTAAAAACACACTGTTAACATAGTGATTCCCCATGTTTAAATACAGAATTGCCCTGACAGCTAGCCTCATTTTTAAACACAAATAATCAAGGTTAAATAATCTGTAGCTCACTTCCCAGTTTGTAAATTGGTGCTGTTACTGTATATTTCACCCTTTCTGAAGATAAATCGCAGGCTTATCAATCCACAATTTCCACTTGCAGGATGTGAGACTCTTCTTTTGCCTTCAGTCTACAGTGACCCAAACAGCTAGTTACAAGGGCTCTACTTGACTAACACTTGAACTTCAGTTTCTACTATCTCAAAACCCTAGATCCGCTTCAACTCAATACTAGAATCCACCATTCCCTTCCTTGTAGTCTCCATATTCTCATCAGAGCTATCTCCTTCAAGTGATAAATTCCTTCGAGTGAAAACAGGCAGTAAAACCTTTTAGATTTTCTATGTATTATCAGAAGCACAAAATCCCCCAACAGCCAACATATTACCCTGGGACTTCATACAAAGGCTGTTTAAATGTGGATTTGTGCATTTGAAAGCATGCCACACACTTTTTTTAAAAAAAGGAAAACCTATTGCCTCATGTACTTGTAATACACTCATCAGATGTTCTGTTTGAATCCATTCATTTTTGTAGCCTTTTAAGAAAATGGTTACTAAAACACAGTCTCTCTTGTATGCTGCATATATACTCTGAAGCTCCCAGACTTGATCTGCTCCTTGCCACAACAGGACAAGCTTTCCCAGTTGCATGTTAGAGGGACACTATTCAGTGAACATGGCTCGCACCGGGGACACTAACATACGCAGTGGCCTTTCAATTGGAGGCCTTCCCAGTGCCATCCCAGAAGCTGTTCTTCAATAAATCAGAATCTCCACTTACTAATGAAAAATTAAAACCAAACAAAAATAAAGCCACACACATACAAACACATCCTGTAACAGGACAGTATTTTCTCTTTTAAAGAGCACCACTAGCTAGTAGTAGACTGACAGGTTCCTCACAGGTTCAACAGTCTAGTTACTCTGCCTCCAAAGACTTGCCTAGGCAAATTCAGCTCCCTCAGACTTGTAGGATTAGCAGCCGAGAACCTGCTCGGCGTTCACCCAGAAAGCGCATCCTGGAAGCTGACAGTACCTACACTTAGAAGAGTCATTAGTCACTACAGTAAACATATGATTTGCATCCCGTTAATTTACGTTTCTTGAGAAGTTGTTGTTAGGAAGCACAGAATCAGACAACAGGAATATGTGCATCACGTATTTCTCCCCTAAAAGGAGGAAGAAATGATGGAGAGCAGGGAAGAATTTTTTGAAACATGAAATCTTTTTTATCATATGGGATGCAAGAACTAACTAGGACCACAAGATTCATTTTTCTCCGAACATTCCCCAATTGCTAAACTCCCTCTTACAGCAGTTAAGAGAATCCTTTTTTGCCTTCACAAGAATTATCTTCACTTACACTCAGTTCTGATTTGTGCCTCTATTCAGTAGTACACTTGGGCTTCCAAATGTGTACTGCAGTGTAAATATTGCAGCAGATTCATAATATCAAAAAGCACTATTAAGAATGTATTCAAGATACAAATTAACACTATTCATATCTATTCTCTTCTAAAGAGATTAAGAAAAACTCAACACACACACACACACACACCCCTACCCCCCAGGACTTAACTGAAAACACATTTTACACGATTGCATCTCCTACTCTTACCCTTCTCTTGTACGCAAAGTGCACATGGAAAACACTTGTCAGTCATTAGAGAGGTGAAGTTTTTACATGGTGTCAGTCTACAAATAATATCAAGATTTTATTGCCATTTTGTGATTTATTAAGGCAAAGAACAGCATTTATTCTAAGAGGAAGGAAGGTGTTTCTTGCTAAAGTAGAAAGATTACTTCTAATAACTTCTTAGACAAAACTAAACATGAACTCCTCTCTCACAGTCCACAGCAGAAAAGTTACTTGAATTAAAAACAGCACATCAAGTGTGTTTAAACAAACCCTTCACTTCTCAACTCTGTTTAGAATTTGTGACTCCTGGCCAAACTCACTACTGGTCCTTCCAGAGAAGATGAAAATTTCAGTGTATAAAATAAGACGGAATCAAGACTAAGGTCTTGTTGCCCTAGTAAGCAACAAGAGAGAGAAATTCACAGCATATTTTAAGGATTAATCAAAACAACTGAAGGCCTGAGCAATTTACCTTTTTGCCCACGATTACCAAATTCACCAGGAACTTGTACTTTGACTGGTGTTGCTGAACTCTGGATCGTCAGCACGCTTGGAGTAGCAGCGCTTGAATTGGCCTTTGGTCTTTGACGTGGTGCAATTGAGGTTTCTGTTGGTCCAACGGTGTCTGTTATTCTGAAATGTAAAGTTTTCCATAGAAGCTACTTCATTCAAAACAACTATTTATTTTTTTTTTTTTTTCCAATTAGACAACATAGGTCTTAATAGCTCAATTAGACTTGAACCACATGCTTCTCTCCTTTTCAAAGGGATCTTAACATCTTAAACTTGGCTGACAAAGTCACCTAGCACCCCTTTCAACCCTTAGAAAGAGGACTGCTACACAACACTGTAAGGAAGAGCTATTTAACAGTCTTATTCCCAAGGAGACCAAGGCACGAGATAAAGATTAAATACAATCTTGCAGAAGTCTCTGGAATTTGCATTCATGAATTGAAGTTGTGTGCAGTGTCCTGTAACTGGGAATACGGCTACTGTTCACACATACAGAAAACAAGGAACCATCTTATCTGTTTAGTCAAATCTTTTCTGTTTTGAAAAGAGAGATTTAACCTCTAGCACTTATATCATCTGTCACTTCCAGCTACTTAAGTCTTCCCTAAAATATTTCCAAGCAGTATAATATTTTGCCAGGCTAAAAAAGATGTTTGAAACCAAAGAACTACTCCAAAGCTTTCCTCACATTTTCAGGTTGTACTCTAGGCATTTCTTAAAATTGGCAAACTGCTTAAAAACAGTAATTTACCATCTCAGCTACAAGTACCAAACATCTTGTATTAATTACTACTGTACTCATATTAAGACACCATCTGTTTTGCTTCCTGTAAAGTCTGGCCATGAGGAAAATGTTCTTTTGGAAGAACTAGTAATTTTCCTAACACTGTCTGACAGCTGGACTTCAAGATGTTCCACGGAGAGCCTATGCCTGCCTTCTACTGCATGCTGATGGATGGGAGGGTCAGCAAAACCAGCAATGGTACCAGACCACAAAACTAGTTTAAGACACCACAGAAATATCTACATAGCCCAAAGTGCGTTTGATGAGCCCATTCATTTGCTTCTCATTCACAAAAGGCTACTACAGTCACTGTCAAAATTGAGCTGTTGAAAACTCATACAGTGAGTTCCATTAAAGCCCCCCAAACTTTGAATACCACAGAACAAAGATGCAAAGAGGTCTTCCAGCTATATCATTAAGGATACACCATTTATCAGAGCAAAATGAAGACAAAGATTAAGAATGTTTTTTAACAAAAACATTTAACAAAATGAACAGTGCAAAAGTACATCTGGGCATATGCAGTTGAATTTGTGAAGAAATCCAGGCCACTTTTTTCCAACACAGTGATCGGACAAATGATAGACCTTTGTTTTCATCCATAATGCATTACTCTGAACCTCTATTAAAACCTTTTTGTCTCAGAATTTACTCATGACACTAAAAGAAAAGGAGACCAATTGCATACTGCTAGCAGTTAGCTCTTTCTACTACGAAATGGGAATCTTTGCTTTCTCTCAATGGATTCTCATTACATCAAAATAAGCAATGGAACAGAATCCAAAGACGGACTTGGAAGCATTTGCGTTTGTGGTGTACATATTCTCATGGTCTTTGCTTCTGAAGTCTCTATAAAATCAATGTGCAGTTTAAAGAAATGCAACAGCAACAAAAAGCCACTATACCCTTCACTCACCTTGCTTTTATTTGGCTTTTTCTAGCAGCTGCCTCACTAGCTGTCATGGGTTCAGGGAGAGTTGAGGGGACAGGAGAATTCTTGGGAAAAATAAATTTGAATAAATTAAAAAAGCAAAGTCCTGAAAGAAAAAAATCATTACAAATTGAAGAGGAATACTTGGACCCAAGTTATTCATGTTACAAGGTGTCATGCAGAACTCACTCATCTGGCTGTAGATTTAAAAGTGTTTTACTATAACAGTTTTCCAATACTCTTATGAAAGTAATAGCATCTAACATGTTACTAGTCTGAAGCACTATTACCTCTACAGGTTCACTTCATTTATACACTATCAATGAGGAGCAGTAAAGTGCTTCTGCAAGAAGCACTTGTACACAGAAGCACAATTGTAAAGAAAAAAAAAAAAACTTTTAACTTTTAGCTTAAGGATTATATCCTTAATCATAAATTTCAGGAGAAATGGGAGTAGTTTAACCCACTCATCTCTGCAAAACCTTCAAGTTGCAACTTAACTCTTTACTCCTGTGGTCCAAAATACTAAGTGCTAATATTGGCATTCCAAATATTCAGAAGCCCTTTCCTCACTTAAACCGGTCATCACCATGGTAGTAGAAGCCTTGAATCCTTCATCAATAAACTCTATACCCCTCTCCCTGCAGTCCCAAACCTCATCCTGAACTACAGTTAACCCCTGTGATGGAAGAGATCAGACTAGCCACTTGTAAAAAACATTTAAGATCACACAAGGATTCCTCAGTGTCAGGTTTTGACCACAGCAAACTGAAAAGCAATTCCAAGCCAGATACCAAGAATATCATCCCTCCCTTTCAGTCCCATGAATATTGCAACTCTAATCCTAACCTCTGCCACAATCTGAAAACACCTTGTTCTCTAAAGCTCCTTAGTTGCTATGATCCCTGATAGCTTATCAAAGTACCAACAAATTCACTTACTGCTGCTAGCGCTTCTGACACCATAGTTCAGAGATGTCAGAAAATGAAGGATCATACCATAACACTTCCCACCACCAAAACACAGAGAAGTTATGGTCATGAAGAATGTCATTTCACACCATTCCTCCTCTCCAATCCTCAGATATTCATTATACTCAAGGAAGGAGGCAATGCTTTCCTTATATTAGTATTAAAGATAAGGGTTAAAAGCACAGATCAGGTGTAATTCATGAAGCCATGTCCTCAGAATTGCCATTTTGTTTAGAATAAAAACATTTCATGAGTTCAGTATGTCCATGAAATGTATTCAGCCCAACATATTAATTAATTAATTCAGCCCAACACAATCAAGACCAAGTTTGAAGAAATTAAAATCCTTTTCTGTTGATTTGATAGCCTTGTACTTTTTTTCCTTTTTAAACAACTCCAAGACATATGAAACCTATGAAACCTAATAAAAATATGGAGAAAGGTCAAAGACCACTTACATTAATATTGGACACTGGACAATCCTTTTTGGCAAGTTTAAAGGCAAAGAAAGATACTTGAAAGATATCTGGTCTCTGTTCTTGATCTGGTTCAAGCATATACCCTGCAAAAATTGGAGAGAGCAGTTCCTGCCTTTAAAAGCGAAATGTCTGTTACGCAGTGTGCTACAAGCAAAAAAAAAGTGAACTGAAGTACTAAGTCATTACTTAAGACAGAAAGAAAACAATGTACTACACAAGCACTTACTAGGATTAATACTAAACTCTGTGTAATTGATGACAGATACACAAAAATATCTGTTTTATTGTTTACATCAGATCACGGGCCTACATTATCCTCTATTCTGTGTGGTTCATCTAACACGTAACCATATTTTTGTAAAAAGGCTCAATGGATAAAAGGACTTTTTCAGACAAGGCACAAATGTGGGAGGTCCCCCTCAAACATCATCTTCCCAGATGGATACATGGATACTCTGAATACCATGTAGGTGAAATCCTCACTGAGGAGGAGGAAGTTATCTTCATATTCAATACAGTGATCATCAAGTTGTATTTTCACTGGGTTAAAAAAAAAAAAAAACTAGATTTGAACTAACACAATATCAAAATTTAGTGGAAACGGAGCACTTATGAAATGAATCCTGCCACTTGATTCTGAAACCATACATTCATAAGGTGGAGCAGGTTCAGCTTGCTGCTTTTTTCTTCCCCTTCTCCCCCTCTTCTTCCCCAAAACAAGGTCAGCCCTCCCTGAAACATCTTTTATAACCAACTTCCACTCCAAATGAAAAGGAATGTTGACTTGTTGAAATTCTTCCTCACCCACATTTATTCCATGCCAGAAAATATTTATCTTCACACAAGAATTAGTTGAAATTGAACATATCAGAGTTCATGACTATTAGCGGACAGGATTAAACCTGTACTCACTCTCCCTCCAAGAACACTGTCTGGCTTTGCTCAGAGAGGAGAATATTTAATCACCTGTAAATTCATATTACATTTTGGCAGGTATTAGGTACTCAAACAAGACCAGATAACTTATTTTTCCATAATATACACACACCATGCTCCAAAAAGCTTTTCGAATTCAACATTTCCTATTACACAAAGCATGAACTGTGTGCCCTATATAACCTAATTTTCAATTTTGAATGTAAGAGCTCTTATTTCAACATCCTCCTATCACCATGTTTTGAGAGGCACTATTTTTGAAGTTAACTTGGTCCCAGTTCAAAAGGAACACACCAGAAATGTCTGGTTCTTAAAGAAAATATTAGGTCTGGTATCCTCGTATTCACATGAAGATGCAAAACGCTAACCTCAAAACTCACTTTTCCTCCCAGTTTTGCTCTATACTCTTTATACCTGCTAATTTTTAGCAGAGTTGACACTCCAGAGTTTTGGTTGCAGGCAGAACTTCAAATTAGTACTGTAGTATAAACCCTGTTGTAAAATCTTCTCTGCAAATTGAATTTTCTACACTGAACTTGTACTTTAGATTCACCTAGCTAGCCGTATTTGTCTAGCTTGGATAAATGGTGTAGCCTGGCTGGGCTGTTGAGTTAGACACATCTAAGTCACTCCTCCATACCAACAGGGTCTTTTATTCCATTTCTGAGACAAGCAGTTGAATGCCATGCAGATACTTACTTATCAAGCAGTGCATATTGTGAGTGTATCGGGAATTGTCTGGAATGGTAAAACTTCCATCACAAATAGCAACTTGACTCTCTCCAAAGGGAAGCGAAAAGAAACAAAGTTTATACAGCAAGCAGCCAAGTGCCTGTAAAAGCAAACAGAGGCACTGTGAAGGGATGGGAGTGAGGCACTTAAAAAATAAAAATAAAAAATAATAATAATTAAGAAAGCATCAGCTAGAAAGAAATGGCATCCTAGCCACAGCTGACGCTTGCACTGGTATGTAGCAGCCACATGATCTAACACGCTGCCCATGTGATAAGCCAGTATATGAAGAGCAGGGCTACAAGAGCTTTCCTTCCCACCGACTATTACATTAGACAATGAGCAACTAGTAAAACTAAATCAGCTGCATGTGCACACTCATAAGGCCCAAAAATACTGGTAGTGTTTCTGTTGAATTTAGTCTTTATTTACTACATTGTAATGACTTCCAAACACATCACCTATTAAGTGGACTTAACCATATCATGGTGTCCCCAGGTTTCCACGAGAAATCATCACTGACTACCAAGCAATAATCAGTCAAACAAAAGCAGAAGAACTAAATAATTACTGTTAACTGAAAACACTCACCACACATGGTACTCGCCTGACATGCAAAAAAAAATCCCTCTATTATACTCTTCCACATACAGCCTCCCTCATTTCAGAGGGATAGTTTTACAATCAGATCAGCATGGCTTTTAACCACTTCTTACTCTAAAGTGCCACAGTCTACTCTCTCTCTCTCTCTATGTGTGTGTGTGTGTGTGTATATATATATATATACACACACACATATATATATATATATTTTTTTTTACTCACCCAGATATCTGCCTTGGTAGTAATTGGTTTCCCTCCATACAGGTTGATCATTTCAGGAGCTCTGTAGGAGAGCGTTGTATACCTAACAGTACAAAATTAAAAGATGACATAGATAAAAAGTTTGCCTCAGGACCAAAAGCACCTTTCCCCGTGTCTATTCACACCCAAGTTCCTGATGTGCATCCTGAACTTTCTCACACTACTTAAGTTTCTTTCTGCAATCCCCCAACATAAAGTATCAGAGAGAATATCTAGAGTAGCTCCATAACATGGATTATTGAGGATGACCAAGCCAAGTCATCTAAAATTTCCTCTTAAAAATATTTCCCAAGCACCAGGGAAATAGTGCCTCTCTACTTACACACTGCTATAACTGAATAGTTCTATGAAACATGTACAGTTATTTAAGAAAGTTCCATGTCATACTGGAATGTACAGCAGGCACCCTTCACAAGAACCAATTTCTCAAAAGATAGTTCAAATCCTGAAGAGTATCACAGTAAAATTCCAAGAGTGTTCATTTCCCTCCAATAGCTACCAAAGGACCAAAACGAACCAATGCATATTTAAGAAGGCTCCTGCACTAAAGTTTAATTTTCTGATCAGTCTTGGAAGAAAGAATAGAGCGCGCTTTATCAGTAACATCACAAGCAGACCCATTCTAATGCTTAAAAACTCCAGTTCATTTCCTCTCATACATTTACCATTTGTTCAATTAAAATGGCACATTTGAAAATATCAGATTCCCCAACTAGACATTAGACAGATGTGTATTTGCCAACTGTTAGACTTCCAAGCTTGATGCTTTTCTAAATGCTCTTATTCTACTCGGTGCCATCTTTGCAGAAATGACCTGCAAATCACCTGGGAAAAAGCTCCATTACTCAGATTTGTTGTTTTCCTACATTAATCTCAATATTTCTTCAACTACTAAGTTAAATCAATAAACAGTTCAACCACTGTTTATTGGAATGCAAAAGATCACAGAGTAATACATTGCCTGTCCAGTGGCACATTGAGTGCTTCTGATAAATCACTGCAAAGTGAAGCCAACTTACTTTTTAATTTCTTCCTCAACCAAATTAATACCATCTTTTTGAGGATTTAGAAATTTATTAGTGGCGCTGCCAAAATCACAGAGAACATAATTTCCACTATCGTTTAATAATATATTCTCCACCTTTAAGGAAAATCAGAAAGAGAGTAACATTAGATGAAACAATGGCATTAATCTTCAAGGTTGCTATTAAAACACACTCTTCCTCTCACAAACTCACACAAGAAACAACTTTCAGAAGAATCAAGTAATAAACTTAGCATGCACAATCAATTTTGTTGTCTTGTTTAGTTTTCTTATTTTAACTCCCCCCAAAAGCACATATTCCCCCAACCAAAGTCAACCTCTTAAAAACACACTCATTCTTTTTGAAGGGGATGGCTCCCTTTCAGCTATAGATTCCACTGCATTTAAAGCTCATACCTTTAGATCCCGGTGAACTATAGGAGTTTTGCACTGATGCAATCTGGCGACGGCTTCGCAGGTATCACAAAATATTCTCATTACTTCTGATTCAGTAAAGCCTGTCTGCAGACGCTGATTCATCTGATTCACAATCTGTCCAGCTGAAGTAGTAGCATAGATTTTAGTTAGTTTGTTTTTTTCAAATACTTGGTTGATTTATAGTAGTTAGCTTTTCACATTGAAAAAGTGCACAAATAATATACAATATTGTTTTACACAAGATAAAGCAGTCCTTCATTTTCAAATCTTGCAATCCTATATCCTCCTAGGCAGAAAAATTACCATCTCCAACAAGCAAACAGGAACCCTATGACAGAAATCACTTTGGGACAAACTGTTGTGAACATAGGTTGCTGTAGAGAAACAGGATACGGAAGAATATTGAGGAGACGGGTGATGGTGACTGGCCAGACTGTTCCGAAACATGCTGGCCTAACTGTACTATACTGCATGCTTGGCTTATGGCTATGCCACATGCACCACGTACACGCGACAGCATAACACAGAATTCAGTGTGCTTTTATAAATTCCATCATATTATGATGCTTATTATGCACTGTTAGCACCAATTGAGTTGTAACACATGGCAATCATGCTTAGTAGTTCTATGAGAGCATATATTTCTCTTCCCTCCCCACTCCTCACCACGGCTCAGCGCTCAGCAGAACCTGGGACCTCCCTGTCCTTCTCAGCCCATTGCCCGGAAAATGCAAGGAGCCCTGGTGCTGAAACAGAGGCAATAAAAGCCTTCACTTGACTGAGTGCCCTTAGGGCACTCAGGTGACTGTATCACCCCATACCTACAGGTTGCAAACTCAGTTACAAAGCTGTATGGCAATGACTTTCACATTTTATCAACATGTTCAAATTTAGTGCGTACTACCAACACAGAATAGAAACGTGAAAACAGGTAACAGTTGAGAGATCTGGACTTTATCTCTTTAAATTAAGGGGAAAATATTACATAAAAATCCAAGTTTAGCAATATGAGCGTGAAATCCAAAGAATAATCTCTTACCTCGACAATACTCCATGAGAATGAGTACCTCCCAAACATTATCACTTATAGAATTAACCGCGCAATCCAAATAGACAACAATATTCTTGTGCCCAGACAACTCTTTCTGTAAGATAAGGGAAGGGGGGAAAAAAATGTTAAATTTCAACATAGAGCACGCAGACAAGTCCAAACGGCTGTAATCTGAAACAACACTGTGTATTGATCTTATGAATAGCCTCGAGAGGTAACAGAGAGAAATAAAGTTCCTCTTGCCACTTTCAAGGCAAATACCCGATAGGAGCACTATAAACAGACACGAGACAATATTGCCAAACAATCTCTCTGTTTCTCCTGGTTTATTCTTCAGCTCAAAGAACAAATAAACAAAATAACCCACACAGATGATGTAAGCTATGCAGTAGAGTTAATTGTTTTAATCTACCCTGATAGCAATTTTCTCAATGTTGGATGGCTCAAGCACATATTTAAGCCTACAAAAGATGACAATATTTGCCAAAGTCATCAGCAGCCTAACAAGTGAATATAGAACTACAGCATACAAAATGAACATGTGGCATGTAGAACTTAAAGCATTAAGCTATCATTTCAGGTCCCAAATTAAATATTTCATGGGGCAGCAAATGTAATAACAAAACTATCAACTATGGAATCAAATACATTGTCGTAGATGCTTTTTAAGTTGATCACGTACTAACCCTACACTGAGCATTAATCTCTAACTACTAAGCACTAACTACAGGAACCCAGGGCCGTAAGATGAAAAGAAAACATAGTTTACAACACAAGACATTTAGCAAAGAGAGGTATCATATACATATTGTAAATAAGCATGCACTACAATTTTAAGTCATGTACTATTTTACCATAATTGTAATTTCTCTCTTGCATATGTTGAGATCTGGCACGCTGTTAACACACATTCGCTTCAGTGCACATCGTACTCCACCGTGGGTTCGTACCAGAAACACAGTTGAGAAGCCACCTAGAGAGAACAGTTAGACACAAACAATGTTAAACGAGTCTGTTATTCCTCCAACCAATATCCCTGTGTGCCAGGAAATGAACACTTGAGCCCTGCTCCCAAACTCAGTGCCTTTTTTTTTTTTTCTCCTTTTTTCCCTCACTAGCAAAGAAAAAGTACAACAAATGTTGTTATACACAGAAATGAAGTAAAACGGCCTACACTGAAATTATGCCAAACACTTGTGCAAACCAAAGAAGCAGCCCTCCCTCTCACCTGTCTTGCACTAATCCTTAACACAGCTCACGGCCTGCAGCACATTAAGTGCCTCAAGGTTCACGTGCACAGATTGGCCACGTTTTTAGGAAGACTGTGTCATGAAGGAGCTCAGATGAACCCCTACTTCCCCTAACGGACTGCTATCTTATGGTAAACCCACCATTACCATGAGAAGTTTCTACCAGCACAAAAACCAAGTTTCACAGTCAAGATAGAAATATGCGAACTAGAACACTTAACTACTCTGATCCTCATATAGACAACTGAAATGCAGATGTTTCAAGTTGCCTGATGTAGTCTGCCAAGTATCAGCTATAGAATCTACTGCTTCACATTAGGTAGCAGCTTCATCAGAAGTGTACACTAAGATTTACAACCAAGGAAAATGGATTTAATTACGAAATTCTCTTTCAGATCAAATACTCATTTAGACAAGTAAAAGGTAATTACGCTAAAAATCAGATGCTATGATTTTGCCCAGAATTACTGCCAATTTTAGTACAGCAACCTAAGTTCTTCAAAAATACTGGCATAACTCTTTTTGCCATTAGGTGGCAATATTAACTAATTCTTAAACCCGGAAACAATCAAAAAAGCAGACATACTCTCCTTTTTGCCCAGTGATAGGTGACCTTGACTAATTTTCTTTTAATTGCCATTTTCCAGTAAATGACAACATGATAAAATGCCAGTGAGATCTTTCATCAAAGAACTAATTCTGAAGAAAGCTTGATTATGTATACATACACACATATATATTCACCAGAATCCTAAAAGGAATCCCGATGGGTTAGAGTTTTGCCGGACAAAAATTTCTAAAGCACCAATGAACTTTCCCAGTTGTCTCCAACACTAAACTTCTCCCTGAAAGCACCAAAGCAAACAATAACCAATTCTGTAAATGATGACGGGAACAGAAAGACCCTCTGAGATAAGCAGAAGTTGCTAATGGTTGGGATTCTCCTAGAAAACCTTTCATGAAATTCTGGTAAACTGTTGCTATGTTAGTAGGAGCAAGGAGGAAACAAGAAAGTCACAAACATTTTCTTGCGGGACATTTTACAGAAACATAACCACAAGCAGAGAGTAGTTGCTTTTTCCTAGGCACTCAGGATTACCAGCTACACTTGCACAGGTAGGTCTGCAAAAGAGTTTCTGTTTTGCTAGTATTTTTATGACCTGAAGAAATTGTCTATCATCAGACACCAGTAAAGACAGGAAACCTACACAGTTTTCCAGTACAGAATACATAAAAACCACACACCACACACTTTAGAAACAAAACTAACAAATGCTATGCACATCCGGTGACAATTAAGCTCCCAATTTTAAGACATCATCTTCCCTATACACTTGCATTCTACACCACCCATCCTGAAATCCCTGAGTGTAATCAACTAGCAAATTAAATAGGTACCCAGACTACCAATGCTTTTGGCAATACGCTACACTCAAAGCAAGTGAGTTTACTTCTCAGGAAATTATTTCAGGTATCTTCCTAAAAATGCCACTAATACAGATTGCCCAACAGATTTGTATGCAAAACCTAAGCCCAAATAAGTGTCTTTCTGAATGACAATAATACCAGACAGCTTGGCTACCCTCATATGGCCTGTGTCAACCTCAAAAAATATTTAAAAACAGTCCTGGGTGAACCAATACGAAATACTCAGCTAGAGGGATTGTAGCCTAAGGACTTAGATGATACTACTTAGAAAATAAAACTTAGCTACTTCCAATTAAAAATAATGACTATTAATAATAAATACTAACAAATAAATGAAAATATTAAAACACATCCTTTGTATTGTGTTCCAGATGGGGAGATTAGAAATGTTCATAGAGTCACAGAATGGTTAAGGTTGGCAGGGACCTCTAGGGATCACCCAGTCCAACCCCCTGCTCCAGCAGGGACACCCAGAGCACGTGGCACAGGGTGGCATCCAGGCGGATTTTGAAGATCTCCAGAGAAGGAGACTCCACAACCTCTCTGGGCAGCCTGTTCCAGGGCTCTGTCACCCTCACAGGAAAGAAGTTCTTCCTCATAGGGAGGTGGAACTTCCTGTGTTTGAACTTACACCATTGCCCCTTGTCCTGTCACTGGCGATCACCGAGAAGAGCCTAGCCCCATCCTACCTACATTCACCCCCCAGGTACTTGAACATGTTGATCAAATCTCCTCTCAGCCTTCTTTTCTCCACACTAAACAGGCCCAGCTCGCTTAGTCTGTCCTCATACGATAGATGCTCCAGTCCGTTAATTATCTTTGTCACTCTCCGCTGGACCCTGTCTAGAAGCTCCATGTCCCTCTTGTCCTGGGGAGCCCAGAGCTGCCCGCAATGTTCCAGGTGCGGCCTCACCAGAGCTGAGCAAAGGGGTAGGACGCCCTCCCTCGACCTGCTGGCAAGGCTCCTCCTGATGCAGGCCAGAAGCCCATTGGCCTTCTTGGCCACGAGGGCACATTGCTGCCTCATGGTTAACTTGTTGTCAATCAAGACTCCCAAATCCCTCTCTGTAGAGCTGCCTTCCAGCAGGTCAACCCCTAGTCTGTGCTGGTGCCTGGGGTTATTCCTCCCCAGGTGCAGGACCCTGCACTTGTCCTTGTTGAACCTCAGGAGGTTCCTCTCTGCCCAACTCTCCATCCTGTCCAGGCCCCTCTGAATGGCAGCACAGCCCTCGGGAGTGTCGGCCACTCCTCCCAGTTTGGAGTCATCTGCAAACTTCCTGAGGGTGCACTCTGTGCCCTTGTCCAAGTCATTGATGAAGAAGTCGAAGAGCACCGGGCCCAGTACTGACCCTTGTGGGATGCCACTCCAACCTGACTCGGCCCCATTTATCACCACCCTCTGGGCTCTGCCATCCAGCCAGTCCTCAGTCCACCTCTCTGTCCACTCATCCAGTCCACACTTCCTGAGCTTCCCTATGAGGATGTTATAGGAGACTGTGTCGAAAGCCTTGCTGAAATCAAAGTAGACAACATCCACAGCTCTCCCATCTTCCATGGAGCTGATCACCTCATCGTAGAAGGCTATTGGGTTCGTCAGACATGACTTCCCCTTGGTGAATCCATGCTGACTACTCCTGATCGCCTTCTTTTCTTTGACATATCTTGAGATGGTCTCTAGGATGAGCTGCTCCATCACCTTTCCAGGGATGGAGGTGAGACTAACCGGCTTGTTGCTTCCCAGATCTTCCTTCTTACCCTTTTTGAAGACTGGATGGCACTGGCTTTCTTCCAGGCCTCCAGTACCTCCCCTGCCCTCCATGACCTCTTGAAGATGATGGACAGTGGCTGAGCAATGACCCCTGCCAGTTCCCTCAGCACTCTTGGGTGCATCCCCCCTGGGCACCCTTTATGGATGTTCAGTTTGCCTAAATAATCCCTAACCCAGTTCTCTTCGACTAGTGGAAAGCCCTCTTCTCTCTTGGTTCTCTCTCTCATCTCCAGGCTCAGTACATGGGGACTGGCCTTAGCAGTAAAGGCTGAGGAAGATGGCATTTAGTAACTCTGCCTTCCTGCATCCTTCGTCACCAAGGCACCCTCCCCATTCAGCAGCGGACTAACATTTTCCCTAGTCTTCCTCTTGCTGCTGATCATGCTATAAATGCTGTCAGTGTTGTCACTGTCTCCTTTCCCATTTCTGAGAGCTGACAGAATGAGGTATCCTTGTGACTTTTTTCCAAGAAACCCAACTGAAATTGGACAACACTGAAATCTGTGAACTGTCTCAAACTTCCTATTTATGTCTTACCACATTATATCCTTGAAACTAACTAGAAAACCATGTAACTGCCAGAATTGAACTTGTTTACTAATTGTAAAACAAAATATAACTCAAGATAGCTCTGCTACCTTAACTACCTTTCAGATCGCTATCCAGAAAGGCTAGAAAAATATCAGCCAAAACATTCAGACTCAACATGATACACACTTCAGACAGATACAAAATAAGACTGAAAGGAGTTCTTTAATACTCCATTAAAATATATATATATAGCAGCATGAAGTGTTATACTTCCAACTGGTTGACTACCTGACTAAATCCTCATATCTCAGGCAGGCAAAATATAACCTTCACTGACAAGAGAAATGTATGCAGTCTTAAGCACAGCATTTACTACCCACACTCTCCAATGTTGAACAAGGAACGACAGTTCACTCCAGTCACTCAAGAACAGCAAGGTATAAAAACTGCCCTGCAAATGTTTTCAAATCTGGCTGTTAGAGATAGATGGTGATCCAAGTCTTAACTTGCATTTCCATTTAAATACAAGCAAATATTCTTAAGTGAGCATTCATAAAATGCCATTATAGTATAGCAAAATCTTTTCAGCTGTAGCATTTCTATCAAGTTCTTCAATACATTTCAGTAGCCTGACATGAATAAAGGTGGGCAGCAATTGACCAAAGCTCTTCAAACAAGCGCTACAGGCTACACCAGCAGCTACATTTATAGTCATTAGCTCAAGTTATTCACCAGAATAACCTGAAGGGAAATTGATTTCTACTTTCAAACATTAAGTTGTGCTCTCAGCTCTGTATTGCCTTGCCCAAAAAGAAGGCCATGCGTTCCTCTCTCTGTAAAGCTGCAAGGGGTAGATGGAAGAAAAGATTTTTCCATAGTCCAGCAACCTACACGTGACCTACACCAAAGTTCAAAAAGCATTTCTGTAATTCTAATTTTGGCCCTGTACCAATATATATTTGAAATTTTTTGTGCAACTGCCCTGCTCAAGCAGCATCAACAACAGCATGTTGCCCAAGACTATGTTCAATTAGGTTTTGAGTATCTTCAATTTCTTCTCCATCACTCTGCCACCTCCCTGAGCTACTTGTTCCAGTATTCAACTAGCCTCAAGTTGCAATAGCTTTACCCTCAAATTACATTAGGCTACAGAAAAAAATATATCATGTAAATTTTGACAAGTAATACATGGTCAAGTGTTTCTCAGACCATGAGAAAGCAGACCAGTACATGCATAGTAAAGAAAAAACAAAATGTAACCGTGCATTGAAATACCTATTCAGAGTGTTACACACCGCAGATGCGAGTCAAGCGTGGCACTGATGCAAAAAAATGTGTTACGAAGGCAGTCATTTATACATGTATTTACATATACTTATGCACATGTATTTTTAGTAAAGCACATTTCAAAAGCCTCAGTCCTGAACATAAGGCTCTGTAAGAGCTCCATGTGGAATAGACAGATGTTGCTGCAAGCCCAGGAGCTGAGCATTGCAGAAATGAAGACTAGAAATAGCTCGTTACCTTCAAAATAATCCACTACATGCAGATTTTGGACTTATATATTTCCCCCTTTTGAGTGTGCAAACTATTTATTCCAAGAGACATACCACTACCAAGAAGTCCATTTTTCTACTGCCCACACAAATTCCCAATATATAACATACACTGAATATGACTGCTAACTCAACAAAAAGCACCACTTTCTTCAAACCTTTATCTGTTCTCACTGTAGCATTGCCAAAATAGCAACTGTGAAATGTAGGCCTCAGTCCATGGGATAACCCTATGGGACGCTACAATACAGCCCATTCATGTGTGCCATGCATACCTGCATGAGACAATCAGACTTTTAGCCTGCCTACAAACTGGCACTCAGATTTTTCATTCCTCCCAGCACCAACTACAGTCCAACTTGGCACAAGGCTTGCACATGACTTGGTACAGAAATGTATTCTCTCCTCCCAGATTTAACTGTATTAAGAATTTCATAATTCAGTGAGTTAACACACACTTCAGAGTTTTCCTTTTCTCTGTTCAATAAACCTGTTCTACTCAGCTGGAGCCCTGCAGCACTCCCCTAGATTGTCAAATATTTTTGCTGCTGACAAGTTTAAGAGCCAACGCTGTAATTCTAGGTTTAAGCAGATATTGCCTGGCAGCTGGCTGGCTCAGACACCCAAGCTTTGATCTAGCCAACAGCAAAAGGAACAGAGCTCAGCACTCTGCATTGAAGATGCTCATGCTGCTCAGCAGATAGGCTTCTTATAAGTATTCAGGTTACCTGCTCCCCCCCAGCTGACTATCTTAATGAGGGCACTGTTCCTGTGCAATATTCTGACTAGCTGCCTCAGCTGTATCACTTTCAGAGATAAAAAACCAGTTGCCTAATGCCAAAGAATTTGTAAACTAGACAGAACTACTAAAATTGAAGCATTTGTCTTTCCTATAGCATTCTGTAAAGTTTTAAGGAGCTGAAACCATCTTGACTGAATAGCTTATTTAATGCCTATTCTAAAAACTGCAAATCTTTAACACGCCATGCTTCCAAGATAAAGCATATCATTTCTTGGAGTAAAAAAGTTTCTTCTACACCTCATTCTGTTTGCGGAGGGGAGTAAGAACAACCTCCCCATATTTCAAATCCTAACCGAGTTGTCTGAAACAAGTCAGTCACCACCACTGCACTACTTTTTAATACTGGGGTATTGCCCACACTTCCTATTGCACTGACATACATTTACCTCTACAATTACACTTAAAAGAATCTTTTAAGTCATCACGTACTTGCCTTCTCTTACTACAAAAATTAGCACAGAATATAATTATTGATCACTCACAGCGCAGTTAGTTGATTAGGACAATTTAAACATGACCTTCTCACCTGTGAATCCAAACAACCTATTGAAATAAAAATAGATTTGGCTGCATGAAATGGGTCTCTTACCTATACTAACAGAAAGTGAAAGTAAGAAACCAAAGATTTGGCAACAAGTCAAAGGCCTCTTGGCTTCATTCATTTGAAAGGTCAGCTCTTCCAGCTCGAAGCCTACAGCATTGCCAAGTTACCTACCACTGGAAAAACAAATAAATAAGTAAAATAGTCTACTACTAGTCTACTGTACAGAAGCAGAGGTGCTGTCATGTTTTCTAGCAATAGATTCAGAACTTTACTCTCACAGAAAGAATATAAGTTACAGGTTTAAAAAGAGTAATCCAAGCCTGCTCCCAGCATTGGTGGGGACCAAGAAGCACTTCAGGACTGCACAGAGGTATCTGAGAAAGGTCATTTTTCATTCCCTAGCATCCAGATGTAGGGAAGAGAATCTCCCAGTTGAGGAACAACACTATCTTCAACTCCTGCAAGGACCTTCAAGTGATTTTGCCATATGAAATGCACTCTAAGGCAGCCAATCCATCTGTATATTTTCTCAAACTCCTTCTTGCTATGAAAATGCACTTTGTACCTTCCTCGTGCATTTCAGGAAACTTGAGATAAGCACATTTTCACTTTACGGGGCAGGCAAGTACTTTTCACAGCAGTTTCTTCTGAATGAGCCTACAAGTATTGCCAAAGCGTTTCCCACCCACAGTGAACTGCATTACTCATAATTGCATCATTTACTAGCTTCGCATTTTTAGAATCACTATCTGGCCTAAAGCAGTCCTGGAATAAAAAGTACACAAGGTCAGGAAACATCACACAAGTTTCTAAGGCCAACAAACATGTTAAAAGGGACGCAGCCATCTGCAGGAAGAAGCGACATTTCTCTCCAAGAGATACAAACTTCGAATTACTCATACTTCCCCTATCAAAAAGGAGGGTTAAAAACAAATAGAAACCAAAACTAACTTGAACAGCACCTTTTTTCTTCACAGTCAATACTGTTGACAGAAAATTTATATAAGGGATTATGTTAACTGTGCAACACAGGTAAAAATGTTTAGTTCAAGGCCATTTGACAGCGCTATTAAGTCTCACATTTCTCCAGCTTCAGGACAACAGGCATATCCTGTTACTGAAGATATAACCCCAGTGAGGCCTTCAGGCAGGATGCATTTCCTGCCTAACTTTTCATGATAAAACTTCTGAACTCATCCAAGAAATAGCTAAAACATCTATTACTGCCATCTGCCAGCATGGTAATAACAACTCGGAACAGCAGTTGTCTCTTCTACAGATGCCAAGTTTCTTTCCTTGTTGTTTTTTTTTTTTTTTTTTTTTTTTTTTTTTTTTTTAAAAAGCAGCATCCCCTGTTTCAAGTTTTTCATTAAATGCAACTCACTGTCTAACTTGCTCCATGCTGAAAACAGAGGGAATTTAAAAAGCAGGAGTACAATATACTCTATGCATACATACTAGACAGGAAAATTAGGTTACTCCTTTGAGAGGACTGAGAATATACTAAGCAGAACCCATGAATCTACTATTACAAGTTGATTTCAAATGGCATTTTGCTAAAGACTAATGCACATAATGGTTTAGGTATTCATAAAAACTTATTTAAACTCAAATTTTCTATTACTGGTAAGGAAGATAACATCATATTTCCAATATAATAAAAAAGAGTCTGCTTAAATCAGTGGACAATATACATGGCATACCTCATGTGCAGCCATTGCAACTTTTTTTGGAACTAAGTTTAGTTTTTAATACGAAACTACTAATGTTTAATCATTCAATATATTAAAAAAGGCTCATTAAAGAACTTCAATTTGCTCTGTATTTAATCTTTAGTAAACAAAAGGAAATTGCAATTGTATTTGTTCTTTAAATACACAAGCAGAAAAATCTGAAGCAGATCAGGCCTGAGAAGGGATGGCTGACTCGCTACATCAGTACTTCATGCATGGAGCACCACTCAGCTCCCAGGGCACAGGAAAAAGGCAAGCACAGGGTTCTCAGCTCCTGCAAAACGGCTCCCTCCCTGGCATCTTGGCTAAGCTGTCTCGTCACTTTTCACTGGCGCAGTAACAAAACCAGCAATAGGCCACTGGGAAATACACTAATTCATAAGCCTGAAAGCCATCACTTCAGACCAAGACTTGTCCGTTAAGAGCATTTAATCTACTATTTTTCCCTAAGGAATAATATACCTATTAATCCAGCAAGATGCAATTCAGATCTCTTCTTTCACAGCAAGACATCGTCTGTCTCATTTTTACATATGAATACCATCACAGAGTTCATTGAACCATTTTCACTTATGAACATGATCACAACTGGATTCACCAGCCAAATTAAGCAAGACAAAAATCTGATATAAATTTTTAGGAGTATCAGCATAATGAGTTTCATCCCCTCACTATTCATTTCTTTTTAACTGTCTCTAAAAAATGGCATACACTTCAGCTCTCAACGTACCATATCCAGTTTAACAGAATAGCAGGCCGAGGGAAATAAAAATTAAAATAGCCAGTTTGATAAAGATAATTAAGTCGTACCTATTTGAAGGAAGCAGCAAACTGGAAAGCAGCGCTACAAATTTAGACAAGGTCTTCGATACATCTACCAGGCTAAAGCAAATTACATTTAGCACACAGGGTTTTGATGAGTCTCAGTGTAGTTACAATGCTTCTACAACTACTATGACAAATTTGAACTTTTTTTCCTGTCTTCAGCATGCCAAAGGAATCTCAGAATGTCTCATCCAGACACTGAATAATCTTCCTGCTGCTTTCATGTTATTTCACTTAGCAAAAGCCATGCGATGCTATCTAAGCAGTAGTTGATCTAGACTGAGCTCAAGTATTGCAGGCACAGACCTGAGCTAAACCACTACATCACATGCTTGCTCAGTTTAACACACACACAGAACAGAACTGATTCCGTATCAAACACTCTCCTGACAAATTTCGTTCACACTTACTATTTTTGTCCCATGAAACACATACTATATTCTAGTCAGATCCTTATACCATTTATGTCACTACAGTAATTAAGTGCCTGGAATGCTTTAATATTTATTCTGTTTCTGTTAAGTGTTAAAAGAAACGATCTTGTACTGTGTTTACAGCACCTCAGAGAGCACTGGGCTATGCCAGACTTGTTAAATAGCACTAGCTAAACCCATGCTCATTTAGCAGTTTGATTAAGATGAGTTCCAAGTTCTGTTCCTTCAGTAGCCTGTCACTGCAAAACACAATTTACTCTCGTTCTGTGCAAGTCATTTGGTAAGTATCTAAACCATGCCCCCCTCCCCCAAAAAAAATGTTTATTAAGCATCACGGTAATTAACAGTACATGCAGTTATTCAACCTGTAGGAAATAGATCAGAACACACGGATTTGTCACATTAACAATACCGGCTTATAATTCATTTTCCATTTATAAGAAAAACAGACAAATACTGTGGAAAAAAAAAACACAGAACTTTTACTGTACTACATCTGTTATAAAACTGGTATTAAAATACAAGATGCATGGATAAAAATCACGGTCCAAGTAACAAATTATAATGAGAACACAAGAGGTAAAATGAGTCAATGTAAAAGAACCAAGAATTAGACCAATTAGACTTACTACCTATAAGTACATCTCTTACAGGGTTTGCACATAAAAGATTCAAGGCACTAAAGAAAAATTCATACATTAAAATAGTGCCCATGTTTGGAAGGAATCCCAACACATTTTAACCTAGACAAAACATTTTTTAAAAATAGCCAAACAATTTCTTTCTCAACCTGAAACATCCCAATTCCCTAGGACTGAAGTCCTGCTTCAGTTAAATACATGGCACTCAAAGTACGCTAACAGCACATTACACAAGTGAAGAAGAAGAAACCAACACGAAGCCAGGAAGTTACTAACTCTGCCCGTATCTCTTGTACAGACTTGCTAAATGACTTGGGGCCAATGCCTTCATCTTCTTCGTTTCTCCATTTGCAGGGTAATCATGCTCTGTAAGGGGGTGGGATGTTCTTCAGACCAATGCTACCTTTGATACCTACTGAAGAGCACAACAACAGGTGTTCACTCTCATAATAGTCAGAATTGGTTCTCTAAACACGTGATATATATGTGTGTGCACGTGTCATTTATAGCAAAAGTAGCAAGGTAACAAAAACCAAGCATGAGAAGGGACCACGATCACTCTAAGGAGATATAACTGCAGCATAACTAGCTTTCAGCTCCAGCACACAGATGTAATGTTGTGTAACATCTGTGCTGATGTTACTCAGGAACAAGGTAGCACATTACAAAAAATAACCTTTGCTATTAAAACTAAAAGATAAATTCCCCCAAATCTTAGTTTTTGTTTCAAATGATGTCTCTTTTACCTCTTGGCACCTTCTTTCCCACTCCACTCCTATCTAGAGGGCCAGTTTCACAATCTACCCCACCCACATTCAAGATATCATGCTGCTGCGAGCAAAAACCAACCAAACGAGGCAATTCGGAGTAAGGAATAGATGAATCAGAAGGAAACAAAGCGTTCCTACCCTCTTCACCAGGAGACAAACATTCGGGCACAGAAACCCTACCCTAAGACAACCAAGAAAGGAGAAGGGGCATTTACCTTTCTCCCTTATCAGCAGCTAACCCAGAATGAAGAGACAAAACAGAACCTCAGTCTTCATGAGAACTGGATTTTCACATTCACCTTTTAACTTCTTAAACGTGAGGGGAGAGAAAAAAAAAAAAAAGGAAAAAGGACAAACTATCTTCATAGTGGCACAACAGTGCATTAGAAACTATATGATATCTGTCAGTGAGCTGCTGCATGGGATCTCAAAATAAGCATCAGGCTTCCAATGTATACGGATTAGAAATAAACCAATTTTTCACATAGTTAATCAAACAACTGTTCGTACACTACATAAACATCTTCTAAACTAAATTTGTAAGGACAGGAGTCAAGTCATCACTCCAAAACAGATATCCACAAAACAACCCTTTCCTATGAACAGGAGAATATCTTAGGCAATCAAGTCACTTTTAATTGACTAGCAACATCTTAATTCAGGAATTAAGAAAATGTTTGCCTGGATACCTTTCATCACACTTATACTTTGTATTTGGGCCTAAACATGTTCAAAACATACAGTCTCAGTTCACACAGTTCTGCATACAAACTGTACCTCAGTTGACTATCTATACTATTATGGAGACAGAAAAATAGCTACAGTGAGATGAACAAAGCCCAAAGCTAACAACTTGTAGCTTGAAGATTGAAAACTAACACTATAAAACAAGGCAGAGACAAGAGGCACAACCAAACCAATCTCAAACTTTTCCCCCTCAACCAGAATCAAAATCCACTTAGCAAAGAGGGAAGCACTGGGCACTCTGTGTGCATACATGCACAGTGAAAACAGCATCTATAGCTACAAAGATGCCTAAGCCTATAAAAGACATGTACCTATACAGAGCACGCTCACAGTCCTCCGACACAGGAGGAAAGGAAGGCTGGAGGTAGAGGAGGTAGGTCTAACTGTTAGGTACAGACCAAAGAAAAAAAAGTCGCGTTCTGTCTCTGGTATTTCTTCATCCGTAGAACTGCAGAAATACTTCCATAGAGCGAACACAAGTAGTTCATGACTTGACAGCTCCAGTACTGTGGTAATGAAGTCCACAGGAATAAACGGACCCTTCTCAGAATCAGTAGTTCCTAGACAAATACCACTCTAAAAGAAAGTGATACTTTTACTAGCTAAGAAAGTTTTAGCTTTCTACACTGACATACAAAATCCTAGGATGCAATAAATAACAATTAAATAACCTTCCAGTGTTACCAACTATAAATGCACACAGAAAATAAGATCTGGCTCCGTTTCTCTTAAAGCCAGGCAAAAAAAAGCATGTTTTAACCAACGCATATGCAAGGGGAAACAAAATAGACTGCACATGCATTAATCTGTCCTTCATTAAATCCAGTTAAGAAAGGATGAGCAAAGACAGCACATGATATTAATGCGATATTGCTCCAAACCAAGCTGCTTTTCCTACATCACAGTCGGACTTTTGGCCACCGTCCCAAGATCTTAGCTCAGAGCTACTAGCTTCCAAAGCTCTTGCTCAGTATTTAACTACTTCTGGGCCTACAGAAGAAACTAAATTGATAATAGAAATAACAGAAATAACATCAATACATTAGAAGCTCACGTTCCCTGCAATGCAGAAACACATGTCCTGAGGGGATACAAAGACTGATAACTTGACAATCACATGAGCATTAGACCACATATCAGTAAGAGCTGAGCTGTATCTTTGCTGCATGAAAGATACTTTCATCAGCATGTAGGTATTTCTTAACTTTTTGTGTTAATTCATCCATGTGACAGCTATGGGGAACAGATGAGCAGGAAGACATGATGTTCTCCTGAAGTACCCTGAGAGTTTAACATAATACACAAGTACGCCAACCAACTGAATTTGTATTTAGTACTCTATGTTACATAGAACCATATTTTACCTGATACAACTTTTTAACACCAATATGAAGGTAAGAACCACACACTACAACCCCAAATACTTACTGTTGTTTCCCCTCTTACTTACAGACTGTAGCTACATCCTGTAAAATGCAAAACTTGCATCTTGCTTGAAGCTGATATTCTGCCCGCATTAAGCTTGAAAAGACTGAGGTTCCAAGCACCAAGGCATATTCTCTGCATATTTCACTACCTGGAATTAAAACTTCCTTCAACACCTCACTGCCTGCTATCCAAAGTTATCCTTGATATAAGGCAGATACGCGGGTTATAGAAACCACTGAAGAGTTTCACATAATATGCATCTTATGCAGGATAAGAAACCCAATCTTGGCCACCCCCGAAATGCCAATTCACCCTTAACACTCCTTTCTTAGATAACTGGTTGAAGAAAAAAAACTTCCAATAAAAGGCATTTTCACTAAAGATTACATAATAAAACCATCAGCAAATACACTGTATAAAAACGCACAAAACAGTACTTGGGTTTCTCTCCCTGAGATGCCTAGTTTTCTTAGGGCTGGACTTGGACAGTATGAAAGCAAAAGGCAATCTGAGTGACAACAGTCATGAATTACAAACACTGCATCTTAAATTCAAGTAGGATAGTAGAGCTTGCAAGAATCTCTTTCCCTTCACCCATAGGAGCTCTAAGGCACCAGTGTAAGGACAATAAAAAAAAAATAATAATGAACGACTGCTATTTTGTAAAATAAAACTTTGGGCTTTGACTTTTCCTCTAAGTCCCTCTTCATACAGAATCACAGAATGGTTAAGATTGGAAGGGACCTCTAGAGATCATCTAGTCCAACTTCACTGCTCGAGGGGGGACATGGCCCATAATATTTTCATGACACAATTAACTATGATATTAACTAAATGAAAAATTTAATTTCAGTTTTGCCTAATATAAATACTGCAGGTAGTTAACTTAGAAGCAATCATGACTTGAAAGGCATTTTTCCAGGCTGTCTGGCCCTAGATAGAAGGTTACTTTAGAAATGACAGCTTTCTAAGACATAGCACTGGAAGGTGCAACCTCACACAACACCTCCCATTTTATGGGAGGTCAGAATAATAATCAAAAAAAAAAAAAAAAAAAAAGGGTAGTGTAACCACTACTAGTCTTCTCTCCACTTATCCTACAGCAAAGGAAGAAACAGAAAGTCTTAGAACAAGCATCATCACATCTCATGTTCAAGACATGGGAAAGCCAGTGAACTGTCTATGGCTCTTTCTAAATTCAATGAGCCTACTCACTACTCGACCATTAGGCTGGGTATTTCTGGGAATGAGCTGCATGGGGCACTACAGTTCCTTCTATGAGAGGCTCAAACATTTCACTGCCGCCATCATGAGCGATACACTTAATGGTAGGAGAGTTAGGGTGGAAACGACCACACTGAACTCACCACAGGATATTAATGCTTTGGCCAGATACTCTACTCCAAGAGTCCTACCTAAGTCTTCAGGAAAAATATGACACCTTCTTGCACTGTAATAACAGTATGGTGTTCCTCATCCATAACTACAGTAAACATTTGAATCACAGGCAACAATAATTACTCGATAATCCTGGGAATTTCAATTCACTTAATCTGCAGCAGGATTAGCCCACCCAACTTGCAACAAAAATGACTTATTTCTTGTTTCTAGGACACTACTCACTTGAAAGGAAAGTTCACCAAACATTACTACGAGTCAAGTTTGTGCCAGTGCTACTGAATATTGCCTGTCATTATGCTTTTATTACACAATAGGAGCACACCAACAGAAGACACAAATTCCTATTTTGTTCCCTAAAATGTATAAAATCCAAATAGAATGAACACTCTGTTCTACTACTACCTTCTTCCTTTTCACCAATTTCAAAATACCTGCGCAAGTCTACCCTTTTAGTCTCCAGAAGACAATTAGTTTCAACAATTAGTTCTTCCCTTTCAGTAATCCTTCTCCGTTTAAGCCAACCCCAAAAAGCTCTATTATCCTTCCTCAAAGCCAGTGACCTCCTCCTTACGGAAACAATAACTACTTTGCCAAGTTGTTTATTTTTACTTTCAAATTCATTCTTCACAACATTAATTATTTTGCATTTGACATCTGATATTGATTTAAAAGAGTGTTTCACCCATTTTCATGTCCAACATGCTACAACGCCTGAACTACAAACGCTTGTTTTTCCCCTTAATATTCACAGAATCATAAGGGCTAGAAGGGAGCTCTAGAGATCATCTAGTCCAACTCCCCTGCACATGCAGGGTCACCTAGAGCACGTGGCACAGGACTGCGTCCACGCACGTTTTGAAGATCTCCAGAGAAGGAGACTCCACAACCTCTCTTGGCAACTTGTTCCAGTGCTCTGTCACTACCCTCACTGTTAAAACATTTTTTTAACAGTGGAACTTGTGGTGCTTCAGTTTGTGGCCATTTCCCCTTGTCCTATTGCTGGCCACCACTGAAAAGAGACTGTACTGTAGTTACCATAACTACCCTGAGTTAACTCGGAGTCTAGTACACAGCTGACAACTTCAAAAATACAGACTTCCTCATGTTTTTGCCAGCTTTAAGTTTCCCACCTTCAGTTCCATTGCACATTTGCTTGTGCAAGTAGAGAAAAACATAAGGCCTTCACATATGTTGGTCACTAACCTGCATACTTTTTATCAGCCTCTTGCTGCTTCCAACTGCTTGATTGAAATTGCTGACAACTTCTTTCCTTTCTGTCAAGCCTTATCCCAATTGTTTTTACCCATCTCTGAATAACAAACATTAACAACTCCTTCTCACAGTATACTGACCCTTGAGGAAAGGTGAAAAAAAAAACAAAAACAATAGAGTGTTTATCACAAACAAACAAAAACCTAAGAGCCTAGTAATTGTGGTTTCAGCTTTTACACTTACTACAAGAGGATCCAGTTGCATTAGATAACATAATATAAATTATTTCTGCCAGAGAACTAGATTACAGTGCTATATAGTTTTTCCTTTAAAATGTTGCAATAAAAAAGCAGCATGTTGCCACAGATTAGAGAGAAGTGTTTTGAGGAGCGCATCTATATCAACATGGGACATCTACCAAGGATTCATGAATGTAGCCTAACAGAACAGTTACAGCTTAAGCCTCTTGGCAGCAGTACGGCAACTTCCTTCAGTTATAAGGAGCTTCAGTCGCTTGCAAGACCATGACCGAGCTTTGCAAGACAATTCAAAACCAGAATTTGGAATGAGTATGTGAGCACGTTTTGAGGGTAGGAGGAGATGGGGATGATCAGTTTGTGCCTAACACACACAAACTCTCCCTGCACACATGCACACCTCACAAAATGCTAATGATCCAGTTGCTAAAATAATAACTAGTAAAAAAAAAAAAAAAAAAGAAAAAAGGAACTCCATACCACACCACTGCTCACAATACTGTGCATCTCTGCCACAACACACTTGTCATTAAGTTGGTTACATACATAAACCTACTAAAAATGCTTTGAGTTACACAAGCTCAAACTCCAGTACGAGCCTCCTAAAATAACTCGTACACACTATTTCAACAGCACTGAACAGAGAAAACTGGCCAACGAGACTATGTCACTCAGAAAAACTGGGTTTCAGTAAAACTATTTTAGGCAGATGGACTAAGAAAAAAGTTATTTTCCTTTTTCCTTGCTTTTTTAAGAAGGGAAATTATTAAGTAAGGCTGTCATTAAGTATTAATATTGATACTTAATAGTAATATTAAATACTATGTTATATCAATAAAGTGGCATTCCTTAACATCAATTGTTACCAAGCACAGAGAAAAACTGATAGTCAAAAAACCATTCCTAGATAATATGACACTTATTCATTCTTCAGCTGTTGCAGTCTGCTAAGAGCATAGGGGTCACTCTGCTGTAGTGACCTTGTTATCAATCTCCTCTGCTCCCTGCTTCTCCAACAGTTGCTCAACAGCCAGCCAAGTTACACGAGCACCGTTTCCTCGGCTCCCCCACTTCCTCACTGCTACCACTTAAACTATGTGAGTGCCAAATGTTACTTTATTCTCCTTCAATTCTTTTTAGCTCTTTCCTACTGAAGAGCTCTGGTGTCAGCTTTGCAGATTTGCACCACAAGGCTGTAGACATACATTCTCCTTACTCTCAGGAGTTTCATTCATAGTCGTCCATATTTAAGAGACCAACAAAAGCTGTCAAAAACTGGCTATTTCTGCCTCTGAAAGAGGCAAGGTTATCTCCACAATACTCAGCTGTTGGTTGAGAATTTGTTGCCACAAGCTAAAGAAAGGAGAAAAAAAAAAGTCATCAATAGTAATTCTTTATATAGCACTCCTCAAAAAACCCTTTTTAATAACATGCTAAACCAGACAAACCAACATGCATTTTTTTTTAATTCAGCGTCGTAAATTCAGATTTTAATTTTTTTTTTTTAAATTCAGCGTCTCCTAAACACACAGGATGGGCCCTGCACGCGGCAACGTGGGAAGTGAATCATGCTGAAGCCCTTACAACATCTGCTGCTACTAACTTGGAGATCAAACCCAAACCCCAGCGTGCCTGGCATCAAGGCACCCCGTGACAGGCTCTGCTGAGGCCATGGAGCTACCCCAGATGGTCTTTAGCACACGCAGCTTGGCCACAAGACCACATGAAGGTCCAACAACACAAAGTGCGTCTAGAGATAGGAATCGGGAGTCACCAGCACACCTCAGCAAATTATTATTTACAGAAGAAAAAGAAAAAAGTTGTCAGCACCCCTAGCTCGCTCATGACCCACCTACGGCCCAACCAGGTCTCAAAAAACAAAGCCCATGTTTTCTTCCAGTGGCAACAACCCCTCTCCAGGATGGAGAGGTGGGGGCCCCCCTGCAGCCCTGGCCCCCCGGGCAGGCCCCTCTCCGGGGCACGTCTGACACAGCTCAGGCCGATCCGACCGGAAACTCCTCAACCCCGCCGCTGAAACCAAAACCAACAACAAAAAAGAACAACAAGAAGGAGAGAGAAAAAAAAAAAAAAAAGCCCTTAACCAGCTTAGGGCGGGTAAGCGGCTATTTAGGGCATGAAGAGGCGAGACAACGGCTGATGAGGGGAGCTGGGGGGCGGCTCTGCTTCTCTCCCCCTGTTACCTTCGGCCAGCAGCTCCTCGGGGGTGACCTGGTACCGTCCCACGGCGAGCACCTTGCCCAGGGCGACGCCGCTGCCGGATCCGCCGCACACGGTCCCGCCGCCGCCGCCGCCGGAGCCGCCGCTCCCGTCCGACTTGGGCATGCGAGAAAACTTCTTCATGGCGAGCGGCCACCGGGGAGCCCCCGCGCCCCTCCGCCGGGCGGGCGGGCGCGGCCGGGGGCGACCGTTGCCCGCGGGCGGCCGTTACCCAACGGCTGCCAGAGGGTGTGTGCGCGGTGGCGGCGGGGGCGGGGAGCGGCGAGGAGGGGGCTGCCTCGGTTCACATGCCGGCCACGGCCCCCGCCCCACGGCTCCGCCTCACCCGCCGGCTCCCTGCGCCCGCACTGGGAGGCGGAGAGCGAGGAGGAGGAGAAGAAGGGGGCGGGCAGAGCGGCACCGCGACGCGCCTCGGACTCGGCTCCCGGCTCGGGCGGGGCGGGAGGGGCAATGGCGGGGGGGGACGGGCGGGGCGGGCAGCGCCGCGCGGAGCCACCGCCTCGCCCCGGCGCGCATGCGCGGCGCCCTCTCCCTCCACACGCGCAGGCTCTACCCCCTCCCCGCCCGCCGCTTTCCCGGCCGGAAGTGAGGTTGTCAGGCCCGCGCGAGCACGTGGAGGCGGGGGGGCGGGGCGATGAGGCGCCTCGCGCTGCCCCCCGCCCCGCCCCGCCCCGCGGCGACCGTTAGGGCCCCAACGGCGCGGCGGCTTCGCAGAGCCATTTTGCGGTGCCGTGGTAAAAACAACAACGAACAGCCACGCGTGAGGCAAACAGAGCCTCTCGGCGTTCTGGTGACCCCAGCCACCTCCGCTGCTTCGGTGATGCCACCCGTGGTGTTTAAAGGCAGCAGGTGCTCTCGGGGAAGGTGGCTGTGGAGCGTTTGGCTTCTGATGGTGATGGGGAGGCTTTTCAGCTGATTGGAGAGGTAAAACTGGCCCCGAACATCCTGATTAGGCCTTCCGAGGTCTGTAGACTGCTTCTGGTGTGGAAGTGCAAGAAACAACTCTACTGGTATCAAGTGTCTATAAATTTACAATAGAGAGGCTCCATATGTGCACTAGTTTAGGAGTTAACTAAGTGATAAACATCAGTAGAAAAACGTGAATCTGAACAGTGTGCATCCCCCAGGGTTGAATATACCATCCATGGACATCCTCCCTATGGACATTAACTGACAGAGCACTTCTGGGAGCTCTCCAACCTGACACTTGTTTCACCTGTGAGATTTCCAGACAAATAAAAATAGGATTTGAAAAATGTTTCTGAACCGCAAGAAGCCCTGTCTTCACAGTCCTTCGCTCAAGTCTGTGGGCTTGCTTGAAAAGACCCAGAGCCACGGCAGCCAGGGCAAGGGCAACCAAGAGGTATGTTCATGTCACCGTGCTGTTAGATGTCAAGTTGGCCATTTAAGGCAGTATTTGTCACAGTTCCCTAGAAACATAACTGGGGAAACACCCTGCATTTCCAAATAATGTGTTGCCCAAAATTTTCAGTTGAAATTAACACTCAGATTGAAAGCAAATTTCAAACTATCCAAAATGTCAAAAGGTATACAGTTTTAGTAGTAAAATTATGCAATTCTATTCATCCAAAAATGGTGGGAGGGAAGAGTCTTTCTAAAGGTAAATTGGTTACAAACCTGTTTTTCTGGGCTTTCCTTGGTCCTGTCTACGTGCATACGGCAATTTATCATTTTGCCCTTAGAAGATTAAATCGAATAGTAAAAAGAAAAATGTATGAGAGTTGCAGTTAATCTCTCGCATGACTAAATGAAGCCACATTTTGGCATCTCTAATGTGAACCTTTCCAAATAAAGTTCTAAATTTAAGATGGTCGGCAATAGCAGTCAGCAAGACCTCACAAAAAATCAGAAGCTTGAAGACTTTGGGTTACTATTTCCATAGTCAAGTTACCTTTAACTTAACAATATTGTCGTACTCCAGCTTGGTAAGAAAATGACAGTATTTCTCTATTGAAGTGACAAGCTGTCATAGAGTGAAGTTGCAGATAAAGCTATTCTCATTAGAACTCCCCTTTCTGCAGACATTCCCCTCCTTCCAATAGCTGGAGATCAATTTTTCAGGAGCATGTAGAGATTCTAATTCACGTTTTTCTTTAGAAGAGAGGTATTTTGACTGCACATGAAAGGAACAGGGTGCTGCAAGGAGAATGGCATGATCAGCAGCATTTTTGTAATGAGGACATTCTTACAGCGCTATGTGCCCGAGCTCTTTAGAAATACGGTTTTAATTATGTATTTGAAAGTAATGGAGCCAGGTTAAAAGCACATAAAGTTACTGTGAGCGAGCAATAAAATGTTGCTCGTCCTCAATTAAAAATAATGCATTCTGTCAAAGTTGCTGTAAGAGCCTAGCATTGGCTTTTTGCTGAGTGGATTAAGTTTTACTTTTTAGGACTCCCCATCTCCATCTATTTTTGTGCTGCTTAAGTTGAAAGGTGAAATTACTGCTTGTGTTATTTACAGGTCAGGCAAAATAAACACTCTCATTATATCATGATTAACACTGTTGATCTCTGTCTTCACATATAAATGTAAAGGCCAACTCCTTAGACATGGTTGGCAAATAAATGTATCATAATGCCTGTGGTGATTAAGAGACAAGTAGATGGCTACAGAAATGGCTAGTGCCTTGTGAGTAATCTTGAAGAGCCACACAACAGCTAACATGATATTTTACAACCCATCTACTTGCAAATTTTATACCTGAATAGTCAGTCTTTTTGTATCAGATGCAGGCATGGTGTGAGGAGAATCCCAGCCCATATCTTGAAGGGTATGCTTGACACAGTTGCAGTATCACAAACAAGATCAGAAAGATCTTCACCTTATTTGCAAAAAGGAACAGAAAACAGATGTTAAAAAACTGAAAGTAGAAATGAGTATACTTCCCTTGGTGGATGCAAAGAATTGGGTGGTGTACTGAAGCATCCAGTGACAAAAAGGAGAGAATTATAAAGCCCAAGGTGAGGAAAAAAAAAACAAGAGTGAGGAAGGTGCAGAAGATGGTTCAAAACAGTTATTATTTTCATGTTTTTCTTCAGTAAATATTTGTTCTTTCTTAAACATTCAATTCTAAGATTTGTGCAAACATAGGAGATATTCAGCTTTCATTATCAAAGAAAGAACAATAAAGGTTTGTCTCTGCTTTTTATGGTTGCAGAATCAAAGGTGACCTTTTACTCTACTATAACAGGAAAAAAGGCAAAAAAAGTAGTCATCACATGCTTTGTATGTCTCCATCACAATATTGGAGGGTCTGCCTCATTCTTTCTCTCATAGCTTGGGGTCTAAAATGCTGTGGCTTGCTTGCCCCTACTCCCCTCTTTTTTTTTCTTTTTTTTTGAATTGTGTGGAGGCAGATCCATAATAAAATGTAAATTATTCCAGTTACTGCCTTTATGCAGGACATGATACCCACTATGAATCTTCTTTCACAGATAGCTCCACAAAACTAACCTTTCAGAGGCAAGATAGTGACAATCACAGATTGCCAGATAATGTATTCGTTGCTTTACTAATACAGTGCTGAATCAGTGCTTCAAATCTGCTCCTGACCCCTTTGCTGTTAGGTAGCCTTAAGCATGCTGCTTCACCTCAAAAAATTTCTATGCATCTCTGCTTACTTTTAATTCTTTAACTCTTTTCTTCATGCACTACAGAAACTGGTTTCAAATCAATCCTCCGAGGGGAAAAAAAAAAACCTGCAAAAATGTGACTTACAAAAGAGTTACTAAAGAAAAAGTAGAAGTTCTTCCCTGCATAAATGTTATTTTGAAAATGCTCCTCACTGATGCATTTACCCAAGCTACGTTAGAAGCTAAAGAAAAACCTTCTGTACTGTTCCTTCAGTACTAAAACTTTTTTTTTTGAAATATAATTATTTTAATTATTCTTTACTTTCAATTAAAGCAAATGGATCTGTCTTTGTATTGCAGGCTGCCAAGTGGCTGGTAGTTCTTGCAGTAAATTAGTAATTTTTTATATATATATTATACAGATATTCTGCCTTATAACAATTCAGTCAGCCTGAACAAGGCATTACCAGTGAGAAAGTTATATTAAAAACACTTTTATTTTTTTCCCCTTTTATCTCATCACTGTTTCATGTTTGTTTTTCTTCTGGTCCTCTGGGAACTGTGAGAAACAGCATTTACACAGAGAAAAAACAGTACAATCTTCCTTTCTTAATAAATAACGTTTCTTCATTTCACGCTGCTGACCCTGATGGGGTCTGTTTTAGACACACTATAACCAAACAAAATGTTTATGGTGAGCTAGAAGCTAGGAAAAGCCCACAAGACAACTGTTTCGGATTTGGTTTTTATTTTTTCCTATGATCGAGTCATAGCTCAGTTCTCTCTTTCAGAAACAGTAATGCTAGTGAAAGGAGGTTTTCTTGTTTGTTTAAGTATTGTAAAGACTTTGGTATATTCTGAAAAGTGGCAAGGAAAAAAAAAGAGCAGGACTGAAATCATTTAGTACTGAGGGATTAGCACAATTTAGCATCAGTACCTTGTCTGATCCTTGTTTTGATCTGGTGAATACAGGCAAATCTTGATCTGTTTCAGTTTTTACTATTTATTTTAAGCAGGAAATAAACACAAGGACTTTACCAATTTTTGTTGTTAAAATGGAAAAGAACTGGGGAGGGAGCTGATCTACACAGTGCAACTGAATTGCTGAATTCAGCTTTGGAGAGACCATGTGCAACCCTCATTGACATTGAGGTCAAGAATCATTGATTGCCATGTGAGATTTGTTCTTTTGTACTAGAAATGGGTTTTGGACCAGATAGAATATAAATTGCTATTTGATGTGACAAGCCATAGCCAAATGAGAACAGCAAGGAAAAAATGGGGAAAAGATATTGGCACATATGTCTGCAAAAACAGTCTCCTAAATAGATATCATGAAAGACGGAATATAACAGCTAGAAAAGAGCTCAGAACTGCTTGCATCTTGACCAGATAAATTGCTTCATGTTAATATTCTGTATCATTTTTGGGAGAGCAGCAGTCTTTTATACCTGTCCTGAGGACTGGGATTCTGTCACACTGCTCTGGCTTTTGCTTCGATTGGTAACAGAATGCATTCCTGCTGGCTTTATGGGAGCTTTTTCAGTTAGTTCCTCAGTCCTTTTCCTACCTTCTTTGAGGAGAGTTAATGGTTATGCCCAGTTCACCAGCTGTTTAGGTTATTTCCTTCTCATTTACAGCCATAACCCAATTTCTCATTTCCTCTGAACACCTTAAATAATTGTAGCCCTAGAGATATACAGTAAGTTTGGTTTATGTCTTCTGTGCTATGCATAGCCTTTTGGGGTTAAATCATCACCCTAAGCCATTTAATGAATAAGTCGTTGAAAATGACTTCTCTTCCTTCACCAAATTATGCACGTGATGGAAACATGTAGCCTTTTTCATCATTTTGTAAGCTGCACTGTGTGGTTTTTCAAGGGCCTGCTGATAGCGCCTGGCTATCTGGCTGATGATACATTGTTCTCCTTGAAACCTAAACTTTGTTAGAAGAAAATTAAAATGCCTGAAGTCCAAGGCCAGCCCTATGCTGCTGGGTAGCTGTTTTGTCTACAGCTCCTACTGAGATACCCAAAAAGAGTGTACATCATTTACAGTCGGTTAAAAACAACAAGAAAATATCTCCCAACTACATCTGATTTAAAAAAATACCAGACACACAAGGACTGTAGAGCACACACCTTTTCTGGTCAAAACTGTTATAATACTGCTGTCCTCAGGCCATGAAATCCAAACAGTTATGATCATTAGTTACATATGCATGCTATATAATTTCACTTCTTATGAAGAAATGTAAATTCAATTATATAGTCCAATGAAGCACAGTGTTAGAAGTGGAAGATAGGAAGGATCATCTTAACTGGAGCTTTTGCTCCAGCTTTTGCTAACCCATCTATTTTTTTTTTCAGTTTTTTTTAAAAAGCCTGTACTATCTATAAAACATTAAGAGTCTTTTTTTTTTTTTCCCCAAAAAAAGGAAAAAGACAACAGGCACAAAACAGCCAGCAGAACTGGATGCCAAGTATTTTGCTCTGGAAAAGGAGTCTAAATTCAAACATATGCCTGGCATGGCTCAGCTAAGAACTCCAAGTGTGCTAGCCATCCCACTGCTAAACCAAGCAGTCAGATGTATTGCTGTGCGTGGCCATTGGGTTAGCTAAGTGCAGCCCTCACTACCTGTAACTTGTGCTAGCAGAAAGAAGCTGGATTTTCTGACTCCGTAGGTCTAGGAAGATGCCGGTCAGAAGCCAGTCAGTATAAACCTCAGTCCCTCTGTTAGCAAGATGCCCACCAAGCCCAGTCCTGTTCCTGTTTAGAGTTGGAAGAGAAAGAAGAACTTCTGACCAGTCACCCATCTGGGGGCATGCTAGGGTGTCCCTGTTCCTCAGTTCTGAGGGACATTGCATCAGTCTCAGTCAGAGGAGTGCTTTCATACATACTGTATCATCAAGGAAGTGGATCTTAAAACCTTAAAGTATCTTTTGTATCTCCTTTGACTTTGGGAATTTTCAGTCACAAGAATTTTGTCAAACTGATAATATCCCAAAGAAAGCTATTGTAAAGATCATCTTATTAGAAAATTCCTGACCGTAGTATCCATAGTCAATATTGAGTGTAATCACCACGGTGAGAAATGCAAGTTAATACAAACTAGGAAATTATCCATAACTATATGCAACTCATCCATATGAATCCAATCGTAAAAGGCAAGTCTGAGTGCTTTCCTAATTTGAGCACCATACAAATCAGAACTTAACAGCCTTTGCTTACCTATCATCGATGTGTAATGCATAGCTTGGATTCACACAAGAAAATCTATGTGCCACTGAACAACTAATATGCTGCAAAATTACTTGTAGCAGTAAGAAGTCAGGGAAAGGCCACAGCACTGGAGGCACAAAAGCTATTTTTAGTTCATGTCATATTCTTTTTACTCTATTTGCACATACAGGTTTTGCTCTTATATTGGTTCAGTGAAATGTACAATGTACTTTTATTCCCCATGTATTTTTTTTAAGTATTAGAACACTGTACAATTATCACTGGTCATCAATCCCTATGCTAAAAATACTTACTTTTTACATAGTATTTTAAGATGAAGGGAAGAAAAAAGTCCTTGGGACTTAGAGTCTGACGACAAGGCTGGAAGATATGGCGTTATAGACTAAGCAGCAAAATAGTCTGATACCATGCAAAGACAGGCAGTAAGGAAACAATATAAGAATGTGAGATAGAAACCTATTAAAGGGACATATAAATATGTGGAAAGCTACCACTGCCAGACTGAGAAGCCACTGGAACTAGGGCACTGCAGGAGTTCTCCCCAGAGTGGATTTTATTCAAGATTACTGTTAATTACTGTTAATCTTTTACTCAGATAGTGCAAAGCATACACTTCCAGACTATGACTCATAACCTGAAAAGAGTTGTAAGGAGTTTGGAGGGGAGAATCTGGATTCAGGGTGATATTTATGAACAGATAATTGGTCTGAAAACAGTAAGATAATATTCAATAAATATTCAATAAATATAAGTGCAACAACTAATGCAGAAGGAAAAGAAAAAAAATCACACTCAAATACTAAATTAGAAGCATCTAACAAAGCAGCAGCCAAAAACAATCTGAGGGGTTACAGCAGCTCACAATCTGAATATGAATTGACAATAGAGTAGCACTGGAAAAACAGCAAACACAAATTAAGAGAAAGAACATCTGTAGGATGCCAAGGCAATTAATTTTGTGCTATTTCATCTGGAGTACTGCACGCAGTTTTGGGTATCATGTATTGAGATGCCTTACTTAGGTTCAAGGACTCATTCTCTTCAAGAGCAGAAGAGAAAAAGTAACTTTTGCAGCTTGGAAGTGTTTTTATTTAGAGGAAGTTGATCAGTTTTTCCTCAGAGTTTGCTCCTGGGAAGACTTTGCAGAAGGGAATGAAGCAATAGAAGAGTCATTAAGCACAATATTGTTGTTAAAAGCACTATAGAAACTACTTTTAAGCATAAATAGACAAGTATCAGTTTAGAACAGATTAAACTCTATTTGTAAATACACATCATAATAGTTAGAGCACGGTGACAGATAAGCAGGTTCTTTTCTAACATACACGTTCATGTATTTACTGAGAACAAAGTTTATCCAATTTGTTGAAGTAACTTGACAAAAATATGAAATAACTTACAAACTGAAGTTCCACCTTGCCAGGTGCTGCCTACTTTCATTTATCATTACATTCCTATATACTTGGTAGGAATGGTCTTAAAACTACAGTAAACTTGACTTACCTGTACCAATTGAGGAAGTCATTACTCATTGAATTTCAGCGAGTAAACCACTGTAGGCTTGCGTTCAAACTACATGAAAACCAGCTTTAGCTATAGAAGGAAAGGGGGCCTGTTTAACAGAAAAAGATATGTCCATGAGTATAGAAAGATGGTAGAATGTTTGGAGGGATTAGTTGTGAGCTAAACTCAAAAGGATGAAGTGTTCCAAGTTCACTTTTTCAGCTGGCTAGGGAGTTGAAGATTATTGAAACAATCCAACCAGCTTTCATGACTTAAAACTATTTTCAGGGCTTGCACTGGCTTTCTCATGCCAATAAAATTGCTCATCAGCATGGCAGGGGAGCTGCAAGGGTGGGGAGGAATACAAATTCTTAGACTCACTTTTGGTCTTTAGTTTGTTTTGAAGGGGCAGCCCAAAAATACACACTATACCAAGTCCAGGTTTTACTATCATGTCTAGGAATAAGTGCTGTAATACCTAATACAGTTCAACAACCTAATACAGTTAAAGTGCCTCTTAAGGTCTAGATCCAACACCCAGAGGAACTCCTCCAGGAATGCCCCGAGGGAATCAGGAACTGGGAGAGGCTGTGTAGTCAAAGATGGTAAGGGACATGTTGCAAATGGACAAAGAGCAGCTGAGCACAACTTCCCTCCTGCTCCTTTAGCACCTTTAATGAAGCAGAAAACTGCCCACAGCTAACATGTTAGAACTATTTAGTATTAGCACCCTGGATTTCATTTTTCATGTGTCCTACCACCTGAATATAATGGAAAGCTTTCTATTTGTGGAATGATATCAACTCAGTTTTTTGACAGTAGGAAGGGTGTGATATAACCCATGAACAGCTTGAGCAGTTGTGTACACAGTAAACATGTACACATTTAGGAAGGTTAAAACTTCCATTTTTCCACAGAAACAAACCCCAGGTATACACTAACCCCATATAACAGAAGCATTAGAGACAGGTAATTAGAGCATGTTTTCTTTTAAACTACTTCAAATTCAAAGCTACATTCTGTCATCAAATAAAAATCGTGGCTCGTCCAATATCTCCAAATCACGTTCCTTAGAGATTTATCAAACAGGTAGTCTTTGCTCTAAAGAAATTAGCAACACTGGCCAGTGTGACAGATGATTAAAATAGTTTGCCTTTTTTTTTTTTTTCCCCCTCCCAGAAAACACACACACACCAGGAAGAAGCATTTGTCCCTGAAGCTTGGTCTTGGGTTACCACATCAAACCAGTGTCTGGGTTCATTTGCATCATTTAGGCATGAAGACAAGAGTAAGCTTAGCCTTCAAAGGCAATCTCTACCCTTTGTGGTCGAAGACATATCCTTCAGAGCCTCCATTACCTCTGTGACCACACATATTTGGAAATTTCAAGTACTTGAACACAGAAATGCTGGAGCTAGGTTTTCTGTGAGACATCAAATTCATGATGTTCATTGAACACAGGCACTCGTACAGTCCCTCCCTACCATAAGGGCTATAGCACATACTGTACTCAGCCATCTCAGTGAGCCCATTCCCTTCCTGCCCTGCCTCACCAGTCCCCTTGGGTCACGAAGGCCAAAAAGAGAGAACTGAACCTTTGAGGTAGGGTTAGGACCGAATAGTTTCCAAATGCAATTCCCACAGCTAAATTAAGTTCAAAAAAAAAAAAAAAGTACAAAGATCATCAGCCTGATGACAGCCTCCACAGATCTAATGGGAACTCAAATCTTCGACAGAATCATGCTCTAGTTCTGCCGTGAATGTGCTTTATCTTCAGGGAAGAAAAAAAAGCCTTTGTAGCATCATTAAAGCAGAATACAAGCTTGCCTGTCATTGATGAAGTGGATAAAGAAAGGTTTGATGTTCTTTGAAGTACAGAACACACAGCATATGTAACAAGGTAGAATAGATTGCCCAATATATTGCAGATGAGAAACAGTCATATTACTAAAAACACAAATGAACAAGTTTAAGGGGCTGAGCCAACTGAGCAATATCTTAACTTTTTTCCAGGTAGTTTACTTAATTACATATTGCACTAGCCTATGGGAATGTCACTATCAAGTTGATTATGATTCGTGAAGTAAATGTCACTATTGATTTTTTTTTAAAAAAAAGGGTGAGAAAGTGAGCTTCAGCCATCCTTACCCTGAAAACTTTGCTCCATCATTTACCTCAACAACAGCTTGTATCAGCATCTGCTTTTAACTCATACAAAGTTGAGAAGATTTCAAATGTACAGAAGGCAGGCTCGTGTAAAGGATTATTTTAAGACAGAAATTATCACTTGACCTCCTAGGAACCGTTTATACTTTAAGATGATGGATGGCTCCAGTGACTTTTTCAATGCACAAGCATGTTTTACCTTTTTTCTTTCCATGATTGCTATCATAACAGGCAAAGCACTCGTTTGCCCAGCCAAGCTTACAATGATTAAACCAGGCACTACAAGTCCCTCTTCCTCCATTGCCTGAAGTAGGGAATTAAGCCCTGCTCTCTATATAACTCTAGTCATTTGCTTTGTAAGCTCAGACAATGTTAGCCAACTACAGAAAAAAATGCACAAAAGTACAAAGAGCTGCTTAATACGATAGTAAGCCATTAAAACAGCTCCCTCTTGGTTCATCCCTCACAGCACAGAACAGTGTTTTTCATTCCCCAGCAAGCATGTCCATATTCTGAAAAGAAAATTAAACCTTTGTTAGTGTTTAGGAATTAGGCAGCTGGATCAAGTGGACAAAGATAGTATTTCTTCATTTGTTGCCTTTTAAAAATATGATTCAACTTGGTGTTTGCCTTTTAAGCTATTAGGAGATCAGTGTTTTAATCGATTTATTTTCAGTTCATTGAAGTTAATTGTGCATATACCACAGAAGACTTCCAAATACTTTAAAACTTACAGATTCTTAATACCTTAAAAAAAAACATAGGGTTCCCCCTCTCCTTATCCTCCAGACAGACAATGTATTTGGGACAGAATATACCACATTAAGAGAAGAGGCATGCTTTAACTCCTAGTATCACGTTCAAGCTGAACAAATAAGATCTGCTTTCCTTCTTCATTCTCCCTCCCACCCTAATACAGAGAATAAAATGCTCAGGTTCCTGTACAAATATCACATCAACTCAAATTCATTCAAATCAGTTCCTTTAAAAACAGCAATGAAATATGCTAGACATATGTGCAAAAACTTATAGTTGAGTATTTGCATCCATCTTAGACCTAAACTAGCTTGCTGTAGCTTGTCAGGCCTCCCTTGTGTATCTACCCCTCATTTCCATCTTGCAGACTCTGCCCTTGTTTGGTGAAGTCCTTTGAAGGAACATAATTTCTCAAATACTGGAAAAGCACGTGGCATTTGGGAATTATTCTGTAACGAAGAGCAGAATACAGTCTGAGTTAACACCACAAACCTTTTATCAGACCTAGTAATTCCTTAATTTAAACCAAGCTGACTGAAAAACAAGTTACATTAACTAAAAGTATGAAATGAAACAAGGAAACAAGGCTGGGAATTGCGTCTGTGAAGCGTAGTTTATATTTTCGAGTGAGCCCAAGGTTGCAGTTCTACCTCCCAGTGCTGTTCTTTGAGAAGAGCCAGCACTTAGGAGATAGGGATGAGCAGCTCCTTCACATCTGAGGGCACTGAAAGTCATCTAGGCCAAAGAAAGCAGTCATCTCTCAGCCAAAACCTGCTGCCCTGAGAGCCTAACCCCTAGATGCTGTTCTTTGACCAATACTCCTTTTAGACATACTTACAACAGATTCCCCTGACTGTTTATTGGGAAACCAGTACTAAGATATGCTATAAGGAAAACTTGAGCATCTTCCCTGCTCCAAGTTCCGCTAATAGCTTTCATTGATATTGCAGACATCAAAACTCCACTGGTGTGGGTTTTACAGGCTTACCGGAGGTATTTGTAACAAAGCAGATCAGGTACATATGATGCCTGAAACCAGCACGTGGCTGTGTTATATGGGGTTGCACCACTAGCCAATCTGCCTGCTCAGTTCTCAGTTGGATAACATGCAAGTTTCCCATACCCTTCTGCAGCATGTCTGGCTGACTTGGCAGTGAACCCCAGCTGGGAAAGCAAAGCTGTGGTTGTATTTTTGGGACATGGCACATGCTGATGCAAGCCTAAACATGATTCCCTCACCCTCAGGTTGGGTGGGGAAGGAGCAACCATGTTATAAAAACACACCCATAGGTAAATCCTTGATGTGTGTTCATTTTTACATAATGTTTTCTTAAAAGAGATTGACATTACAGCATGAGCAGGTTTCTTAGGAACTCCCCTCAAGCCTGCATCCACCTGTCTCTGCAGGCCCTTGGGCAGAGCAGTCGCTTCACACAGGCCCTGCAGCACTGAAAGGAAGTTCACTTTCAGCAGGGCACATAAAAATAAACAACAGAGCCAGGAACAGGCTCACTTGCTATACAGATGAGTTGTGGAAGTTAGATCAAATGCTGGCCAGGAGCAGACAGGTAACCAAACTGCTCTAACTTCTATCTATGGCTTCCAAGTTATTTGTCTACAGGTTTCGCCTACTGCTGTGCCTTTATAAATCTTATAGAGAGCGAGACTATTTTGTTTCATAAGACTTGAGTCCCAAAGAAGCTTTTACTGTTCAGGAGCTGAGTTTACTTAGCATATATACATATTTCTATAAATAGATACTTACCAAAATAGCCCGATTTCCAAGGTTTGGAAAAAAATTAAGCTGTTTACTTGCTTTGAGATGAACCAAGCCATCCTCTGCAATCTGACCTCCCTTCTAGAATTTGATTTCTTCTACACCACCTTCTTACCTAAATTCATTCAGGAGGTATGTTTTTCATGTAGATCTCTCTACAACCTCCAAGTGAGCCACAATGTTCATGCTCCTTATGGAATAGAGAGCACAGTGGAATATTTTGTGTGTGCCAGGACACTCCATCTCTTCTGTAATATTTCAGTCCAAATTTTCCTGGGCTATTTAATCTCAAATGTATAAAAATAGAGCATCCAGCAAAAGGAAACTGCATTAGAAGAGCAGTAAATGCATTCATTCAGTGTACTTGGCCAAAATAGCTCACACAGCCTCAGAATGAAAAGACCCTTGTCCATAGCACAGACAATTACAAATACAGACAGGACAGTTTTGCCTAGAAGGGAAAAAAGCATTTTATCATGGGGGAAAAAAATCTCTGTTGGTGGGTGGGCAATCAGTCTGATGTGATCAAATAATTAGTACCCTTCTAACAGAGAATGTCTACTCTACCTGTTTCAGATCTCCAGCCCAAAGTGAACTGTGGTACACCACTTGTTGCCTTTAGATGATTTAGCATAATTTCTCACAAGGCATACACGTAGTTATCTCCTTGAGTGTACTTTTCTCAGCTGTGCCTTTTTCAGGAAAGTCACCGTTATTTCATATCTCTTGTATTTCATGCTTCTTTTTCATATCTCTTGTATTTCATGCTTCTTTTCAGCGCTTTATAGATAAACTTGCACTTCTTGCTCCTCAACTTTCGTCCCCACTTATATTCAGCACCATTCTGCTGCCACTCCTTTTCTCTTGAGTTTCATTTTGCTTCTGTCCCCATCTGTAGTTCCCACCACACTTTTATTTTTGAATCCCAACCACCCTCCTGACAGATCTGTGCTGCAGCTGATAGTAGCAGCTGCAGACTGAGGAGTGCCCTTGATGCCCACAGGACTCCCACAGAACCATTTGCCACAGCATCGGAACCTGGCAATAAAAGCAGTTTAAGCTTATAAGAACAGATTGGGGGAATAAAAATGGGCACTATGTTTCATTTGCCATTAAGGACTAAGCCATTTAACGTGACCTCCCCAGGTTCAAATCTGTCTCAGTACTGGCTTGCAGGAGTGCAGCAGCACACCAGGCCTCCTCAGACAGGAAGCTGGGCTAAGACACAGCCCCTTAAGGCACTCACTTCTTGCTTCTATGAAATTAACTCTTACCAAGGACTTTTGTTTGAGCCAGATGGACCAAGCAAGATTCATCAGCAGTCACCCCCAGTGGAAACGCTTCACTCTGGAAACCAAGTCAAAAGGTTCCACTTCTACTTCAGCGGTTTATGGAGAGCAGCTGTCTAGCCTAAGGTACTCAGTTCTGCACCTCTGCAATGCAAGAACTACTCCTGAAAGCATCTTGCTCTACCCCTTCCAGAACACTGCTTTCAGTTCCTTCCCTTGATCTGATTCTGACAAGGCTGCATTAAAAAGGAAAGCTTACTTTGTACCTGCAATTTCTTTTCAGGTTATGCTTTTTTGTTCAAGATAAACAGATTTCTTCTGTGACTCACAAGCTTTACAGGTATACCTTACATATTCATCCTGTTTTCCAATAGATTATTTCAGGTGCCTAAATGTATAGTACAATGAACTGTGCATGGGACTTAAAGGGAGCAGACCAAGGTGCTCCTCCTGTTTTTGCAGCCTGCTTGAACCTCAGACTTTATAAAGAGTCTGATTTTGCCATCTACTCTGAAAAATATAGATCATATGGAGCAGCTTACCAGACTGATATCTAAGAATAAAGCAAGTCCTGTACTTCTAGTAAATCATCTCCATCACCTACCAGTGGCACTGAATCTCAGAACACCAAAAGGTCTTAGTTCTCTGCTTTCTGATTTCTTTTTTTTTTTTTTTTTTTCTGAAGAGGCTGTTACACGGTTTCCAGTCAGCTTTGCTTTATCGCTCCATACAGTTCAGATACACTTCTAACAGCACTGCCAGCAACAGGAAGTTGCTTATATGCTCACTCACATCTTTTATAAGATCTTCAGGTGACCTGCTAGGTTTTCCAACATAAGATTCATGTTTTGCAAGACAAATATTTATTGAAGATAACATCTTCCGATTTCTTAGTCATTTGACTTGCTTGTAGGGAAATTATGTTCTAGTTAGGTTACATATCAAGACAGCATCACTCTTCTTGAAAAAGGATCTTTAATACAGCAAATAAATAGCTAGTTAAGCTGCATCTTGACATTGAACATGCTTATGGTTTTAACTCTTGTCTCTTGATATTCCAGTCAGCTTTCTGATAGTAGCTAGCTACCTGTACCAACATCAGAAGCACTCAGGGACCTTGGGTTCAAGACAAGGACATCATGGCACATGCCAGCATAATGTCTTAACACCACTGTCCAGACAGAGCCAAACTTGATCTCAGCCTTTACTGACATCGTGGGAACAGAGTAAGTATGTAACTCAGCTTTTCCAGCCCATCTGACACACAGCAAAGGAATTTGTTTAACCTGATTTGAAAGTGTTCCCTGACAACAGAAACATATCATCTTAACCTCTAAACTCAATTATCTGTGCCTTTGCATATTAAAGCAAAACATGTGGGATGTGGTTATTGATTATCATCCATCAGGAACAGTTGCAGACAAGAAACAAATCACAGAGCTCCTGAGGAAAAGATGCTATTTTCCTTCCTCCCAACCAAAAGATATCTAAGATTCACCAGCTAAATAAATATGCAGCAGTTCAAAAGTATCTGCTCAGTCTGAACTACAGCATCTAAAAACAGTTTTCTTTTTTTAATCCTCACCATTTGTATTGTCAGATCTCAGTCTGTGTGAACACAAAATATAAATACAGTGTATTTCCAGGTCAGTCCATGCTTTCCCCAGACCCTGTTCACTTGTAGGAGGTGACTATGCAGTTGCAAATTTTTTTTAGTAAGTCATTTCTCATCTCCTAAGATAAATAATCTAATTCTGACACAAAACAGAATCCGCATCTGTCTTCTTTCCCCACTTCCTTTCCCTCAGTTTACATTACTATTCTTCCCCTTTTACATTACTATTCTTCCCCTTTAGCAGAGCCTCTTCCCGATAAAGCTGCTTTGCTCCAAATAGTGAAATGAGAAGTATGAGCATAAAGACTCCCATCCCATTCCTGGCCTTGGGTGTTTTATGAAAGCATGTTTTTCCCCATACCTTTCTTAATCCTTCTCTCCTACTGCCACTCCCCAATAGGACCTCCAATTCTCTTTCAACAGCAGGTAGCAGTCCCAATTCTTACTTGACCTTACTGCATTTTCATCATGAAGGCAATTAAAATAAAAAGTCAGTTTATTCATACAGAAGATAAGCAGAACTATCAGATCAAATTCCACTTAAAAGGTACTTCACTTGTTACTATTTGATCACTGTGTCGTTTTGGATCCCATCTACCTGGCAAAGCAACCATGCTCAAACGTACAATATAGTTATACTGCCCAAGGCATAGGCACACTTAGCAGCACCTAGGAACCACCTGCTTGGTTCCATACAAGCAAAAATTTTCTTTCTTTTAAGCAAACTTAGGCAGCTCCCAAGTAATCAATGCTCTGTCAATAATATTTAATTCTGGGTAAGTGGGCAAAAGGCATATCAAGCCTACCAAAAACTAACAGCTGCTTTAAGACAGTCATCTTGAATAGGATATATACTTGGTCTAGCATATATATTTTTGTAGTCAAATATTTAATTTACTTTGAAATACATATTTACACATCTACACATAAGTCAAATCTCTTAAATAAGGCAGCTGCAAAAGTTCAAACAAAAGCATTGCACACCAGACATATTCTTGAATTTAGGCTATGCACCTGCATACAGCATATGCTGTGCTCAGATGACTGAGATACTGAATTCAGTCTCCCTAATCTTCACCAGTTCACTGGATGGCCCCATGGAAAAATCCCTTTCACTCCCAAAGACTCAGTTCCCTAGTTATAAGTTTAAAGCAGTGATACTTAATGTCAAGTTCCTTTAGGGGATTTCCATAGTATTTCTGCTTGAATAGGAGTTGCATGAGTACAGGATCAATTTCTTATGAAATTCAGAGGTGTTATTCTGAATCATCATCTGTTCTGAACAGCTTTTTCAAAACCATGGAGTTTCCCTTTAAGCCCTGGTGAGAGATCTGTGGCATTCGACATCTTGACTTACTTCCTCAGCCTTTTCTCAGTTCCGGATTGTACATTCTGGTGATCATGATGAAATTATTACAAAATGAGACTCTTCTGTACACAGGAAAGAGCTGAGCACTGACTCTGACCTCACACCAGTGCCAAGCAAGCCAAACATCACTAAATCAACAGCTGCTCTGACTTTCTGTTAGGACAGAAGGCATAAAGAACTGATTCAAGCTCATTTGCAGGATGCACAAATGCCATTCTGCAGATGATTCAACTCAAGTTTTTCCAGGACAAGAATCCTTGTTTTCAGCATAATTTATAGTGCTATCCAACTCTCCTGTCCCTTTCACTGTTGTAAGTCTAAAGCAACTCTTGGCCATATAGGGAGTAAGTACCTTGAGAAAGAACAGATAACACCATGAAAAGTTGCAGTAGCAATTCATTAGCAATCCTCCCCTCCTGCCCAGTGAGGTAAAATTAGGTATTACTTTATCAGACCAAAGCACCATTTTACTTTTGCCCAGGGAAACGGCATAAAAGCCCCAAATTTTCCTTCTACTGTCCTATTCCTGATCTCAAGGGAAATGTGCCTATTTTATACCAGTCCAAATGAGAAGAGACTCAGACATTCCATCTTCAATGCTTTTGTTTCCAAGATAAATGACTGTTTTGCTGCTTTTCCCCATGGCTTGTTCCAACAATCTGCTGCCAGTTCAGGCTGGCTCGGTATCAAGACTTGACACACAGCAAAAACAATTGAAAAATAGCAACAGTATTTAGCCAGCTCATTTGGAGGCTTTCTACATCTAAAGCTATGACATTTGGGAAGATAACTGACCCATAGCATTTTTCAGTACCTATTTCTATTAGAGTATATTTTGCAAAACTTTGTTCTGCAAGTTTTGAACAGAAAGCAGATGAGTTACGATGAAGCGCTGAAAGAAAAACAGGCAAGAGAAAGGAAAGGAGCTAACTGCTACAGAATGCATGCAAATGTCAAAGTGCAAGCAAGAGGCAATGTGCCACATTTGCTCAGACAATAAACTGACAGTGAGTTAAAGGTAGGGCTGAAAAAAGCTGATGACATGCAGTTGAAGTCTTTTGTAAAAAGCTGTTTCCTTTCAGCAGTTGCTCTTCAGAAAGGGTTTCCAGTTGTTTTATATAACTCAAGAAAAAATTACATCTTTTTTTACCTTAAAAATGTCAAAGTAGGCCCAGAGTCTCACTTTTTTGGGGGCTTTTCTCTAGTGATCTGTCAGAGAAGCATCTTCATAAACACTTATTATAGATCACCTCTCCAGCAATCAGTCTACACTAGTGGAATTGAAAGCATGAAACCAGTCATCATTTCAAATGGGAAATTCTTTTATGTGAACTCCAGAGTGGACAATAGGATTTGTTTCTCAAAGGCATATGTGTATGGTGTAGCTTCCAGAGCAAGTTTTAAGTCAGAGCAACCAATAGGACAGAATAGAGCCCTAGAACTATAGCATGTGGGAGGCAAAAGATTACAGGCCCAAAAACACTTTCCCTCTTTACATCATGTTCTGAATTGTCTAACAGCTCTTTAAAAACAGATTTAGGCTGTGGACTTCAGGGGTCAAACTAAGAGCCACTTCCTTATGAAGTCATTTCATACTTTTCCCATGAAATTTAATAGATGCTTCATCCTGAAAAGTAAGTCTGTCAAAAACTGTTTATGTTTTCTATCCATGTCCAGTCCAACTGAGTAATCAAGAGGAAATACTCTTTTTGGAGATGTAGTAATAGGAGGGAGACTTGGTTTCATCTCATATCCTCAAGGAAGGGGCCACAGTGCAGTTATTCACACCATGCAGAATTATATTTCACTGATCTCGCCTGGGAGTAAAGTTAACTTTAAGAAAGATTCTTCCAAATGTGAGGAACTAGCTTAAACATCAGCTTCCCCATTTCAATGTTGGGACTCTGAAAAACAAGAAAAAACTTCCATTTGCCAACTGCTGGGGTTTGCCTTATGGAGATAACATAGCGAACATTTCAACATTTGGATTTCATAGGGTTTTGGTTACTTTCAGTAGCTTAAGACTGAAATTGCATTTAAAAATTTTTCTAACAGAACTCCTTGACTAAAAATAGTTAGTGATTGCTATGTAAAATACAGTGCAAAACTGCTATGAATGAGAAAAACATGATGGAGTGTTCACTTAAGACACAGATATTCTTTGGCCACCCCAGCTACCCATCACCTTGGAAATGGCATCAAAATCCTCCTCTTCAAGGGACAGCTGGAAGCAATAGTGGGAGAGACAGGAGTGCCGTCACAGAGCAGTAAGTCAGCTCATAGTCCATCCTCCACCAATAATTTAGTACACTCAGATGTTCTTACGAAATAGACATTTTCTACATTGATGATAGTAGCAGAACGAATCTTAGGAAGACATCGTTAAACCCCCAATAGGTCAGCGAGTTCATAAGCAAGGGTTATGAAAAACAGCAGGCACCACTTTTTATTCTGAGCTAGGAAATTATTCACCCAACAAAAGCCTCAACTCAATTCCTTTGGTATCTCCCTATAAAGATATGCTACTCCCAAATCCTTACACGTACTTACTCCAAGAGATTTCTGGCCAAAAGATTTTTTTATCATATGACTGCTCTAAGGTATGTAGATGTCTAATATCAACTGGCATACTTGCTTGCTAGACTGCAAACTTCTGGACTGATCCGAGGGCAAAAAGCAGTTCATTTAAGAGAAGAGTTCTTTAACATCCTGTGCTTTCTCCTGTTTTGAGATGCCCATGTTCCCACATTCATGATGCAGGCATGCTTTAAGCAGCCCAGCCACATTTTTTTTAAGCCAGGGAATTCACACAGAGTCATAGTTTTTTCATCCTTAGGTGTGAATATTTCTTACATTTCTGCCTTTTTTTTTATCTTCTAGAAAACACGCTTTCAGCTTGTTCATGCCATCAGAGGCATATTTAAAATTGCTCAAGAACCTTTCTTAACCATACAATTTCTAGAGCTGAAGTTTCAAGTGGTGAACAGCTCACATGAGATTTGTGTGTCTACTGTGATCGAGTCAACAAGACCAAAATGCTCCTCTCAGAAGCTTTACAATGTTGAACTAACACAGCACAGGACACTTTTTCCCTCTTAGAAAAGCAAATCTCTCAGAAATGAAAATGAAAGTGGCACAAGGTCATTACTGATAGCAAATCAAGCAGAAATGCTATTATTCCCCCTCAGGCAAAGCTGATGGCCTTCCAATTAAAGGTCTATTCCATATGACTTGTATAGTTTTTATCTTGGACATGAAAAGCATCCAGTAGCCTGCCTTTACTTCAGATATATGCAGATAACTGTCAGGATAGTGATTGATGTTACAGGTAGGAAGTTCCAAAATGTCAAAATGATAACAGGTGTAACATTATGACTGCTCCATACAGGACTGGCAATAACATGCATTGTTGTAAAGACATTTTGTTTGGATTTATGATTCTGTCTCTCTGAAGACCCTAAAATATTTTCCAAACCATAGGACTAGTTCTCAATGTCAACTCTAGCCTTACTCATTTGGAGTCAAAGTCAATGAAGGCAAACAGAGCAAGAAATGGGAGTGGAGTGCGAGAGCAGAAAAGTTTATGACTTTTCCCTGAATTTTGGCTAACCCTGAAGATAGGCTGCACACAAACTCCCTACTGAAAAAGGTGGAAAGGCTGGGACAGAGGAATCCACATTCATACCTCAGCTTTGGGATGCCTTGGTGCAAATTCCTTCCCAAGTTTGTGTGCAACAGGAGGCCAAGACCAACATGATCAGCAAAGCCAGACCTCATCTGTCCAATATTTCCGCACATTCAGATTAAGCACTACTCGCAACACAGATTTTGGCCTCATTGACATGCTCTTTACTAGCACAGGGGCCAACTTATCCAACCTAGTATTAAAACTGCATGATAAGAGCTCACAATATCATGAAGCAGCAAAGGGAAAGCACGAGTAATAAATTCCCCATGCTTGATAAGCATAGCAAGAGCAAGGTCATCTGGCAACCCTACCACTGCCTCTTTCAAAAAACACAGCTTGCCCTTGAGCCTCAAGTAAAGTGGTTGTTTGAGCCTGTAATGACTTTTCCACCTGCTCTGCACCTGGAGGGGTCCCAAGCAGACTGTCACAACCCAGAGGCCAGCAAAATATCCTACACCCACAAGTGACAACAGGCCAGTCCCACACCCTGCTTCCTGCATCAATGCTAACAGAGGGAAAGAAGGAAAACCTAGGTCAACATACAGACCTTGAGGCAGGGGAAGCAGAGAAAAGAGAGAAGGAACTTACCCCCTCAAAACAGATCAGGTTGGTTATGCATCTCCCTCTCCCAACCTGATACACATCTGACTTCACTTACATCCATGCTCAAAGCCTTCTGAGGCTCCAGAGAAGGGGCACCTCCCAGTCACAAGCCTTTTATTGGCTGGTTTATTCAGGGATGCACATGTAAACTTGTACTACATATGAGAAAAGAAAAAAAAAAAAAAACAAATCTTTTTGTTCCACAGGAATGAATTCGGGGCAAACTGCTGCCCAACACAGCCACAATAGATAGCAAATTTTATTAGTGACCAGCACCTATCAAACATGATCATTTAGTCCATAGTCACTGTAATTCCATAGTGAAAGAACATTCTCACTTTTCTTCCCCAAAGTCATTGTAGTGATTTGCGCTAGTCTCTACTTCAGTCTCAGACGGTTGCCCTTTCTCCTTGCTAAACTGCCAGCACAAAGAAATTTGTTTCTAGTGAACTGCAGCACTGGTTAAGAAAAATCTTAAGGATTCTGGGAAATGCTAAGCCTATTAGTCAGCAACCATGTAAAGAAACTGGTCTCAGCTCCAGTTGCTGGGGAAAAAATGGTGTGACCAAAGTGACATCTTCTCATTTAGTCAAGACAGTCACACACTGCTTCTTCTGAGCAGGCAAGGAGAAAGAAAACTAACATGACAGTGCACCTAGAAGTGCCCCTTCTGTAGCAGCCCACACCACTAGTGCCATAAGAATAGGCTGGCCTGACACACCGAATCATAACAAGCCATCCTCCTGAAGCAGGATTTATGCCTCCATTGCACATGAGGATCACAAAGGAGCAAGCAACAAGCTAGAAGCCCCACAACCTCTTCCCCCATCTAAGGTATTCTTCCCACCCAGGTAATCCTTATATCCCCACATCTCTACCTTCACCAGCTGATCCTTGTTAACATCTAATGGTTGGCCTCAGAAAATCCTTTATCCATCAAGTAATCAGCATTATTATTTTCATCCCTGACCAACCTTTCTTCCTATTCCTACAACTGCACAACACTTCATTCAGGTGTTTTCATTAATTGGTCATGCTATGTGCCCTATGGCCCAGAAAGTACCTGCTTGTAACCCCAGAAAGTTCCCCTCAGGTTTAGCTCAGATACAAACAGCTAAAAGAAAGAAAACTGCCCACCTCACCAAATTACTCTTTGCCTTGCTTTTGCATCCTCAGGAAATCTCTGGCGGGTCCAAGTCCACAGGCATTCAAGGGTCAGTCAGTACAATGATTCCTCAAAAGGTGCAGCTGATCTCAGTAATGTCCTGGAAACACTACAAAGAAGATATGGTAAAGGGAAGACAGGACAGCATTCCCTGTCCCGCCTGGAACCTGGTTGCCTCATGGGCTAAATGAGCATAAGAAACCACTTACATGAAAATTTAGTTGGAGCACAGAACCTGCTGGAAAACTCTAGCTTCTATTAGTGTGCTGTCCATGGAAAGCTTTATTGTGTACAGTTCTAGAGGGGGCTGTTCGACCCCAGCACTGTTCAGCATTTTCATAGGAAATCTGGATGGGCAGTTTTACATAATAGAGATAAGACCTCTTACATCTGAGTTGGAAAGCCTGCATGTGCCACTGAGAGACAGAGTTTGAACTGAGTATGATGTGAATAAACAGAGCTAATCTGCAAATAGAAGTGCAGCTGGGTACAGACAACAAGGTGCTGCACTGTGCTTGCAGCAGGAAAAGCAACCAGTCCCTCTGCTGTTCTGCAGAAAAAGCTCAAGGGATTAGAGTAGATTGCAAGATGGATACAAGCCAGCACTATCATGTGGTTTCAGAAAGGGCAGATTGTATGCAGAGCTTTAACAAGAGTGCAGTATGCAAGATACACGAATTAACCCCTCCCTTGTCTATATCCAAAGGAGTGCTGCCTCCAGTTAGTGTATTGCACCTCAAAATAGGCTGTTGCCTAACAGGATCAAGTCCAGAGGATGGCAATGCAAATGCTGAGAAGCATATTTCCTGCACGTACAGACCAAGGGGAGGGAGTGGGTCATCACAGAGAGGGAAAGAGTCACCATATTCCATCTTGTTAGTTACAAGAGCATTGAGAACACATTCTGTGCTCTCTTCTTTCGGGGCATAAAATGATAGACTTGAGTTACAGCAAAGGAAATTCAGGTTAAACTTCACAGACAAGTTCTGTATCTTGAAGGATAATTAAGTATTAAATTAATACCTGGGGGAGATGATGGCATCTCCTGAACAGAAAGGCTCTTGGAATGGGTAAGACACCCAGGTATAGATTGTTCTGCTGTGGGGTAAAAGAATATGCAGAATGAGTTAGTAAGATCCCTTTCCAGCCTTCATTTCACCTCCTCTAGATATAAAAAGATGCTAATATTTTCCAGATACAGCTCTTATCAGCCCCGCTCAACACACACACTCCCCCTCTACATAGTCATACCCCTCTCTTCCTCTTCCACCTCCTTCCTGTCCACTTGCTCAAGAGCAAGGCTATTACTTCCATTTCACATTTTCCTGTCAGTCCCTTTCCCAAAAGCTTGTTTCTCTCCTTCCCTGAGGTTGTAGCTACCTTTTTGTTGACCTGCCATTTCCACAGGCACAAGTTAGCTTTTCTCAGAGGGTCTAAAAGGTAAGATTTAGACCTTTTTTTTTTTTTTTGCCACTTACTGCCTCCATGTCCAACTGGAGGAAAGCCTTCTGTACCCAGCCTTAGAAGGATTTTTCTACTCAGATTATTACCTAGTAAAGGTTAAGACCTAACCCACACCATATGGCTTAGCTAGGCCTCAGATCAGTAATGCTGCCCAGCCTACATGCTGCCTTCCCACTTGAACCTCAGTCAGATCAAGTGCCATAGCTTTTAGCAGAGGGCAGGAAAAAAAAGCTTACTTTCTTCCTTAGGTCACAGAGCCAGAGTAGAGAGCTTGGCTCAAGGATAGCTTCCTCCTTCCTAAAACATTTCCACTGAATTTCAGTTGGTGGTTTCCAGTGTTGCTGGTTTCTGCTCTGGAAGTGGCCCATTCTCAGCACACTGTGGTCAGGCCATGTCAGGTGCCTGATAAGACCAATCTTATAGACAGCTGCCACCAGAAAGGCAGGGTGGGCAAGGCACAAAATGGGTGCTCATTTTCAACAGCTGCTTTCTGACTGAGCCTTTGGGAACATTATGTACAGCAAGCATTTTCCCCTCAGCTAGACAGATATTACAGACATTTTTCCAGGAAAAACAACAACAACAAATCAAATCCTACTCTTTTCCATGCAGAGAACTGTTTTGTAACTTCACGTGCTATCGCAGCAGTTCCCCATCTCCCCCCTCCAAAAAGAGCTGTTAACAGACTAGCTCTTAGAGAAATAAGGTAGAGCACTGCTATCACCTAGGGCCGGTCTGATCAAGACCTTCCCACCCGCTTCAGGACAGATGCCTAACTAACTGCCATCATCTCCACCCACCAAGATAGTAACTGACATGCAGGTTAGGCATGGTTCGTTATTGACAGGACGTTTCTTTTCATGCTCATGATTTACATGCAGTGGATCTTGTCACATTCTGCTCACTGAAGCTTGTGGCTGCTCAGTCTCTACAAGATTTGGGGTATCTCTCCTAAAAATGAATTGCTGATGACCGAGCCACTCAAACCACCCGCAGGGTTACTGTCTCTGAGTTTCTTGTTTATGGTTCTACTTCTGAAGTTCCTGGCTCCAGGAGCTCTTTCCTTTCAGGAAAGTTCATCCCTGTAATCAGGCATTTAAAATGCGTATGGCCTTCAAGGTAGATGATGCACTCCCACAAGCAAATAAGGCATTTGCATTTACAGCATGAAGCCTGCAAGACAGGTTTTCCTTCTGCCTACCACCTGATAAGTGGAGAGCTCTTGCACTGCTGTCATCAGGCAAGGTCTGAAAAATGATTTGGCAAAAGCTGCTGTCATTTGCAAGACTGCCTCTTTGATCCTCCTTACACTTCTGTAATCAGGCCAACATCTCTGCCAAGCAGAGCAACAGAACTGCTGTGTAAAAGCAGCCTGCTTGCTTCACTTTTTCCTTCCCCTCTGTTGGAACTGTGCTTTGTGGCATTTCATCTTATACAGCAAACCCCCCACACTCTTCATTCCAGTCTCTACCTCTACCACAGTGTTTCTAAGTTCATGGGAACCCTCACTGGTTAGGGCTGACTAGAAAGTTCTCAAATGAGCCTTTCACACTCCCCACTCCGACCCATTGCAAAACAAGGCAATTCTTTATTTTGCATCATGCTGCTTTACACTGGAAGCTCTATGGTATCACAACACCTTCTGGTTTATTTGCTTAGGCCTAGGACTGTGCAACCTACTGGATCTTGCAAGAGGCCCCCATAAGGCTGCCCTGTGGGAGATAACCCACAGTGCTATCTGGCTGCAAAAATTCTCCTGGATTCCTGGAAAAGGGAGAGCTTTAACCATACTTTGTCTCCCACGAGCATGTACCCAGACAAACAGTAGTCATTATGCCATACCATGTTGTTGGCAGACATTATCTTTCATTTCCAGTGTTTACTATTATATTATGTCTAACAGCAGGTGGAGAATAGGAGGAAAAAGTAGGAAGTGACAAACTCAAGAATAAGCCAGTTTTAAGGCCTGTCTCTGCTTTGCCAAAAGCCCTGGTGAAATCCTTGACTCTCTTCCAGGGGTCCACATGCATTAGCAGTACAGCAAATATCAACCTGGGCGGAAGCATCCACTAAGGTGGATACACTGAGGTGCATCAATCAAGCAATGCTTGTTTTTAATTCTTTTCCCCAAGGATCTTCTGATTTCTGAGCCTTGAACATACATGGCAGCCAGGCTTACAAGCTTTTTTGCCTTGTTACTTTTTAACTCAGTAACTACGCTTTTACTCCAAGTCAATGAGGAGACACTCAAAGAAAAGCACCAAACATGAGAGGACTGTACTATGATACCTAAGGCCCGGTCATTATGATCTGAAGGATCTGAAGTCAAAACTTGCCGTAATTCATGCAACATTTTAAAAACAAGAGTAGTTCAAGTACTCTTGACTCAGTATTTAATTTTTTATTATTTACAAGTCAGTCATTACTGACAGTATAAAAAGCACAGCTGAAATGCAGAATAAAATAGAAGCCATATAATCACTATTTGAGATTTTTTATATGAAGGATAAGGGAAAAAAGGAGATAAAACAATTTGTAGAACTAGCAGGCAGACTTTCACTTGTGATTATGATTCAATCAGCAAATCCTTTCATTATTTACACTTTCATAGGCTGTTTTTAAAAGGAACCAATCTAGGTCCAAACTACTGAACTGTACTTGTCTAGAGAGCATGAAATCAGAGCCTTGCAACATGTGCTTTTGTAGTTAACATCCACCACATAATTAGTACTTTAGGAACATGCATTTCTAAGTGGAAGAATCTTTGAAGCCTTCATAGGTATTTTTAACTTCCAAAACAAGCAATTCGTCCACTGAAAGTACTCTTAGTTCTGTCTCAGTATAACAGCTAGCAGAAGGGGTCTTCATTCACAGAACTTCTGTACATTGCCACAGTATTTCTTTTTAAGAACTCTTCCACTGTGATTGACTAGTGCGAGCACCATGTCCCTGAGAGGATCTTGCATTTCACAAGACTCACATCAGCATCTCCTTATTAGGGACAAATGGGGCCTCTTTCTTCAGTGACAGTTGACAGGAAAGGAAGTATTTTCTAAATGTTAGACTCCCTTTCACTTAATCCCTGCAGTCAAGATCAGTATTTCAGTGCAGCAGTTACTAGTATATCCTTGAAAACAAATAGAGAGGGAGAGCAAATTAAATACACATTATTGGCTGTAAACATGTCATCATTTTTTTCACCCAGAGTGCAGGACCAAAATTTGTCCTTTTGCATTTGACCTTAAAACGTAAGTATCCCATGCCTGTGAGCATTTAACAGGTTTCTACCTTATTTGTCTTGTTCTTCGTCTTCTGATTTGCAGCAGACTTAAAGACTGAAATTTCATCTGGATCAGAGCAGTAACACCTGACATGTGCTCAGTTAACCCTTCTATCCCACATCTTCAGTCTTTTCCCCTTTTACTCTCCAGCTGTACTTCAGATGACAGTTCGGGAAAAAGGAAGCAAAAGCCAAGAGCATTATCACGTACAGCGTAAGGGCCAGATGCTTTCCACAGTGACCCAAAGAGGTACCTCTGTCTGTATCCTAGCACAACAGGAGTGCAGCAAACCCCCTCCATAAGGGGTCTGAAGTAATAGTCTAAAGTAGAAAAACATCAGACCTCTTCATTGTTATCTGCTGGAGGTTAGTATTATTTACTTGCCTGCAGCATGTGGATATGCTCTCTGAACATGAAGGACAGGAAAAACTTCCGTAAGCAAAGTACTCTGAACCCCCTGAATTGTTAAAATTTTCCCTCCCAGTCATTCCCAGACTTAAAAATATCAACTTGTTCTGTTTGGTTGAATATATCAGTAGCCTCCCTCAGCAGTCGAAGTGTAGTAGATCTTACTTGCAACCAAGAGTCTCTTGACTGCTAAGACTTAATCTTGTTCTTCCTTAACTATGTCAACCACTGTCTTCCAAACAGCTTTGGAGAACGAATCAAGGTAGACTATCAGGTAAAAGGCATTGAAGATTTACATCAAGATCAACAGTTTTTCATTACTGAACAACTTGACTATAACCAACAGGAGAACAGCGAGCCCAGATGTTCACTCCATTTGCAGAACAGCACCAGACACTTGAGCAACAATTGCTACAGTGGAGCTGCCAGCTTAAAAACCCTGCCAACGTTCATTTTATAATGGTAATGAGGGGATGCTCCTTAGATCAGTGCTGTGATACCATAGCGAAGAGAAACTTGCCAACGCTTAAAATGGCAAACAGAAATGAGAGTGATACCTGAAATATTTAAGAAACAGCCTCTTTATATGCTATTGCTCACTCCCTATAGAAATTCTAAGGCTTATATAACATACTCCACTCTTGTCATGACAAAACTTGTGCAGAAATCTTTCTTTTTCTGATACATATTTTGACGCATCTGATATCGATTCCCAAGTTGCAGGAATTTAGTTTAATCAAAATAACTACTGAAAAGCTTCCTGCTACAACCTGCTACAAAACACTTCAAGAAATAATTGAGAGAAAGAAAAACTCGCTTCTTGGCAAAAATGCAGCTTTGCTTTTTTCAAACCAGCTACCAATTGCCTTCGACTGCAAGTTCCCCAAATACGTTTATTCAGTTATCCCATCTTTGTTAAGCAACTGTGTTTAATAAGCTCTGAGCAAAGCGCATGCTGCGCTATCTTGGTGCAACAGGGTAAATATGAAATCCTGACTGGCTTTAACAGAGCACATACAACTTACACACACAAAACATGCATTTCTTGTCCTAGAACAGGTTCTTGATAGAGCTGTTGCAGCATTACAAGCTATGTGGCTCTTGATTAACCCATGGTCTCACCAGAGTTGTAGCACAGGTTGTCCCCTTTCTGCATGTGCTAGAAGTTTGCCAGTTTGCCCCAGTCCTGACATGAAGGGCACTAAGGGACACATAACTTGTCTTAAGCCAAAGCATTGAAGAGAAATCCCTAACAGCAACCAGTAGCTGCCACAGTACTGCAGCATCACTGCCACTTAAACATGGGCAGGTCGTAAGTGCTTCTGTTAAACTGAAAGCAAGTGTGTGATTAGGGTCAGGCTCACAACAAATCAGCATGTTTCACCCCTACCACAGAAAAACTGGGAAAAGAGGAGAGTTTTCCAATGCAAAATGATCCTATCAGAATGGCTTTTCTGGTGCAAGAGTCTGAGCAGCTCCACCTCTTGTACAAAGGGCTTCACATCAATAGGAGATGGAAGCAAGATACTCACAATTTGTACGCTCAGCTTATTTCAGTATTTTAATGGCTGCAATGTGGTTATCAGTGTTGCCTATTTTAAGACCTTGATCTTGACAATCTGAAACATGCCTGATAATGCAGACGTGATCATACTGTAATATCATGTGTGCAGTCCCTTAATGCCAATCATGAAAATATGCCTGGGAAAAGGAAGTCTTACTTCATGCATGTGCACTGTAGCGGGCTCTGAGCAACAAAGGCCCCTTGGCACTCTGGAGCAGCTTGTGGCAGCGCAGTACTGCAAGCTGAGTGACAAAGAGGGCTTGATTTCAGACAGGTGGCAGAGCTGGGATGACAGAAATTTGCCAGGCAGAGCTATGATTAACTTCTTCACCCCTTTCTGAAGGGAACTGTCATTTCCCTGCTGGTGAGTTTTCATCTGGGTTATTTCTCACAAGCCGAAGTAGCCAGCTAAGTCCATTCACAACCAGCAATATGGCCAGCCAGGAGAGAACTGGGTTAGACCTGAAAAGGCTTCTGGCTTCCCGCTGTGCTTAAATTATGATTTACTACTGAAAAGTTGGCATGGCAACCAAAGACTTGACAACAAAATGTCATGGCCATCCAGCAGGCCCAGAAGGGGCCAAATGAAAACACTTCCATAGGCTGATCAGTGCCTTATATAAACTTGTCAGCACTGCTGTGCCAGTGAGTATTACATCAGAAGGAAGCGTTCTTAGTAAACTGAGCAGGTCTGCACTAAGTGAAGAGCAAGAAGGTCTCCAAAACACTTGAAATGGACCTTGGCACCCCAGTCAGGTTCCCTGTGCTCTTTCAACTGGTTGCCACGGGTTGCCAGGAGACGCTGTTGTTGCACATGGAGGCTGGCCATGAACTGCCTTTGTACTTGCTCTCCCTAACCCCTCCTTGCTGGCCTGCTCTTGCCCCCCTCATTGAGAAGCCTGGCAATGTCCTCTTTCTCCGTTCTGACACAAATACTTCCTTTGATTAGAGAGTTTTCAAAGCTGTTTGCTTTAGCCACAAGAACCAGCTGAGTAAGCCCCCATCTCGGACATCTAGACTTGCCTGCAGAGGCTGGAAAAGAGGTGCAAGTGCCTTTAAAGGGTAAGACCCACGTAAGTGGAAATTAGTGCAGTACACAGGAGCTGTGTCAGATGGATCAAAGACCTCTTGTCAACTACATAAACAATGTGTCTGCATCTTCTGAAGTCTGAAATCTGCCTTGTCTGTACTAGCCAGGCTCATGGGCTTAATGCTATTCTCATTTGTGCTGGGAACATTTCATAACCCATTGGAGCATGTCCTTGACCATACACATCTTCCACATCTTTGATCATACACAACTACAAAAAAAGCCACTTACCTCTGGATGTTGGCAAGCTGGCTGCCATATGTATCCAAATCCGCTCCTTACTGTACAGCCTTCATTAAGTATTTTCCTGAAATTCTCAAAGGGCTAGAAGCCTTCTGGATATGGATTGAATATAAGCCAATGCAGCGTCACCTTCCTGTTCCCACAAGCTCTTGTGCCAACCTGCTCAAACAGACAGCTGGGCTGATAAACCAGTAAGTAAAGTTACCAGCTAATCACTTCCAGGGTGGCTTTGCCAATACTGAGAGTCAAGAATCAATTTGTACTACCTCTTTGCGTAGCCTTTTGTGGTTAAAAGGCAGCAATTAAGGAAGAGACCACTACTTCGCTAGAGACCTCTTCACAGTACCTAAAGGCTTTGAGAATAGTGTAGCTAAGACATCTAGGGAATATAATTCAATGGCTTCCTTAAGTACCTTAAAAAGCAGACATAAATTGGTACCCTATTTAGTGCTGTTTGGAAAGACTTGAGCATCCAACCTGCCTTTGTGCTTATAGCATAGTTTTTACTTCACATTTTATCCCTCAGCATTTTATCTAGTTTTAAGCAAATAATTTATCTTGTACTTCCCTGAATGAAAATTGCTTCACTTCTTGCAAGAAAACTACGCTAAGTTTAACTCCATCAGTCCCTATACTTCTTTCACTTATGCCAACATTGCTTTTCAGTTCTAAATTTCACACCTCCCTGATCACTTATTTTGCTATCACAGGCCTTAAATTCTTAGAGTTCTACCAAGACAATTGGAATTTGCAAATTCTGCTTTTATCTAGGTGTCTCACTAAATACAGAATGTTTCCAGACACTCCCGAGCTCTACCATAGGGCATGCACAGACAAGGTACCGATTTCACACTGTATGGAAGGGTTATGTTTGCCTGTCGCTCCCTGCATATTCCTCTCCTTTTGTCTTTGATTGAAGATTGAAGATACAAGCAGTGACCAGCACGTGGACAGCCATTAAAGATAGTGCAAAGAGGCTCCCAAGCACACATACATATATACAGCTGAGGCTTTGTTCTCCGCATGTTTACTTGCAAGGCAAACAACTGGGCATTGTTTCTGTTTGACAAATTGTAACAGTTCAGCTAGGAGCAATCTAGCTCCAGCTGGTTAGAGCTGTTCTGATCTCTTACCTCCTCCTTTTCCCTCTTTAATAATCTATGAAAACACATTATCCAGGGACAAACAGAGAAAGTACAAGCTGCCTGTTGGCTTCCTTCACACTTTAACACTAGACTAACTGAAGTCCCTACCTCTCTCTTCGCTACCAGGAAGCTCCTTGTGTCTCTAAAGTTCGACTTGCCATTGAGAGATCATCACCATTAAGAGTCTATATTTCTTATTTTTGGTAGGAACAGCAAACAGGAGAGAGACTTTCTCAGGCCCCACTAAAGGATTCTCATCTTCTCAGAGATTTGAGAGACTTACAATTCAATTGAAGATTGTTGGAACATGGCCAGCTCCAAGAACCTCAGAGCTAATTACTACCAAATTACTATTTTGCCATGTACTGCACCTGCTGCAAGAACACATTATCCACTGTTAATGCACCAGCTCTCACACACAACTTGGAGTACTGTGTCAAAGAAAAGTATGAGAAAAGTCTACAACCAAAACAAAGCCATTCATTTTATCTGCTGGATGCAGGTGGAGAAGTAATACCAGAAAAATGACTAAGTTGACATAACACTTTCTTTTCAATGAGAAAAAAAAATGCATATTTAAGAGCTCTATTTTAGAAAGACAGTAAGTCTTAATCACAGAGAAGACACCTGTCTCACAACAGTTCATAGCCTTTACAGAGAAGAGCTGGCAGATCAGATTAGTACACAGTCACACCAAGTAAGTTGTAGATCTGCCAGCAAAATCTAATAGTGCTATGAGTGTAGAGCCAAAATGAAATTCCTGGTTCACTGAAAGTATAGTCCTGCTCACAAAGATATCTTTATCATTGCAAGCCCATCTGAAAACATGCTTACTAGTGTCACTTCTCAGAGGTTTCCAAACCTCTCCTATATAATGCATATCTAGTCACAGAACCCCAGTATGTCCTCTCAGGATTCTCAGCTCGGCCATCAGTGAAACAAGTGACAGGACCATCTCCCATTACTGCTAATACATAACAGGCCTGCAGCTAGAACATCAGCTTAATTCAGCAAAACTGCAACTGTGACACAGTGAACACTAATCAGTACCCATCCTGCGTAACCATGAAGGGCGCTTGGCCCAAGCCCTAAAACCAGAGCTAAAATAGAAGAGTCGGGAAATCCAAGTGAGGACATTGACTGTCACTGCCTCTGCATCGGTGGAAGGCAGACTTTGAGTCTTGAGCTAAAACAGCTCATGCCACTTCTAAACACAGGCTTTTTAAGTGCTGTTGCTATATCCCCATGCAGGCTACTATCCGCCTTACCAGCTGCAATGCAGCAGCCTGTGCGATGTGAAAAATGCACTAGGTAGCAGGTCCTTCAAGGTCCATTGTATAGAGCGAAGCCCTGGCCGCATTTCCCATTGGGCAACAGGGAGTGCAGCTTGCTCAGCCACCACAAACGTATCAGCAGGGCACGGCGTGCCCCCCTCCCTCCCCACCGCAGAATGAGGAAGAGGCACATGGGCTAATAAGCAGGGAAAACATTTGTGGGCATCTCTTGTACAGGCTTAACAAATGAGATTTGTTTTAAATACTGGCTTAAAGAGGAAAAACAGTTCTGTTCAATAAGCAGATTAACAGATAAATAGTGAAATCCACTCTCAGGATAATCTTCATGGCTAGCATAGCCTTTTCCAAGATCTTGGCTTTAGATTTTTTCCCAACTTCTGTAACTGAGTCTTCTACTAGTGCTGAAATACCTCTAATTAGACACCTGAAGGCCTTGCAGAGCATTATTTAAAGTCAAATTTGTACCACCAACCTGAACCTGACCTTTAATTTCTGGCCAAACAGTTTCACAATCAAAGTGCACAATTCATGTAGATAAAATTTGTGCTTATATATGGTTAAAGAAATGATTTTAAGAACTAAAAACATGTCACAATCAAAATAGCAAGCAGAACTCCATGTTCTTTACTAGTTATCCCCCATAGCTATTATACACACAAAGTATTGGACCACACAGTTAACATGCCTCTTGCATTGTGTTTCATATACTTAAAGCTCATTTTGCATGTCAGGCTTGTGTGCAAGAACTTTAGACATCATTTTAGCTTTAGAAAGAGCCTCTACTTGTCCCTGCAGGCACTGGGAAAGCATAGCTAGTTTTGTGTTCAGTGAATATATACTCACCACCAAAACACAGGGTGAGCATAGCTCATACCATGACATCTCATGACGGTCACCCTACACTTGTTCCTCCATTACTAAGAATTCTATAGATAAACTTGACTTTATCTGAAGGCAGGAAGTCAGTGCCGGATGCCGAGAGTCAGGAAGGACTGCAGCCTATTGCACAGAGAAAAAGCTTTAGAGGAATAGTCATTTTCCCATGTAGGTAGGAAAGCAAGGCAATTAAACACTTGAGTGCCACACCAGCTTATTTCTGTCTGTACTAGGCTCACCACTAGAGCAAGCAAAGATTTCTAAGGTATACCTTATTTTGGAAAGTACTTTTCCCTTCCAATTACAACGGGGGATGGAGAGCATGGAAGGGAGTAAATAGTTGAAGCTCTTTGGAAGCCTGAGGTAATAGCAATGAAAGGCCCTAAAAATAGAGGCGCTACAGCAAGGATGCTGAACCTCACAGGTACTAATGCTTTCTCTTTGCCAGGCACTTTCCACATAACCTTAAATGCATACACTTACCCATTTAGCCAAGGATACGTGTCGTTTTGCACATCAGAAGCACAGCAAAAGATTTAACGGGCCAAAATACAGGCCTGCTTTTTCAGAGTTAGTATTCACTCTGACATCACGGAAAGAGACCATCACAACCCTCAGATACTCCTACCACATAGCAACATAGCACATTACTTTGATGCTGAAAAACTGCTAGGCCAGTTTTCCTGTCAGGACAGGGCTGCCACAAGTTAAGGATGGCAACAGCACAAAGTCTCTGGGTCGAGAGGATCTTCTTGGCTCAGACGGCTGTTAAGCAGATGATGTGGGAGAAGAGAGGCAAATCTTCCAGGGTTTAAATGATTAGCTACCTTTCCTACTAGGGTAGGGGCTGTACCAATAAGCAAACGTGTATGAGAAGGCCAGTTACTCATAAAGGCTTGAAACAAGCTTTCCTGTCCTGTCTGGTGACAGAACGAGGGGTAACGGGTGTAAGTTGAAACACAGGCAGTTCCTCCACCATAAGGAAGAACTTCTTTCCTGTGAGGGTGACAGAGCCGTGGAACAGGCTGCCCAGAGGGGCTGTGGAGTCTGGAGTCCCCTTCTCTGGAGATCTTCAAACCTCGCCTGGGTGCAACTCTGTGCCACGTGCTCTAGGTGACCCTGCTGGAGCAGGGGGTTGGACTAGATGATCTCTAAAGGTCCCTTCCAACCCTAAGAATTCTGTGATTCTGTGATTCTATGAAAGGATAACAGTGCTTTACTCAAATGCAGCATACCACAATCCAGGCTCTTGGCTGGCAGGCAGTCACAGACCTGCTTCTACTTAAACAGAAGGTGAATCAGAGTCTTCTTGCTTCTAGCTCCTGCCTGGCTCTGGGAGAAGTGACTTGACACTTTAGGGGCTGGAAACATGTGGAGCACTGCAGATGATATACAGGGCAGTGCAGGCCTCCTCCCTATGCCTTTAGCCTGCCACTCCCCAGAGGGATAGTTCACTCTTCCTAGTTGTTTCCTTTTTTCCTATATCCTCTAGGATTAAAGTCCCCGGAGACTTGCTTACCTTAAGGAACTCAGAGACTGACAGGCTTAGTTTTACACAACCAACAACTTGTCACCTGGCCAATCTCTAGTGAGATCTTAAATCAGCATAACAGATAAGATTTGGGTAGATCAAAGGTGTGTGACTAGCTCCTTGCTAGCTTCTCCAGGCTCCTTTACCTTTGTCCCTGAAGCACTGTTACTTTGAAGTACAAATCTTGCTCTATTGACTTAGATAAATCCTTCAGGAAAATCTTTACTTTGTGTAAAGTACAGACCAGCCCTTGCCCTGCTAGAGATAAGTTACAGCACAAGAAATAGCTACAGCCCTGGAAGGACTATCATGTCATAGCCATCGATCTGCATGACTACAGTGACCCTGATCTGAGGCTGAACTAACCCTGGGACAAGAGTGACATCATCACACTCATCTCATAGTACCAAGTTTCTACCAAAATTATAGCCTAATTCAGGGCTATGCTATAGCTTTATTATAGCTCAGAGCTATAATAAACCTCAAGCAAACATTTAATAGAACTCACATACTCCACAGAACCTGATATTTATTCTATTACCTCTGGATATAGCTACCTTTCATGTCCTTACAAAAGCAAGAATTACTGGCTCTTCCACCATGACATCCAGCGTTTCCCAAGCGTAAGAGTGACTTAGGCAAGGCCTTCAGGCTTCCCAGTTCAACAGTTAAGAAATACAGACATCATCTGCCAGTTTGAAGATGGGCAACGAACACCAGAAACAAGCACACACACACACACAAAAGCAGTTCTGTTGGCACTTACACCTCCAGGAAGCACAAGGTGCTTAGAGAGTTTTTCTTACTTGCCAAGTTTAAAGCACCAAAGCACTACTTCAAGGTACAAGTACACTGAAAGTAAAGGTCAGCATACAAGGGGGCTAAAAAATATCTCCAACAAACATTAGTGCAGTGATGTAAAACTTAACAGTGTTACATAAAATTGCACCTGTTCATTTCACTGCTTCATATTTACTTCCTAAAAATGAAGAAGGAAGCAAAAAAAAGCCACAAACCTACACTCAGCTATCACAAGACTCACCACAAACAAAGCTCCAGCAAAAGAGGAAATGCTTTATTGCTGTCCTAAAAATATTTTTTATGAAACTCCAGGTAACTAGGGAGAGATGAAAGAAAACTAACTTTCTGCTGAGTCAGCAACATAAAGCTCATGTTCAGCAGCACATCAGCTATTGCACCTTTGCTCAAAGATGAGACCCTGGCTTAATGCAGCTTGTCCTGCAACTGTGCAGGCAACTGGCTCAAGGAATCAGGTTTGGCCTTCCGGTAACGGTGTGAGCGTACATTTTTCATGGGTAGTCTGCATATGTCATTTCTCACACGGTTTCTGGAAGAGCATGAGGCATGCTCATAAATCTTCTGTGGCACGTGCGCTTCTACATACTTGGAGGCACTTGTCCAGTTATGAAACTGTCTAAATCGCATGGCATCCCTTCCCTGTTCAGCTGTCGGGATGCTTGATGGGCAATGCTATACAGCAGCAACCTTAAAAGGCACAGCTGACATTTGCTTTCACTAGCAGCTTGGTTTCCCCAGGACACTCAGAAAGACTCATCCAACCTAAGGGCACTAATATAAAATGGATTGATTATATCACATTATGTCTATGTGGAAGTACTCATGTAGAATTAAAATAGCATTCATTTGGCTTATCTTAATTTAGTGCAAGAGAAACAGGCTCCATTTTAATGGCTTTGAGACAAAGCTGTAAGCAAACTGAGAGGAAAGAAGTGGCAAAAGTCTAGAGATAAGAGCAATCCTTATACATCAGTTTGTGATGCTGAGTGAGAAAGGTCACAGATGTCACTGACTGCTTGGCATGGTCACAGCCACACCACTTTTCCTCTCCATGAATTAAAATCATTTGCAGACATGTAATAGCCTTTCTCCAGGCATTCACAGGCTACGGTATTTCACATGAATGAATGATAGGGTAAGAATCAATAAGCGCTGTTTTTCCTAACTCAAGCACTTGAAGAAATAATTGAAACTTCACAGACCTGAGTCACAACTGTCCATTGAGTTTGCTAAATGCCACAAGATCTCTTGTGCAAAAGCAAGTCAACTTCTTACATCTAATTTAGCTAATCCTATGATCCCTGCGACCACAAAGAGGCAGAATTAAAAATACAAACATGGCCCTATAATCAAAAGATCTGAAGCTGAAAGACTCTGTCATGCAGTCTCTGTGATCCTGAAGTTTTCTGAGAAGACACGTAGAGAAGACTTCACTCTAACATCTTCTTGCAGACTAAACCATTGTTCCCGAAGTGCAGAGCTTCTCCAGCACACACACACACACACATACGCACTCTCAACCTGGCTTTGTTGCTGTGAGTGCACAGCAAGGTCCATTATCCCTTTTGCTGATTAACCTTTTTTTTTTTTTTTGAATGATGCTCAAAGGCAGTTTTCAGATGGCCATCACTGTTGATCTGAATCTGACAGGCTAGCACAACATTGCATAAGCCACAAAGGAGTTTGCTTTCACTGGCAGCACTCCCAATTCTGTCATGTTAGGGCTCTGCCAACAGCAATTGTCCTTGACAAGTGACTCTGCGCAGCCATAACAGGATTCCTGCAAAAAGGGCCTTCCCACGCACTTCACTGCTACCATCTTCTGAACCTTTAGAAAGGCTAGAATATCTGCCACCAGTGTTGGAAAATGCATGCCTCCAAGAGCACAGAAATATTTTACAGAGCTTAGGAGAAATGATTTGGCATTGGAAAGAAGAAAAACCATTAAGGAAAAATAAAGTTCAGGAGTTTAGCCAAAACAAAACAGCACCATATGCAACCAGAAGAGGCCTAGGCAGTCTCTACAGACACAGCACGCTCCCTGCATCTTTTTCTTTGTTGGTTTTTCCATATAAATCGGCTTTGGAGAAGGGGAAATGGTATCCGGGGATTTTCCCTGTCATTTAGAGCAAGTAAGCATGCAGCCATAGTGACTGCATGTAGGTCTTTACTTTTCTCTGTCTCTTAGAGGAGCGCACAGAGGTAATGAGGCATTTGCATGGTGTAAGGGTAGGTAATTAAGTTAGCAGACCAGTTACTAAACAACTGGCTTCTTCACAGGCTGGCCCAGGGCAGGAGGAAATAAACACTTTGGGGAGGACTAAAATACTGTGTCTCGCTAACGCTGAAATATCTCATCCAGATTCTACTTTGTTAAAATCCTCTAATTTATGATGAAACAAACATTTTCTTTTGGGAAAGAGAAAATGCTTCTTCCTTCCCTCGTTAAAACAGAGAGCCTCCTGCAGAAAGGTTTCTTTCCATTTAGCTGTGTTTTCCAATGAATAAAATGTTTTGTTGCAAAGTTGTCAGCCAGCTTGAGTTATGCAGAACATAATCAAACTGCTTAAATATTGACAACAAATATTTTCCTTTTAGAAAAGGGAAATGAAAGAACATTATGAGTCACTTCCCCTATGTAAAAAGAGAGGTAAGGGGGGATTTCAGGGAGCCAGTGAAGCCAGCAAGTCCAAAAATGGCATGCTAATCTATCAGAACTGATAAGGGGCAGTTACTTTTTGGGTAGCTATTAGTTTATGTATAGGAACTATATTTGAACAAGGAGCTGAGCAAATCTGTAAGCACTAATCTTCACAAAGTAACAGCTACCTGAGTATGCTTAGCTCGTGTTTGGCAGAGGTGCCTTTCCACAGCAAGAACAACCTCAGTTAGCGGCTGCTGCCTGTGACTGTGCTATAAAGTGCTGAAGCAGAAAGAGGGGTGCCCTCAGGCATCGCCCTGCCCCTCTGCGTAACACTCTGCTCTAACTCGCAGTGCTGCAGGCAGTTTCTTGAGCTCCATGGAAGGGTCTCTGGCATTCATCCACCTTCCCTGTAAACAAGCCAGAATTTATTTAGTGTAAGGCCATAGCATCTGCTATAAACAGACAAACTTAGGAGGGAAAAGGAAACCCATCCATGCTGTGCCAACTCCTCTGCATGCATGGAGAGAGAACTCAGAGCATGAAAAGTCAAACGGTTTAAATCTCAGCTTGCCTTTCAGCTAGACAAACTTCCTTACTCTTTCTCACATGTACAGGCTTACGCCCCGTCACCTTTGCTCTGCTTTTAGGACAGCAAAGGGAGGACGCATTCTGTACAAAGCACCTGTAAATCTTGGAGCAGAACATTATGTGCCTTCCCTTTATCTGTTATTGCTGTTGAAGTTATTGTCCTTCCCTTGCTTTGCGATACTAGGCAAACTTTGCCCTCTCTGATGAAAGGGCCAAAACACTCTCTACATATGTAAAGCAAGAAGATAAAAGAGAAGCTCCGTAGATGGTTTTCTTCTGTTTCTGTGATGTAATCCTTGCACCAGCAGACAACATACATGAATGAGATCTGAATTTTATAGAAACATGTCACATGCATTTAAGCAGAATTCTGTAGACACTGTCTTCTGACAACTCTATTTCTGGCTGGTCTTTGCGTGCACATTTTGTCTTTCTATAACTGCACAACGTTGTATACCCTCTCCCAATCCAGGAAACTACATGTGTGATTTGAATAGAGTAACTCCTGTTTATAAAGTGAGAAGGTCTTACCATTCTTGTAGCTGAGGGACATCTATATTTGGACAAAACATTAAAGATACAATTTTCAAATGTAGCCGGGCAATTAGACTATTCAGTAAAATTCTAGGAGAATTGAGTCCTCGGAGGATCTTCAGAAAAAAATCCTCCATGTAGATAGCAACATAGTGAATATCTGAAGGTACTACAAGGAAGTGGAAACTTGACAGGCACTAAAGAACATCACTAAATGCTGCAAAGACAAATCTCATTGCGTTCTTCTGGCTTGCAATCCATTTAGTATTGCTGTAGTTTCTTTCCTAGAATATTGCTATGTTATACTACTAGGACCTAAAAAAAATGCTGTTTTTCTAGACTGCCTTTCACAAGAGACCTGGAGAAGTACACATAAGCTGCTTGTAACATGCTTTAAAGACAACTGGATCACAGATATCACAGACACAGGAAGTTTTCATACTGCTCAAGTGGCTTGATTAAAGCTCCCATATGTGAATTTCCATGTTCATACATAGGTTAAAAAAAACTACAGTAGACACCTGGTATCTAAATTGGTAGGGCTGTAAGGGCACCAAGTGGTCATAATTACCCTGACTTCCCACATCTGGGGTCTCTACCATGCACCCATGAGCTCCTGTGGAACACGGGAAGTTCCACCTCCCTATGAGGAAGAACTTCTTTCCTGTGAGGGTGCCATAGCGCTGGAACAGGCTGCCCAGAGAAGCTGTGGAGTCTCCTTCTCTGGAGATCTTCAAAACCCGCCTGGATGCCACCCTGTGCCACGTGCTCTGGGTGTCCCTGCTGGAGCAGGGGGGTTGGACTAGATGATGTCTAGAGGTCCCTTCTAACCTTAAGCATTCTGTGATTCTATGATTCTATTCAAGCTCAGGCTCAGAATCTTGCTGTTTGATTTCTCTGTGTTGTGTTTGTTTTTGTGGGGGTGATTTTCTGAATGACTTAGTTAGATTTCAGATTTGTCTTATCATAGTGAATAAGTGGGTGAACATTATGTTGTGGCTGACCTTGGTTGATCTCATTGGATCTGTTTTGGTTGTCTTTCTAGGTGCTATGAGTCTGTGTCTCTTTCTGCTCAAGGCCTGTTGTTGCTGGCTGTTGTTCTGAAGTCCTGACTTGCTCTTTCTGGAATAACCTGCTCTTCCTGTATCTTGAAGTAAGTGTAAGCTTCTGAATCATCTGTTTCGGGCAGCAAAAAACAAAAAAAAAAACAATAGCGAAACACTGAAAATCTAATTGACTGCTGCTGATACCAGGTACCACTGCTGTTAGAAATAGAATTTAAGCTGGAATACAACTGTCATTGAGGAGCTTACAGCTTAGTCTTTGGTAAACTGTTAACATTTTTTGCCTGTGTTTTTAATGGAGGGGACTATATTTTCCTGGTAGAACTGATTTTCTTATTAGTAGTATTTAAATCACAGAATCACAGAATGCTTAGTGTTGGAAGGGACCTCTAGACATCATCTAGTCCAACCCCCCTGCTCCAGCAGGGACACCCAGAGCACGTGGCACAGGGTGGCATCCAGGCGGGTTTTGAAGATCTCCAGAGAAGGAGACTCCACAACCTCTCTGGGCAGCCTGTTCCAGGGCTCTGTCACCCTCACAGGAAAGAAGTTCTTCCTCATAGGGAGGTGGAACTTCCCGTGTTTCAACTTGCACATGTTGCCCCTTATCCTGTTACCAACCACCGTGGAGAAGAGCCTAGCCCCATCCTACCTACAGTCATCCTTCAGGTACTTGAACATGTTGATCAAATCTCCTCTCAGCCTTCTTTTCTACAGACTAAACAGGCCCAGCTCGCTCAGTCTTTCCTCATACGATAGATGCTCCAGTCCCTTAATCATCTTTGTCACTCTCCGCTGGACCCTCTCTAGAAGCTCCATGTCCCTCTTGTCCTGGGGAGCCCAGAGCTGCCCGCAATGTTCCAGGTGCCTCCCCAGAGCTGAGCAGAGGGGCAGAATCCCTCTCCCTTGACCTGCTGGCAAGGCTTCTCCTGATGCAGGCCAGGAGCCCATTGGCCTTCTTGGCCACAAGGGCACATTGCTGCCTCATGGTTAACCTGCTGTCAACCAGGACTCCCAAATCCCTCTCTGTAGAGCTGCCTTCCAGCAGGTCAACCCCTAGTCTGTGCTGGTGCCTGGGGTTATTCCTCCCCAGGTGCAGGACCCTGCACTTGTCCTTGTTGAACCTCATAAGGTTCTTCTCTGCCCAACTTTCCATCCTGTCCAGGCCCCTCTGAATGGCAGCACAGCCCTCGGGAGTGTCGGCCACTCCTCCCAGTTTGGAGTCATCTGCAAACTTCCTGAGGCTGCACTCTGTGCCCTCGTCCAAGTCATTGATGAAGAAGTTGAAGAGCACCGGGCCCAATACTGACCCTTGTGGGATGCCACTCCAACCTGACTCGGCCCCATTTATCACCACCCTCTGGGCTCTGCCATCCAGCCAGTCCTCAGTCCACCTCTCTGTCCACTCATCCAGTCCACACTTCCTGAGCTTCCCTATGAGGATGTTATGGGAGACTGTGTCGAAAGCCTTGCTGAAATCAAGATAGACAACATCCACAGCTCTCCCATCTTCCATGGAGCTGATCACCTCATCGTAGAAGGCTATCGGGTTCGTCAGACATGACTTCCCCTTGGTGAATCCGTGCTGACTACTCCTGATCACCTTCTTTTCCTTGACATACCTTGACGTGGTCTCTAGGATGAGCTGCTCCATCACCTTTCCAGGGATGGAGGTGAGACTAACCGGCTTGTTGCTTCCCAGATCTTCCTTCTTGCCCTTTTTGAAGACTGGATGGTGTTGGTTTTCTTCCGGGCTTCCGGTACCTCCCCTGCCCTCCATGACCTCTTGAAGATGATGGACAGTGGCTGAGCAATGACCCCTGCCAGTTCCCTCAGCACTCTTGGGTGCATCCCATCTGGGCCCATAGATTTATGGGGTCCAGCTTGCCTAAATAATCCCTAAGCCAATCCCCCTCGTCCAGCAGAAAGTCCTCCTCTCTCCTGACTGTCTGTCTTGTCTCTGGGCTCTGTAGTTCATGGGGAGCAGCCTTAGCAGGAAACACTGGAGCCAAGAAGGCATTTAGTAACTCTGCCTTCTCTGCATCCTCCACCACCAAAGTACCCTCCCCATTCAGCAGTGGACTAACATTTTCCCCAGTCTTCCTCTTGCTGCTGATATAGAAGCCCTTCCTGTTGCCCCTTACATCTCTCGCTAACTCTAATTCCAAACTGGCCTTGGCCTTCCTCGTTGCATCCCTGCATTCTCTGACAGTGTTCCTATATTCTTCCCATGTGGCCTGGCCCTTTTTCCACATTATGTACATGCTCCTTTTCTCATTAAGTTTACCCAACAGCTCCCTGCCCATCCACTCAGGTCTCCTGCCCGCCTTGCTCAACTTCTTTCTTATAGGAATGCACTGATCCTGAGTTTGGAGAAAGTGGTGTTTGAATATTAGCCAACTCTCAGGACTTCCTTTCCTTCTAGGACCCTTGCTTAGGAGATCCAAGGAGCTTCCTGCAGAGGTCAAAGTTAGCTCTCTTAAAGTCCAGGGTTGCAATCTTACTTCTTGTCCAGCTACCTCTTTGCAGGATGGTGAATTCCAACATCTCGTGGTCACTGCAGCCAAGACTGCCCGCAGCCCTCACATTTCCCACTAGACCATGTCTGTGTGTTACTCTCAGTTCTAGCAGCGCCCCTCACCTTGTTGGCTCAACCACCCGCGTCAAGAAGTTATCTGCAATGTTCTGCAGGAACCTGTCTGCCCCCAGCTGTGTGATTATCCCAGCAGACATCAGGGCGGTTGAAGTCCCCTGTAAGGACTAAGGCCTGGGATTGTGAGGCTTCTTGCAGCTGTCTGTAGAAGGCCTCATCTACTTCCTCTCCCTGGTCAGGCGGCCTGTAGTAAACACCCTGTAGTAAACAGCCTCACGCTTTACCGGTTGTTCCGTCTGGGTGCCTGTCTCCTTAGCGAGTGCTGATGCGGCCCTCCGATGAGTAATTGCCACAGTGGGTACGCGGGGAGCTCGCTGCTGCATGTCCTGCCTGCGTGAACCGCCGCGCCGTGCTGCTGGTCGCCCGCGCTCCCTGGGGCGGCCCTTGTAGGCATGGGGCTTGGGTCGCCTGCCCTGCTGACCATGCCCCACTGCATCAGCACCGCCTGGGGCTAGGGGTGCCTCGCTCTGTCTGCTCTGGGGCTTGCACTTCACTGCCCGGCTTCTGGCTGCCGATTTGGCTCCTCTCAGAAGGGTCTCAATGGCGTGAACATCTGCTCCGGAGCCGTTACCTACAAGGAATGAATAAATTTTGAGGGCTTTGAAATTTGTGTTTCTTATTTAGGATATTTAAAGTCTTTCTGGTCAGTCACTTCAAGGATTTTGACCTCAGAATTGTATGAATTTGGTTTGCCCTTTGACTGGCCAGTATTTTGAGTACTGAAGATGATCATTGCATGCATTGATGGTGGACTTAGAGCACACATTGCAAACAACAGGTTCTTTGAAAAAAAAATTGTGGCAGACAACTGATGTTATCTATTTAAAAGCTAATTACAGTGTCTGCTGTGTAAAATCAACTTGCACAAATGCAGTCAACAACATTATGAAGTACTTAAGAGCCTAATAACCCTGTTTTGGACAACCATTGAAGTTACCTTGCTGAGGTGGTAAGTCAATCCAGATGTTTACTTGTCAGAAGAAAAAGAATCACAGAATGGTTGAGGCTGGAAGGGACCCCTGGAGGTCATCTAGTCCAGCTGCCCTGCTCAAGCAGGAATGCCTAGTGTGTGTTGCACAACATGACATCCAGGTGGGTTTTGAAGATATCCATGGAAGGAAACTCCATCTCTCTGGGCAGCCTATTCTAGTGCACTCTCACCCTAACAGTAAGGAAAGCCAGGCAGGAGAATTCTCTGGGTTTCCTGGTGATAACTCCAAGCTCTGCATCTCAGGAGAAAGGAACACTACCCCAAACATGAACAATCTACAGGAAGTTTTATGCATTAGCAAAAGGCTTGCTTAAAACAAGCCTCTAGATATCCACGCACTAATGATATCAAGGTTTGTTTTTGCCAAGTGTTGGGAAAGAGGGAATTTGGACTAGCGTTACTTTCTAGACCCAAGTTTCCTGAAGTCTGGTATAATCACTAAACAGGATGCACCTTGGAACAACTTTCTCTTAAAGGTCATACAGTCTGTCAGCAGTGTGATATAGAGCAGTGAAAAAGAATAGTTTTGGGATTTCTTTCCTTCTAGTGTCACTGGCATTTTTTAAGCACTACTGTACTGCAAATGCACTAGTTAATACCACCTAACCACATATTTCCTATAGAATTTTGCTTGACAATTTATTCTGACTCTGCTCTTGTCATCCTAATGCAGTAATCAAGCGATATAACACTGTGTTAGTAAGCCAAATGATAAACAACATACTGTTATGCATTTTGTTCAATAGATTAATTCAGATTATGTCTTACTGACAGTTTTCCAACTGGTTGAACGCAATTAGCTGTAGTGAATACATAACTAGAACTGTCAGTTTCTATTACTGCAGAAATTGCTTCTTTAATATGTGTTGGATGAAGATGAAGGCAGGAGTGTGAGGAAAACTTTCAAGCCATATGAACCTTAATATAGAATAAGTGACCCTCTTCATCCCTGGAGCTGACTGCAAAACCGCCTTCCCTGGCTCCCTTGGGAGCAAGGCCATCTCTCCTTGTGGGCTTTGAGAACTAAAATAAAGTAGCAGTGCTAATATCCAAAGCTGTTTCCTAATAGGGAGTGCATGTACAAAATGCCTCCTAGGGAAATGCAGATTGCCCTCCACTCAGGTTAAATGGGGGATAGTCTCTTTTAGGAAGATGTTCACCTTCTCTGCTTGCTGCCTAGAGGCTGCCAATTTCGAGTGTCTATCTTCTGAAAAACTTAATGCAGCAGAGGATTTTTCTCAAGCTGAAAGCTGACCTGTGAGGAGAAACCTGTTGCTGCTTGAACAGGTGCTTATTTCGTTTAACATTTTTGAGTTAAATACAGGGGCTATTGTTAAGCAATTGGTAAGGGCAAGTATTTGTTCTATACAGCTAGTTCACGGGGGACTGGGTGATGATTTCTCTGTTATGAAGCACTTGAACTGTTTGATTTAATAAGGACATGATACTAAGCAAGGCAGAAGGAAAAACAGGAATGAGTGTTAGGCTCTATACTCCCTATGACCTTGCACATTGGCTTGCTCTATAGCAGTTTCCTGGCACCAAAGAATATTCAAAACAGAACTGCACCTGCAAGTCTTCCTGTCCTCCAGCTGGGATCATCTTCTCTAATGCTATATAGGGTTTCCCAAGTGTGTAGGAGTGTGCAGGCCTGCCCAAGTAAGCTCTACCTAGTATTGTAGTATGTCTGAAGCCACACAAACGATGTGGCTGGGCAATGCCCTCCTCTGCTTAGATGCTGAAAGTGTTTGTAGTGGCTGACAGTAGCACCCACTGATCTCCATGTTTCCAAAGTGCCCTGACTGGTCTACTCAGTGAGGTGCAGAGAAACTCCCTGGTACCCACTGGTAACTCAGGAGTACTGTAAAGTGCTTGGTCAAAGCAAATTCCAGGGTTCCAGGCTTGTGCGGAGCAGTGCAATACCTCCTAGAGGTTGGTGTGGACTACCCAGAGGTAGAAAACTGTGGCCTGGCAACTGATGGGACGCCAAGTTCTTCGCAATATGGGTCGAGCAAATGGCAACGGGCCAAGTCAGTGGGGCTGCCTTAGAAGTTCTCTTCCTTCTCTTCTAATAAGTGGCCTGTGCATGTATTTCAATTGAAAAACTAACATTTTTGTTGTAGATGAGTTAAAGCACAGTAAGTGCCCTGAAACCATGACAAAATACTTTTTCCTTCCCATGATTTCCAATTAACTGTTCAGTTTTTGTCAGAGCTGATGAATCACTGCACTGCCGTGCAGTGTGGCATGCAAAGGCTCAGTGGCACTTGCTATGGTCAGGCCTAGATGTTTCTTCTTTTCAGCAACTCCCTTGCTCTGGGGAGAAAATAGACCTGCTCTGTTGCTCTACAGATGGCTCTCTTGCCCTGTTGGATGTTTCCAGCATGTATCTTCTGGTGAGGTAGCACCACCTGCTGACTGCATGAGAAGTTGCCTATTGCCTTGTGGTCCCTGCGGCTGCTTGCTGAGAGTAGATACAGTGAAATTGCCTTCAGGAAGGGGCAGCTTGGGCACAGCACTACTGAATGATCAACCCCTGATTAAATGCTAGATAGGCTTAAATAGCCTTGCTATGGTGGATCTGCTGTCCCATGCTGTCTTTATTCCAGTGGAAAATTCCAGTGGGCTAGGGCAATCAGGAAACAAAATCTCGAGTATTCATCTTGTCCCTTCTTGTAGTAGTATTTGGTAGCAAGATCACTAGCCAATGCAAGATCAGTGTGCTTCAGAAATCCTCCAGGTACGAAATGGTGACAACCCCAGTGTGTGAAGGTGCTGAAAACTTCACAGCTTTTCATTACAGTTCTTAGAGTAAGAAGTTTGCCTGCCTTTTCCCACTACAGTAGGTATATCAGTGCTGGGATAGTCCATTCGAAATAGATGTCCTGTAAAACAGGATGATTAGAAGTAGTTCCTTTACAGCTCTTACCTTGTTAAAAAATACGATTATGAGTAAATGAAGTAATAGACACTAGTGCAGCACATGATTAGCAATAGAGAAGGTCCCTGAAATTATGGTTATATCCAAAGTTTGAAAGGCAAAAAAACCAAGCTGCAGTAAAAGTAGCTGTAGAAAACAAATAAACCTTCAGAAGGCTGAACTTGCAATTTGGCCAATCCATGTGAAATGAACTCTTTGTCATTCTGAGGAGGAATGGAAACAGGTCCCTGCTTGCTGTGGCACATGAATGTCCTTCTGGTACAGCTTGCCTATGCGAGTCCTGTTACTCAATAAGTATTGGGATCCTGGGGTGCATTAAGAAGAGCGTCTCCAGCAGGTCAAGGGAGGTGATCCTGCCCCTCTACGCAGCCCTGGTGAGGCCACATCTGGAGTATTGTGTCCAGTTCTGGGCTCCACAGTACAAGAGGGATGTGGAGCTGCTGGAGAGAGTCCAGCGCAGGGCCACAAGGATGATCAGGGGCCTGGAACATCTGCCCTGTGAGGAGAGGCTGAGGGAGCTGGGCCTGTTCAGCCTGGAGAAGAGAAGGCTGAGAGGGGATCTAATCAGTGTATATAAATACCTCAAGGGAGGGAGTGCAGAGGATGGTGCTGGTCTCTTTTCAGTGGTGGCCACTGATAGGACTAAAGGAAATGGCCAGAAACTGAAGCACCAAAAGTTCCACAGGAACTTAAGAAAAAATTTCTTAACAGTGAGGGTGACAGAGCCCTGGAACAGGCTGCCCAGAGAGGTTGTGGAGTCTCCTTCTCTGGAGATCTTCCAAACCCCCTTGGACGCAGTCCTGTGCCACGTGCTCTAGGTGACCCTGCGTGTGCAGGGGGGTTGGACTAGATGACTCTAGAGGTCCCTTCCAACCCTAAGCATTCTATGATTCTATGATTCTATGATTAGGCCCTGGCCAGACTTAGGGATGGCCTTAGCCAGACTTAGAGGTGGTCTTTCCTTTCACAGTGTATTGAATTGGATTTATATTTAGCCATAGATAGCCTTAGACAGTTTTAGTTAGCGTTAGCCCTAGACAATATTAGCCAGCCTTAGCCTTAGGCAGTCTTTAGTCAGCCTTAGCCTTTGATAGCCTTAGACAGTCTTAGTCAGCATAAGGTCTTGGCCAGTCAGTATATAAAGCCTTAGACAGTCATGGTCAGCCATAGCCTTAGGCAGTCTTTTGCCAGAGTTAGCCTTAGACAGCCCTAGTCAGTTTTAATAAGCCTTAGCCTTAGACAGCCTTGAGTCAGATTTAGCCTTACACAGTCTTACTCGGTCTTACTCAGCCATAGCCTTAGACAGTCTTAGTCAGCCTTAGCCTTAGACAGTTTTCAGTCAGCCTCAGCATTAGGCAGTCTTTAGTCAGCCTCAGCCTTGGATATCCTTCGATTGCCTTAGTCAGATTTAGTCTTATATAGTCTTTAGTCAATGCTAGCCTTAGGCAGTCTTTAGGCAGTGTTAGACTTAGACAGTCTTAGTCAGTGTTAGACTTAGTCTTAGTTAGCCTATAGCCCTAGACAGTCTTAGTCAGCCTTAGCCTTAGACAGTCTTTAATCAGATTTAGCCTTAGATAGACAGTTAGCCTTAGCCTTAGACAATCTTTAGTCAGCCTTAACTTTAGACAGCCTTAGGCAGTCTTAGCCTTATACAGTCCTTAGTCAGTGTTAGCGTGTACAGTCTTTAGTCAGCCTTAGCCGTAGACATTCTTGGTCAGCCTTAGCCTTAGATAGAGTTAGAGTCATGGTCAGCTGTAGCCTTAGACAGTCTTAAGTCAGATTTAACCTTAGACAGAGTTAAGGTTTATCTTGAGTCAGATTTAGTCAGCCCTGGCATTAGGCAGTCTTAATCAGCCTTAGCCTTAGGCAGTCTTAATCAGCTTTAGTCTTAGACTTATATAGTCGTAGTCAGCCTTAGTCAGGCTTAGCCGTAGACAGTGCAGATCAGCCTGAGCCTTTGGCGTTTTTTAGTCGGATTTAGCCTTGATGAGCCTTAGATGGTCTTATGCAGCCTTAGCCTTACACAGTCTTAGTCAGCCTTAACCTTACACAGTCTTAGTCAGCCTTGGCCTTAGGCAGTCTTCAGTCATATTTAGCCTTATATAGACTTAGACAGCCTTAGTCAGTGTTAGCCTTAGGCAGCCATAGTCAGTCTTAGCCTTAGACAGTCGTAGTTACCCTTAGCCTTAGATAGTCTTTAGTCAGCATTAGCCCTAGACAGTCTTAGTCAGTGTAAGCCTTAATCTTTAGTCAGCCTAAGCCTTTGACAGTCTTGGTCTGCGTTAGCCTTAGACGATTTTTAGTCAGCATTACCCTTTAGGCAGTCTTTAGTCAACGTTAGCCTTAGGCAGTCTTTAGTCAGCCTCAGCCTTAGATACCCTTAGACAGTCTTAGTCAGTGTTAGCCTAATACAGTCTTCAGTCAGCCTTAGCCTTAGACAGCCTTAGTCAGCCTTAGCTGTAGACAGAATTAGTAAGCCTTACCCTTTGACAGTATTTAGGCAGTAATAGCCTCACACAATCCTAGTCAACCCAAGTCTTAGGCGCTCTTTCGTCAGATTTAGCCTCGATTAGACTTAGACAATTATAGTCAGCCTTAGCCTTAGACAGCCTTAGTCAGCCTTTAGCCTTAGACAGTCTTTAGTCAGCATTAGCCTTAGACAGTCTTAGTCAGTCTTAGTCAACATTAGCCTTAGACAGTCTTCAGTCAGCCTTAGTCTTAGGTAGGCTTAGACAATATTTATGACCCTAAGCCTTAGACAATGTTAGACAGCCTTAGCTTTAGACAGTCTTTAGTCAGATTTAGCCTTAGATAGACTTGGACAGTCTTTAGTCAGCATTAGCCTTGGACAGTCTTAGTCAGTCTTAGCCTTAGGCAGTCTTCTGTCAGCCGTAGCCTTAGATAGCCTTAGACAGTCTTAGCCAGGCATACCCTTAGACAGACTTAGACAGCATTAGCCTTAGGCAGTCTTTAGTCAGCATTAGCCTTAGACAGTCTTAGTCTTAGTCAGCATTAGCCATAGACAGTCTTAGTCTTAGTCGGGCTTTAGTCATATTGAGCTTTAGATAAACTTAGGCAGTCGTATTCAGCATTAGCCTTAGGCAGTCCTTATCAGCCTTAGCGTTGGACAGTCTGTAGTGAGATTTAGCCTTACACATTCTTAGTCAGCCTTAGCCTTAGACAGTGTTTACTCTGATTTAGCCATACATAGATTTAGGCAGTCATAGTCAGCCTCAGCCTTAGGCAGTCTTTAGTCAGCCTCAGCCTCAGATACCCTTAGACAGTCTTAGCATTAGCCTTAGACAGTCTTTAGTCAGCCTTAGCTGTAGACAGTCTTAGTCAGCATTAACCTTAGACAGTCTTACCAAGCCTTAACCTTAGGCGCTCTTAATGAGCCTTAGCCTTAGACAGTCTTAATCAACTTAGTGTTAGACAGTCTGTAGTCAGATTTAGCCTAAGGCAGTCTTTAGTCAGATTTTGCATTACATAGCCTTAGACAGCCTTGCTCAGCCTTAGCCTTAGACAGCCTTAGTCAGCATTAGCCTTTAGACAGTCTTTAGCGGTAGCCTTTAGAGCGGTAGCCTTTAGACAGTCTTCATTCAGTGTTAGCCTTAGACAGTTGTAGTCAGCGTTAGCCATAGACAATCTTTAGTCAGTGTTAGCTTTAGGCAGTCTTAGTCAGCCTTAGCCTTAGACAGTCTTAGTCAGATTTAGCCTTAGATAGACTTAGACAGTTGTAGTCATCCTTAGCCTTACACAGTCTTTGTCAGCCTTAGGCTTAAACAATCTTTGTTCAGCCTGAGCCTTAGACAGTCTTTAGTCAACATTAGCCTTAGACAGTCTTAGTCAGTGTTAGCCTTTAGACAGTGTTTAGTCAGATTTAGCCTTAGACAGTGTTTAGTCAGATTTAGCCTCAGGCAGTATTCAGTCAGTGTTAGCCTTAGACAGTCTTAGTCAGATTTAGCCTTAGATAGACTTAGACAGTCATAGTCATCTTTAGCCTTACACAGTCTTTGTCAGCCTTTGGCTTAGACAGTCCTTGTCAGCCTTTGGCTCAGGCAGTCTTTGTCAGCCTTTGGCTTAGACAGTCTTAATCAGCCTAAGCCTTAGACAGTTTTAGTAAACCCGAGCCTTAGACACTCTTTAGTCAGCCCTCACCTTAGACAGTCTTAGCCAGCATTTACCTTAGGCAGTCATAGCCAGCGTTAGCCTTACGTGGTCTTAGTACGCCTTAGCTTTAGAGGGTCTTAGTCAGCCTTAGCCTTAGGCAGTCTTTAGTAAGCCTTAGCCTTAGACAGTCTTTGTAAGCCATAACCTTAGGTGGTCTTAGGCAGCCTTAGCCTTAGACAGACTTAGTCAGTGTTAGCCTTAAACAGTCTTCAGTCAGCATTAGCCTTAGACAGTCTGAGTCAGTCTTCAGTCAGCCTAGCCTTAGCCTTTAACAGTCTTTAGTCGGATTTAGCCTTAGATAGACTTATACAATCTTTAGACAACCTTAGCTGTAGACCGTCTTAGTTAGCCTTACTCTTAGACAGTCTTAGTCAGTCTTAGTCTAAGATAGACTTAGTCCAACTTAGCCGTAGACAATCTTAGTCAGATTTAGCCTTAGATAGACTTGGTCTTTAGTCAGCCTTAGCCGTAGGCAGTCTTACTCAGCCTTAGCCATAAGCAGTCTTACCCAGCCTCAGGCTTAAACAACCGTAGGCATATGTGGCTTTAACAGAAGTAGCCAGACATAGCCTTAGGCATGCTTAATCACGCATCCGTTCACTGCCTCGGAGATTATTTCGACTCTCAGCCCCCACACCCCAGGGAACCCATTCACCAAGGTCACCCATCTGCTGTATTTAACGGTTCCCTGTCTCGTAAATCAGAAGGGTCATGATCACATTTTTACATGCTGGTGGGGCACTTTTAATAAGTTTTAATAAGTTCCTCACAGTAACTGACAAGGCATTGCGCATTAGAGTATCAGCATCACCCATAAATTGGCCAGCTTGATTCTGTCCTCATTTATTCACTGTACACAATCTCACAAAGTATGCCATTGATGTTCAGATCCTCTCCAGTCGTTTTCCATAGGATATTTATTATTACTAAGGCCTTAGACAGCCTTAGTCGCGTGTAACCTTTCAGAGAATTACATAGTCTTACTACTTTTACGTACTTAATTGGACTTAGCCTTACACAGTCTTAGACAGACTTAATCAGACTTAGCTTTAGAGAAACTTAGAAAGACTTAGCCTTAGACAGACTTAGAAAGGCTTAGACAGATTTAGACAGGCTAAGACAGACATCCGTCAGCAGGTTTACTCAGACAGACTTTGACAGATTTAGTTAGCCTTGGACTTAGAGAGACATAGCCTTAGACTAAGATAGAATTAGTTACACACATTTTTTTAGACTTTGACTTGGATAGACTTATTCTGCCTTAAACAGACTTAGACTGAGGTGTACAAACTTAGAGAGACTTAGTTAGGATATGCTTATACACACTTAGTTAGGCTTAGACTTAGATAGACCTACTTATACTTACATAGGCTTAGACTTAAATAGACAGAATTGGGGTTAGACTTAGACAAACTTAGACATATTTAGACATACTTAACTTAGGCTTAATTTGACTTAGACGGACATAGACTTACATAGCCTTAGTTAAGCAAAGAGTTACACAGACTTATAAAGCCTTTTAATATTTAGACAGACTTAGGGACTTAGGCAGGCTTAGACAGTCTTGAACTTAAATTTAGGCAGATTTAATTAGACATAGACAGTCTTTGTTAGATTAGACTTAAATAGACTTAGGCTTAGACTTAAACAGACTGAGTTAGACTTAGATTTAGACAAACTTGGACTCAGTTAGACTTAGACTTAATTAGGCTTAGGTAGACATATCTAGACTTACATATACTTAGACAGACTTGGACTTTCACTTAGAAAGACTTAGACCGACTTCAATAGGTTTAGAGTTATATAGACTTAGTTAGATTTAGGCCATATTTAGATAGTCTTAGTCTTATTAGGCTTAGATATAGACAGACTTTTTTCAGCTCAGACAGGCTTAAATAGACAGGCATACACATGTTCAGACAGGCTTAGACAGGCCTAGACAGTCTTTTATAGATGAACTTTGACTTAGATAGATAGACTTAGATGGACTTAGACTTTGATAGACAGACTTAGACAGGCATTGACAGGCATAGACAGGGTTAGACAGGCTTAGATAGATGATCTTAGAATTAGATAGACGGACTTAGATAAATAGATACACGAACTTAGAATTTGATAGGCAGGCTTAGACTTAGATAGCCAGACTTAGACTTTGATAGACAGACTTAAACAGACTTAGAAAAACAGATAGACTTGGATGAACTTGGACAGACAGACTTAAACAGACAGACTTAGGCAGATTTAGTCATACAGACAAGTAGATTTAGTCTTACATATACAGACTTACCTAGACTTAGATATACTTAAGGTAGACAGACTTAGACAGACTTAGACTTAAACTTAGACAGACTTAGGCATACAGACTTGGACAGGTTTAGACAGACTTAGACAGACTTAGACAGACTTAGACATACAGACTTGGACAGGTTTAGACAGACTTAGTTAGACAGACTTAGGTGTAGAGAGACTTAGATAGACAGACAGACTTAGACTGACTTACACTTAGAGAGACTGAAACATACTTAGACAAGTAGACTTAGATAACAGACTTACTTAGACTTAGACACACTTTGACAGACAGACTGAGACAGTTTTAGACAGAGAGACTGACATAGGCTTAGACAGGCTTAAATAGACAGGTTTACATAGACAGATTTAGATAGGCTTAAACAGACAGACTTAAATAGACAGACTTAGGCTTACATAGACAGACTTACACCTAGATAGACAGATTTAGACAGACTTAGGATAAATAGACATAGATAGACTTAGACAGACCTAGACTTACATAGAATTCGATAGACTTAAATAGGCTTAAATAGACAAGCTTAGACAGACAGGCTTAGACAGATAGGTTTAGACAGGCTTAGACAGAGACTTTGACTTAGACTCAGACAGGCTTATACAGACAGGCTTAGTCAGGCGTAGGCAGACTTCGGTGTAGTCAGATTCCAGCATAGACAGACTTTGGTGTTGTCATACTTTAATGTAGTCACACTTTGACTTAGATAGACTTAGACAGGCTTAGGCAGGCTGAGACAGAGAGCCTGAGATGGACTTGGGCAGACAGACTGAGATAGAGGGACTTGGACAGATGGGCTTGGACAGACTTAGACAGACACACTTAGATGGACTTAGATATTAACCAGACTAGGTGGTTGGTGCTGCTTTTACAGCAGTTTATGTTCAAGCTTCGCTCTTTTAATCTTAGTATGAATGATCATAAAATGCAGAATTCATCTTCATTTCAAGGTTCAGTGGTATTTGAACTACTGTCTAAGTCAGTCTTCAGTATCATGAGGAGATTTCCCCTTGCATGAGCCTAGTGAAAATATTTGTTTTATGAAAGAAGACATTTTATATGAAAACTGAATATTTAACTTAATTCCAATGGATTGTGTGGAAACTATAGTTTTGATCATAAAGTCACAGCAGGAGAGGGAAGATATAATGCTACTTTATCCCTTTTTTTTTTTTGTGGTAAAAACTTCACTGTCCGTCTTAACACTCGCATACAGGTATGTTAAAACATTCCTCCCAGGCACTTCATATCAGTTTTTTTACGCAGATAAGAGACTTAGAAGAGAGCATGCATTATACTAGATATTGAAATACCTTGAGTAAAAATACAGCTAGTTTTTTTGAGAAAGTAATAATGTGAGATTGGTTTTCGTTTGTTTTTTGGTTAAGGTTTTTTTGACTCTCTTCTAATGATAAGGAAAAAGTTCTGTGGTTGTATAGTCTCACTGTATTCTGAAGATGTTGAAAGATCAAATTTTATGTTGGGGCTGCTTCCAAATATAAATATCTCATTGCATAAATCCTTCCTTCTCAGGCATTGTCATTTAACTATACCTCTGCATCTCTGGTTGCAACATGTTGGGCTTTTTGAAAGACATAATACATGATAGTCTAAGTGGACAACAGGAATGCATAATGAGTAAAAGAGCTACTAAGAATTTTGGTTTTACTATTAAATACAGTCATAACTTTGCAACACTCTCTTACCTTTGAGAATCAAGAGAAATGCAGTATCTCTAGCCAGTGCTTTACCCATGAGCCAAGAAAATGAATAGTGAGCGTGGAAGACAAGGTACAAGCATAAAGAGCTGGATAGCTCCATTTTCCCTGACCTCAGATGCCTGCTGCACCTTAGGAAAAGGGAGTTTATTTTAACACAAACTGAGACAAAGCAGAGGTACCACAATCATCTCAATTCACACAGCCAAGTTGGCTGTTCTTCAAATGGTATCTGTGCTTGGACCTTCCACATCGAATAATGGTGACAAATGGATAGTTAAAATCCACCTATGTAGGAGTACTTCAGTATTACTATAGATATACCACTTGTGCTCATTTTCCCTTGCTTGTTTAACAAAAGCTAATAGGCTCCTATTAGGAACATACCGATAGGTGCTCATGGGGGAATTAATGCATATGAGTTTTGCCAAAAATACTACCCAGAGTAATTCATTAACAAAATGTATGGGTAAGAAATATGTAATTAAAATAGTAATTGTGATGCCAAGATCCCATTATTTTAAATCTCTATCCCCAGAATGTGCCCTAGTGTGTAGGCCAGCCTAGGCACTCCAATGACTGTGCTTAATAGTAGTGTAAGGAAAATTGAAATACAGTGTTCCCCCTCTATTATTCTTTGTGGCAACATACAGAAATTAAGCTTGTAACATAGATACACCCAGAAGAACATAGCATTAGCAAGATTTGACACTAATGCTTATTTTTCATTAGAAGGTTGATGACAAGTAGGGTAATTGAATATGCATTTAGCACTAAAATGTTTAGCACATGCAGTGAGACTTCTGTTCCTCACTAGTATTTGACAGCTTTGGGAATGTAAATGCTCTCCTTAGTCATGGAGCAGGTGTAGTGACAGAGCTGAATGCAGCACAGCTTTTCCCACCTAGGTCTAAGCTATGTTCCTTAGTCCTCATACAGAGATCATGTATTCTAGTAAAGACACAGTCATTAAATTTTCGTGACTTATGTTTTGGAACTCTGCAGAAATTTATTTACAGAAACTGTAAAATTTGTCAGGACATGGGAGAAGTAACTATCTAATAGCTGGCTATCTTACCATAATTCATCAAAAAAATCGTAAGACTGTCATGAAGATGAACTGTCAATGAAACTTCTATGGCTGTGAGGACAGACCAGGGAGGGGCAGGGAGCCAAGGCAGTGACCAGCCCCCTTGGAGGGATGATGGGAGATGGGGAGCTTGGGCTTTGGCCCCCGGCCTGAGGGGGCGTGGCCCAGGCGCAGAGTCCTTATTGGCCGACAGTCCTTTGTGAGGTGTGTGAGTGGGTTCCGGGGCAAGTCTTGATTGGCCAGCAGCCGGGGGGTGTGTCCCCAAGCAGGCCCCGATTGGTCTCAGTCCTGTGCCATGGGCGTGTCCAGGGCAGGGCCTCCTTGGCCGCAGGGCTCTGTGGCCATGAAGATGGCGCGGCAGAGCGACTCGGCACCGTCCAGCCTGGTTTCTGCGCGGGGTTGACACTGTGTCGCTGTCCCTGGATTGGCACCATGAGGAGACTCCAGGCACTTGAATGTGAGGGGCTGGGGCTGTTCCAGAATTAGAGTTCTGGTTCTGAACACCAGAATTAGAGAAAGGTTGAGGTTGGCAGGCATCTCTGCAGATCATCTAGTCCAGCCCCCTGCTCAAGCAGCTCTACCCGGAGCATGTGGCCTAGAATTGTTTCCAGACTGCTTTTGAATATTTCCAAGGAAGGAGACTCCCAGGGCAACCTGCTCCAGTACCCTGTTTCCCTTGTGGTAAAAAAAGAGTTTTCCTTATGTTCACACAGGAGCTTCCTGTGTTGGAAGTTTTCACCCACTTGTCCTTACCCTGGGTGCTTCTGGGAAGTGTCTGCCCCCATCTTCTCTACACCCTCACATCAGACATTTGTACATGTTGATAAGATCCCTTTTCAGTCATCTCTTCTACAGGCTGAACAGTTCCAGCTCTCTCAGCCTCTCCTGAGAGATGCTTTCTCTCTGGGCTGGGGGGATATTTGCCCTAAAATAGTGCAGGCAAATGAGGCCAGCAGAGCGGATGCTCCTCCTCTGCTTCTCTTGTTTTCAGGTCTCTCCACTTGTGGAGGTTGCTGTTCCCAACTTCCTGTTCCAGAGGATGGAAGCAGGGCAACAGACTCTGTCCCTGCAGCTGTCCCCACCTTTTCTGACCGTGTGAATTCTCTGTTAAACCACCTGCAAGATGAGGAGGTGAGTCAAGGGTGTCATGCTGTGCTGGGTGTGGGTTTGCAGGGGTCCAGCAAGGCCCCTGGTTTCCCCGGGGCATTCCTGCCCTCCTGCAAATGGCGCAAGCTGCAAGTGCTGCTGCTGGCGACCGTGTAAATGAACACTGCAGCACAACTGCCCTTCTTGCCAAAGGCAGCAGTGTCCCACAGGACCAGCCATGACCTCTGGGCCTGAATCCCCATAGCTCCTCAGCACCTCTATGCTACTGTCCAGGGCCACCCTCTGCTTCAGTTTGGGAAGTCTCACGGCACTTGGGCTCTTCGCTGCACAAGGAGCAGTGATGTATCCCCAGGTGCCGGTGGCCCCCAGGAAGCCCAGATCCTTTCCCCAAGAGCAGCAGCCTGGGGGATATCTGGCATTTCACCAGGCTTCCTGCTGCCCTGTCATTGCTGTGGCCTCAGTTACAAATCTCTGCACCCTTCTTTATAGATGAAAACCTCTTTATCTTCCCAGTTAGCTGCAGAAAGTGATAAGGGACTTGCAGAATCCTCTGATATCTCTACGTTCTTTCTGTTACTTTCATATAAGCACAGAAACCCCAAACCACCTTCTGTTGGAGCACTCTACCTGGGATTTCCCACCAAGTCAGCAGGCTGCTCTGTGTGCCGGGAGCAGTGCCCTTTCTCCGAAAGCCCCAGCATTACCTGGGGACCAGCACAGCCCCTGCCACTGTGCTGAGCCTTCGCACATGCCCGTGAGCTTGGCTTGCCTGGCCACCTCCTGCGTCTGGGCAGACAGACCCTCCAGGGACAGAGCCCATCCATTGCTTGGCAGGCTGTCCCCTTCTCTAGCCTGCAGAACCAAGGATATTTCCTTCTGTTCCCCCAAAGAGACAGTCAGCCTGCGGGCAGGAGTTCAGCAGGAGCCTCTGAAAAAGACAAGACTCTGCTGCCCCTGTCTGTGGCCCTTCACCCCAGAGCATGTCTGAAGGTTCCTAATCTGGCTGTGCCTCACACCCTGGAGCCAGTGGCACCTCAGAGGCCCCCCTCAAGCAGCAAGGCTGCCCTTCTCCCAGTGCAGGCTGGCCCTGCTCCAGCTGAAATCTCTTACACTTTGGGAAACAAATCCTCTCCTCTCCTGCCTTCCTTTTCTTCCTCTAGCACTGTAGAACCTACCTCCATCTCCCCCCAGCCTCAAGAACGATGCCGTGGCCTCCCACATGGTCCTTGCCCTGAGGGACTCATTGTGCCCTGCCTGTTTTCTGATGGGCAGCTACCATCAAGGGTCACAGCCCAGTCAGGAGGTGCCATATGATCCATCCTTGTTTCAGCTCTGTGGAGGCACTGTGGAGCAGCCAAAGACCAGGGCGCTTGCTGTGGCACTGCACCTTCCCAGGTCTCCCCGCCATTCCCTGTCTGCTGCCAGGCCGTTTGCTTTTCTTTGGCTTCCCTCTTTTCAATGGGTGCATTTTTCAGTAGAGTCCTGGGCACAGAGCTGTATCCAGCCCTGTTCCCGATTACTGTCCTGTCAGTTCTGAAGATCTTAGCAGGCTTTTCTCTTTGTGGACCGCTCAGAGGAGATGACGTGATGGGTCACTGAGTTAATTTGAGGGCACCTGGCATGTCTTACAGCTCAATCTACAAATGCCACTCCACAAGCATCCCTGCACAAGCGGAATTAGGATGTGGCTCTTTCTCCTGGAACTTGACAATGCCTGGAACTTGACAATGCCACCTGCTCCTTGGTGCAGAAGAAGTGCATTTGCAGCGTGCCTACATGGCAGAGGTCTGACACCAGGGTGATGCCTTGTGCCCTGCAGAGTTTATCCTGCATTTCAGAAACACTTTTCTCTCTTGCTGTCCCATCTGGTTTCTTACTAAGAATGGAGGTGGCACAGGGACATCATGTCTGCAGGGCCCATGTCTGCAGCTCTGGAGACAAGCTCCTTATCCTGGAGATAAGGAAAAGCAAGGCCAACCTGTTCCCTTCTCTGCTTTCTCCCCAGGGTGACAAAGAAGAGACTTACCGAGAGCTGGAGAACGTCCTGCGGGATGATAACAACTGCTTGCAGAGCACTGTCCTGGGCAGGCTGATCGTGGTGGCCTCAAAGGACATGAGAGCTGCCCAGGTAAGCTGCTGCTCTCTGAAGGCAGCTAGAGATGTCTGGCAAGGACCCAGTTTTGTCAAATGTAGGAGCCTCTGAAGACATGTCTCTAGTGGTAAAACCTGTCAGAGGTGCCCGGGTCCCTTGTGACAGCTCCTTCTCGGTGAATGTGCCTCTACGGGAGAAAAGGCCATACCTAGCCCTGCTGCAGAAGCAGGGAAGAGCGGGAACACCTCTCTATCAGTGGCATATGTGCCCAGGGCTGGTGGCAGAGTGGGGATGTGTGGGGTTATGACTCCTGCATCAGCAAGTGTTTGCTGGAGGGAAAGGCCTTGGGGACTCACCAGTGCAGTGGATATGGGCGAGCAATACCTGGAGCTGTGTGGGGAGGCGGCTGAGGCAGGAGCCAAGAACTGGAGGCAGGCAGTCACTGCTGACACTCAGCCTGTCTGTCTGCCTCAGCCTTTCTCCCGCTGAGGGGGTCATCTTTGCTCTCACCAGGGTGTGACGGAGGATGTGCAGACGGCCGCCAGCAACGTCCTGGTGGCTCTGGCCCGCTCGCATTTTGAGAGTGTCATGTGCGAGCTCCAATGCCACCTGAGAGCCCTGGGAGAGATCTCCCAGGACTTCGTGTTCATCACCTTGGGCAAGCTGGCCAGCAGCTACGGTAGGATCCCTTGCTTCGGGGCGATGGTCTGTGGTACCCAGCAGAAGGGATCCTCCACACACACCCCAAAATGCTCCATGCTGAATTGGAGGCTGCAAGGTTTTGGGGCCCCTTGCTTGCTGCCGGGGCTGGCCAGGGGCCCAGAAATAGTCCCGATGCCAGTGTGCTATGGACGAGACCAGTCAGAGAGCCAAGGTGACCTCTCGTGCCCCTCACAGGGATGTCCTGTTCCCCACCTAGGGCAGGCATCAGCACCCCGTGAAGCCCCATGAGCCTTCCCCATGCCAGTAGCCAACCTCTCAGGCAGCTCTGGCACCTCCCTGACCTGCCAGCGCATTCGCGGGGCCCAGCAGCCCACAGACCATGCCCCCACACTGCCTCAGGGTTTGCCCTTTGCACTGCTTTGGTCTCCTGACGAGAGGCAGCCGTGCTCTGTGCATGTGCCCTGCCCTCTCCGCAGCCCTGAGGTGCATCCCTTTCGTGGCAATGACGTTCTTCGCCCTGCACACGATGCGGAGCCAAGTGGGCAGTAGCCGGACCCTGTGCGCTGTCTGCAGTGGTGAGTGGCAGCCCCGTGAGGAGGGGACGGGCTGGGACAGCCTCGGTGCCCAGGCAAAGGCAGCACAGCGAGGTCTCCTCCCCAGTACTGACTCTGACCTGATGCTTCTTGGCTTCTTTCACTGCAGTCCTGGAGCAGTGGTCGAAGGCTGTAAACACTTACCTGCGCAACTGGGAGAAATGCACCTTCCCGCGCATGAGGGAGGCGCAGTTCTGCAGCAGCATTTACCCGCTCTTCTGCCACGTGGTGGGGAGCTGGCTGGACTGCGAGGACGAGGAGGTGAGAGCGGCTGCTGTCTCAGCCCTGCAATGGCAGCAGCAGTGTCTGGCTCTGTCTGTCTTTCTGTGTGATGAATGTGTTGGAGGAGAGGTGCGAGCAGGATGTCTGATGTAGTGCCCAAAGCTAAGCCCCACTGATATGGTGGCAGTGTGGATGGGGACAGCTGACAGCCAGTGAGCGGGACTGCAGCTTCAGGCACTGCCTGTGCCCAGGAACAGGGTGCCAGGGGCTGCCCTGCTGGGAACCAGCCAAATCCAGGGGGCAAGAGTGGGGCAGGGGCAGAGATGTTTCTTGTCCTCCGGAGCAAGCTCTTGTCCTCCAGGAGAAGCAGGAAAATGCCTCTTTGTGGGGAGGTCAGATCGTGTTGAGATGGAAGGACCTTTGGCCCCATTAAGAGCATCTTGCTGCCCTCCTTGCAGGTCAAGCAGGCAGTCTTGGGGGCAATGGCTGCCATGATGGGCCTTCTTCTGCATGAAGAGGAGCATCACAGATGTGTGTGGGAGCAGTTGCCCTGGTTCCTGGGCCAATATCAGCATGTCCAGGACACTTTGTGGGTGACCAAGGTGGGGTGTCATGTAGGACACGGTGTGGCCATGGGGTCTGTGCATGTGCTGTGAGTTGTTGGGGGTCTGTAGGAGCTGGGACCCCTGAGAAGAAAGGGAAGAATTAAGCGAGGCTTCAGGCACTAGAGTTGGTTTTCCCCCACCAGGTTGGGGGAAAAGGGAGTTGAGTGTCCCCGGGGCCCTGTTGTCTCAGGAAGGGAAGCCTCAACCCCTGTCCCTGGGGTGCTGAGAGTGCAAGAGCTCTGCTCTAATGGCAGGGCGCTGCCGGGCCCCGTCTGGTGGGGAGGGAAGGTGTGAGGGGTGTGAAGTGCCTGTCCGGAGAAAGGGCCCTCTAAAGCTGGTGCTGGAAGGACACACAAGAAGCCCCATACAAGAAGTTTTTTTTTTTTTTTTCCTGGGTACTGGAGTTAAGGACTTGATCACAGACATGCTGTTTCCTTTCCTAAAACGTTGTTTTAGGTGATGGCCCTGCTCTTCCTCCCTTGTTTCCTTTCAGGGTCTCCATTATTTCCTTAAGATTTTGGGGGAAGTGGAGATCATCATCCCCAAGGACACGGCTAAGGCCATTGGCACTGCTGTGCACAACCAGGTAAGAGCAACCTGACTTTGTACCGTTTGTGCTGGGTGCAGCAGACCTGATTCACACTGGCAGGAAAGTCCTGCTGAATGTCTGGACAGAGTGTCTTTCCAGCAGGAGCTATCCTAAGGCCAAGTCTCTGCGGATATTAGGGAATCACCTCCCATTGTGTGCTCTGGAGGGTTATAGCCAAAATACCTAGAGAGACGAGAGTGGAGAGAACAGTCTCTTTTCATGCCCTTCAGTCCTGATGCTCTTTTTCTAAAACACATCCTGTTCCCCCAGCTCAGTGATGAAACAAAACAGCACAGCGGGGAGCACCGATCAGAGCTGTCCTCCTGTGTGGAGCTGCTGGGTGAGGACGCTGCTGTGGCCTCGCTACTCTCTGTCAGACCTCTGAAAGGGGGAAGACTTGGATGGCTAATAGAGAGCATGAATTTTCCCTCTCAGGCCAAATTTGCCCTGAGGACACGGTGGCATTCCTGCAATCGCAGTTGGGCAGTAAGAGCGAGGCCGCACGCGTGGTGGCCGTGGATCTGCTCAGAGCCCTGGTGCGCTCTGCAGGTCAGTGCCACGGGGCACAGTGAGGCTGGCCAGGGGTTTGGACAACTGGGCTGGGGGAAGATACATCTCCAATTGATGTGCAAATGTGTGAAATGAGCTGCAGAGCGCATGTTCCCCATCCAAGCTGCTATGCAGCTGCAGGATAGGGATCTGAGAGAGCAAATGCACCAGTGACAGCACTCAGTGCTCCATGGCAGGGCACAGACATGAGCTGCGTGTACCCATCCTGTTTCTGCAGTGCTCTGTGTTGTTGTAACAGTCAGACCTGTCACGCAACTGTGTCTGTAAACAGAGTCACTCGAGGACTCTGCTGCTTCCTCAGCCATCACAGTCTTGTCTCTCGGGTTCTGCACTACTCAGGTGTATACGCACCTGAGCTGGGAACTTTGTCAGATCCCTGCAGAAATGAGGGCTCTGCCTCCACACAATTCTCTCCCCGTCTTTCCCAGCAGCGGAGGGAGGACAGAGCCTATCCCAGCTTGTGCAGGCGGTGCACTGTGTGCTGAGAGACCCCAGCAGGAAGGTGAGCTTCGTGGCGAAGGGCCGCACCACGATGCACAGCAGAGAGACCTTTAGCTCAGGGCAGAGCCTGGCCAGCCGTTAGCAGGGCTGCTGTTGCAGCTCGAGTCTAGAGGAGCGTTTCCCTGTGCCCCCTGTTCCCGGTAGCAGGGCTGGGGCCCAGGCATTGCCAGTGCCCCGTGAGGGCGGTGGGGATGAGTCCTGGCTCCTGTTGCTGTCGAGACGAGCTGGCTCGGTGCGAAGGCGTGTGCCCGTGAGCTTTTGAGCAGAGGGGATAACTGCAATCTCGCATGTGGCAGGTGGCAAGGGCAGTTCTGCGCTTCACCCAAGAACTGCTCAGCTGCAGTGTCCAGAGCTGCTCGGCCTGGGATCTGGTGGCCAATGTCTTCACCAAGTTCGACCAGGCCTCCAGCAGACTGGTGAGGGCAGAGTGTGACACCTGGACTTCACTCTGTGCCTGGGGTATCCTGGGAGCCCCCCTGGGCATGCTGGAAATGGGAGCCCCCCACAACAAATGTAGTGGCCTGTTCAGAGGGCTAAGCAGAGTCCCATCGCTATTACTGTGGGGGATCTCCAAGGATGCTAGGGGAACATTTTGGCCTCCCACCAGCACGTAACCGAACCGACTCCAGTATTGGCGCCGAGGCATGAGCAGTATTCACCAACTCTGTCTGGAGCCCATTGCAGTGAGGGGATTCTTGTTTGCTGCTTTGCTCTTGGGCACCCATTGGCCCTTTCTGGGGACGAGGAAAGGGAAAGCCTGACAAGGGTGCTGCTCTGCCTCTGCTGGGCCGCACTGCCAGTGCTGTTACTGTGCGTAGCCCCATTGCAGGGCAATCTCCTTGCGCTGGCTTGGTGCCAGAGATGGGTGCTCCCAGGGGAGCATCATGGCAGTGCTGAGTGATTTATGCTTCATCCTTCTGTCTCAGGGGCAGACTGGTGCTGGTGTTGTCCAAACTGTGTCTTTCAGGCACAGGGAAACCTTTCTCAGGCAAAAGCACAGGAAGAAATAGATCTTCAAGCCCTGTGCTTGGACATCCTGCACTCTCTGGATGTCTCTGTCAGAGGGATGACCAAAGTAAGTCATCCTGTGCCCTGCTGCTTTCTCCCTACCCCTCTCTACCCAATCTGCTCTCCAAACAGGTCCTTACATACACAAGGAGAATGAAAAATGCTGTTCCAACTGTTGTTTCCAACCTAGAGCTAAAATGAGCCCTTGAGCATTCCCTGAGGTGGGAACTGCAATGTGTTGAATTGCCTTGTTCTTCTCTGCAGCTCTTGTGGCCGCGGCTACTCCAGTACGTGGTGCCAGGCCAGTACACTGGCATGCTGGTCCCACTCTCCCGGTGCCTGCGAGAGCTGGCTGAAAGACTGCAGAGAGCAGGAGATGAGGACAGAGAGGAGGAGCCTGATGTCGTAGCCTCCTGGGAGCGAGGTAGGAACCCAAAACTCTTGCCACATTTCTGCCAGGCTGTGTGTCAGGGTAGAGGGCAATCCACGTCGCTCTGCTGCCCACTAGGCCCAGGCAGGAGGCCAGGAGTGAGGAAGAGCAGAACTGTCTCCCTCTGGCTGGGGTGAGGGAGCTCTTTGCTGCATTTCGTCACACCCAGCAGAGACCCCTCACTCAAGTGCTTGCAGCTTTCTGCCTGTGGCCTGGGGGTGTTTCCAGCCATGGTGCAGCTGTCTGCACCTCCGTCTCCTCAGCCCCCAGGGGCGCCCAGGACGGGTCTGTGGCAATCACCGACCTGTGGACTGCATGGAGGCTGCCTGACCTGGGAAGGGATAGGGTGTCTCAACAGCCTTTTTCCTCCTCACAGCCAAGCTGCCGACACCGCAGGCCCTGTTGTCTCGCCTGCTGGTGAGTAGGGGCCTTGGGGAAAGCACTTCTGGGGCCTCAAAGTGACAGGAGAGGTTGAGGCAGAGCCAATTCCCAGGCTGGGCCAAGGAAAAGGTGCGCAAGAGTGAGTGGGAGCCTCATGTGCCCCATGCAGATCCTGTTGCTGTGCAGGGGAGAAGCCAGCTCAGGGCGGGGGAAGCTCCTAGCTCAGCCAGAGCCAAGCACCCACCCTCCTGGGAGAAGCTGCGGCTCTTCCGGACGTCCCGAGCCCAGCTCTCGCCTGCCCTCCCCCAGGTAGTGGCGGCTGCTCCCCATGCCAGCGGCGGCTGCGGCATCCCTGCCCTGCGGCTGCTGCAGGCTTTGTCTGCAGAGATCCACAGTGCCGTGGGGATGGTGTGGGCCGTGAAAATCCCCTTCCTGCTTCGCTACCTGGAAGGTACAGTGCCACTGGCGAGGAAGAGGCTGGAGAAGCCAAAGGGGAGGCAGGAAAAGGCAGCGTCCAGGCACAGGGGAGGGGAATTGGGCCTTGGTTTCTCAGAGCTTTCTCTGCAGCCATTGCCCTTCCAGGGAATGCGTGCTCACGCCCAGGAACAGGTTCCCTGTGGGATGGGACTTTTCTTGCCTGTCACCACCATGAGCAGGTTTTGCAGCTCTCCAGCATCCTTGCTGGATGGGTGTTTGGGAGGGATGGACTTGGCGCTCCTGGGATTGGGTGAAATGTGTCTTGGTGTGTGGGTCTTGTCTGTGCTCTTGTGTGGTGGCCTGGCTTTTTCTGGGAGTTACAGTTGAGCACTGGAGGTTGGAACCAGCAGGTCTGTGACTGACCTGAGTCAGTGACCCTGTCCCCTGACAGCTCCATCAGGGGCTTTGGGCTGAGCGAAGAGTTTGGCATCAGCGCTCGTGCCTCACTGCTTTGCTCCCTTCTGACATGGGAGTGGGAGGGTGTTTGGATGCAAAGGAGCCCCCTGAGCTAAGTAACGTAGAGTGTTTTCTTGCTGTGGCTTTGCAGGGAGAAGTGAGGGATGCCTGGATTCAGCTGAGTGGGAGCGCCTTCTGCTTAAGGTAGAGCACTGCTGTGAAGGTGGAGTGGGATTTGGGGCTGTCTCTTGTGGAAAACCTACCTTGGCACAAAGGTAAGATTCACTAAACCCAAGCAATGGCTGCAGGATGCCTGTGCACCACGAGGCTCTCAGGCTGCCTGTTTGAATGGAGGGAGAGACCGGGGCGCCTGCCGAGCAGCCCTGGCCCAAGGGTGCAGGGAGAGTCTGATTCAACCTGTGTTTCCTCTAGTTCCTGAGGACATCACTGGAGACGATCGAGAGCCAAGCCTGGATCATGGGCCTGTGCTTCGAGCTGAGCCAGCAGAGGGGCAGCTACCCCCAGCTGTCCCGGGAGCAGGTGGGTCCTGCCGAGCCTTCATTTCTGCTCACGTTCCCAGCGAGCGAGAGCACAGCCCAGGGCTGTGCCTGCAGCTATTGTCGTCTGTGGACAGGCCGGGCTCCCTGACTCCCTGTCCCTTCCCGGATGGGCTTTCCTGTCTGTGCCAGTGGGCAGCGGGGATGGGCCGAACGGCCGGGTGCTGCAGCCAGCTCAGCCGTGCCTCGTGCGGGCCGGTGCGTCGCAGCTTGGCTCTGTTCCGCTAGCTTGAGCATGGCCGTGTCTGGGATGGCCTCTTGTCTTTCAGGCCTTCCTGTACAAAGCTCTTGGGATGTCCCTGGCAGCGTGTCATCATGTCCCCTATGTCCGTGGGGAAATAAAGAAATATCTCTTAAGAACAAATTATTTGGAGGCAGCTGAGAGAGAGGCAAGTTTCCTTCTTTTGCTCTTGCTTTCCCCAGAGCCCCCCCATATTTCCTGGGGAGCAGTGATGTCTCTCAGTGGAGTACGGGAGGCTCTTCTGATTTCTCTGTCAGACGATACCACAGTGTTGTTCAGAGACTGCTGTGGTTGAGTGTCTGCCAGAGGCCACCTCACCCTCTCTCTTGTGCTGCAGGGAATGATTTCTGTTTTAGCTGGCTCTGCCGAGAGCCACTTCTGCCTTGCCTTGGAGGCGGTGCAGGAGTTCGGGGCTTCCATAGAGGAAAGAGCAGTGTCAGGGGCTTTCAAACGCCTGAAGGTAAAGTATTCCCAGTGTCTTGGCTTGTTTGCTTGTTTTTTTGTTTGTTTCTTTGGGTGTTTTTTTGTTTTGTTTTGTTTTGTTTTTTGGGGTTTTTTTGTTTGTTTGTTTTTTGCATTTTTCTTTATTTTCTCTTCTAAGCCAGTAGCAGCCGCAAGGTGGCTCCTGCATGGAAAGCAGGGCGGCTCCTTGGTTGGGAGGCAGGGGGAACTGGAGCCCAACAGAGGTGCAGGGCTGACATCTCATGGCTTCTCACATGGCGCAGGAATACCAGCAGGGAAAGAGAGCCGGGATGCACATGGCGCTCATGCTGGCCTACAGCCGGATCACGCTCTGCGCGCCCCGGGAGCAACTCCTGGCCTGCGTGGAGCGGGACATCATGGGACACATCCTGCAGCACTACCATGCCAGCTGCCAGGTGGGTGCACGGGCACAGGCCCGCCCACGTGGATGCACATCTACCCCTGCCCCGCTCCAAGCTGGAGTTAATCGTGACAGGCCACCTCGTAGCAAAGAAACCACCAAGGAGGAGGTGTGTACCTGAAGGACAAGCTGCAAACCCAGCCCATATCCTTCTGCATATCCCTGTGTCTGCATTGCAGCTGCTCTTGGCATTTCTGAGTCTGCCATGAAATTTGTACAAGCCCCCAGCTGCAGCGAGTGCCCAAGGGGGACGCATCAGTGTTTGTTGCTCTGTGCTGCCTGCAGTGTCTGTGCGCTCTGGGGCCATTGCTGCATGTCCTGTGCCTTAGTTCATTGCCTCTTACTCTATTCCCTTTCCTCTTCCAGGTGCTGGGCTTCACCCTCTCCACCCAGGTAAGTCCTGCCCCATGGGACCCTGTTTCCTGCCCTTCCCGCACACATTTCCCATTGCAGGCACACCAGACCAACCCTCCCACTCCCCAGGCCAGAGACCAGGCTCTCCTTGTGGTAGATACCCAGGAAAACTTGTGCCTTCCCAGGGGAGCTTCTTTGCAGGAGGGAAGAGGAGGTTTCCTTCCTCCAACCTGGGTGCAGAGCCAAGGTGCCTGAGGCTCTCAGAAGATGCAGTGGCCCGTCCACACTCTGCCTTGCGGCTGGGCTCCTCTTTCAGCCTCTGGCACTGTGAGCAGTTTCTTGTGGGTGCTGCTGCGATTCTCTCTCCTGGGATGTAGGACATTGAGCTCAAGGTGACGCTGAGCCGGAGCGTGGCTGAGGTCAGCCGGGCCATGCAGGCGGCTGGGGGCTCCCACCGTGTGGAGCTCTGCTATAAACGGGAGCTGCTGGGCACCCTGCTGGTGAGCACCAGGCCGGCACTGCAGGGCTCTCCCTTGTCCCCGTGTGACTGCTGGAGTTCCCCGAACCTCCTCCCCAGGCGGTGGGACCCTTGGGTGCTGGTGCCCCGTGGACATTACTGGGAAGAACAGTGGGTGTGGGAGCCATGCGGGCACCAGGGTCCCTGCCTGCAACAAGGTGAAGAGCCTGTTGCCAGCAGGAGGGCTCCGGATTACACCCACAGCCCACTGTACGCGTGTCTCTCTGTGACCTCCAGGGCTTCATGAAGGCAGAGCCCCAAGACTGCCTGGCGTCCCCTGTACGCCAGGAGGTGTTTCTGGCCCTGGGGCACTTGAGGTAGGATCTTTCTGCCGGGGCTGTGGGAGATTGTCATTTGACCTGTTTGCTGGAGTGGTAGTTCTTTCCTGTTTTCTTTTCCTTCTGTCAGCAAACTGAAGCCATCACTGACCCAGGAGGAAAACCGTGACCTGCTGGATCAGTGTTTACACAGTGTGATGCCCCTGCCTGCCCTGGAGCCAGTAGGAGAGAAAGGGGCGACAACAGCGGAGGCTCTGCATGTACAGGTGCCTGCAGGCCCTTCTCTCCCAGTCTCTCCACAGATGCCCAGAGCAGCAAGTGCTGCACTCTGCCCCTTGCAGCAGAGCTGTGTGTCTCCATGTGCGGCCAAACACCCATCTTTCTCTCCTGCCCTCAGTCTTTGCATGCACAGACCATGGGAGCTCTCGGCAAGCTTGTGACAGCCCTGCTAGAGGAAAACCTCACCTCTGGCTGGCTGACAGAGATGCTGCACGTGAGTATGTGTGGGATGATAGAGAAGGTGGTGAAGTGTTGGCTGAAAGGTGTGTGGGGAGAGTTGGGCTGCGGAGGTGGTTGGGTCAGTGCAAGGTGGCTGGGAGGACACGTCTGGACCGGTGCCCTCTGCAAGCAGCCTATGAGGATGGCAAGGGGCTGTAGTGCCTTGAGGCACCAGCTGCTGAGGCACCAGCCCCTTGTCAGGACTCTGTACAGGAGGGCGAGGTTTGGGGTAGTTGTGGGCAGGCTGGGATTGCTGGGAATGCCTGTTGTGAGACAGGTCTGCTCTTCCACAGCTCCTGGAGTTCTGGCTCAGCTCTGCCAAGGAGTGGGAGCGGGATAGGGCCCTACAGACCTGCGCCCAACTGCTGGGTGCTTACAAGGAGCGATTTGAGCTCACGGTAGGAAGGGACCCCATGTGCACCGTGTCCCCTCTCCCTGCTGGCTGCTGCTCAAACAGGGAGCTCTACTCTGGACCGCGTACTGATTTTGGGGTCTTCTGGGCTGTGGGGCTGCACCGCTGCCTGTCCTAATGTCTAGCCAGGAGAGGGAGATGGGCTGATGGGGCCACTTGTGACCTTCTTGTTGGCCTTCTCTTTGCCCAGGGAGAAAACTCTTTTGGATTCTTTGGCTCCATGGTGGGACTGCTGGCACCTTTTGTCTGCGATTCACTGGCCACATCCCGCCAGCAGGCAGGAGCCTGCCTTGGCCACCTTCTCTGCATACAAGGTGGGAGCAGCTTCTCCCTTCCTTGGCCAGCCAGGCATCACCCCATGGCTGTGCAGGGCCAGGCTGCATTCTTCCTTCAGAATGACCCATGGAGAAAGGCCTGTCATCATCACTGCCCTTTTCTCCTGGTGCCCACTGCAGGCAAGACGCTGGAGCTGGAGGACGAGGTGCAGCCGTTGTACCAGCAGCTGAGCTCCCCAGATGTTGAGACTCTGCTCCAGCCTTCCTCCAGGCTTGCTAAGGTACCTGGCCCTGACAGACTGGGGGGAGATGGTGCCTGGGTTCCCTGCTTCCCTGCCGGGACCCTGCTCCATTCTGGGACAGCTGCTGCAGTGCCTGCCCAGGGTTAGTGAGCAGCAAGCAGCTGCTGAGCATGTCGGGCTTTCAAGCACACTGGGGAAGGAGAAGAGGCCAAGGGTTGTTTGTGCAGTTGTGCAGGACCACCATACACCCTTGCTGTTTCTGATTTCTCCCCAGATGATTTGCAAATATATCCCCCCAGCACAGGCCACAGATTTCATTTCTGCTGCCCTGGATGGGATGCTGTCAGTGAGGTCTACCTGCGCTCAGGCTGCTGGCGAGTGGCTGGTGACCTTCCTGGAGACGTGTGGGGGACAGATGTTTACCAAGGTGAGAGAAACCTTTTCCCTGGGGCTCTAGCCTTCCCATCTCAGCTGTTGCCATGCTCCTCATGCAGGTCCCAGGAGCTACAGAGCTGCCCCTTGCGTGCGGTGCCAAGGGCTCTTCTGAATCTGAGTGCCCACAGCCTAATCACGTTGTTGTTCTTCATCCAGTGACAGGGACCCTCCAGGGCCAAACCGTCTTTTTGGGCCAACCCAAAGTTGCTCTCATAACCAATGCAGTTAGAGCTGAGGCACCAAAAGTGCCCAGTTCCTCCCCAGGTCTTCGAGCCTCAGCACTCCCCGGGCTTCCCAGGCCCAATGGGAGACGACACTGTGCTGCCTACAGAAGAAGGGAGGTTGCAACAAGTCATTGGTGTCCCAAGTCCTGCCCCAGGAGGAATACAGCGTTGATGCTGGGGTTTTCTTCCTCCTGACTCGTGGTGTTTCTTGGGTTTTAACATGTTCACTAGCACAGTCCCCCTCCTTGCTCGTTCCTCCTTGGTCCCCAGCTCCACGCACTGTCTGCGTTTTACTCTGAGCATACTGCATTTAATGATGTTGGATGGCTGTTGTGAGTCCCCTTCATTCTCCCTGAGCCTGGTTGTGCTCCCAAGTCAGCATTCCTCTAGGGACAAGTCATGACCCTTTTGGGGGTGATGTGTGCCCATGCCCTGGTCTCCTGCAGTCTGTGCAGTCACAATCTCTGCTCCCCTCCCCTGCTCAGGCTGTGCTGCACTTGCATTTGGCTTTGAGGCCACAGGCAGGTCTTTCAGCCCAGGTCACTCCTTGGTGCCACCCTTGACTGGCAACAGAGATCTGTCCTCATCCCCCTGCAACTGCCCAGAGCGTTAGGGCTGGCCCCTGTGAAATGGTTGGGGAGGAGAAGCTGCTCATTGGCCAAGTGGACATGTCTGGGCTGTGCAGGAGGATGAGGAAAGGAAGGAGAGTACAGCTCTTTTTGTCTGCATTCAGGTGACAGAAATCCTGAGCATCCTTTATGTCCGGATGCGGATCATGCAGCAGGACACTCTCCGATGCTTTCTGTTTGAGGCGGTGTCCATGCTCGCCCACTACCACCCTGGGGCTGTCATCAACAGCCTCTTGCAGAAGCAGCTGCCCATGGACAGGTACATGCACTGCCCCAGCCCAGTGGCTGGGCAGGACCCACCAGCGATGGGTTGAGGAGGAGCCAGCAGAGAAGCTGGTCCTGCTGTTCCTGGGGAAGGAAGCCTGAGAGTGGCAAGATCAGTGCAAGGGCCCAGAGCCTGGCCCTTGCAGCTGCTTTGAGGCCAGGAGAGCATTTGGCTGCTGTTGAGGGCATAGAAGTGGGCTCATGGGGCAACTTCTGCTGCTTTGCAGTGATACCACAGAGCTGTGGAGGCTCCTGGGGAGGAAATTCTTTGTGAACAAACTCCTGAGGGTTTTAATGGAAAAACTGAAGCACTCGGGGAAAGAGCAACCCAGGACCAGCTCTGCTGAGTCTGAGGCAGACGACAGTCAGGCTGCCCTGGAGCCTCTCAAGGTACGTGCCCTGGCAGACACATTTCTGCAGCTTTGCACGTGACATCCTAAATCGCCCTTCAGCCAAAGGGGCACTGTGCACGTTACAAATATCCCTGAGCCCTGCAGGGTGCCATGACAAGCCCTTCGGGGCAGCCGAGACCCTTTGCTGCTTCCAGCCTACAGGGCTACTGCAGAAAGCCAAGCTGCAGACAGACAGTGAGAGTCCCCAGGGTGGGCAGGGGACAGGTGGGAAAAGCCCTTGTTTTAACACGATGTTTCTGGTTGAATTTCTCGGTAGATCACTCGTGCCATCTTTGAGGTGGTGTCCATGCTGCAGACCCCAGAGGCCGTGCAGTGCTTGCTCCCAGAGCTGCTCCCAGTGCTGCTGAGGCAGATCAGTGCCACGCTGGGAAAGGAGATGCCATTTTCCCAAGTCAGCCCTCGAGGAAAGCTGTTCCTGAAGGGACACACAAGCGATGACAATCCTTGCAGGTAGGAGGCACTGGGACAGAGAGGCAGGACCTGGGCTTTGATCCCCATAACCAGGCCATGTTCACTCACGTTCCCGAGGCGGCACTTTGCCCTGCCCCATTTCCTAGGTGGGGAAACTGATTTTGGTTGGTTTTACTTCCCTTTTTACGGAGGAACTTTGATTCCCAAGAAGGAAAGTGTTACCAGCTGGTACCAGGGAGGGCTTGGACCTTGCTTCCCCCATCTCCTGCCTGCAGGAGGTGCCTTTCCCTCTGCCCCGATTCCTCTTGGAGAAGTGACCAGCAGCGAGTGGGATAAACCCCCAAGTTGCTCTGGCCAGGCCAGGTCCCCGCGGGAGGATGTTAAGGGCTGGGGACTGTTGCAGGGTCCTCAGCTGTGCGGCGTTTGAGTTCCCTCACCTGGCTGTGCTGGGCCCTGCCGTAGGGCTGCGGAGACCTGCCACACTTGCACGTGGGCAGGGTGCCAGACACCCCCACAGTGACATAGTTGTTCCTGCGCCTTGCAGCTCATGTCCAGCCCCAGGGATCTTTTGGTGGGGCTCCTCAAAGAAAGCCCTGTGCTCTGCTACTGGTCCTGCCTGCAGGTCATTCTTGGCTCTTGCTCTTGCAGCTGCAAAGAGACTTTGGGCTCTGTAGCCCTTGCGTCTCTGGTGCAAAGTCTGGAGCCTTGGGGGTTCTAGGGCTGCCAGTGAGTCTGGGGTGTCAGGAAGTCTGAAAAGGCCTGTTTTTTCCAGCTTGGCAGACTTTAGGGTTGTGAGGTGTCATTTCAGGGCTATGTGCATGGGTGAAGGAATGCCTGGCAGGCTGTGGTGGTGTTTCCTCAGCTCTGCGCGAGCTGCCTCTTGCTGTGATCAGGCCTTGCTGCTCTTTCTTCCCCCAGGCTTTCCCTTGAGACCTTAGAGGCAGTGCTGCACACATGCCTTGAGGGGAAATGGCTGCAGCTCCTGAGGAAGCAGGGAGCCTGGACTGCCCTGGAAGACCCGCGGACTCACCATGACGGTGTCTGTCTGCTGAGCGGGTGAGAACCCCAAGGGCGCTTGGCTGCAAGCCAGGAGGGGCTGGTGGGACCCTTCCCTTTGGCCGGGGTGTTTCCACGTTGCCAAGCAGAGCCTGCATGGGAGCAGGTGAATTTGGGAACCCTGAGGCCAAGAGCCTCCCTTGTAATTGGGTGTTGCCTGCCTATGCTCTACATGCAGGGTGCTGCTCCGCGCTGGAACCGTCTCACTGCCTGTGGTGCTGGTGCTGACCCAGTGGTTGGATGGCCCCTCAGCCAACCTGCGGGTCATGGCTGCGGCTTTCTTTGCAGAGGTAAGAGAGAAGGTGGGACAGAGAAGTTTGGGAGGCATCTTCTCATGACGCTGCTCTTGGGGAAGGTGCTGGTGGAAAGAGTCGCAGTCAGAATGGGAGCAGATTCCCCTTGTGGGAGGCTTCAGAGGTGCTGCGCTTCTCTTGCCACTGCTGTGTCATTGCCCTGTGCTATTACCAGGGATGCTATTGTCCCTGAAACCACTCAGTGCCAGTCCTTGTCACTACTGGTGGTGGCAGAGGAGCTACAGATGGGCTTTCTATTAGCAACGCCCTTTCCAGGGCCTCCCCTGGCCCCAGCTGGGACATGTTTCCAGGTTTCATCAATCTCAGCAGCTCTGCTGAGAGACCCCAGTGACCCAACGCAACAAAAAAATCCTCTCAAGAGACCGACTCCCCTAGATGTGGACATGAGGCCTCTCATGGGCAGGGGCAGTGCTACCGTCAGCATCTCCCCATCCCCAAGCCACAGCCTGGGTCAGGCCCAAAGGAAAGATGCCAGGCCCAAAGGAAAGAGCCAGCCTGGGCTTGCGGTACCTCCTTGTGAGGTGCCCAGGGCAGTTGCTGTCCCGGGACCTGGCCCGCGTCCGGCTCTGGATGCTGACGGCCGGGTTGCTGTTCTGTAGCTGATGAAGGAGCCAACACTCCAGGAATGGAGGTGCCTTCAACCGATACTGGGGGCTTTGCTGGAGAAATCCCAGGACCCAAGCAGCACCGTGCGGCAGATGGCAGTGCGCGGCCTTGGCAATTTGGTCATTGGAGCGCCAGAGAAGGTGAGAGGGATTTTCCTCTGTGTGAAACACAGCCTCTGACCAGAGAAATGTGGGTAGGTGGGCTGCAGAGGGATTCGAGAGGGTGAGCAGAGCAGCAAAGGCAACTGCGAGTCTTTCCCCTAATGGCACCATGTTCTGGGGCATCAGCCGGGTGGCAAAGGGGCCTGAGGTGCCAGTAGGACCCTCAAGCTGCGATGTGCTCAGGGGCTGTTTCTGACAGCTTCAGCCCCTGAGGGCAATGGGGAAAACGAGTGGTTAGAGGCAGGAATAGTGAGAGGCGTGTGTGTGTGATGCTCGACAGCTGCACAAGCACAAAGGAGCCATCTTGAACACACTGCGGAGGAGCCTGGAGGACGTGGCCTCAGTGGAGGTTGTGGCAGAGAGCCTGCTGGCACTGGCAAAGGTGGTGACTGAGCTCAAAGGGAAGGCTGTTGGCTCTGCCTTCAGAGAGATCACCAGAGTTGCAGAGACCTTCTTTGAGACTGTAAGTGAAGGGTGCTGTCTAGCACCCCCACGATGGGTCCCTCGCAGGCTCATCCAAGAGGGGTGTGTGGGCAAGGGCAGCTCTGGGTTGGACGGGTGTAGGGAAGATGCTTCCCCCCGGGGAAGATGATGGAGCTGCTACTTGTCACCCCCTGCTTCGGGGTCCTCTCTCAGGACATTGTGCTCAATCAACAGCATTTGGATGCTACAGAAACAGTTGTACAAGGTGGCCCAGCTCCCCACCTGACAAATGGGGGTTCTCGGTTACAGGAGCAGGCGTCTTTACGCTCAGCATCCTTCACCCTGTATGGGGTGCTGGCTGCCTCTGCTACAAGTAGGTGGAGGTCCTTCTTCGCAGAAGAACTGAAAAATACTTGGGCCATCCTTGTCCTTCACCTCCGGGACCCAGACCCGGGAGCCTCCCTGGTAAGACCCCAGGAATTTGTTGCAGGGACATTTCTGCCATTGCTGCCTTCTCGGCAGCTGCAAAGTCCCTCTGCAGAGCACCCTCGAAAGTGTCCCAGCGAGGCTGTCCCTGCAGTGCCCAGGGCAGTCACCCCTCATGGGCAGCCTCGCAGTCATGTCACAGATCTCTGCCTTACTTTCTGGCCTGTCCCCGATGACCGTCCCAGCCTCAACTGCCTGTTCCTCCACAGGGACAGTGCTGGTAGCAGCCTCACCAGCGCAGCCACCTGGCAGCGGTGCTGTTGGCAGGGTGCCACAGAGGAGGCCAGGGAAGGCTCCCCGCTGCCGAGTCACCAGACCCGGGGCCATCGCCTCTGAGGGCCTGGGGCGGGACTGGCAGAGTGCAGCACAGCGAGCTCCCTGGGAAGGGCCGAGCCGTCGCGGGGCAGCAGTGACAGGCTTGACTCCCTGTGCTAGGCGTGCCTGGGTGCGCTGCAGCTGTGCGCCCCGTTTCTGGAGCAGAGGAGATTGCGGCAGAGCATCGCCACCAACACGAAGCTGAATGCAGCCGAGCTGCAAGACAACATCTGCAGCCAGCTGGTGAGGAGTTGTGTGTCTGGGCTCTCTGGGCACTCTCGGGCCACTGAGAAAGGGAGTAGGTGAAATGCTGGGGACAGCAGGGTGCCATCACGGGGCTGGTGCTGGGCCTGGCTGTAGCTCCCAGTCCTGCTCCAGCGCTGCCATACCCTGTAGTCCGTGTGACCTGCTTGGTGCAGGTTGCAGGGGCGCATTTTCAGGCAGAGAAGGACAGTGTATCCCTGTATTCCCTAGGCTCAGGAGAGCCCTGAGCACCAACAGGCACTGTACGCCGCTACCAAACGCTGTGTCCTGAGGAGCCGCGGGGAGCTGCAGGCTGCGGCCCTCAATGTTGCTGGTGAGCCAGAGCGGGTACTCGCTGCAGCTGCTCCCTGCCGCGCTGCCACTCTCCATGTCTACCCAGGGTCGGGCTGCATGGCGGCAGCCGGAGCGAGGTTTGCGGTGCTGGAGATGGGGTAGGAAATGCGCTGTGAGTCCTGTGCTCTCAGGGAGCCTCAGCCCTGGAGTGAGGCAGCTTGGCCCTGCTGCCCGGGGCTATCTGGAGGGCCTGGCAAGGTCAGAGATCCCTGGCTGCCCTTGTTGCCCTGCAGCATTTCAGGGTTGGTAGCATCACCCTGCACCTCCCCAAGCAGGGACTCAGGGCCAGGATGTGGTCTGGGCTGGGGGGCTGTGGGTAGCGCCCTGATGCCAGTGTGTTGCCCTGTGTGTGCAGCCGCCCTCGTGGAGCACATAGGCACTGAGCAGCTGCCGGCAGAAGAAGAGATGCTCCCCTTGGCAGGTAGGGAACGGGGCCTTGGCTCTCTGGGCCTGAGGGCTCGGGGGAGTTTGGGTCCCAGAGAACCACAGCAGTTCCTGATCCGGCAATAGCCACGGGGACAGCCACGGGGCTAGGTTGCTCTCCTGGGGAGGGTGTGCTGGTGCTGGGGCCAACAGTGATGCCCCAGCTCTGCAGGTGCTGCCAGACAACAGCAACCCGCAGATGGAGCAGGCGGCTGCTGAGCTCCTTGGCACCACCGACTTTGAGCAGCCTGCATAGCACCAGTGAAATAAAGTGTGCTGAGTCTCCGGTGGCAGCAGGTGTTTCTGTCCCGACGCCCTGGGCGTCGCTTTGCCCCTCACCAGTGTGGGACCAGAGGGCTTCTAAGCAGGCTCAGGGTGCTATGCTGGAGCTCAGAGATGGGGGTCGGATGTCTCTGGGGTGTTAAAATAGAATGTGAAGGGGTGGTTGCAAGGACTCAGAACGGGAGGCAAAGGCCTGTCTTGCTGGATCTTGAAAACATACTCGCTGGATTGGTTTCAGAGCTCAGAAATGGGGGTCTGCGTTTTGGTGCTCAAAACCAGAGGCGACATGCTGCATTTGTGGAGCTGGAAAACAGAGAGTAAGTTGCCTGTTGTTCAGCTCCCAAGCCGAAGGGAGAGGGGCCCCTGTGGTGGGAGGGCGAGAGAGGTGGGAGCAGAGGAGGCAGAGCTGTGCTCAAATCAGATGCCTGATCCAAGATGAGATGGTTGTGCCCCCTCAGAGCTGGCTTTCAGCACAGGCAACTAAACCCTTAGGAGGAGAATAGTACGTCAGGGGAGAGAAGGGGAGGGGAGAAGATGATGAATAAATGGGAGATGAGAAGCAAAGCGAGGCAGGAAAACATGAAAATGTGTGTATCAGTTCTGTGAGGGCCTGTAGACCCTCGCCTGGGGAAGCCAGCATGCACAAGCTGAAAGAAAAAAACAGGACAAGGAGAGCGCACAGGGCCATCCACTGCCATGGTCTGAGGGCAGGTCATCGCTGCGCAAGTCAGTGCAGGCTGCTGCGAGAGCCCGGACTGGGGAGGTTCCCGTGAAGGGCCATGAGACCAAGGCCGTGTAGATGGAAGGGCCAGGAAGGGAGGGAGCCGCCCCGGCCCAGGGCACACGGAGGCTCCCGGAGACCGCACAAAAGCCCATAGGTCCCCCTATCCCAGGACACACGAAGGCTCCGGGAAGCCGCACGAAAGCCCATAGGGCCCCCTGGCCAAGTGGAAAAGGAGGCCCCGGGAGGCCTCACAAAAGGCCAAAGGGCCCCCATGGCCCAGAGCACACGGAGGCCCTGGGAGGCAGCATGAAAGCCCATGGGCCCCCCCCTAGCCCTGGGCACACGGAAGCCCTGGAAGGCTGCATGAAACCCTATACAGCCCCCCGGCCCAGTCTTTTTTCTCGCCCTGGGAGTCCGGACGAATGCCCATAGTGAACCCCTGCTAAGATCTTGTGGAGGCCCACAAAATTGCATAGGGACCCCCTGGCTCAGAGCACACGGAGGCCACAGTAGGCCGTACGAAAGCCCAAAGGGCCCCCCTGGCCCAGAGCCTGTGGGTGCCCCGGAAGGCAGCACCAAAGCCCATAAGGCCCCCCTGGGCTAGGGCGTAGGGATGCCGGTGCAGGCAGCACGAAAGCCCATAGGGCCAGGACGTGTGGAGGACCCAGGAGGCCTCATGAAAGGCCATAGGGCCCCCCTGGCGCAGGGCACACAGAGGACCCGGGAGGCTGCACGAAAGCCCATAGGGCCTCGCCAGCCCAGGGCACAAGCAGGCCCAGGGAGGACTCATGAAAGGCCATAGGGCCCCCCTGACTCGGGACACACGGAGGCCCAGGGAGGTCGCACGAAAGCCCCTAGGGCCCCCACAGAGCCACACGTGCCACAGATGTCACCCCTGCTTGAGTGGGTCCCATCATGGCAGGCAACAGGAGGGTGTCAGGGAAGTGGCACCGGGACTCAGTGTCCCAGCACAGGGATGCTAATGAGATGCAAATTTGGCCACAACTGGCTGTTCAGAGAGCACCAGTGTCAGATTATGGAGGACAGTCCTGAAGTTCCTTAGAGTTCAGAGGTGTGTTGCTGTTGCGGACTGGGAGCAGTGAGACGCTGCTGAGATGCTAATGTGATGCACATTTTATGGTAATGAGGCCCCAATTGGCTCTTCAGGAGCTTCGTTCTTAGCCCTGTGTTCTCCCTGTCCAGGCGATGAGGGACAGACGCGGTCCATGTGGAGCGGGGCTGGGGGAGCAGGGGGAGGAGCCGACTGCAGGGGCGGAGACAGGGACAGCCGGGCTGGGACCGATTGGCGAGGGGCGGGGCTGTTGTTTCTGTGCGGTTTTGTTGTTTGTGGACCGTGGGGGTGTTCGGGTTCCAGCTGCAGAGTAATGGCATACTAAGAGTATGTTAATTGTATGCTAATGACATGCTATTAACAGCGGTGCTCATGGGGTGTTGCGAGCGAGCAGGGGCGGTGGTCAGAGACAAAGGAGGCGTGGCCAGCGGGGAAGGGGGCGGGGCACCGACGAGGCCAGGTGCTGGGGGCGGAGCCCCAAGGGGCGGGCGGTGCCGGAAGCGGAAGCTGAGCCGCCGCCACGAAGGGGGCCGGGAGCAGCAGCCGCGGGAGGCGGTGCCGGGTCCGCGCGGAGCGGCGGTTCCGCCGGGAGAGCCGGGAGCCGCGGGAGCGGCAGCGCGGGCAGGCAGCGCCGAGCGGGAGCCGGATGGCAGCGCCGGAGCAGCCGGGAGCGGGAGCCGCGTGGGCGCCGGGGCCGCTGCTCGGGGGCGAGGCCCCGGGCCGGAGCCGCCCCGGTGCGGGGCCCCTTCCCGGCAGCGGGAGCAGCCGGTGGCGCCGGGGGTCCCGCCGGGGCGGCCCGAGCCCTGCGCGGGGACGGCGAGAGCCGCGGCGGGCGGGGGCGGCGGCGTCGGGCCCGGCCGGGGCAGCGCTCGCGGCTCCGGGCGGCGGCACCGAGCGCGGTCCCGGCCAGGCCGGGGCTCGGCCCTGTCCCCAGCTCGGGCCCCGCGGCCGTCGCGGAGCCCCGCGCAGCGCTGGAGCCGGTGAGTAACGGGCTGGGGGCTCGGGCCGGGGAACGGGTCGTGTGGGGGCGCCGCGGGGCTCCCGCGCCTCGAGCCGGGCGATGTGGAGCCCGCAGGGACCGCGGGAGCTGCCAGCACCGTGAGCGCTGGTGGGACTGTGCCCCAACCTGGAGTGGGGCGGGGAGGGAGAACAACCAAACTTGTTCAGCTCACCGGTCCGGGTATGTTTTATTATTACTTTTAATTTTTTGTGATAAACCATCTCGTTTAACTGATTGCTCTAATTTTTCTAATTATCTTGTTAATCTTGTTTATGTGATGGACCTGTTTCTCTGCTAGATCTGATTTATCTCATTATCTTGTTACACTCCTTGATGGGATAAAGAACAACTTGTTTCTGGGATTGGAAGTGTTGGCTGATGGTGACTCCTCTGTTTCCCTGCTGCCAGCTTGTCCTCATGGAGCAGTTCCCTATGAATATGGAATATGTGTTGACTCCCTCATGACTAATGATTCACTGCTCTGAGCTGGAAGTATTGGCTGAACCTTGAATAAAATGTTGCACTGACCGGTGGCGTCTGCTGGATCTCGTCTCTCTCCTGCTCCCCTGTTACACCTGCCATGTTCCCCAGTGCCCAGGTTGTAAATCACTCACTGTCCCAACTTGCCTCTTGACATGGACTAGAGGATCTCTAGAGGTCCCTTAAGCATTCTATGATCACCTTGAATAGTTCACCCCCAGGGAATGATGAGCTCATGAACAGCTAATTGAATAATTGGCTCATTAGCAGTCCCTCCCTAATGAGTCTGGGGTTTGTACAAACCCTGGACAAGGGGGGTCCCCGAAGCGCCTCTCGCCCATATTCTAAGTCTGTGCGCGAAGGTTCGGCCTGGTGCAGGGGGGCTTCCCTGCCGCCGCGGCGCCCGCGGATGGACCCCCCACCTCCGGTGAGGGTCCACGTGCCCAACCACCCTCCCTCCCCCTGCCCAGCCCCCTACCCGCGCTAAGGCGGCTGCCCCCCAACCCCAAGGCCTCTGTTTTGGGGCTGAAAACAGACCACTTAGTCTCCGTTTTCGAGCTCCAAAACGCACGACTTAGTCTGCATGTCTGAGCTCTCCAACCAGAGCCAGGAAGCGGCTTTGGAGCCCCAAAAACGCACGACTTGGTCTCGCTTTCTGAGCTCTGAAACCAGCGCATGGCACCCGCTTCTGAGCAGCAAAAACACAGCATTTAGCCTCTGTTTGTGAGCCCCAAAACAGCCCCCAGAGCCTGGTTTGGAACCCAGAGATGCAGCTCTTAGTCCCTGCTGTGGAGGCCTCAGGGCAGGCCCAGAGCCTGGTGTGGGAGCTCCCCACATGCCAAGACTCGGCCTCTGTTCTTGAGCCTCCAAGCAGCTCCTGGAGCCTGGTTGTGCACCCAGAAACCGCAGGACTCGGCCTCCATTCCTGAGCCCCTTGCCAACCTGCCCCCAGAGCTGCTGTGGAGCCCCCAAAACGCAGCACTTGGTCTCCCTTGTGGAGTCCCCAAACCACCTCCTGAGCCTGGGGGAGAAGGCCCAGGAAGGCAGCACTTGGGAACAGGCTCCATCCTGCAGCTCCGGGGCCTCAGGAACAGCCTCAGGGGGCTGCTTGGGAGCTCGGGGAAGAGAGAGAGAGCCCCAGGCAGCCCCTGGAGCCCTCCTGGAGCTCCTGAAAGCTCCAGGATGGAGCTGCCCTTGCTGAGCCCCAGGCAGCCCCAAACCCTTGGGACTTTTCCAGCTCCACCAAGGCACAAGTTGCCCCCTCTGTTTCAGAGCCCCGAAACACAGGACTGAGCCTCTGTTTTGGAGCCCCCAAACACAAGGCTGAGCCTCCCTTTCCGAGCTCTGACACCGCCCCCAAGGGCTCTTCTGGAGCCCCAAAAGGCAGCTCCAAAGCAGCTCAGGGAGTCGCTGGGAGCCCAGAAAGGAGCCTGAGCCCTCAAACCCCAGGATTTTGCTGCCCTTGCTAAACCCCAGGCCAGGCCCTTCCCCTGAGCTTGTCCCCAGGCAGCAGAACCCCCAGCACGGAGCCCCCCTCCCTCTCTGAGCCCCAGAGCAGCCCCCGGAGCCCGTGGGGAGCCCAGAGCTGCAGCCCCCCAGGCTGCCGCTTCGCCCCTTTTCTCGCACCCCGGAGACCCCCGGCCCAGCCCTCCCAGCCCCGTGTGCGCTGCTGGGGACGGGACGGGACGGGAAGGGGGTCGGGGCGGGTCGTGCTCGGGACCTGGGTCGGGCCCCCTCCGGGCGGGCCGGGCCCAGCCCGCGGCGCGGGGGCAGCCCCGGGCGGGCGGGCGGCCGCTGCGCTCCGGCCCTTCGGCCTTTATTTCCCGGCGCCGGCAGCGGCCGCCCCGCAGCCCCGAGCCCGGCCGAGCGCGGCCGCTCCCGCGCCCCGCCGCTCCCGGCAGCGGCAGCCCCGGCGGGCGGCAGAGCCCCCCGCGCCCCCCGCCCTCCCCCGGCCCCGGCCCCGGCCCGGCCGCTGCCGCCGCTCACCTGGGCCCGGGCGGCCCGGCCGGAGCGCGGCCAGCCCGGAGCCCCCGCGCGCCGAGCGCCGCCACCCGCGACTGAGGGAGCCGGAGCTGCCGCGCGGGCGCCGGAAGAGGCCACCAGGCCCCGCCACCCTCGCGGCCCCGCCCCTCGCGCAGCCGCTCGGCCGCCCCCGGCCACGCCCCTTGGCCCCGCCCCTTCAGTGGCCACGCCCCGATGCCCTGGCCACGCCCCCAGCGCTCACCCGATTTCCGCCTCTCTTAATTAGCATAGAGAGCAGGGGGGTAAGGAGAGTGATGACCTTCTTAGCATCTCATTAGCATCTCATTACTCATGCAGCACAACGAGTGCTGACAGCTCCGGGCGGTTCCAGTAGCTCTAGGGCACCCCAGGCTGACACCAGGGTTGTCTCTCGGCCTCTAGCCCCATGCGTTGGGTTGTCCTCGTCACCCCCACAGCGGGATGTTGCCTGCGGCACCGAGTCGCACCCCCCTCAGCCCACTTTTCCTCCCTGTGAATTGGCCCCGCCCCTTCGGCCTTGGCACCGCCCCCTCGGCCCTGGCCCCGCCCTCGCAGGTCCCCTCCTCCCCCCCTGGCCTTGGAGCACCTTGGAGGCTGCATGAAGGCCTGTTTGCCCTCCCCGGCCCAAATGTGATAATTCTAATCATCAGTGTTGGGATTCCAGGCTGATAGTGGGGGGTGGGGCCCAATGTGAGGAAGGGGCTATGGTAGAGGGGGCGGGGCTAAAGCCGAGGGGGCGTGGCCAAACAGCATCAGGAAAGGCGGGCTCAGGGGTGCGCTGCGTTTCCGCAGACAACCCCCCTGCCCTGGGGTGACAGGGGCAGCCCAACGTGCGGGAGGGGAGGCGAAGGACAACCCTGGTGTCAGCCTGGGGTGCCCTAGAGGTGCTGGAACCGCCCGAGCTGTCAGCACTCGTTGTGCTGCATGAGTAATGAGATGCTAATGAGATGCTAAGACGGTCATCACCCTCCTCCCCCCTGCTCTCTATGCTAATTAAGAGAGGCGGAAATCGGGTGAGCGCTGGGGGCGTGGCCAGGGCATCGGGGCGTGGCCACTGAAGGGGCGGGGCCAAGGGGCGTGGCCGGGGGCGGCCGAGCGGCTGCGCGAGGGGCGGGGCCGCGAGGGGGCGGGGCCTGGTGGCCTCTTCCGGCGCCCGCGCGGCAGCTCCGGCTCCCCTCAGTCGCGGGCGGCGGCGCTCGGCGCGCGGGGGCTCCGGGCTGGCCGCGCTCCGGCCGGGCCGCCCGGGCCCAGGTGAGCGGCGGCAGCGGCCGGGCCGGGGCCGGGGCCGGGGGAGGGCGGGGGGCGCGGGGGGCTCTGCCGCCCGCCGGGGCTGCCGCTGCCGGGAGCGGCGGGGCGCGGAGCGGCCGCGCTCGGCCGGCTCGGGGCTGCGGGGCGGCCGCTGCCGGCGCCGGGAAATAAAGGCCGAAGGGCCGGAGCGCAGCGGCCGCCCGCCCGCCCGGGGCTGCCCCGCGCCGCGGGCTGGGCCCGGCCCGCCCGGAGGGGGCCCCGACCCAGGTCCCAAGCACGACCCGCCCCGACCCCCTTCCCGTCCCGTCCCGTCCCCAGCAGCGCACACGGGGCTGGGAGGGCTGGGCCGGGGGGCTCCGGGGTGCGAGAAAAGGGGCGAAGCGGCAGCCTGGGGGGCTGCAGCTCTGGGCTCCCCCACGGGCTCCGGGGGCTGCTCTGGGGGCTCAGAGAGGGAGGGGGGCTCCGTGCTGGGGTTCTGCTGCCTGGGGACAAGCTCAGGGAAGGGCCTGGCCTGGGGTTTAGCAAGGGCAGCAAAATCCTGGGGTTTGAGGGCTCAGGCTCCTTTCTGGGCTCCCAGCGACTCCCTGAGCTGCTTTGGAGCTGCCTTTTGGGGCTCCAGAAGAGCCTTGGGGAGGTGTCAGAGCTCGGAAAGGGAGGCTCAGCCTTGTGTTTGGGGGCTCCAAAACAGAGGCTCAGTCCTGTGTTTCGGGGCTCTGAAACAGAGGGGGCAACTTGTGCCTTGGTGGAGCTGGAAAAGTCCCAAGGGTTTGGGGCTGCCTGGGGCTCAGCAAGGGCAGCTCCATCCTGGAGCTTTCAGGAGCTCCAGGAGGGCTCCAGGGGCTGCCTGGGGCTCTCTCTCCTTCCCCGAGCTCCCAAACAGCCCCTGAGGCTGTTCCTGAGGCCCCGGAGCTGCAGGATGGAGCCTGTTCCCAAGTGCTGCCTTCCTGGGCCTTCTCCCCCAGGCTCAGGAGGTGGTTTGGGGACTCCACAAGGGAGACCAAGTGCTGCATTTTGGGGGCTCCACAGCAGCTCTGGGGGCAGGTTGGAGGGCTCAGGAATGGAGGCCGAGTCCTGCGTTTCTGGGTGCACAACCAGGCTCCAGGAGCTGCTTGGAGGGCTCAAGAACAGAGGCCGAGTCTTGCATGTGGGGAGCTCCACACCAGGCTCTGGGGCCTGCCCTGAGGCCTCCACAGCAGGGACTAAGTGCTGCATCTCTGGGTTCCAAACCAGGCTCTGGGGACTGTTTTGGGGCTCACAAACAGAGGCTAAATGCTGTGTTTTTGCTGCTCAGAAGCGGGTGCCATGCGCTGGTTTCAGAGCTCAGAAAGCGAGACCAAGTCGTGCGTTTTTGGGGCTCCAAAGCCGCTTCCTGGCTCTGGTTGGAGAGCTCAGACATGCAGACTAAGTCGTGCGTTTTGGAGCTCGAAAACGGAGACTAAGTGGTCTGTTTTCAGCCCCAAAACAGAGGCCTTGGGGTTGGGGGGCAGCCGCCTTAGCGCGGGTAGGGGGCTGGGCAGGGGGAGGGAGGGTGGTTGGGCACGTGGACCCTCACCGGAGGTGGGGGTCCATTCGCGGGCGCCGCGGCGGCAGGGAAGCCCCCCTGCACCAGGCCGAACCTTCGCGCACGACTTAGGCAGCGAGAGGCGCTTCGGGGACCCCCCTTGTCCAGTGTTTGTACAAACCCCAGACTCATTAGGGAGGGACTGCTAATGAGCCAATTATTCAATTAGCTGTTCATGAGCTCATCATTCCCTGGGGATGAACTATTCAAGGTGATCATAGAATGCTTAAGGGACCTCTAGAGATCCTCTAGTCCATGTCAAGAGGCAAGTTGGGACAGTGAGCGATTTACAGCCTGGGCACTGGGGAACATGGCAGGTGTAACAGGGGAGCAGGAGAGAGACGAGTCCAGCAGACGCCACCGGGTCAGTGCAACATTTTATTCAAGGTTCAGCCAATACTTCCAGCTCAGAGCAGTGAATCATTAGTCATGAGGGAGTCAACACATATTCCATATTCATAAGGGAACTGCTCCATGAGGACAAGCTGGCAGCAGGGAAACAGAGGAGTCACCATCAGCCAACACTTCCCAATCCCAGAAACAAGTTGTTCTTTATCCCATCAAGGAGTGTAACAAGATAATGAGATAAATCAGATCTAGCAGAGAAACAGGTCCATCACATAAACAAGATTAACAAGATAATTAGAAAAATTAGAGCAATCAGTTAAACGAGATGGTTTATCACAAAAAATAAAAGTAATAATAAAACATACCCGGACCGGTGAGCTGAACAAGTTTGGTTGTTCTCCCTCCCCGCCCCACTCCAGGTTGGGGCACAGTCCCACCAGCGCTCACGGTGCTGGCAGCTCCCGCGGTCCCTGCGGGCTCCACATCGCCCGGCTCGAGGCGCGGGAGCCCCGCGGCGCCCCCCACACGACCCGTTCCCCGGCCCGAGCCCCCAGCCCGTTACTCACCGGCTCCAGCGCTGCGCGGGGCTCCGCGACGGCCGCGGGGCCCGAGCGGGGACAGGGCCGAGCCCCGGCCTGGCCGGGACCGCGCTCGGTGCCGCCGCCCGGAGCCGCGAGCGCTGCCCGGCCGGGCCGACGCCGCCGCCCCCGCCCGCCGCGGCTCTCGCCGTCCCCGCGCAGGGCTCGGGCCGCCCCGGCGGGACCCCGGCGCCACCGGCTGCTCCCGCTGCCGGGAAGGGGCCCCGCACCGGGGCGGCTCCGGCCCGGGGCCTCCGCCCGAGCAGCGGCCCCGGCGCCCACGCGGCTCCCGCTCCCGGCTGCTCCGGCGCTGCCTCCGGCTCCCGCTCGGCGCTGCCGCCCGCGCTGCCGCCCCCGCGGCTCCCGGCTCTCCCGGCGGAACCGCCGCTCCGCGCGGACCCGGCACCGCCTCCCGCGGCTGCTGCTCCCGGCCCCCTTCGTGGCGGCGGCCCCGGTTCCGGTTCCGCATTTCGCCCCGCCCCTTGGGGCTCCGCCCCCAGCACCTGGCCTCGTCGGTGCCCCGCCCCCTTCCTCGCTGGCCACGCCTCCTTTGTCTCTGACCACGCCCCTGCTCGCTCACAACACCCATGAGCACCGGTGTTAATAGCATGTCATTAGCATACAATTAACATACTCTTAGTATCCCATTTCTCTGCAGCTGGAACCCGAACACCCCCACGGTCCACAAACAATAAAACCGCGCAGAAACAACAGCCCCGTCCCTCGCCAATCGGTCCCAGCCCGGCTGTCCCTGTCTCCGCCCCTGCAGTCGGCTCCTCCCCTGCTCCCCCAGCCCCGCTCCACATGGACCGCGTCTGTCCCTCATCGCTTGGACAGGGAGAACACAGGGCTAAGAACGAAGCTCCTGAAGAGCCAATTGGGGGCTCATTACCATAAAATGTGCATCACATTAGCATATCAGCAGCGTCTCACCGCTCCCAGTCCGCAACAGCAACACACCTCTGAACTCCAAGGAACTTTAGGATGGTCCTCCATAATCTGACACTGGTGCTCTCTGAACAGCCAGTCGTGGCCAAATTTGTATCTCATTAGCATCCCTGTGCTGGGACACTGAGTCCCGGTGCCACTTCCCTGACACCCTCCTATTGCCTGCCATGATGGGACCCACTCAAGCAGGAGTGACATTCGTGGCACATGTGGCTCTGTGGGAGCCCTAGGGGGTTTCGTGCGGCCTCCCGGGGCCTCCGTGCGCCCAGGGCCAGGGAGCTCTACGGCCTTTCCTACGGCTTCCCAAGGCCTCCGTGCACCATGGATCAGGGGAGCCCTATGGGTTTCGTGCGACCTCCCTGGGCCTCTGTGTGCCCTGAGTCAGGGGGGCCCTATGGCCTTTCATGAGTCCTCCCTGGAGCCTTCCCGTGCCCTGGGCTCGCGAGGCCCTATGGGCATTCGTGCGGCCTCCCGGGCCATCCATTTGCCCTTGGCCAGGGGGGCCCTATGGGCTTTCGTGCGGCCTCCCGGGTCCTCTGTGTGCCCTGCGCCAGGGGGGCCCTATGGGCTTTCGTGCGGCCTCCTGGGTCCTCCACACGTCCTGGGCGAGCAGGGCCCTATGGGATTTCGTGCTGCCTGCAGGGGCATCCCTACGCCCTAGCCCAGGGGGGCCTTATGGGCTTTGGTGCTGCCTTCCGGGGCACCCACAGGCTCTGGGCCAGGGGGGCCCTTTGGGCTTTTGTACGGCCTCTTGTGGCCTCCGTGTGCTCTGAGCCAGGGGGTCCCTATGCGATTTTGTGGGCCTCCACAAGATCTTAGCAGGGATTCGCTATGGGCATTCGTCTGGACTCCCAGGGCGAGAAAAAAGACTGGGCCAGGGGGGCTGTATGGGCTTTCGTGCAGCCTTCCAGGGCTTCCGTGTGCCCAGGGCGAGGGGGGCCCTATGGGCTTTCATGCTGCCTCCCAGGGCCTCCGTGTGCCTTGGGCCATGGGGGCCCTTTGGCCTTTTGTGAGACCTCCCGGGGCCTCCTTTTCCACTTGGCCAGGGGGCCAGGGGGCCCTATGGGCTTTCGTGCAACTTCCCGGGGCCTTTGTGTGTCCTGGGACGGGGGGGGCCCTCTGGTCTTTCGTGCGGCCTCCCAGAGCCTCCGTGTGGCCTGGGCCAGAGGGCCCTCTGGGCTTTTGTGCAGCCTTCTGGGGCCTCTGTGTGCCCTGGCCAAGGGGGGTTCATTGGGCTATCGTTGGGCCTCCTTGGGTCTCCGTGTGCCCTTGGTCAGGGGGGATCTATGGGCTTTCATGCAGACTCCCAGGGCCTCCATGTGCCCTGGGCCACGGGGGCCCTATGATCTTTTGTGCAGCCTCCCGGGGCCTCGGTGTGCCCTGGGCCAGAGGGCCCTATGGGCTTTCATGTAGACTTCCAGGGCCTCTGTGTGCCCTCGGCCAGGGGGGCCCTATGGGCTTTTGTGTGGCCTCCCAGGGCCTCCATGAGCCCTGGGCCACGCTGGCCCTATGGGCTTTCATGCGGCCTCCCATGACCTCTCTGTGCTCTGGGCTAGGGGGGCCCTATAGGCTTCCATGCAGACTCCTGGGGCCTCCGTGTGCCCTTGGTCAGGATGGCTCTATGGGCTTTCGTGCGGCCTCCCGGGGCCTCCGTATACCATAGGCCAGGGGGGTCGTATGATCTTTCATGTGGCCTCCCAGGGCCTCCGTGTGCCCTGGGCAGGGAGGGCCCTATGGGCATTTGTGCAGTCTCCTGGGGCCTCTGTGCGCTCTGGTCAAAGGGGGCTCAATGGGCTTTCGTGGGGCCTCCATATGCCCTGGGCCAAGGGGGCCCTATGGGCTTTCGTGTGGCCTCCCTGGGCCTCCGTGTGCCCTGAGTCAGGGGGACCCTATGGCCTTTCATGAGTCCTCCCTGGGCCTGCTTGTGCCCTGGGCTCGTGAGGCCCTATGGGCATTCGTGCGGTCTCCCGGGCCCTCCATTTGCCCTTGGCCAGGGGGGCCCTATGGGCTTTCATATGATGTCACAGATCCTCCATGTGCCCTGGTCCGGGGGCCCTATTTGCTTTCATGCGGCCTCCCAGGGCCTCCTTGTTCCCTGGGCCGGTGAGGCCCTATGGGCTTTCGTGAGGCCTCCAGGGCCCTCCATTTGCACTTGGCCAGGGGGGTACTATGGCCTTTCATGAGGCCTCCCAGGGCCTCCTTTTCCACTGCGCCAGGAGGCCCTATGGGCTTTCGTGTGGTCCCCTGGGGCCTTCCTGTGCCCTGGGCTGGCGAGGCCCTATGGGCTTTCATGCGGCCTCCCAAGGCCTCCATGTGCCCTGCGCCAGGGGAGCCCTATTGGCTTTCATGCGGCCTCCTGAGTCCTCCACACGTCCTGGGCGAGCAGGGCCCTATGGGCTTTCGTGCTGCCTGCAGGGGCACCCACAGGCTCTGGGCCAGGGGGGCCCTCTGGGCTTTTGTATGGCCTCCTGTGGCCTCCGTGTGCTCTGAGCCAGGGGGTCCCTATGCAATTTTGTGGGCCTCCATAAGATCTTAGGAGGGATTCGCTATGGGCATTCGTCTGGACTCCCAGGGTGAGAAAAAAGACTGGGCCAGGGAGGCTGTATGGGCTTTCGTGCGGTCTTCGGGGCCTCCATGTGCCCTGGGCCAGGGGTGGCCTATGGTCATTCGTGCGGCCACCCTGGGCCTCCGTGTGCCCTGGGACAGGGTGGCCCTATGGGCTTTCATGTGGCCTCCTGGGGCCTCCGTATGCCGTGGGCCAAGGGGGGCCTACGGGCTTTCGTGTGGCCTCCTGGGTCCTCCATTTGCCCTTGGCTAGGGGGACACTATGGGCTTGCGTGTGGCCTCCCAGGACCTCCGTGTGCCCCGGGCCAGCGGGGCCATATGATCTTTCGTGAGGCCTCCCGGGGCCTCCATGTGCCTTGGGAAGGGGGCCCTATGAGCTTTCGTGCAGCCTTCCAGGGCCTCCATGTGCCCTGGGCCAGGGCATCCCTATGGGCTTTCATGCTGCATCCTGGGTCCTCCACACGTCCTGGGCAAGCACAGCCCTATGGGCTTTCGTGCTGCCTGCAGGGGTCCTCCACATGCCCTAGGCCAGGGGGGCCTTTTGGGCTTTCGTACGGCCTCCTGTGGCCTCCATGTGCCCTGAACCAGGGGGTCCCTATGCAATTTTGTGGGCCTCCACAAGATCTTAGCAGGGGTTCGCTATGGGCATTCATCCGGCCTCTGGGTGAAATGAAAAGTCTGGGCCAGGGGGGCTGTATGGGCTTTCGTGCAGCCTTCCAGGGCTTCCGTGTGCCCAGGGCTAGGGGGGCCCTATGGGCTTTCATGTGGCATCACAGGGCCTCCATGTGCCCTGGGCCAGCAAGGCCCTACTGACATTCACGTGGCCTCCTGGGCCCTCCATTTGCCCATGTCCAGGGGGCCAGTATGGCCTTTTGTGCAGCTTCCTGGGGCCTTCATGTGTCCTGGCACAGGGGGACCTATGGGTTTTATGCAGCCTCCTGGGGCCTCCGTGTGCCCTGGGCTAGGGGGGCCCCTATGGCCATTCGTGTGGCCTCCCGGGGCCTCCATGTGCTTTTCGCCAGGGGGTCCTATGGTCATACGTGTGCCCTCCCTAGGCCTCCTTGTGCCCTGGGCAAGGCGGGCCCTATGGCCTTTCGTGCATGCTCCCAGGGCCTCTGTGTGGCCTGGGTCAGGGGGCCCTCTGGTCTTTCGTGCGGCCCCCCAAGGCCTCTGTGGGCCCTGGGCCAAGGGGGCCCTATGACATTTTGTGTGGCCTCCCGGGGCCTCCGTGTGCCCTGGCCAGGGCGGCCCTATGGTCTTTCTTGCGGCCTCCTGGGACCTCCACAGGCCCTGGGCCAGGGGGTCCCTATGGGCTTTTGTGCAGCCTCGAGAGGCCATCATGATCCCTGGCCAGGTGGACTCTATGGGCTTTTGTCCGTCTTCCCAGGGCCCCAGGGCACCCTGTGCCCCAAGGTCCCTAAGGGCTTTGGTGCGCTCTCCTGGCGCCTCCGTGTGCCCTGGGCTAGGGGATCCCCATGGGCTTTGGTGCGGCCTCCCAGGCCTTCTGTGTGTCCTGTGCTGGGGGGCTCAATGGGCTTTGGTGCGGCCTCCCGGGACCTCCTCATGCCCTGGTGCAGGGGTGCGAGCCCGCCCGGGACCGCGCTCGGTGCTGCCGCCCGGAGCCGCGAGCGCTGCCCGGACGGGGTCGCCCCAGCCCCGGCCCCGGAACTCGCCGTCCCCACACAGGGCTCGGGCCGCCCCGGCGGGACCCCGGCGCCACCGGCTGCTCCCGCTGCCGGGAAGGGGCCCCGCACCGGGGCGGCTCCGGCCCGGGGCCTCCGACCAAGCGGCAGCTCCGGTCCCGACAGGGCTCCTGCGGCTCCAGCTCCCGGCGGCTCCAGCGCGGTGTCGGGCGCCAGGTCCCGCTCGGTGCCCTCCGTCCGTCCGTGGCTCCCTCCCGGTAGAGCCGCAGCTCCCTCGAGACCCGGGACCTGCTGCTACTCCCGGAGCTGCTGCCGCCCCTTCTGCTCCCGGCTCCGTTCGCGGTTCCGCTCCCGGCACCGCCCGCCCCCGCCGCCCTCAGCGCCGCCCGCCCGCGCACGGCGGCGCCGGCTGGCGGCCGCGGGGGGCGCCGCTGCAGCGCCCGAGGGGGCCCCGACGGCGCCGCCTGGCGGCCGCTCCCGGCCTCGCCCGGCCCCGACCCGGCGCTGGGGGCGACGGAGCCCCCCGGCCTCGTCACCCGCCATCGCTCAGCTCCAGGGAGCAGCAGCGCTCGAGCGGTCTGGACACGGCCCCCAAGGGGACGAGTGCGTCAAGTGCCGCGTCGGAAACACACCGGTGGGGACGCACGGGGACAGGCCACCCCGGTCACAGGTCCGAGCAGTTGCCGTGCACCCCAGCCACAGCACTCGTGTCCCTGTGTGACGTGGCCCCAACGCTCTGTGGCACCACGGGAGCTGGGCGCCTGCTGCGGGACCCGGGGTGCAGGACACGGCGCAGCAAGGGGCCTGGATGTCCCTTTGCTCAAACCCAAATTCCTGAGTGCTGGGGTAGAGCGGCCGCCCAACTGCATCATATTCCTCCACAGGGCAAAGCAAACCTCCCTGCTTGCCCAGCTCCCTCACCAACGAGGCCCTGGTTTTCCCCTCGCTTGCTGCTCTCAGCTGTGGGACAGCATCGTCCCCCGTCCCGGGCTGTGCTGGGAGCCCTGGGTCATGTTTCTTCTCCGGGCGGACACGGAGCCAGCCCAGCGCACGGGCAGACGGGGCAGATCAGCCCAGGAAGCACCAGGCTGAGCTCCTGTGTGGAGATGGAGCGACAGCGCCTGGCCGGAGCCAAGGCCGCAGCCTCCCTGCCCCAGCGCTGGTGCAGGGGGCGGCAAGGGGCGCTCTGCCCCGCTGCCCTGCTCCCCAGGGAGGTGTCTGCCTGTCCGGGACAGCGTCAGGGAAGCGACAAAGCCCGAGGGAAGGAGCAGGACAGGGACAGCGACTGGCTCCAGCAGCGGGACCTGGGCAAGGAGGGAGCTCAGGTGTGAGCAGAGGGCTGAGGCCCTGCACTCAGCACCTTCACTCACAGCGGGAGATGACCGTTTCTCTGACCTGTGTAAAAATACCAGCAAAGGTTTCCTCATCTTTTCTGCATTTTTCATTTTTTGTAATTTATAAAAAGCTTTTACAAAGCAAAAGCGTGTTTTAACCCCCCATTAAACTTCTGTTCTGTCGGGCACATTGCTGTGCACGTTGACTTCTAAGTTCACCTGCTTCACCTTCCCGCCTCTCAGCGGGGAGGCCCCCGCACTCTCCCGCAGGATATTAATGTTCCTCACGGTGCAGTACTGGCTGGCCCCAGCCCTGGCTGCCTTGGGCAGCTCCACCTTGGTGTTCAGGGGCTGCTCCTCCGCGATGCCGCTGGCAGCCTCCTTCCTCTTCCGCAGCCTCCCACACCTCCTGGCCAGGAAGCAAACTCCCAAAAGCAGCAGTAGCAGCAGCAGGACGGCAGCGAACGCGCTCCCGAGGGAAGCGCCGGACTGCAACAAGGAGGCGGCAACAACCGCTTCCTGCATCTGCAAGAGCAGCGACTTCATGTTGGTGCCGTTCTTGAGCTGGTCGCCTTCGTTGTCATAGACCAAGGAGTCGTCCAGCATCAGCCTCCCGTCGCTGCCGACCAAGTCCCTGCGGCCGCGTTTCCAGCCGTGAGTGAGAGATCGCTGGACGCGAGGCCCCGCTGCGCTCTCGGGGCCAATTACGTAGATGACTTGAAGGTACCACTGATGCCCCGCTTCCACCTTGAGGAAAGAGGACACATGGACATGGGAAGCTTTACCAACACATTTTAGATAAAGCTGGTTTTGGTTTAAGTCAAGTTAGAGCTGGTTGCACTTTTTGGAGCAGCCTTTTGGCTTTTGCGCTTATCGACACCAACACTCTCAATGCTTCTACAACACCTGCAATATTTATCACCCAGGCTGCTGCTCACCATTCCTGACTCTGGCAGCTGTAACAAATCCTTCAGAAACAGGAGGGAGCTGTGTTTAAAGAGCTGCTTGTCTGCATGCTTTGAGAAGGTCCTTTTTCAAAAGAGCTTAACACCAGGGCAATTCTTCATCTCCATGTTCTCTACTGCAGCACTCACAGGAGAGGCATGGGCCAAAGGGCAGGCTCCCCCCTTCCCTCTTTGCGCCTGCCAGGGCGCCGGCGGCAGCCCAAGCTGGTGCAAACCGTCGTGCCATGGGGCCTTGCGCAGCCTCACCAGTTAGGGTGTACTGTTCTGGCCTGGGGAGTGTGAGAGCTGGTCCAGCGCCTGTGATGGGAAAAGTGTGTGGGAAGGGCAGGAAACAGGGCCCCACAGGGCAGGACTTACCTGGGTGGAGATGGTGAAGCCCAGCACCTGGAAGAGAAAAGGGGATAAGAGTGAGAGGCAATGACTAAGGCACAGGACGTGCAGCACTGGCCCCAGAGCGCACAGACACTGCAGGCAGCACAGAGCAACCAGCACCGCTGAATCCTCCTCCACCAGCACAGGCAGGAGGCAACTGCCCCTTGGGCACTGGCTGCACGCAGGGCTCACAGGAATCTCAGGGAGGACCAGAAATGCTCAGAGCAGCTGCAACACAGAAACAGGGATAAGCAGAGGAATAAAGGCTGGGTTTGCGCCTTGGTCTTCAGGTGAGATCCCTCCTCAGGGCTCTTTGCTAAGAGACGGCCTGTCATGAAGAGCTCCAGTCGTACGGCTGATGCACCCACCTGGCAGCTGGCATGGTAGTGCTGCCGGATGCATCCCATGATGTCCCGCTCCACGCAGGCCAGGAGCTGCTCCCGAGGGGCGCAGAGCGCGATCCGGCTGTAGGACAGCATGAGCGCCATGTGCATCCCTGCTCCCTTTCTCTGCTGGTATTCCTGGGCCATGCAACAAGGACATCAGAGGAGCCTGGAGTGCTCTGCTGGGAGATCATCCCTCCCCAGGAAATAGAGACAGGCTCTGGGGAAAGCAAGAGCAAAAGAGGAAACTTGCCTCTCTCTCAGATGCCTCTAAATATTTTATTCTTAAGAGATATTTCATTTCCCCATGGACATAGGGGACATGATGACACGCTGCCAGGGACATCCCAAGGGCTTTATACAGGAAGGCCTGAAAGACAAGAGGCCATCCCAGACACGGCCATGCTCAAGCTAGCGGAACAGAGCCGAGCTGCGACGCACCGGCCCGCACGAGGCACGGCTGAGCTGGCTGCAGCACCCGGCCGTTCGGCCCAGCCCCGCTGCCCACTGGCACAGACAGGAAAGCCCGACTGATCGTCTCCAGCGATGTCCTCAGGAACTAGAGGAAACACAGGTTGAAGCAGCCCTTGGGCCAGGGCTGCTCAGCAAGCACACGGCACTCCTGGTCTCTTCCTCCCTTCAAACAGGCAGCCCGAGAGCCTCGTGGTGCACATGCATCCTGCAGCCATCACTTGGGTTTAGTGAATCCCGCCTTTGTGCCAGGGTGGGCTTTCCATGAGAGAGAGTCCCAAATCCCATTCTCTTTTCCTTTCTCTTCCGTCTTTCATGTGGAGGAGTTTATCTGAGCGGGGGGATATTCCTGTGGGGTGACTTCAAAGTCGGAGCAAGTGCGGTGCTCAGGGGCCAGAGGCGGCCTGTGATAGTGCCTGTGCCAGCTGAGGAAGCAGCCAAGTCCCTGAGTGACTCTCTGGGCACAGTCGTGTGGCAGGACAGACCATTACAACACCATGGAGCACTGCAGAAAGGCAATGGGTACACACAGCTTGTGTCGCTGCCGCTCACAGGGCGTCAAGCGCTGCCACCGGTGCGTCGCCATTGGCAGCTGCTCTGTCCCATCTGCCCTGGGCCTTTGCCTCCCCACAGGGCCGCCACTCACCACTGCAGAGTCTGCAAAGCCCAGCTCTGAAGCTGGCAGCAGCAAGGCCAGGGCAGCAGCAAGGTCAGGCCCCTGCTGCAAAGCTCTGGCGTCCAGAGCACATGAAATGTGAGGAAGGGCCCCGAGAGCCGGCTTTGGGCAGCCTGGAGGAGGCTGGGGGACCACGCTGCTGCCAGCAACCACTAAACAGAGGGTGCAGAGGAGACAGCGGGGAGGCTGTGCTCCGAAACACCTGGTAATGGGGCGAAGAGGATGTGGGACCTCCATTCATGGAGATACCCAAATACGCTCCCGCCCTGACAAGACACAGCCCGCACAGTTCTGCTCAGAGGGGCCCTGCTTTCAGCCAGAGGTTGGACCATAAGGTCCCATCTCCCCTCAGGTATCCTAAGCATGTCACATCCAGAGCAGGGCTGGTTTGGAGCCAAAGCCTGGCCGCAAGGGTGGTGTTAGAGGAGCCACCAGACCTATGAAGCCCAAATCCTCATGAGCCAACAGCATCCTGTGATGCCGAGGACGAGTCCCAGGCAGGGGCACAGCTCGGCACAGTTTGCTCCATGTCACACCTCCCTCGAAAGAAAATTTCAACTTACCTTTACCGGAGACAGGAGAAAAAAAATCAGCAGAAGACAGACCCTGCAAAGCTGGAGGTTTAGGATCTGGGCATGTAGTCACTCATGCAAATAGTCTATTTATTTAGCTCTAAAATCTGTGCTGGCATAGCCTAAATGCATCATTCATAAGCCTTTACTTAAGACTGTCTGTAAAGCTCTCCTCCATTTCTACAGCCAGCCAAGAACATCCACATCTTTGCAAATGCAGTAGCACCGATCCACTCGTGTAGGGGAATAAAATCTGTGTCGGGTGCTGTGCAGCATCAGCACGTCCTGGATTTATTAGCTGCATTTCCATCGTCTGGGGGCACTTCTGACAGAACAGGGTGTCGCTGGGCTTCTTGCAGAGCAGACGCAGGTCAGAGACGGTCCCGGTGCCGCAGCGCCTGCAGGCTCCGTGCTCGGGAGGAGACAAGCTGCGGATGTGCGCAGCGAGCAGCAGCTCCCACACAGCCAGCCACACCAAGGCTGCCGAGCACCCAGCTATTTCGCACATAAGACCCCAATACGTGTATGCACGAGCACTTAACACAGCTCACACATCTGCGTTCAGCTACCTGATGTCTGAATGCCCAAACACTCACACACAAGCCCACCGTTAGCTTATACACGAGCACCCGGTCATTTCACATATGCCCAATCAGTTCATGCCCGAGCACCTATGAGCAGCTCACACACGAGTGCCGTGTTGGATATAAACTGTTCACGTAACTTGTTCTTAGACTTTCATTCTGGTTATAAGTCAAAATTTTGAACGAATTGATACCAGTTGCACATTTCCTTCTACTACTGGATACAGTTGACTACTGACTTCATTCACACTCACTGTTTTTAGCTAATGTAAAAACTAGTTCTATTCATGTCTCTTTGCTTAAGCTCAGGGAAGCGATACACGTGCAACACAGAGGGAGCACAGGTGTACATTTACAACATATCAGCTACTCCATAAGAACCATCTCCAGAAAAACTTGAAGCTGTTGCAGAACAGATTTTTCTTCTTTCAGAGAGGAAAACGAACGACCTTGAGTCTCTTCCTGGTTACCAGAAGGGTGTGCACGTGGGCAGCCATCAGGCCTTGCTTTGGGATCCGGCCTTGCTTTGACGGAGCCTCTTCGAACGGAGACGAAGAGACGGAGCTCGAGGCACCTGCCCGTCTCAGCCGCCACCTCGCACCTATCCAGAGCATGGGCAGGGTCCTGCTGCGTTATGACCAGGGTGTGCAGGAAACCCAAGCCCTTCTTAGGCAGCAGTTGCGGGCTAAACGGCATGCCCTCGAAACCTAAAGTGACCCTGGAAAATTGCTACAAACATTTAATAACTGAATTTCAGCCGTGTTGTCTGCTACTGAGAGCTTTGTTTTTTTTCAGGACACGGTTAATTCAATTACTAGTGTAGTCAGGCTTCACTAGACTTGAGGCTTCCTCTTCCATTATAAAATTAGACTCAGTTACAGAGAAAAGTGATGTTTTCCAAGGTTATCCAGGTACGAATGTGCTTTCCACAAGCCAGTGCTATCTCTGCAAACTTACAGGGTGGCATTAAATGACAATCCTAAGCAAAGCAACCAACCTCATGAGCTCATCTATGCCCACAAAATGTCCTGAAAGCACCACCAACAGTATCCCAATTTCAGAATTTCTCTCCACTTATGGCACCTGCAAATGAAAAATTTCTTGCAACAAAAAGCCAGCAAAGTGCCAAACAAGTGACATCTGCTGCATACCTGGCTCTAAAGGCAAAAGAGGCAGAGCTTTGCCTTAGCTACCGTTTAAATCCTGGTTCCTTTCCTGGCTCCAAATGTAGATCAGTCCCCCCTTTTCCCAGGATTAAGGGTGAGAATCGTTATCGAGGCATCTTCGCACTCGTGGTTATGCTGAAGCAACAGCTGGTAGCAGAGGTAGGATTGGATCTTTTCAGGTTGGTAGCAAACACATCAAAATTATTTTAAACCATCTAGGAAAGTGGTATCCACACAGGGAAGGAGCTTCAAAAAATAAGAATTTTCCTGGACCATATGCAGTGATATCTTTGGCACATTTCGTACTCCTGGGGCTTTACACATTATCAGGCATCCACTGTGTGCTGACAGCCAATAAACATTGCATCCTCAAAATGGTCTCTCACTAGTTCAGATCCCGAAGACAGGACCTTATTTGCCCATCTATAACATAAGCTTGTCTGGGGAGGGCACATTATGGCACATTAGACTTACCATTTTCTCAACATTTGTTTTCTGGCTCAGACTTACTTAAAACCATAGGGATTTCCAAGAAGACGGAGAAGACAATCCAGCATTATGATTATTCTCCTTCTTCTATTAATACTAATCATTCTTCTCGCTACAATTTTAATCCCAATATTCTCCACCGGCTTCCTTTCTTAAAAGAGAATATACCCTGAGCTCCTAGAAAGCCTGGTACCATTTTCCCTTGGGAGAAGACGAGTGACATTTGTGCAGAGATTAAATGACTGCGTTCCGCAGATCTTTGGATCTGCTCAGCTAAGACGTATGGACAACTAGATACTTCAGCCAGATGCCAGCAAAGTTAGTGGTTTTGCCATTGCCATGTTTCTCAGTCACAGGAACTGACTAAAAAAGAAAAGTAAGTGTGATTACTTTTTTCTTTGCATCCAAAATACTTACAGAAAGATCACAAAAACCTAAGGAGTGTTGTTTTTATCTCCAAAAATCCTGTCATGACTTGAACGTACGTAGAATTTCAGAGCAATGGTCATGAAGGGTTTGTTGTATAAACCTGGACACAATTCCACCAAGTATTAGAAGCAGAATTGAAACAGCTCCTTCAACTCCACTCATTCCTACTCCCACCCCCCTGCACACGCAGGGTCACCTAGAGCACGTGGCACAGGACTGCGTCCAAGCAGGTTTTGAAGATCTCCAGAGAAGGAGACTCCACAACCTCTCTGGGCAGCCTGTTCTAGTGCTCCGTCACCCCCACTGTTAAAAAAAAAATTCCTTAAGTTCCTATGTTCACAACATTATCTTATAAAAGTATGCAAGGAAAAAAAATCATCACCAGTAGCTTGGAGCACAAAGTCAAGCAGGATTAAAACTACTGGACCTGACGAGACAACCTTGTGTTTTCCAGAAATGTACCATTTTACACTTACTCAATTACTGTTTTTGCCTATCAGTAACAAAGAAAACACAAATTCCAATCTAACTAAGTCTGTGAGATTACTAGAAAACCACCCTCTCTACTGCTCCAGGGAGCAGAAGTGGAGCACAACTTGGGCCTAACCGTTTGTACACCTCAAAAACAAACAGCTCGGTCAATAAAACAA